>NC_050445.1:28273629-28873629 GCF_903995425.1 Onychomys torridus
TGAATGTATAGTCACAGATATGACTAAAGACTTAAAGTTGAAGGAAGGAAAGACCAATGAATGTACCAAGACGCATTAGACCTGCCAGGCAAACTAGAAGGAAGCTTGTGAGGGAAAGCTGCCTAGGTTCACTGGCTGGGAATTTCGTTCTTGGCCAGCCTAGGACTTGCATGGCATGTTATTTATTTCTTCACATAAAACCAGCAGGCAAATGAATTAAAAAACATCCCTTTTACAGATGGAGGCAATGAAACCCAATGAATGAGGAAACTTGTCCGTGGACTACAAAATTGGGCTCCCCCGGGTTCACTCTTTGCCAAGGGAGCTAATTAACTCTGACCCGAATTAGCCCCTGGGGCCATCTCTTCAGGTAATGCCCCTGTTTTTTTCATCCTAAATTCACGGTATTAGTTTGCATCCCCCCCCCCCCCCCAAACACGGTCCAGAGGTCCTGGACAGTAGGTGCAGCAGACGGGGAGCGCCATGAGAACTCACAAGGGTTGAGTGTTAGGAGTGTCTCAGACACCAGTCGGGGATTACAGGGTAAAACTAAAGGGAGCACCTGGGCGGGGGTGCGGGGTGGGTGGGTGAATATTGGACTAGAGGCCTGAACGCATGACTCTATAATTAGGACGTAGGGAATGTGCAAGAAGTTTCCGTGTGTAATTTTACAAAAAGAAAGAAGGGAAGGAAGGTAGGAAGGAAGGAGAGTAAGAAAGTAAGATAGGCAGACACTAGCTGTGTCAGATCTCTTTCACGTAGCCTGCGGCACAGTCTCAGGCTGAGGAATCCGGTTGGACCAGTGGGGGGCTCCACCGAGCTTTATTCCCCCCCCCCCCCCCCGCCCCGAGCCGCTGACACCCCACTGGGGAAGGTTTGCCGAAGGACCCTTAAGGACTAGTCCCCGGAGGCTACTTGAGTCTTCCTAGGTTGTTAGTCCCAGAGCGGCCTCACCCAGACTGAGCCCTCGCGCCTCCATTTCCTAAACTCAGAGCTCTGGACTCTTTCCCTGGGGCAGTAGATTGCAAGCAGGGTCTGTGGCTATGCGAATTCCTAGAAGCCCTAAGAGGCTGCCTAGTTTGGGAAGTTAGCATCCCCCAAGAGCGCTAAGGCTCCAGCTCACACACTAGTAGGTTACACAAGGCCCAGCTGGGAGCCGGGTGCCAGCAGGGCTAACGCCCCCCTCACCATCCCCGCCCACCCAGGAGCAGAGTCCCATCCCAGCCCTGCGATCCCCGACTGACCACAGGACACGTGGGACGCGGAGCTGGAGAAGCAGGGGGTGGCGGGGGTCAGTCAATGGCAGGCAGGCCCGGGGGAGCGGGACTGAGCTGTTTCGGGACCTCTGGGATACTGGCCGGCCCGCTCAGCCTGGAGTGGGGACGGTGAGTCAGATCTCCTGCACCCGCGGGTCGGGAGGGGGGTGTGTGTGGGGGGGAATAGGTGGCAGGTCAGGAAATGACATCAGAGGCCTGTGCTGGGGAAGGGTGGTCTATGCCCGGCGGGGGCGGTGGTGAGTGGGGAGGCCGCAGGCGGACTTTCGAAGAGCCTGGAGCCCGGGGCAGGACCCGGGCCCCTTCCTGGGGGAGTTTCCTGCCCAGTCCGCCCTCCCCGGCCTCTCCCCGCCCCCTCTCCGGGCCGCTCCTTGTATGGTCTGGGCGCCGCTCTCTCCCCGCCCCCTCCCTCCCTTCCCTTGCACGTCGTCCCTCCCCGCCTGGCTAGAGGCTGCTCCGGACCGGGACGCAGAGTCCGCGGACTCGGCGCCGGCGCGGTCATCCGAGACGCGGCGCTCAAGCTCCTGCCCGCGGTGAGGTGCGGGGAGCCGCTCCGCCGTCCCAGGAAGGGGGATCAGGGAGGCGCGGGTGGGGTCACCGAGGGGAGCTTGGACCAAGGGGTGTCAGCCCGGCACGGCGCTGCGTAACCTGACGACCCCACCCCCCTAGCAGCCCGGCCTGGCCATGGCGGCCCCCCGCCCGCCTCCCGCGATCTCCGTCTCCGTCTCGGCCCCGGCGTTTTACGCCCCGCAGAAGAAGTTCGCCCCGGTTGTGGCACCGAAGCCCAAAGTGAATCCTTTCCGGCCTGGGGACAGCGAACCTTCTGTGGCAGCGGGGGCCCAGCGAGCACAAATGGGCCGGGTGGGCGAGATCCCCCCGCCGCCCCCGGAAGGTATGTGGCTGTGCTTGGGGGGCCCCCGATCCCTCTCGAGAGCCAGGTGGGGGTCGGAGGTTTGGGGAATTTGGGGGTGTCTGGAAAGGCTGTTGCGAAGGGGGCTGGGCGCAGCCACCCTGTCCTGAGCAGATGTTCTTACCTCATCTTGGAGCTCCTGGCTGGGAGCCAGGACCCTTGGGACTGTTCCAAGTCTCCCGCCTGGGGGTGGGAGGCGGGAATGTGGGCCAGGAATCTTCCCCTTTGGATCTGTTCTCTGAAGTGTAACGGGAGCTGCATGGTTCCTCAGCCGATCCCAGGCCTTTCTCGACCTGCTTCTCTCAGGGCGTCCAGAGTCCCTGGTTATGGTCCGCACACACTCTGGGATGCAGAAAAGAGTTCTTGGATTAGGGGGTTAGAACTGTCGGCTGAGGAGAGGAGGGAAGAGGGCCAGTACTGATAGCCTTCTCTCTCCTTCCTACCTAGACTTTCCTTTGCCCCCTCCTCCCCTTATTGGCGAGGGCGACGACTCGGAGGGTGCCTTCCCACCTCCACCTCCCCCGATGATCGATGAACCCTTCCCCCCAGCTCCGCTGGAGGAGGAAATCTTCCCCTCTCCACCACCTCCCCTGGAGGAGGAGGGAGGGCCTGAGGCCCCCACCCAGCTCCCACCGCAGGTAGGGAGACCTTGGAGGGCAGCTTTATGTGAGGCGGGGTGGGGGACACCTCCGTTGAGTGGAGAGGAGTCTTTACTCTCCCCTGATGGGATTGGGATGTCAAGGGAAGACTGGGATGGGTGCTCTGACCCCTGACCCTCCAGCCCAGGGAGAAAGTGAGCAGTATTGACCTGGAGATCGACTCTCTGTCCTCACTGCTGGATGACATGACCAAGAATGATCCCTTCAAAGCCCGGGTAAGGGGCAGGATAGTAGGAAAGGTTGGGGCCCCGAAGGAGAGGAGGGATTGTAAGGAGGGGGTGACAGCCTTCTCTAAGTGCATTTCTCCCTCTTCTGTTTCCCTTTGCAGGTGTCATCTGGCTATGTACCCCCACCAGTTGCCACTCCGTTTATTCCCAAGCCTAGTACCAAGCCTGTCCCTGGGGGCACAGCACCCTTGCCTCCTTGGAAGACCCCTTCTAGCTCCCAGCCACCACCTCAGCCACAGGCCAAGCCTCAGGTCCAGCTCCATGTCCAGCCTCAGGCCAAGCCCCAGGTCCAGCCCCAGCCTGTGTCTTCCACTAATGCACAAGCCCGGGGTCCCCTTTCTCAGGCTCCAACCCCAGCACCCAAGTTTGCTCCAGTGGCTCCCAAGTTTACTCCCATGGCTCCCAAGTTCAGCCCTGGTGCCCCCAGTGGACCCGGGTCACAGCCCAATCAAAAACCGGTGCCTCTGGAAGCTCCCTCTTCTGTGGGCACAGGGTCCCCTCCGCCGCCAAGCTTCATCTATGCTCAGCAGAGAGAGAAACCCTTAGTTCAAGAGAAGCAGCCCCCAGTGCCTCCACCAGCTCACAACCAAAACCAAGCCCAGGTGAGGAAGCCACAGGCTGAGGCCAGGGGCTGGAGGGGGGTAAGGGTGTGGTAGAGGAGGAGAAGCCAGAGTGGGTGTGGCAGTGGGGGAAGTGTGGGGTTATCTGGTGGGGCAGAGAGAAAGTTCTCCTGGGGGAAACCTAGCACTAGCTGGGGTCTGGGTCGGCAGGCAGAGCAGCAGGGGCTTAGAATTAAAAGGATACAGTGTAACCTTGTATCTCTGTCCCAGAACGTTAAAGGTGAGAAGGAGATCACTAGCCCAACCTTACTTTTCCCCATTCTTGGGCCTTGACTTAATCCCACGGCTCCTGGTTTTGCTGAGCACTTTTAGGACCCGAGGGCACAGCTAAAGATAAAAGTGTAGTCAGCACCAGTACACACCTGCTGGGCCAGCCTCAGCTGAGAGCCAGGGACTGTGTGCTCTGTGCTCTGGAGGCTGGGGCAGGGGGGCAGGAGAAATCTCTCAAACAGGTTCAGCCTTCTGAAGGCATGGGTCTGGGGTAGAATTTCTAGCTCGTTTCTCACAAACTGTTAGACCTTAGTCAAGTTGGGTGAACTTTGAGCCACCCCCCCTTTTTTTCTCTGTCTTTGAAATAACCACCCACCCCAAACCAGTGATGGTGAAGAGCAAGTGGGCTTATCTTCCTTAGTCTTGCACATAAATGCTCAGAATAGAAATTGCACAGTTGTCTGTTAGTTCAGGAGCAGGGGTCGTCTGAGTTGAAGGGAGCTGGTGGTCATCTGGCCGGTCACTGTAAATGCCTGTGTGTACTGGGACACAGTGTGGGAAGAAGCGTTGCCGAGTTCCCACAGCTCAGAATCTGAGTTACAGGGATTTGATAGTAGGAGCCAACATGGGCACTGGCAAGTTTGGAATAGCTTCTTGAGGTTGGTCTGCCTTCAAGTATTTGAGGGTTTGAGAACCCAGGAAAGATCAGGAATAGCACTCAGGTAGGAGGAAGAGCCTGTGCAAAATTCAAGGGTAGGAGCACACGGGGGCTGCTTGGAGGACAGGCAGCGCAAGGTTCCTATGGGAAGAACTTTGAGCTGTACTTGAGATTGGTGGGGTAGAGGGCCGAAGTACTAGTTAAAGAAATCGCCAACAGGGAGCTTGTGCGAACTACAGAATCACTGGTGGTTGGGTTTCTCTGTGTTGCTTTGTGCCTTTCTTGGAACTTGCTTTGGAGACCAGGCTGACCTCGAACTCATAGAGATCCGCCTGCCTCTGTCTCTGTCTCCCTCCGCCACCACCACCTGGCTCAGATTTTCAGTTCTAAGATGTATTTGTACTCCATGGAAGATGGGGCATGAAACTGTCCGGACGGTAACCGAGGCTGGAAGAAGTAGCTGCTCTCTGTACTACAGACCAGCTTCTCCTCTGCCGCTCTTGGGTTCCTAACAATTAACTGCTTCCTGGACTTTAGAAAATCCCATCTTCTCCTGTTCTCTGAAACTTCTAAACTCCTTGCCTCTGACTTCTGATTGCCTATATTCTCTAGGGCCTACTTCCTAGCATCCTATCTGGTCTGCTACAGCTTGTAACCTAGGCACAATGATAGCATCTCTGTGACCTTTGGGATCTGTCGGGAAGCAGCAAGAAAGCACTAGACCTTTGGAGAGAGAAACTGAGCTCCATTCATGCCAGAGTGCTTGAGCTGGCCTTAGTCATGGGTGTGTAGCTAGTGTCTTGGTCTGCTTTCTGTTCTACTACAATCTGTTCTACCCACCTGATGCTGGGTACTGTACAAGGAAAATATTATTTTTCTCATGACTTTGGAGGTAAGTAAGAACATATTTTGAGTAGTCCCCTCATGCTCAGCACAGCTGGTACATGGCATCACACGGCAAAAATTCATGTGTGAGCTATGAAGGGGGTAGGGGGGTGGTCTAAAATGGGTGCTTGGCTTTATAACCCCCCACACTTACAACACTGAGTCCAGTCCTGAGAGTCCTAGCTCTCCTGCTAGAAGGCACCAATCCCTTCTGAGGACAGTTCCCTCAATGAGCTAATTTCCTCCAACTATGCTCCACCCTTTAAAGGATCCACCATCCTCTCTCAGTACTGTTAGAGTAGGAAAGAAACTTCTACCACATGAGTGTTCAGAGGAGGAACTATATCCAAGCTGGAACAGAAAGAACCTTCAAATCAAAAGTAATTCTCTGCTGAGCTTTCACACAGATCTGCTCAAACACACAAATAGTTAAATCCATCTCCTTGATGATCTGAAGCACACGTCCTGTGAGCGTCTCCTGGAACCTGGCACCAGCCTCTGCTGAACAGGTTCACGGGATCCTACAGAGAATTTGGTGAGGCTGGCTTGCCCATGGTATCTATTACTTTCTTAGCTGAGACAAAATACCTGAAGAAACAACTAAAGGAAGGCTCACAATTTGAGGGTTTGCAGTCCATCATGGCAGGAAGGCATGACTACGGAAGTATAAGGCTGCTGGTCACTCATCCGGAAGCAAAGCATAATGGATGCTGGTGTTCAGCTTGCTTTCTCTTTCTCATTCAGTCTAGTACCTCAGGCCATGGGATGGTTCCACTCATGTTCAGTGTGTATCTTCTGTCTCCTGTTAAATATCTCTGAAAATACCCTCAGAGGCACACCCAGAAGTATGTTTTCTATTCATTTCTAAATCTAAGTCAAGTTGACAGTGAAGGTTAACCATCACACCCAGGAAGGAGGCTTGTTCCCATAGGAGATGTGTGGCTGGGAACAGCACCAAAGAGAGCACTCACTACCGTGAACCATGCCAATAAGTTTCCTTATCTGACTATACATGGGAAGGAACCTAGCTTCGAGCTGCAAACTTTGCAAAGGCTTCACATTGCAGAAAATTAGCAATCTGTGTTGGCCTGAAGGGCGCATTCTTCCTCACTGTCTAGCAGAGAAGAGATTGGTTAGCTCAGGCCTTTCTGTCTCTACTGCCAACCGAAGGCAGAAAGGTGGCTCATGTCATTTTATGGAGCTACCTCTCTGGTGCTATCCTTTGTCTCAGCAAACTTGTCTTGCCCAGTGTAGGACCCACCGCCCACACAGACAGAGGCTGGGAACCTCGTCTATTGATTGTTCTGAGAAGAAAGCTCCACACACCACCATGAGGGAAGAGGATTCCCATAACCCCAAGGCCAGACTGAACTACACAGTAAATTTCAGGCCATCCTGGGTTGTAGTGAGAGACCATGTATCACCCCTCCTCCCAAAAAAGCTCAAAATCTGTTAAATAAATGTCTTCATTGCTGGTTGTCAGACTTGGTGGTTTCCTATCAGACAAGGCTGTCCCACACCATCACTCCCATTCCCAGTACCTAAAGCACACAGGGATCCTGTGAACAGCTAGCTATGAGTTGCCCTATAACTAACTCAGAAAGGGAATTTTCTGAACCTCTTCCTTGATGCTCCAAGATACAAACTCTTTTCATAGATGTTAAGTGAGATGTGAGTCACAAGTCCCATAGGACAGCACCTGAGACTTCTTGCTACAAACCTCCATGAGGAAAAGTGATTGCTTTTCCATTTCAGAAATTAGGAATGTAGGTAGATGCGTCCCTTCTTAGCTCATGAGCACACCTTAATTAAAGAAAGTCAGGAGCAAAAGAATGGTTTTTGTTGTTGTTGTTTGTTTTTTGGTTTTGTCAAGACAGGATTTCTCTGTGTAGTTTTGGTGCCTTTCCTGGATCTTGCTCTGCGGACCAGGCTGGTCTTGAATTCATAGAGATCCGCCTGCCTCTGCCTCCCAAGTGCTGGGATTAAAGGCGTGCTCCACCACCGCCCGGTGTGATAGAATGTTTATCAACTAAAATTCTCTTAACTGAGTAACACTTTTTATTTAATTGAAAAATAAAAAGTCTCATACAATATATTTTATAGTAGTTTCCTTTCCTCTAATCCCCCCCCCAGATCCTCCCCACTCCCTACCCACCCAACTTTGTATTCTTTTTATTTAAATAATGTTCCTTTTATTTTGGGGATCATAATATAATTACACCATTTCCTTATTCCCTTTCCTCCCTCCAACCCTCTCATATACCCATCCTTGCTCTCTTTCAAATGCATGACTTCTTTTTTCATTAATTGTTGTTACATGCACATATATGTAAGTATATACATGTATGCTCTTAAATATAACCTGCTCAGTCTGCATAATGTTATGAGAAAAAAATGTTTATTTATTCATTTCTACTAACTATTTAAAAGCAAATGAAGAAACACATATCCAAAGCTCTTTCCTACAATACTAGGATGGAGGAAGGGTGTAGATAGGATTTCATATAACCCAGAGAACTTCCATATGAGGAGGAGTGTGTAACCTCTGGCTTCTTTTCTTCTAGATGCATAATCTTGGAGACAAGAAAGTCAATTGAAGGGCTTGGAAAGACAGTTCAAGGAGTAAAGTACCTGCTGTGCCAATGTGAGGACCTGAGTTCAGAGTCCCAGCTCCCACAGAAAACCTGGGTGTGGTGGTGTGCATCTGTAACCCTAGCATTGTGGGGGAAGACTGTGAGGGGGATCGAGGCAGATCTCCAGAACTCTCTGGCAAATCTACCCAATCAGTGAGCATCTACTTCGTTGAGAGACCTTGCCTCAAAAGATAGGATCGAGGAGCAGGAGAGATGGCTCAGTGGTGAAGAGCACCAGCTGCTCCTTCAGAAGACCTTGGTTCAATTCCAAGTATCCACATGGTGTCTCCTAACTGACTGTAACTCCAGTTCCAGCGGATCTGACGCCCTCTTTTTGCCCCTGCAGGCACCAGGCAATCAAAGTACACATAGCGAAAACACTCATAGCCATAAGACAAAATGAACATTAAAGAAAGATAAAGTAGAGAGCAACAATGGAAGACACCCACATCTACTCCTGTCCTCTGTATATGGACACACGCTAATACACACACACACACACACACACACACACACACACACACACACACATATACATACATACACATACATACAAGGGTCTCAAATGCAAGACTGACATGTCTTCCTTCCTATTAGGGCTTTAATAAGCATAGGCAGAAAAGTCTTCTCCAGCTGCAACATGATATTTGCATATTATCTTTTCCCCTCAGCCACTCCCATGCCCCGACTCCCAATATATAAGCTTGTCTTCTGCTTTCCAGAAAGAGATGCCATCAGATGGGAATCCCTCATCTTCCTAATGCTAAAGCCATGTGACCTGCTAGCATTGGCTCATATCCCCTCTGCTGGAGTGGAGGAGCAGTGCAGATTTCCTGTGTGTGAGCCCCCACCCACCTCTTTACCTGCCCAGGGAACTAATCTTGTCTGTTCTTGAACTTTGAACTCAGCTGGGACTTCTCTTAGTCCTTTATCTTAATCTGATGTCTCCCATTAAAACAAAGACACCGATCATGAAGCTTCAGGGCTTTGGCACTCTCTGTTTGCTGGGGAATACCACAGGGTTGGGCAGTGGGGCACAAGAGGTTTGTGTGTGGACTGTGTGTGAAGAGAACTGTTTATCCTCTGAGCTGAAGTGCCCTCTTAGAGTCCTCCCGATGAAAGGAAGCACATACCACCAATCTCCAGAAAATCCCAGTGTATTACTTTGTCATTCCATTTGTGACGTTTAGTCAGATTAAACCCCTAAAGAATAAGAGAATCCTCCAAGTTCAGGAGGCTTGAAATATTTTTCAATGCCCTGGATCCCTAATATAGTAACATAGATGCTTTTTATATTTATTTGTTTATTTTTAGATAGGGTTTCATATAGCCCAGATAACCTTGAACTTGCTCTATAGGCAAGGCTGACCTTGAATTCCTGATCCTCTTGTCTTCACTTTACAGTAAAATACTATTAGAGGTCTTTACCATCATATCCAGCATCAAATATTGTGAAAGAGTGGTCATGAAGACGTACAGAGATGGAGATGAGGCATTCCATGAAATGCTGCCTTCCGTGGCTGCTGGAATCATGGACACACAACAGTTATGGATACCTAGAAAAGACTGGCTCTTCAGCATTCCATGACAGATAGAGAAGGTGCCTATAAGGCCCTTCCTGTGGAGCTGTTGATTGTTAATGGTTGCCAGATTGGGGGAGAAAGGTGTCATTTTCTTCAATGGTATAGCCACTGGGGTTCTAGGGAGAAGATGGGGTTCATAGGAAAAGGGATAATAAAGAGTAGTGGGAGCTAAATTTAATCATAATACATTGTGTGTATATTACTCTCAAAAATAAATAATTATCATTGGCTTAACTAAAATAAAACAGAACTCAGGGCTTCATGCATGACAGGCAAGTGCTCTATCACTGAGTTATATCCCTGAGACCCCACTACTTCCCAGTAAAATAATTAATAACAGGTGTAAAAGCAGATGCAATTTTAAATATATATTTTTTAATAATTTCAAAGGACTGGTGAATATAAAGAATACTGGAGAAAAAATTTCCAGTGACTGTTTTGTAATATAAGCAGTTGTGATTTCGACTGGTGATGAAGACACACCACCTGTAACACTATTGGGGATTGTTGCCTACATGTGTAGCTCAAGCAAATGAAGAATTTCTGTTAGCTGCTATTGAATAGAAGTGTACTTTCTTCCCATACAAAGTTAGGGATTTTTTTTCATTCTGTCCATGGATCCTGGGACAAGAATCTGCATAATATACAGTATTGTCCCTGAACTTGATTGTGTCCTTCTGTCCAAGAGCTGGTCCAAGGAGACACAGGCATGCACTAGTAACAAGAGAAGGGAAGACATGGTTTCACCTTGGGATTGTGTCCCAAAGGGAACCAGGTAGGAAGTGTCACACAGGGGCATTCTGCCAAAGCCTTGTATTTGAAGATTTTGGAAATGAACCAATTAATATAAGGGTTTTGTGGAGGGTCAAACGGCTAATCTTTGGTTAGGTTGGAGCCGTGTAAAACATGAGCATTGTTCAGGAAATTCCTTGGACAGAAAGACTGATATCAGGAAGGCAGGAAGGATATGTACGTATTTTAAACAAAAACTATAAACTATGATGGTGCATTATAGCCTCATTTTAATAGTATTAAAATCTGTTATGAATGATTTTCCATGCCAACTAATGTAGTTATGAAAGATTATTATGGGTCACATATTATTTTGTTACAAATATGTACCACAATTTATCTAATTAGTTCCAGGCATAATGTAAGTTGTGCTGTAAGAGTTGCAGGTTAAATTTTTGTCCATATTGTATGTTTTTTCCTTAGAATATTTGTTTAAAAAGAATAAACGTATAATAGTTTACAACAAGAACAATGCATATGTTAAGGATTTAAGGAGTGTGTG
The DNA here is from genome assembly GCF_903995425.1 of Onychomys torridus. Taxonomy (NCBI): domain Eukaryota; kingdom Metazoa; phylum Chordata; class Mammalia; order Rodentia; family Cricetidae; genus Onychomys; species Onychomys torridus. Next base: position 28,284,583 of record NC_050445.1, read on the forward strand.
CGTGTGTGTGTGTGTGTGTGTGTGTGTGTGTGTGTGTGTGCATGCGCTAGTTAGGTTTGTTTGTTTGTTTGTTTGTCAACTTGGCATAAGCTAGAGTCATCTTGGAAGAGGCAACCTCAATTGAGAAGATGCCTCCCTTAGATTGCCCTGTAGGTAAGTCTCAGGTACCCAGGCCACTATGGGTTGGGACCCCTCTGGGCAGGTATGTGGCCTTGGGTTATCTAAGAAAGCTGACTGAGCAAGTCAAGTTGTGGGAGCAAGCCAGTGAGCAGCATTCCTCCATGGCCTCTGCTTCAGTTCCTACCTTGATGTTCTTGCTTTGAGCTCCTGCTCTGACTTCCCTGAATGATGGACTACAGGCTGTAAGATGAAATAAACTCTTTCCTTCTCAAGTTGCTTTCAGTCATTGTGTTTATCACATGATGGGGGAATGTCTTTCTGTAGGCTGTGAATATGTGTTGCTCTGATAGGTTGATAAATAAAGCCGTTTGGCCTATGACAAGGCAGCTTAGAGGCAGGCAGGAAATTCAAAGAGAGAGACAAGAGGAAGGCAGCAGAGACACCAGTGAGCTGCCCAAAGAGCAACATGTAATGGGGCACAGGTAAAGCCATGGAACATGTGGTGATACATAGATTAACAGTTATGGGCTAATTTAAAAAAATAAGAGCTAGCTAGCAAAAGGCATGAGCCATGGCCATGCAGTTATAATTAATATAAGCCTCTGTGTGTTTACTTGGGGGACACAAGTGGGAGAGATTTGGTAAGTGGCAGGCCAGGACACAGGAAATCTTCCTACTACAATCACAGCCATAGAAAGCTATCTAGGACAGGGTTTGTTCCTGGGAATTGAACCTGGGGCCTTGCATTTTCTAGGCAAGTGCTCACCCAGCCCTTCTGGACTCTCAATCTTTCTACTAGGTCTTCAGAACAACTTGTGTTAAGGTATAATGTGTAAAAGAAGATTTTAAATATTTTATATATATTATCAGTACTGTCAAATTGTCTTCCAGGAAGGTTGTTTCAGTTATGAGAACTGGAATATTTAAGCCCTGGCTCAAAAGATTCAGAGAATGCCCCTAAGTGGTAAGAAGTCACTGTCTTTGCAGAGATCAGAAGGAAGCTGTCCAGAACTAAGTCCCCGATGTTCTTCTGTTCCAAGTCCACCTTCCAGATCTGCAGTTAATGTCAGTGCCTGATAGAATTTACAAGTGGCCCTTCAAATCCATGACTTGGACTTAATCCCTGAATTCATATGTTAATGATATTTAGAGACAGGGTCTTAGAGCAATAACAAGGATTAGATGAGGTCACAGGAGTTGGCACTAGTGGCTTTATGAGAGAACGAGGCCCATGCTAACACAGTCATCCTGTCTCACCATAGGATGTCCTCTGAATGTTACAATGCATCAAGGCCCTTACCACACTTGCAGCAGTTGCTAAACTGGGCTCTTGGGCTTCCCAGCCTCCAAACAAACTTCTACTCTTTATAAACTTCCTGGTCCTAGGCATTTTGTTATGGCACCAGAAAATGAAAAGAAAAAAAAAAAAGTATCCTCTCCCACATATTCATCTGGGTTTCATAGGATGTAACTCCTCAATCATAATCTAAATGTCCCAAACTTACGTCTATAAGACTTGCCCTTTCTCTCTGCTTCAAACCCACAAAGGCACCTGCCCCATTGTCCTCTCCATCTCTAGACCCTGGAAGGTTACAAACCTACGGATTTGTATCCTGAATTAGTGTTTGCTTCTCTTCAGTGGTACCACCCAACCCCGCGTGCTCACAGTTTGCGGTTACTGGTTTCGCTAAAGGGTCTCCTTGTCCTTTCTAGTGTCTTCTAGAGTCTTCTGGCCAGTTGTGACAACAGTGCCCCTTTGACTCGCCTTTCCCATAAGGCCCGTGGTGCCGTGCTGACCCCTCTCGGCAGGGGGCAGTATTCTCCCTTTGCTGCTTCCGGACATCCACGTAAGGCTCAGAAAAGTTAAATCTGATTTAAAACCGTGTCTTGTTGCTGGTTTCGCGTCCTGATATTTTCACTTCTCTATAGCTGCAATAGAATTATTCCCATTCTCCTCCCATCCCCACCCTGGCCGAGAGCTAGATCACCTGCTCCAGCCCCACACCCATCCCAGAACAGCTAGAGGACAGGGAAGCATCTCACAACATCCACTGGCAAAGACTTTACGATCTGTTTGGGTGGGCAAAGCAACGCACGTGAAACGCAAGGCAACCAGAACAGCATCCAATCCCGATTCGTGCGTCCCAGATGCAGCCGCAGGAAGAAAACAAGTGTTTGCGGAATTTGGTACCCAAGGCTATTCAGCAGGGTGTCTTCTCATTTCCGCCCCACTTTCTCTCACGGCCTTCTCACCCCGCAGCCCTCAAAGTCCATCAAGCAGATCCTAGGGGTGGGCCCTGGGTTCCCGACCTGGCTCCTGAGACCCAAGCGGGTCATTATCCACTCTCCATCAGCATCTCCTGGGAGCACCAGCGGGCATGGGCGAGGAGCGCAGGGGCGGGGGCTGCGAAGGGCAGGCGGAGGGACGCGGCGAGGGGCGCTGGGAGCACGGCTGCCGGTCGGGGGCAGGGCGGGGAGACGCCGAGCGCAGCCAATCCCCAAGCAGCCCCCTCCCCGGCCGCCGAGAGCGAAGCGGGGCGGGGGAGCCAGGCGGTGGCGGCGGCCGCGGCGGCGGCGACGGAGGCTGCCGTGGGGAGGGATGGAGAGGGGAGGGGGGAGCGGAGCCGAGCGGAGACAGCCGCGGCGCTGCAGAGCGGCTGGGGCGGCGGCGCGGCTCCCGGTGCTCCCCCCGGCGCGCGCCCCGAGTCGGTGAGGGCCGGGCCCCGGCGGCCCCCGGAGTCATGGGCTGCATCGGCTCGCGGACTGTGGGTGGGTACGGCGGCCAGGCGCGGGTCAGGGGGCAAGCTTGCCCCGGGGCTCTCCTCCGGCCCCCTCCCCCATCCCCATCCTCGCCCCTGGGGACCTCCCTCAGGGCTCGCCTGGCCCTGCCTCGCGCCTTCACTTTCCCTCCATCCGCTGTGGCCCCTGCATCCCACTGCCCTCGCGCCTCCAGGGCTTCCATCCCTCTCGGCTGGTTGTCTTCTCTCCATCGCCCTCCCGCAGGCGCGGTCCTTCCCCGATCACCTCTCCACCAGCTTCCTTCGTTGCTCCGTCGCTGTTCCCCACTCCCGGTGGCTCCATCCCTCCATCCCCAGGCCATCCGCGTCTACTCCGCCGTGGCCAGAGCCTCCCGGAGCCCCTCTTTCTGGAGCAGCCCCTCTTCCCAGAACCTCCTCCCCAGCCTGAGCCCTGACTTTCTTCCTCACGCCCCCTCCCATCCTCACCCTCCACCCTCCCCTCCGTATGGCTTGTGTGTTTTGCCCCCAACCATTTCCCTCTTGGTAGCCTTTTTCCGTCGCTCCTGCCTCCCCCGATTTGCTTTGTTCACGTGCATTTTCCCTCTGGGGCGGGGGCGGGAAGAGCGTGTGCCACCGGGAGGGAACGGGTTCCACGCCCGGAGGGAATGGGCTTGGGCCGGGGTGCTTGGGAAGAGCTGTGGACTCGGGGAGGAGGTGGAGGTTTACCGCCCCGAGAGGGGTCGGGAGCCCGCTTCCCAGAAGGGTGGGGTCCGTCTAGGAACCCTAGGAACCGCCTGCACCTGTCAGCGGGGGCAGGCGGGGCAGGGCCGGCTCTTTATTTACCTTTGACAGGGGGAGGGAAGAAAGGCGCTTCCTTAAGGTCCTCTTCCTCCAGCCTCTGCCTGCCTTACAACCGCCTCCTTACCCCCACCCCACGCATCCACTCCACTTTAGGGCTGAACACATTAATACAGTCCTCTCCCAAACCCCCCAATTTTCCCCTTCCTAACTCCCAATTTCTCCCGCCTACACACCCTAGTGACCTCAGGCTGAGAGAATAATTCGTATTATTATTACAAACAAACTCACACTCCAGAAGCCTGATTTCTGAGATCCAGTTTATTTCCATGGAGACCCTCCTCTGCTTTCACCTCTTTCCCAGTTCTCCTTCCCTCCATCTCTCTGCCCCCCCTCCAGACTCTGACTCAGCTCCCCCTCTTTCTCAAAGGCCACCTCCCCTCCCTCCCCTTGCTCCCACTCTCCTCTTAGAGCTTTCTCTGCCTGCCCCATCACTGTTAGGTCCAGCTGTCTTTCCTCTCTGACCTAGCCACAAGTCTTAGAGTCTCAAGCATCTCATCATCTCACAAGATCCCAAGAGAGAGCAGGACAGCTTGGGGTGTATGGAAGAGCCCCCACCCCTCAGTTCCTGGGACCTCCATCCTCTTTGGTTTTCACCTGTTATATTGCTGCGTGCTGGATGCCTCTTCATGCCCAAGACCCAGCCAGTACAGTGCTTCAGAGAAAGGACCTATAATCCTAAACCCCAAAGGCAAAAGTTCATGTATGCAATGGCCTTAGGGCAGATGGCTCAGGCTGTCCCTTGATTCTTGAATCTCTCTGTAAATACTCAAGAAATTCTTCCCCAGGGCTTCCAGAGGATACTCTGAACTCAGGTCAGGAGTCTCCTTGGTTCCTTACTTTTTCACGAGTTCTCAAAGTGTCCTGTCCACCTCCCCCATCGTCTTTTCTCATCTTACCTTTAATTTCTGTTCTTTTAGCTCTGAAATTACCAAGGCCTCTTGTTACCTATTCCCATCTCTGTCTCTCTTCTTGAATCCATTTCCTGTCCCCTGAGAAACATGGGCTCAAAGTCTCCATCTCATCCTGGAGTTCTCTGGCTGCAGGGGAAACAGTCTCAAGTTCTCACCTACCACTTGTCCTCTACCTCACCATATCTTTTCCTATCAACCAAGATCTCTGACTAGTAGGAAGGCCCGAGGGGGAAGCCACATTCCTTTCATCCTTCAAATATCAAAGCCAGCTGCAGAGCTTCCCCTAGAAAGCTGTGTCCTTGTTTGTAGGGCAGTTAATTGGTGAGAAGTCTGGATCCAATAAAGACAACCTCAAAGATTCCTCGGCATAGAATGGAAAATGTTTTTCCTGATACAACCCAATCTCTGACCCCTCCCTCTCTGTGTAAACAGCATCAGACAGGGCCAGGAAGCATTTTTTCTAAGTGCATTTTTCCCCCATTGAGCTGAAAATGAGTGTTTTGCTTCACTTATTATTTCTCTCACCAGAAATTTTGGGATGGTAAAGACATAGAAGGAAATGGGTAGTCAGAAGGCATGATACTTGGGGGCAGGGGTGGAAGGGCTGGACCTTAGGGTGTGGCCTCTGCCTTTTATGGGAAGAGAGCAAGCAGAGATCCATGGGAATGGGGGTGAGCAACTAACCTTCTGACTGCTTCAGGGAACGAGGTGATTGCAGTGGATTGGAAAGGCCTCAAGGATGTTGATCAGATCAACATGGACAGCACCAGCTCACTGCATGGCAGCAGCCTCCACCGGCCTTCTACAGAGGTAAGGCTGGGTGCTTCAGAGACCCACCAACTGCAACACCCCTACCCTCATCATCCCATAAAGTCCCAAGGGGGAATTCTCATCATAAATTCTACAGCAACACCCCAAACACCCCTGTAGACTGAACAGACCACATCTTCCTGCTTCCCCCAAACACACACCAAATGCTCCACACTGAAATCTTTCTCAACCTCAGGAAGGGCTACCTCTCTGTGCATATCTGGAAGTCAGGACTGCACTTCTAGAGGTGCCCAGATACCATCCCCTCTCCTCTCTCCTACAGCAAACACGAACAGATTTCTCCTGGGACGGCATCAATGTGAGTGTAGCCACCTCTAGCTCTCCTCAATCTACCCTGACCCTTCTTTTCTTATGTTCATTGGGACCCTCTAGAGACAGGCTGCACGAGCCCCCCCCCCCATTCTGCTGACCTCCCAGTTCTCAGGGGTGTGCCAGGTTTATACTTCCTTGGTTTTCTTTGTTACTTGCTTCCTTGGGTATCAACCTTCCTGGGAGCCAAAAACTCTGTTCTACATGTAAGGCATGCCTTCTTATTCCTCTGCCCACTTTCTTACCTTCCCTGTCCTAGCTCTCCATGGAGGACACCACTTCCATCCTTCCGAAGCTTAAGCGAAACTCGAATGCCTATGGCATTGGAGCCCTGGCCAAGTCATCATTCTCAGGTGAGACTCCAAACCTGGAGATGGGAATATTGACAGGATCTTCCTTGTGCCCCTGCTCCTCAAGATGCTTCAGAGTTCATGCCCACAACTCTGAAACATCTGCCTTCCTGTCAAGCCTCTCTTGTCCTGAGGCTGCCCCTCAAGATACCAGGGGATCAGTGGATGGAATCCCATGGAACCTGGGTGGGAATGATGGGAGGATCTGCTATGAGTATTGTGTGATATCCTGATGGATGTGGGTATTGTCTCATTCCATAGGGATCTCTAGAAGCATGAAGGACCATGTGACAAAGCCTACAGCCATGGGACAAGGCCGGGTGGCCCACATGATTGAGTGGCAGGGCTGGGGGAAGGCCCCGACAATTCAGCCACAGCACAGTCATGAGGCTGTGCGCAGGGATACAGATGCTTACTCCGACCTCAGTGATGGCGAGAAGGAGGCGCGTTTCCTAGCAGGTACTTGTATCCTAAACCCTCAAATGATACAGGGTTGTTGTTGTTGTTGTTTTTGCGGGGGCGGAGGGTGGTGGTCAGAGGCTGATCCTCCAATCTGCTCCCTTATGGCAAAATGGTCTCCCTGCATGTTGACCACAGGCTTATATTTTCTAACAGCCTTGATTTCAAGTGGTTTGTTTGTTTGTTTGTTTGTTTGTTTGTTTTTGGACTGGTTAATTCTGATAAGTGCCCAACACATATTTTTATTATAGCCTTAGAAAATGGTATTCAGATGAGATTTGTGAGGCCATGTGTCCCAGATGTTTTCTTTCCTCTAGTATGGTACTGTCTTTCCCCTGGCCTCTCTTAGTATAGGGGAAAACACAGGGACCTTGGACATCAAATGACTCTGCTTTTATTTGTTTCTAAAAATGAAAGAGGCCTCAGGAATTTCTTCTAGCCATGCTCGTCAACATTTGATTTCATGAATTGACGTACTGGACTCATGACTGTGACAACTAGTGAATGATTAAGGGGAATGGCCCTGTAGATGGTGGTTTAATTCTGACGACAGAGGCATTAGGTCTGATGACATGGGATGTACATACAAAGGTGAACTAATCCTGCTGGCAGGCATCAGGAAGATACCCAAGAAGGGGGTAGGTCTGAAGAGAAGAATTTTTGTGCTGTTGGTATGAGTGGTGGGTGGTAGAGGAAGTCTGAGTGGGGCTGGGTGATAGAGTGGAGGGCAGAGGGGGAGGACAAGGTAATAGCAATGGGAGCTTCGGCTTATTCACGGCTCTGACTAGACCAGGGACCCGACGTGCTCGCGACCTCACTATTCTGCCCTCCCTTCTTCTAGTCTCTTGATATAGCCCCTTATATGACTGGGGACCCATGTTCACCTGATGCTCCCTTGGGACTTCTTCATTGATCTTGAAACCTACTATCTACATTCCTCTGTCCTAGACCATCTGAAACTAGGTTCAGTTTATTTCTTTAAAAAGTATTTATTACTTTATTTATGTTTGTGTGTTCTTGCCTGCATATGTTTATGTGCTCCACATGTATGCAAGAGACCTTGGAGTCCAAGAGTGTTGGAGACCATGAAGCTTGAGTTACAGGCTGCTGTGAGTTGCCTGGCTCGGGCCCAGAACCAAACTCAGGTCCTCTACCAGAGCAGTAAGCTCTCTTATCTCTAAGCCATCTCTCTAGCTCCAGGTTCAAATTCTAAAACCTCCAAAGACAAACTTCTGGAACATCTAACTTACTCTCCCAGGCTATCTCACCGGAAGAGCCCATCTTTTTCCCCTAGGAGTTCTAAGTGTGACTGTCTAGAAAATTCCCCATGGTCTAGTTTTGTTTCAGAGTAACAGAGTAGTCATTGGCTACATGTGGGTATTGAGAATTTGAAACGTGACCTGTCTCAGTGGAGATGTGCTGTAAGTAAAGTACCAACTGAATTTCAAAGACTTCCTATGAAGAATGTAAAGTACCTCATTATTAAGGTTTATGCTGACTGTATATTGAAAGAGAATCATATATATAGACTTAATAAGATTTGTTATAAAAACTAATTTCACTTGTTTCTGTTTTGTTTTCTTAAATGAAATGATACATGGTTTATAGTTTATTTCCACTGAACCATGCTGCACCAGGTTTCTCCACACCCCTTTCATGGGTCTCAGGGTCACATGAAGACTCTTAAGATAATTGCATTTCTTCTCATAGGAGTCATGGAACAGTTTGCTATTTCTGAGGCTACACTTATGGCCTGGTCTTCCATGGATGGTGAGGACATGAGTGTGAATTCTACCCAGGAGCCACTGGACTGCAACTACAGTGATAACTACCAGGAGCTGATTGAAAGTCAAGGTGAGAGGTGGTTCTAGAATCCAACCCCTGATGCCTAAGAGGCTTCCCAGCAATTTGGGCTCCCTCTACCCTCTTCTGTTCTTTTAGGACTTTCCTGTTTGCCTCAGCTTCTCCAGGGCCCCCATTCCTGCGTCATAACCACGTGATCAGAGTTCTGCGTGCTCTTCTCCCTCGCTGCCTGCCATGTTCTGTGACTTCTCCAACCTTGCTCATTCTCTTTCCAGATGCACTGGCTCAAGCCCCCATGGATGGATGGCCTCACTCCTATGTGTCACAGGGCATGTACTGTCTGGGGTCATCAGATGCCTGGGAAGCAAGTGATCAGTCCCTCATTGCATCTCCAGCTACAGGATCCTATCTTGGCCCTGCATTTGATGACTCACAGCCTAGCCTGCATGACATGGGACCTTCCCAACCAGCTTCAGGATATTCTGCTCAGGAGCCTCCGCCTTTCTTGGGGGTGGACACTGACTGGGCACCAGAGGTTGGTGGGGTGGACCTGGCCAGGGGATCTGTAGAGGAAGAGAAGAGACCACTGGCCCCCGAGGAGGAAGAGGATGCAGGATGCCGGGACCTAGAGTCGCTTTCTCCACGAGAAGACCCGGAGATGTCTACTGCTCTTAGCCGGAAGGTGTCTGATGTCACATCCTCAGGTGTGCAGTCCTTTGATGAGGAGGAGGGGGATGCCAACAACTAGCTTTTTCCCCACCCCACTCTGACCTGAGGGGCATGGCTGCAACCCATACCCTCCCAAGCTCCAGCAGCACAGATGAAACCTGGCCAGAAGACAGCGGGGAACTGGGAGCTTCCAGCCTTCACCAGCCTGCTAGCAGCCCTGGAAAGTGAAGGACCAGCAGGGGATTTTATCTAGGCTTGTACTCCAGAAACCATCATTCCAGGAACTGAGACCCAGGCAATTAGGTGGCTATGAACCTGGCATGGTGGTGGGAGATGAGCCATAGCTATGGTTCTTGGGTCCATGCCCAGGTGCACCGTGTTGAACACTGAATCTCAGTTCTTACACCCCTGATTTCGTCTTCCAGGAGCCTTGGCTGTGCTGTCTGAATGCCTCCTTTCTCCATTTCACCCCTGCTTTTCTAATTCTGTTTTCTCTGGCTATGGCATCAGTGCATCCCCACTGTGGGAAGCAGGCCTCAGGGGCTCTTGGACATGGCTTGGCAGTGACAGGAAAGTGGCCTGAACGGCCCTTCTGTGTTTAGCATAGACAGTGTGCCCAATTCAGGCAATCTTTGGCTTCTGGGATCAGGAGCCAAGGACAAGATGGATGCAGCAGCTGGGATTGACAGAGGTCACAGTATGATTCTTTATCCCAAAGCCCACTCAGAAGCAAGAGGGTCACCAATGAAACAAAGAATAAACATAGCCACTTGACTGTCCGGTGGCTGGAAGGAGGACCTTTAGGATATGGAAGAAGGCCCAGCAGGGTTGGTTACTCCAATTCTGGCTTCCCTTTATACCTTCTTCCACTTGGAGCCCAGATCCAAGGAGCGTGAGCGGGCACCAGTCTCAGATTGTTGACCTAGGATGCAGTGTCCCCGTCAGTGAGGGTACCGTGAAGGCTGGGCCTCCCTCTACCTTCCCCTAATTCTCTGGAGCTGTTTACACTTTTCTCTTTGCCTTTTCTACATTTTTATAACTTCTTGGGGACTCAGGGTTGAGCAGAATGGAGTGGGGAGTCTGGTGCTGTCACTGCCTTGGCTGGGCTGGGCTGATGGCTGAGGGCCAGGGTGGACACTGGCTGCTTCTGCGTTTCTGTCAGCTGTTACCAGTGCTCCTCCACCCATTGTTCCTTACAGGACTGGTTGTGGTAAGACATAAGCTTGCCCTCCCACACCTCCTTTGCCATTTGGAATGGACCATGAGGACAGGGAACAGTAGCAAGTCAGTGAAGTATTGCTATGAGGGTGCTGGAGCAGCCATAGCCTCCATCTGGCCCTTGGCATAAACAGAGTTTTGATAGGAGATGCCCAAGCTTGTCACTCTGTTTTTCTTCTTCCTCCTGTCTGTCCATGGCTCCAGTTCCAAGGCTTTGTGTCCTACTATAACTGTCAGGGGTCCTAAACTACTCCCTCACCCACAGGAACGATGAGGCTCAGAGTTGGAGTGATTCTGTTCATCCGTGACTCTGTCCTGCACCACACTCATACACTGAAGTGTAAACAGAGTAGGTGTCCCACATCCTCCAGGGGAAGTGGAAGCATGGGATCCTGGGGTCTGTTCATGTAGGAAACATGGGAGTAGACCTGGAGAGCCAAGATAGGTGAACAGTCACTTAGCTCATCTAACGCTGCCTGAATGGGAGAGGATACCTCGTGTGTGCTAGTGTGTTGTGGTTTAGCCTATTGGGACCTCATTTCTAGGACTAGGAAGGGCTAGCCTGCCAACCCTGGCAACTGCCCCTAACCCCTGGTCTCCTGTCCTAGCTCCCTGGGAATTTGCATGTTTAAGCTAAACTACTCCCAGGGTCTCTCTGCCTTGTCTACCCTGCTCTATCAACATGGTTTTTTTTTTTTTTTCATCTCAGTGCCCCCACAGTCTTCCCCAAGGTGACGGTGGACATGGAGTCCAATGAGCAGGTTTATTCACTTTGATCCCCTTTTGCTCAGGTCCCTGGAGAGTTAGGAAGACTAAACCAAAACAGCTTTCCTTCCTCCTTCCATTCCTCAAGGAAGCCAAATGGTCCCCTGTGAAAGACTGCAAAGGACCTGAAGGAACTTAGTAGGGCTTGTACCTGAGCAGGGCCTTGGTTTCCCCAGGCTGCTGGCAGACTGCCACAAAGGCAGGTGAGCCCCACCCCACTCTGAAGAGAGAAGACTCAAGGAGCTGGCCCAGGACCATTTTGAACTATTTTGGAGGGAGGGACCACCTCTCTGGTGCTGGGGGCAGGGTGCATGGGGTTTTGCTTCTAGCCTACTTTAAGGGGACGGGTGGGGCATGTGCAGGAAGAGGCTGTTAGGGGTGGGTGGGAAGGGTTGCTTTTCCTTTGGGGTTAAAGGCTGTGTAGCACGTCTTACAGCAGCTGGGGAGCAGGGCTGTTTTTTATATTCTTGTGAATGGAACTGCTCTTGCGGAATGATTTTTTAGGGGGGGGGGTACACTTTTATTTTCAATTGACTTTATTAAATGAAAATCCAAACCTTCCATTCCTTCCCTTCCATTGCCCTCCCCCAGTTCATACACCTCCCTTCTTTTCCTTGTGTTAAGGAGGGAATATTGAAGGATGAGTTCTTAACCCTTTATATCCTGCACTCTGTCTTCCGGGTCTGAGACATACCCATTTTTATGGTCAGTCTTGGCATGTTTTCTTAATGTGAAACTCACCCCAAGCCCAGGAAGGATTCTATGACATATATTACAGAGAGAATTCTATATAAATATATATATATATAAGTATTATAGATTATATCACATGGGCATGGGCTTGGATGCCCTTTGCTAATTCTCCTACCTAGGCCTCAGTGTCTTTCTTGGCCTGGGAAGGTGGAGGGAACCCATGTTGGAGAAGGCCAGAGGCTGTGTTCAATGATACTAAACAGAATGTGGCGGCATCCTCTGACTATGAGTGTCTTATTTGGGGGGACAGAAGAGACCTGGGCAAGGGGGAGGGGCAGAAGGAGAATGTCTGAGGGCTCAACTGCCGAACAAAAAGCACACAGAGAGGGAAGGAAAAGGGCCCATGAATGGAGCTGGGTGTCTGGATACTCAGAACACGGGGCCTCTCTTTCTAGGTGAAGCAGGCTAATGCTGTGCAGGACAACTGTCAACCTCCTGGCTGGTTTGGGAGGGAAAAGATGGGAGTCCTCTAAGGATGGGGCAAACTGAAGCTTGCCACCCCCAGAGTACCCCCAAGTCGATGCCAGAAGATCCCAAGGAGCTATTATAAAGGACTGGAATCTGCATGACCCACTGCTGGATGAGAGCCTTCCTGGTGCTCGGGGAGGAGCTCCAGGAAAAGTGGCTCCCAGGCAGGGATGACTCTCGGCAGCTAAGCCAGTCATTGAGGGATTATGCATGTTTGAGGGGTGACAAGGAACTAGGCAGAGAATCTGTGATATAGGAAGGCTTTTTCGCGGCAGGGTCAGACACATGCACTGGGCCATGACACCTGCCTCTCTACATAGAGCCTCTGCCAACCTCTTTTCCAGGGAACTGCACTTGGTTTCCTGGAACCAAGGGTTGGCTTTTTCAGCCCTGAAAATTGGCCTGGCTGGGGACAGGCAGTGGCAGCAAGTGACTAGGTCTGGAAACAGATTGTGGGCAGATATGAAGACAGTAGGGCTGGCAGGTTGAGGTGCACATTGTAAGGTGGTCAGTCTGCAGGGCAATATGGTGGTCCCACATCCCTTCCAACGTGGCACTTACAGAGTCAATCAGGCTGAGCCTCCGTGTACCGATTCCAGGTGGAAATCTAGACGGGCAGGCCAGGATGGTAGCTGAACAACACTGGGAAATGTGGGAGGTTAAAGACTGATGGGGACTGAACCTGCACAGCAGGAAAACACGGGGATCTTCCAAGCTCGGGGCCTTGAACCCTGCCTGGAAATGGGGGAAGGGGTCTGGTGGACCCAAATTCTTCCCTGCTCAAGGTCAAGTTCTCCTTAAGACCATCACCATCACCTTCACAGTAGGGGTAGGAACAACATGAAGTGGGAGTCCCCTCAACTTCAAGGCAGCCCTGTGACACACAAGCCCACTTCCTGGCATGGGCCCCATGGTTTTTATGAAGAAAGCTTAGAGGGGGTTATTCACAGGATCAGCTCATCTTCATCTTCCTCATCAGTGGACCGAAGGCTGGGGCCATGCAAAATGTCAGCCAGGTCCTCCTCAGGTCCTGGGCTTCCCACCATCTCTAGCTCCTCCAGCTCACCGTCTACTCTGGCTGGGGCCACACAGTGAGGGGCCTCAGGAGATGGTGGTGGTACAGGAGTCTCTGGCATGGGAGGAACCATGACTTCTGCTCCAGGAGCCCCATTTCCACCCTCAGGCAGACTCCAGCCCTCTGCAGGAGGGGATGGCCCCCCAGGACTCTTCCGAGTTGAAGTTGTATTCCGGAAGCTGGCAAGAGGAGGGCGGAGCTGCACGCCAGATTTGGTGTGGCCCTCAATAGCTTTCTGTAGCTGGGGAGGAAGAGGAGAGGTAAAGAGATAGATGATGGGAAGGAGAAAGAAGATGGGGGACAATGGGAAAGACCGCAAGAAGAGACAAAACAGGGGGAATCAGAAATGGAAAGCGTGGTAAGGAGAGAAGCAGAGACAGACAGCGAACGATCAGAGGGAAAGACAGAGCTATTCCTGCATATCACCTGCTCTCCAGCCTCCCTGAGAAAGCACCTCCCAGGAGACACTTTCCTCCTAGTGATTGCTTCACACCTCCTGCATATTCCCACACCTCTTCCCAATGCTCACCTACACCCCAAACCAAGCCCCTGGGAGAAACCACAATGGGTCCTTTCTGGGCTGGAGAACTATGTCACCTAGAGGACTGTGACCACAACATGCCTTACAGTCTCTTCCTTCTGGAGGGACATCTGCTCTACACATTCCCCACCCATGTCCCCTTGTCCCCGGTCCATTCCCTCCTCTCTCTCTCTGGTCAAGTGGGGCCTAGTCATCCTTACCTCTTCCAGTGCCAGGACGCCTCTGAGCTTCCCCATGCTGGTCACATAGGCAAGATGGAGGCCGAGAAGTGAGAAGAGTGTGTGAGTCTGATGGGGAGAGCACAGGTCAGCAGGTCCCCAGTTGTGCCCTCCCTAAAGCCCTGGGCAGTCAGCAAGCACTTGCCTTGTGCAGCGTGGTCTGCTCCACCAGCTGGAAAGGGGACTGGTCGATACAGCAGCAATCGAAGCACACAGGCTGCCGCAGCTGCTCCTGCTCCCAGGCCTCAATCTATTGACAGAGTATCGCAGAGACCCCTTCAACTCCAGGAGCTCAGCTTCGGCCCACAGGAACCATCACGGACATTCTTGACCAGTAGGTACACCTTTTCTTCTCAGAGGCTCCCAGCGTCCTTCTCCTCCATTATCTGGCCTCAGAGGCCACCCTTCACCCTCAGGTACCCAGCATATGGGTCCTTCTTGTAGTCTTCTGTGCCTTCCTGGTCTCCAAACACTTATTTCCAACCTTCATTGTGCGCTATATTGACCCTCCTATTCAGATGTCTATGTTTTCCTATCTCGTAATTCCTATCATACCTTGACACTTTGTGAGCCCTTGCTTTTCAGAAATGGCATTGTTTATACTCAGCCTTCTGATGTCACTTGCCTTTCCTTTGCTGAGTAGATGTACACGCATTGGTAGGGCTAAGTGCTGTCAACAGTTGGAGACGGAGGAAGCCACCCCTTATGAGTAGAGCATGGTGAATATTTGCTGAATCTGAGTAGACTCCCTGCACCACTTGGTATTTAGTTGACTTGGACTGTCTATGTTTTGCCTGGTTTTGGTTTTTAGTCTATTAACCAAATCACTAAGGCTCCAAGCTAGCTATTATCTTGACTTACACACCTACAACCTAAGATGCCAGATAAGCCACTCTCTCCAGGACTCATAAATTAATCTAAGATGTTCTTTGGTCCTACCGAATGATGTCACACGTCAACTCTCTTATTTGTCCAAATCTGCACTCTAACCTTCAGAGATTACCAGCAAAGGCTAGCTTGCTCCTTGTCCTAGGACTGAGTTGTGAGTCCACATGGAGGCTTCCTCCATGTGTCATATCCTGTTGACACTTTTGGACACCGCTATGGGTCCTCTAAACTCCCATGGTCCTGACTAAAGGTTTACATGGAGCCTGACTGGCTCTTAGTATATGAGGATGCTTGTCTGAAATGTTGCAAAGAGGATGGGGTTAGAGGACTTAGGTAGGATCCATTCTCTTGTTCCTTCTGAGATCACACCAGGCCTTCTCAGCTACTCCCACCCCTCTTTTCCCCAGTAACAATAGCAGCAACATTTTCAGAGAATATTTGTCAAACACTTCATCTGTACTGGGCAAAATTCTAATTGCTGTGCATGTCTTACTCACTGAATGCTCCTAACAACTCCACCTTCGTCTGCATTCTGCAGATAAAGGAGTGGGGACACACAGTACCAGGGGCTCCATAGGCAGTGACTGGAGGACTCTGGCATTTGTGTGCTGGCCACATACCAGATACATCCCCAGTTTTTGTCCACAGGGAGGAGGATGTTGCTGCTGGATCTTATGAAAAGTTCAGCACCAATTAGAAACCACAGCTCTCACAGTGTGAGGCTTAAGTCACAGCAGGGACAGCAGGTGAATTCTTTTCACTTTGAATTCTTTCTCTAACTTCTATATTGACTCAATATGATTTTTGTCAAAATCAATATCCTGATATCCTCAAGGATGTCATCTCTCAAAATGTATGGAATTTGTACTTTTTTGGACTTTATTCCTCAGAAATGTCTCTTCAATATCTGTTTTTGGAAAGGTATACACTAGAATATATAATCAGTGTTCTTTTTGTGCCTAGATGCACATTATTTCTTTCTAACAGGCATTAAAGGGACATATTCATCGACTGTCTGGTTTCCAATATTCTTGGTACAATAAGAAATGGTGGTGAACTCCTTTAATCCTAGCACTTGGGAGATAGAGGCAGACGGATATTTGTGAGTTTGAGGCCATTACAGTGAGTTCCAGGCCAGCCAGGAACTGCACATTAAGACCCTGTCTCAAAAACACAACAAAAAAAGCAGTACCTTCACTGGATGAAACAATCCATTCCAGGCTGGATTTTCTTACCTCTTCAGGTGACATGTTATCCACTAAGTCCGTTGAATCCTAAGAAAGAAAGACATAGGCCCAAGTTCTTTACCTTTCCTTCTCAGGCTAGTTATAGTTTTCGGTGAAGCAGAAACCATGTCTTCCTGGGCAGGTGAATCCAAGAAGCCACCTTTTCAAACCATCCCCCTTGGTAGGACCTCTGCCCTTCTAAGGACCTGACCCTCCTTCCTCTAGACACATCTTCTCTTACCTGGGCTATTTTCTTCTTTGTCGAGTGAGCTCTGCCCAGTAAGCAGCGTAGCAGACCCTGGAAGATGGATGACCTTTGACCTGAAAGGAAGAGTGAGATGATTGGAGGTGGGGTGACCAGGTGCTTCCAATGGCCCCTGACACTGCGCCACCAAAGAACTGTACTTCCTCTATGCTGTACCTCAGTGGATTCCTTTTTTCTAGCTCTGTTTCAACTCCCTAGGACAGCATCATGGGATTTACCCATTAGAGTCAGCTCTTGCAATCACCTAGCCTTACATCTTACAAGAGTAGCTCTTAGTAAAGGTGAGTCCAAACATAACTCTCAAGACATGCTGAGGTCTTTACCTGCAGGGTCTGGGGCTTCAGGTGCCTGTTTGTGGTTGGGCAGTGGCCCATTAGCTTCTTCAGGGTACGATGGAACAGTAGGAAAGAAAGGAGGTGGAGGAGGAGGAGGAGACAGCGGAAGCTGAAAATAAAATGAAATCATTATCAGTCTCAGAAAAGAGGCTACAGGATACCTTGCTGCCTTTACTAGCGGGTGCCCTGGGAGATCTAACACTATACTGCCCCCCCACACACACACACCCTGGTATTTCTTTTTCCTTCTCAAAACATCACTCAGGCACTGGTCTCTTTTGCACTGGATCCAGTTTGGTCACTTTCTCACTTGTCAGTGTTTCCCTTCCCCTTTCCTTTTTCCCAGCACCTGTCACAGCAAAGCCCAGCCCAGCCCAGCCTGGCTATCACAGGAGAGATATCACTAGCGACCCCTACTGACATTTTCCCTTCTGTCAGCCTCCCTTTTTCTTCTGTCTTGGTTACCTCCGTCTTCCTGGAGAGGTCCTCATCTTCATCCTCATCCACAAAGGCGAAGGACTCAGGTCGACCGCCAGGGTACCACTCTCCAGCCTGCCGTGCTTTGCCATCAAAGGGCAGCTCCGATAACTTGCGAGCCATATCCTGGGCAGCCCTCAACCTTCGCTCTGCACACAGGTGGCGCTGTAGGAGGGACTGCAGTTCTGAGCGTTCCACAGAGCCCAGCAAGATCATCGAATCTGGGGGGTGACAAACGCATCCCTGAGGGCCTGCTCCACACCTGCATGTCTATTAAGTAATGCAGCAGGAGCTCAGTGCCTTTTCTTATTCCAGTTCTTACCTTTTCTTACCCAAAACCTTCTTCTTAAAACTCCTCCAGGGTGGTCTTACTTGATCCCTTTAATCTCATACATTTAGCACTTACAGACCCAACTGGCAGCACGCTAATTGGTGCTAATCTGTATTTATCTGTATGATGCCCTAATATAGTATTTGCAAATATGTAAGCTCACTATTAAAATATGCTGATCACCCTATTCAAAAGTAAAGAAACTTGAGAGACAGTTGTAAGAGGCTGAAACTCAAACACACTCTGAAAGAAGTCTACAAGCAATACTAGCATCAGGTCCTCTATCCTGGAGGAAGTTTCATCCCTTAAAGCACCTAGGCCCTGATAGGATAGGAACAAACTGCTCCCTTTCCAGGAGGCCTTTTATGTGTTTGTACAAATTTCACTACAGTGCTGAACATTTTCTTTAAGTTAACTGCCATATCACTGCATCAAGGGCACTAAGACAGGCCTTACTGTTACAGCTTCATCATCATCATGAAAACTTTGCAGCCCAATGACTGCACCCTTGCTCTAAGGAAGAGCCGTGGCTTCAGAAGCTACTTAGAAGGACTCTGAGCTTAGGGGCAATGTCTGAACTAATGTAGCTTGAGAAATTTGGATACTCAGAATGTCTGAAGTCAAAACTAATATTACTCCTGGCTCCAAATAACTCCTCATGTCTATTTTCTAATGCACTAATTCACAGAGTAGAGAAGGGAGTACTGAATGTCCAGGAATCACTTGGAACTCTAAAATGCAGAGATTATGGTCTCTACCCATAATCTAAGACTACCCAATCTAATGAGAAAGACAGACTACAGTGAGAAGTGACACACAGCAGAGCAAAAGGCCAAAGGCGGGCAGGAAGAATGGTAGATGAAAGGGAAGGTGAAATCAACATTTATGAAAGCCATTTAATTCTCCATGGGGAACAGTTTTCACCCTTCCTTAGGTTGGCCATTAGAGAAATGACAGAATCTAGTTAAGTAGGAGAGGGCCCAAGATTTTCAGTGGACCTACATTGCTTATGAAGTCTCTACTTTTGAAATGGCTTACTGGCCATGATCATATCTGCAATTCTGATGCTAGAGACGCTTCTGCTGTAATTCACAGATGTGCAAAGAACAACACCAAAGTGAGCTGCCTGAAGCTCATGCTCCCAGCTGAAGCTGAGCAAACACTCACCCAGCCTTCTCATTTCGGCCCAAGTAAACAGTGCTCAGTTAGCAGTCTATCTAATGCCACATTGTTTTTGGAATCTTTGCACTTTGTGTGGTGTATCTGCTGTGAAAGTGTCCCCCAGATGCACTGCTGAAGAGTTATCTACAGATCCTAAGCAGGGGAAGGGAAGGCTGTGCTTTTCTTTGTTGAGAAAATACATTAAGTGAGTTCCACTTAGGTAGGATTGTAGGGCTGTTGGCCATGAGTTCAGGGTTAATAAATGAAGAAATGTCTATTAAATAAGGTATCTTAAAACAGAAAACATGGTTATGTATTGACTGCTTGGGGAAAATTCTGTGACCAGAGTCAAGGGACGTAGCTCTGTATTTCCTCTTGGATCATTTTTCTGAAAACTGTTCACTAATTCCAGGCTCATGGAGACTTTAAAATTCATGGCTGTCATGAATAGTCAGAACTGCCTGTGTTTTCTTAATTGGATTTTAACTGCTTTTGTGTACCTGTGTCATGGCTGTGTTTATCATGTCCTAAAGAAAGAGCATGCTTCTTAATTAGTATAAGCTGAGCTTCCCTTAGTAGCTGGAAAGCTCCAAGTTCAGGTCCATCCCTGGGATGGTGAACCCTACTGTCAGCTTACCTAGATTCTGAATCACCCAGGAGACTGGTGAGGCACAGCTCTGGGTGTGTCTACAAGGACATTTCTAGAGATCAAATGGGAGCGGGGAGATCCCTGCTTCACTCTGAATATAGGTAGCACAATCTCATGGCCTTGCATCCCAGAAAAATAGAAGAAAAAAAAAAAAAAGAATGAAGCCAACTGAGCACCAGCTTCTTCTCCTAGGCATCTTGGCCTGCCACAATGCGTGCTGCTCTGTCCCACCATTCTCTCTACCACAGTGGACTGACCTCTGAAACCATGAGCTGAGATAAGCATTTCTCCCTTACTCTGTTTATATTAGGTGTTTCTGTTTGTTTGTTTAGATTTATTTATTTGTTTGTTTGCTTATTTATTATGTATACAGTGTTCTGTCTGCGTGTCTGCCTGCTGGCCAGAAGAGGGCACCAGATCTCATTACAGATGGCTGTGAGCCACCATAAGGTTGCTAGAAATTGAACTCAGGACCTTTGGAAGAGTAGCCGGTGCCCTTAACCGCTGAGCCGTATCTCCAGCTCTATATCAGGTGTTTTAATATCAGTGTTAGAAAGTAGCTAAGGTGACAGTGGTGCCCTCTGCCTCTGGACAACTCTGCTTCGGTCACCAGCTGGGTAGTCAGTCAGCTTCCTTCCTTCCTACTTACCTTTGGAATCAACCAATGGTAAAGTCTTGACTGTGGTGGTCTGGAGTAGGTTTCTCAGTTCCCCATATGTACAAGAAGCTGAAACAAACTTCACATCACGTACCATGATGTCCTCAACAAAGATTGTAAATTTGCTAAGGAGGGAGAAAGCATCCTGGGTTAGCCAACTATCGGCCTATGCTGCTCTTCCTTCTTCCCACAAGGTCAGCCATGCATTCTTTCACTCACAGTGTTTATTAAGTATATGGAAACATGAAAACAATAATTTAAAAAAAAAAGCACTTCCCGATGCTAGCCTTGTTCTTACTGCAGGACCTCCCACATCCCATCATATCTGAACTAATTCTGGCTAGTGGCCCTGACCTGAGCTGGTTCCAACCAAGGTCTGGCAAATAGGGAAGCTTCTTGACCTGGATGATGCTGTCATAGAGAGAGGGCTGCAGACTCTGAGCCACCATGTTGGCCAAGATAACAGCCACCATCATGGGCAGGATGTGAGCAATCTGACCGGTTAATTCGAAGCAAATCACAGCTGTGGAGACTGTGTGTGAGACAGCCCCTGTCAGAGCTGCTGCTCCTGGAATGAGAGGAATGTATTGATGGGTTAGAAGTGTCTTTTCTGGCCTGAGGAATACACGAAGGTACAATGAGAATGATACAGAATAGAAGACAGGACCTCGGTTGGTGCCAACAATCCCAAGATTACTACTTTTCAAGAGTAGGGATGAGAAGGCTGGCCTTTTTGAAAATTATCCATTTGATCTAATTTATATATAACCTTCAGTAAGTCACAAAGTCTATGTACATGGAGAACTTTTCATTTATAATGCAAAGAGAGTGTTATCTTATCCATTCTTCGCTTTTCAAAGTTTGGCTCACTCTCAAGTGAACATTTAAAAAACCAATAATGACATCTTATTTTGAGCCTCGGGTGCTGATGCCAACAGTTCATGAATGAATAGCATGAAATTCAAGAACCTTGTGGACATAGAGCAATGAGGCCTCATTGATCAGAATCCACAGATCCTGACTCTGTTTCTACCATATGAATGATGTTTACTTCCATGAGATACTATGCTCTCATTCACAGAGTGAAAATGTCACTAAATAACTTCTGAAATTCTTACAGATTTAAATCATTATGATTCTATAAGCTCACCAAAGGTATAAGCAATCTAATGTATTTTTATTTTTTTATTTTTTTAAATTTTATTTATTATGTATACAGTATCCTGCCTGCATGTGTCCCTGCATGCCAGAAGAGGGCGCCAGATCTCCTTACAGGTGGTTGTGAGCCACCATGTGGGTGCTGGGAATTGAACTCAGGACCTCTGGAAGAACAGTCAGTGCTCTTAACCTCTGAGCCATCTCTCCAGCCCCCATCTAATGTATTTTTAAATTGTATTCTTATCAACGCAATAGTTACTCATATTTTAATTTTACTTCTTATTGAAATATGAGAGAAATGCCAGCTTGATCTACAGAATGACTCCCAGGACAGCCAGGGCTATGTAAAGAGACCCTGCATGGTGGTTTGAAAGAAAATGGCCCCCATAGGGAGTGGCATTATTAGGAAGTGTGGCTTTGTTGGAGTAGGTATGGTCTTGTTGGAGGACATGTGCCACTGTGGGGGTGGGCTTTGGGGGTCTCCTATGCTCAAGCTACACACATTGTGGTACTCAGTTCACTTCCTGTTGCCTGGGATCAAGAAGTAGAGCTCTCAGCTCCTTCTCCAACACCATGTCTGCCTGCATGCTGCC
Organism: Onychomys torridus; assembly: GCF_903995425.1. Lineage (NCBI taxonomy): Eukaryota > Metazoa > Chordata > Mammalia > Rodentia > Cricetidae > Onychomys > Onychomys torridus. Next base: position 28,306,413 of record NC_050445.1, read on the forward strand.
ATGTCCTATCATGATGAAAATGGACTAAGCCTCTGAAACTGTAAGCCATCCCAATTAAATGTTTTCCTCTATAAGAGTTGCCACGGTCATGGTGTCGCTTCACAGTAATAGAAACCCTACCTAAAACACCTTGTCTTAAAAAGAAAAAAAAAAAAGCCCAAAGCTAAAATTAGTAAAATAAAATGATGGAATTATTCATTGGAAGAATACAGGAGAAGGCTTATGTGAAAATATAACAATAAAAGGTCACAAAAGTCTAGTATTGGGAGATATGACCTTAGTTGGAAAAGCACAGAACATTGTTTAGAACACAAACTACATAGTATGTATATACTGGGAAACGTGCACTGTGGAAGATGAGAGATACTTGACAGGCAAGAAGAGAACAGAAGATTGCAATTGATAAGTGAAGCTTTTATAAATGAACTAAGATCAGGCAGTAGAGTGCCATACATAACTCTACCTCAGAAGTCATTTTAGAAGTCCTCATGTTTCTCAGCTCTTACTCCTGTGTTATTAGTCCCTATTAACATGAGCACAGTCTAGTTTGGATGGACTGGGCCCATCACCTGCACTATTGGTTCCTTGATTCTTAGGAAAGAAAGAGCCTAGTAAACATGCAAAGATAATGCAAGGTACCCTATCCTTTTCTTCTTCTTTTTTTTTTTTTTATTTGTTTGTTTTGTTTTGTTTTTTGAGACAGGGTTTCTCTGCGTTGTCTTAGCTATCCTGGAACTCACTTTGTAGACAAGGCTGACACTGAACCATCCTTATTTTCTTATTCAATTCCTATGATCCATTTCCCACAGGCAGAAACTAATGCTTAAAAAAAAAAAAAAAAAGAAACAGTGAGAGGCAGAGCCAAGAGCTGGTTGTTTGAACAAAACTTGAATTAAATAGTGTTGTATTTAAACTAAATTGCTGTACCTTGAAAGAAGATGTATTAGAAGACTTTGATTGCAGGGATTTGGGGTACTCAATGTCTGGTTATAGAGGTTAGAAATATGTCTCACCAATTACTGCATAGCCCCCAGGTAAGATCTTGTAGAGGAAGTCATCAAATAAGATACCCTCAGGGAACAACATGGCCATGATCTCTCCTACCAGCCTTCCAAATGCAGCTCCTAGAGGAAGATAAAAAAGGCAAATATTAATATAAATTTTCTCTGTCTCTATGTTTTCAGCATAATCTGTGTTTAGGCACTAAGACCTCAAACTCCCAGTTTGCTAGCTAGGTTTTTCCTTGTTTTCTCACCACCCACCCAGATTATAGCTATCAACCCTTACCTAGCACAAAAACAGGCATGAAGCCTCCACACGGTATGGGCATAGTGGTGGCCACAATGGACATCCAAAACTAGGATTAAAAAAAAAGAAGAAACATTAGAATATCCTTTTCAAAAGTATCTCCATGCTCCTCTCTCCTCACTGCCCTCCTCCTACTTGCTTCAAGAGTCATAACAGAAATGTCCTGGGATAGCTAACCCTTTTGGAAATCACGTCTATCACCATCCTCCAGAACCTGAAAAACTTGGCACTTTCAGGCTGAGAGATCAACAAAGACATCAGGATAAGAAAGTTCCTCCAGATGGCTAACACAAACCCTTCCAACTTTGAGTGACTATATTTTCCTCTTGGCAATCTAGAACAAGGAAGTCCCAGAGGATCCCTCTTTCACTGTTCCCCAAAGACCCTCACCCAGTGAACTGAGTCAGCCCACTCCACCTCTGTGCAGTAGTCCAAGACACTAAGCTGGAGGATGCTTTTACCTGCTCAGCTGATATTTCTATAACAGAGCCCAGATCAATGTGGCAGACACTTTAAAGTCTACTGAATTTTTGTATGGTTAATTTAGCTTTGATTTGATCATTTACAAAGTCATGGAAAAGGTAAGCCTTACAGAAACCCGAATAGAAGACTGCTCTGCTTGAACCTTTGTCTTTGATATCAAACAACCTTAAACAAGGATCAAAATTTTATCTGGATCCTGGGGACATAATGATACAGTGTATTCTTAGAATCTGTGAGGCCCTGTGTTAAATCCCCAGTTCTGGGGAAAAAAAAAAAAAAAGATCTGTCTTGGCTGTACCACAGGGGCAAACTGAGCACCTGATTAGTCTTTCAATATAACAGAAAAAGAGAAGATATCCAAGGTCAACTTTGCAAGGCATTATTCCAACAGAAATTGGGACAATTATAGTAAAAGCAGTAAGTACACTCTGAGGCAAAGAATGCAGAAGAATTGAGAAATAGAGCAGGACAGGAATAGTGGCTGAACATTAAATATCTATGGAAAAAAATAAAAGTGTGAGATATAGTTTTGAAAGTAATTCCAATGTAAGTTAATCAATCTTAGAAAAGGATTCCAAACTAATTAGGTACAAGATGAAAACAGCTAAGTGTCTAATGGGCTATTAAGATTAAAGTACTTGAAATTCCTTGAATCATGTGTATGATACACTAATGAGAAATAAATTTTTTAATTTTATGAACTTTAGAAAGGATTCTTTTAAGCCAAAGCTGAATCCAAGAGGCTGTGATGAGGACCCTGAGAAAATTTTACTCTAGAAGTGTAAGACAAAACAAAACATCTACTTCATGTCAGAATATGATCATCGAGATAGTTAAGAACTTCAAGTTAAATGTGTAAAATGAAGAGGACACAGACGGACACAGAAGACAGTGAACCTTGTTATGTCTGCCTTCTCTTCAGAGGTACAATGCTCCATAAATGTAGGTAGGAAGGAAGTAAAGAAAGATAATATGTCGATGGAACAATAGTCATGGAAAAACAGTAAAAGATCCAAATGAACACTTCAAAGTAATAATGTTCATGCAGAGAACTTGTTGAAAATGCAGATGAGCAGAGGGTTCTGAAGACTATTCTATCAGACAATTTAGAGGCAGGATCCATGCACCTGTTGCTTTAGCTTGTTAAGTGATGACATTTAACACACTAAGAAGCCTTATGCTCTCATGTACCATCTCTTTAGAATAAGTACATGGGAATCATAAGGGATTCTGTAGGGTTGGGTTATTTGAAAGCTCCAATGATACAGATGATGGGTGATGGATAGGTCTAATTTCAGAGGGTAAAGTAGGTTATCTTCACAGATCAGTGGAACACCTAGATCAAGACCAGGGGGGTACTGAAGTCACAACTCCCATGGTACAAAGTGGGGTGATTGAGATTAGCAAACTTTTTTAGCTATTGGCATATGAAGGGGGAAAAAAAAAAGAGTGATGTGTCACACAAGTAACTTCTAAGATTTTAAAGCTCCTTCTGAAGAGCTGAGAAACTAGAAACCTGTTATCACTGACTTCATTATATTTAGACCCATCACAAGAAGGAATAATATGAAAAGCAGGCAAAAAGCCTTCCACAAAGCTTCAGGGTATGCTGAAACTCAACAACACCAGGCAATGCTGTTAGCCTTATTAAAAGGTAGTGGAGATGTTGGGATTATATTTATGTTCATGGGAAATCTCTTGATTTACAACATGATGATGATACCCTGAAATTGGGAAAACTGGGAAGTAGAATATTCCTTTCACCAATATTATGAAACAGTTGAACCAAGCCTAGGACCTACCCCACTGACACTACTGGAAGGCTACATGGACTAGATTCCAAATCCAATTCCAGAAAAGTAGTTCTAGTCCCTGCTTTGGATTGAACACAATTTGACTGTCTCACAGGATTCTATTTGGAAATTTCATCTCTGTCGTGAGATATGAAGAGGGTGAGGACCTAATCCAGCTCTGGTGCTTAGAAGTGGAGGCTTTTCAAATTCTATAGGATTAGGCAAGACACTAGGGTGAAACGTCAGTGATGGCTTCCTGGCAGCTTTCTGAGGAAAAGAACGGAGGAGATACACACAGACTTGGGTGCTCTTTGTTGCTTACTGTGTGATGTTCTGCACAGCTCAGGACTCTGCTAGCAAGAGCGCCATCACTGGTGTGACCCTGTGATCTTGTTCATAACTGTGAGCCAAAAATACTCTTTTTCCTTATAAGGTAGAGCCTGTCTCAGATATTTAATTACAACAAAAATAGATGGATATAACTACTTTTATATTTTAATTTGGCTACATGTTCTATTTTCACATTTAAAAAAAATAAGAGTACTGTAATGAGTCCAGTGATTAGGCAAAGAAAATGCTGGGAAGCAGTGGCTGGTAAAACTGAATTTGCAGCAAGGAATACTTTTGTAATTAGAAATATTAAAGAATATTGGAGACCTCTTGTAAACTGTTGGGCTTGAAATATAGCCCAGAATGTGTTTCTTTTTCTTATACACTTACAATATGAATGTTCTCTAGGCTGTAATTCAGTGAGAAGTTAATTATAGTGACATACAGATGAGCCCTTCTATATCATCCAAGTGGGGTTCTGAAAATAAGCTTGACTTCGTGAAGATACTTAACAGGAAATCTGGGGATGTGGATAAGGTAAAGAGTAAGTGTTGAAAAACATCTATTTTATTTTTAGAAAACTTTAAAAAATCTTGACATTTTAACAATCTACAAGACCGCAAAGGTAACATACAGCTCAGACCAAGCTGTATCATTACTAGATCATAGGTCCTGAAATACTGTCAAAACATGGAGTGGGTTACTGCAGATGGGATTAGAGACTTGACAGGCAAGTTGCAGTCCATGTGCTTGGCTCATGCTGCAAATCTCAACTTTCAAGAGAGGATAAGTTCAAGACTAGCCTGGGTTACTTTACTCCTCATGTTTCCCCAAAGCTTAACCAGTATAGAAAGCCAGAACTTATAAATTAGAAAAGATGAGACTTATAAATAAAAATCTAGACATCAAATCCCTACCAAGATTCTTAGAATATATTTATGAAAAATTATCACATATATTAAAGGAAGAAACACAAAGGGTAAAATAAACAAAGTGTCCAAAATTTGGATGCTATAGATTCCATTAGTCCACCCTTGGTGAGGTAGGGATGTAGAAATCCACAACAACCCTTGAGACCCTAAGCCTGAGATCTGTGACCTAGTGTGTAAAGCAGTTGGCATTTTTATAATAATATCATTGAAAAGTACATTAACAAACAGCAGCAGAAAACAAGGAAATGTAAAACTAGTCAAAGGCCAATGACCAAGAGTTATGTACTTGGCACATGCTGTTTCATAACATTTATTGGATAAATGATTCACTCTATTATAAGAACAATATCAATATAACAGTGATGTATATTCTTGTACAATACAGAATCACAAAAGCATCATAAATAAGAGCAAGGTATTGAAAAGCACAAGAGTTTAGGCTGGACAGAGATACCTATACATAAGGCATGCTGTTAGTAAATGAGAAATCATCAAAAAGGAAAAAAACAGACAATCATCAGCTGTAATAGGTGTCATAATCAGGTTCAGAAATTAAAAAAAAAAAACCCTTTATACAAGGTAGTAATATGAAGCTTCTACATTTATAATTTGTGATGGGCAGATCTGAAAAAGAAAGGAAGTAAAAGGAATTTACTCTTATTTCCTAATTAGGAAATGTTAGGAAAAACTGTTCTCGTCTAGAAAAATCCTTGGTACTCTCACTTCCTAAGTGGAGAATAATTACATTTGTAAAAATTATTTATAGTCATTAATAATGTTGATTTGGTATTCCTTTACCTTCACATTTCTAGAAAAGAAATGAGAGAGTTGAGTGAAATCACCTAAAAGTGAATAACCACGGAGATTAATTATCTAACACGTGGGAGGAATTTGGTTAATTGGTCTGGGGTTTGTACACAGTTATCTATATTGCTAAACTCTGTCTTGCTCAAATGTACTTGACTGCTTTGATGCCTTAGAGAGCTAACAGGTGGAAGTATGAGAAGGGTTATTGGAGTTAGGGCAAACATCACGAAGTTGACATGCGCGGTGCAGTTAAGCTACATCCTGGTTCATTTTGATAGACAGGCAGTTTGTACTGCGGTTTCCTCACGGTTTCTGTCTACGGTGGACACAGACCAGATGAAGTTCTACCCTTCCTGTACAAGGCCTGGGTTCCTCTACTGAAAACAGAGACACAGAGGGGCTCTCATGGGGCAGAGTACCTTCATGATGAAGAAGAGAAGGATGATGATGACCACGTTGACCTGGGGGTGAATCCACACAGCTGACTGGCCCAGGCTTTGGGGGTCACCTATGTGCTTTACCCATGTATTATTGTCAAACAAGGTACTGATGGCTTCACGGGGCATCAGCTGTGAGGGAAGAAGCAGAGGAGCCAGGTTTTCCAGCAATGTCCTGTACCTCCTGTGTTACAGAACTCACCCCCAGCATCACTAGTCTGGGACTTTTTGGTATTTTCTGCTGGAGAAAGTCTACCCTTGGGCAAAACTCCATAAGCTCCAAGTCTGAGCAGCAGCCCCACCCTTGGCTTAAAGACCTATTCACAGATTCGACCTAACCCCCTGCTCTCAGATGCCCCTAGAGCTGACCTCTCCAGCCATGAATTGACCCATTCCTGGTGGAAAGGTGAGTGAGGCGATGACAAGGGTAACAATTCCAGGATACAGCAGGCGGCTGAAAAAGAAACAGAGTTAACCCTACCCCCCACTCAGCCAGCCCACAATGCATTCACACTCAGCTTCCAAGCTGTTGTTTCCCATAGTCTATTCTTTCAGCCAAGTGTACGTATTCGCTTTGCCAAGAAAGCGATCGCTTGGGAAGAGCCAGCCAGCATGGCTAGCCCCTACCACGGTATCAAAGCTTCCCATAGCTGTGCACAGCAACTCCACAGAAAGCAGTGGCACTCAACCCTTTAATACAGTTTCTCATGTTGTGGTGACCCTCCCATCCATAACATTATTTTCATTGCTACCTCATAACGGTAATTTTGCTATAGTTATGAACTGTAACGCAAATATCTGATAGGCAAGACCTTGACCCAGAGGTTGAGAACCATTGACCGAAAGGACCTAAAGTTCCACCTAAAGAAGGGACTGCTGGGGGAAATCAGAGGTGAGTGGGCAGGACAAGGGGAAGGACAGTGACTCACTGCTTGGCAAGAAACTGGCTGAGAGCCTTGTGCTTTCGGACACCGAGCATGACTTGGCGATGCAGATAAACGAAAACAGCTCCCAAGAACCCACAGCAGATCCTGAGGGTGCAAGATACAAGGCTTGCCGCTCTGACACGCACACTGCAGGGGAGCAAACAAGCCCCTCCCCTCTCTACCAGCTGCCTTGCAGTTCACACCTTTACTCATGCCCTCCACAGCTTGTCCCGGCTCCAGTCCTTCCAGTCCACAACCTCACCCCGGTCCCTGCTCCCCACACCCAGAAAGAGTGATCCCACTGACCCAATGACAGCAAAAGCTGGAAGTTCCTTCAGGTCAAAAGGGAAATCCATTCGGAAATTAGTTCTGAACAGAGCGGTAATGGTGACTGGAGGATGGAAAGGCAAGCATTACAGTGGGAACTCACAGAAAGACACAGGTAGGGCGAGAGAAGTCAGGTTGAAGCGTCGTCTTCTCTTCCTTCAATCCCAACCTCCTCTCTCCCATTTAATTTCCTTTTCTCTACTAGCATCCCCCCTGGTTATTATACTCTCTACACCACGATCTAGCCCTCCCCTATACCCCAGCCGTGGTCTGGCTTCCCAGAGGACACCATCCATTCCTTTTCTGAGGTGCTCTGGTCATTCCTTCTGCCATCTCACCACCATCCCCACTCCACACCACCTCCGCCAGGACCCCGGTTACCAGCATCCTTGTTCCACACCGCCAAGACACGGAACACAAAGGCACTGAATGTGGCTGCAAAGAATCCTCGCCAGTAATTCCGAACAGCAAAGTAGGTAGAGGTGACCTCGATGCTGAACAGCACTCCTGTGGGGCAGGGAGGCAGGTCAGGTGCAAACACTCCCACACCTCCCACTGCTGGGATCTCAGGGGCGTCACCTTAACTGCGAGTCTGGGAAGGGCCAGTGGGCAATGATGCCCTTCTTCCTGTTCTTTGTAAGAAACCACATACATGCCTATGGAAGCGCCCCCCCCCACTCCCACCCCCAGCCCAGACCAGGAATGTGGACCAGTGAGATACAGAGACGATAGGAAACGGATAGGCTCTTAACTCCCTGAACTTCAGGCTCAAGTATCTGTGCACTTAAAGTAAAGAACTAAATGGGGTTCACAACTGTCAAATATCCATGGAGATTTATGGACATTTGAAACAGTTCTGTAGAAATATTAAAAACGAAAGAAAGTTCCAGAGCAGGTGGTGGTCAGTAACATGGCCAAAGAGAGCTCAGGATTTGCATATTCCTCGACACCCCCTTCTTATCTCCCTACTGCCTCCTACATTTTAGGGTAAGTTTATGAGAAATAAGAAAAATAGGATAGGGCATTATGCAAGCCTACAGGATTCAATACTTCAGGAAGAGAAAGCAGAGCCACCCTGATAATGATGATGAATCTTACGAAATGTGACCTCCAAGGACCTAAGCTAGGAGGACGGCCAAGTTGAGGAGACGGTAAACTACAATGCTTAGAAAGGTGAGGGAGATCAAAGGAGGGCTGGCTATCAGTCACTAGTTCTTGTTCTGAGAGGAGATGCTCCAGCAGAAAGGGAGGAGGGGGTGGGACATAGACACTCGGAGTGCTGAGCCAAAGGAAGCAATGCCTATGAAGCCTTGACTGCACCATTGGAAACAACAAAGAGAATCTGTAATCTGTAAGCAAGGGAGTTGATCTTTGATTAGGTCATCAATAACATGACTAAAGCTTGGCTAAGCCTCATCCATAGCAAACAGGAAGACAGAGAACTGAGATAGAGGGGGGGGGGGATGAGGACCAGCCCAAGAGGGGAAAAAAAATGAACGAGGCAAACTTTGTCTTTTTCTTTTTTCCAAGGTGTACATTGTTGGTCTATGCAAGGCTGGCCATTCCCTCCCTTTTCAGACAGCAGCTCACATAATAGGAATTCTCTTCTTCCCATCCTGTATTGAAAAGCCACATCTCTCAAATCCCTCATGACCTCCACTATCCTTTTGGCAGGGGACGTGATTAAGTCACATTGAGCCTATGTACCAAGGAGATGGTAGCTGGGTGCTACTGTCTCCTGGAGCCAAAGCTATGTTTTGGCAGAAGATTTTCCCAATGTCTCCTTGAAAAGCCATCCCCAATCTTCCTTGTCAAGTAGAGACCATCCATTTCTTATCCTGGTATTTCTCATCTTGGTATTTTGGGTTATTCTATTTTCCACTTTCAGATCTAGCTGTCTGTCCACATTGCTGAGTTTCCCTGGATTGGAGGTTCCTTGGAAACTAAGCCCTGGCACAGTGGTGAGCGCCCATTTAGGGCTCAGTGCCTATACTGGGATGGGCAGGAGAGGAGAGGATATGGGGAAGGAAAGAACACAGCAAGGCAATTTCGAAGAATGGAGCCAAGGGTGCTGGAGAGATTGCTCAGCAGTTAAGAGCACTGGCTGTTCTTTCAGAGGACTCAGGTTCAATTCCCAGGACACATTGGCAGCTCACAACTGTCTATAACTCCAGCTCCAGGGAATCTGACACCCTCACACAGACATACATGCAGGAAAAAGCACCAATTCACATAAAATAAAAATAAGTAAATCATGCCAGACAGTGGTGGCACACCTTTAATTCCAGCACCTGGGAGGTGGAAGCAGGAGGATCTTTGTGAGTTCGAGGCCAGTCTGGTCTATAAAGCAGGTTCTAGCACAACCAGTGTCACACAGAGAAACCCTGTCTAGAAAAACCTAAACAAACAAACAAACAAACAAACAAACAGAAAGAATGGAGCCAAGTGATGAAGAGCTAGGCCAGAGTGATGCAGAGCTATGCCAGCCACTCTTTCTGTCCTGCTCTTCAAATCCTAAGGGGAAGAAGTCTGCAGTGGGAATCAGGTGGGCCTCTCTTCTTGCTTTGCCATAATAAAAGTAAAACCAGCTTTACTTTGCCAGGGTGCAATTATCCAACTTATATGTTACAAGTATAAGATGTGCTGCTAAGAGAAAAGAGAGCTTTACAAACATGAACAGCTGCTAGAAACTCTGGTGTCTTAGGTCTAGCATGCTGTTCTCTTCTTCCACTCTGGATTCCTTCTCTAATTTCTCTTCTGGTTCCCATGCCTCTGTCCAGTGAAGGCATTGCTCTTGGTCTCCATCTCCCGTTACTTGCAGACATAATTTCTCTCAATTTCACTTATGCCTGTGGCATTAGCCATGGACACAGGCTACTGATTAGATTTAGCCCAGTTCCTGGATTGTAGACTCATCGACCTAGCTGCCTACTTTATACTATTTGGCCATGCCATAGGAACTTTAAACTCAATATCCTCTAATTAAATTTGTTCTCTCCCCTCCAGACCGAGTTTGCTTCCTGTGCCCTCTTGCATAGTCACTAATATCACTATCTACTGCATTGTCAGGGTTGTGAGCACGGGTGTTGGCACAGAACTCTCTCTCGTATCTTCACATAAAATAAGCCACCAGGCAGCATCAATTTGACTTGATATCACTTGAGTTTCTCAGCCCCCCTCTACCTCCTTTGCTGCCCAGTTCTGTCTGTCATCATCCAGCATCAGGACGATGACAATAGTCTTCTTGTTAATCTTAGATCAATCCTGTTAATCCACAACCAATTCTATCCTGCACACATGTGCCAAAGGGATTGGATGAGCAGGCCGAGCTAACCATGTCACTTCCTTGTTTTAAATCCTTCCGTGGTTTCCCTTCACCCACGACAATACTACACCAAATCAGGCCCGTGAGATGACACAAGTCCTATGACATGGATTCTGCAGAGGGGGCTTGGTGGGAAGTGCTGTTTACAGCTACCCTGGGTGTTCACAATGCATCCCAACATCTCAGATGTTCTCATAAACTTTCCAGTTCATTAGTTTTTAACTTCTTATTTATTCCTCTTTAATCATGCATTTTCTAACCAACTGGAACTCGCAATGGTTTTTTACGCATTACACCTATTAACACCAAGAAGAATTGTGCTCTGTCAAACATATTTGGGCAAATACTACCCTAGAGGATAAAACCTGTATTATTCTGCATGACTTCTGCAGACCTTCATGATTCAGTTCCACTTACCAGTTCTGAGTCACTTCCTATTATACTTTCCCATTCTCCCTAGTACTACTCATTACTGTAAGGGCAGATATTGACTTTGGATCCTGTCCATTCTGTTCGGAATTTCCTTTCCTCCTTGCAGGCTCCTACTTACAAATTACGCCCATGACAAACACTGTCTCTTTCATAAAGCTTCACAGGCTCCCTCAGGCTGCCTTGACAGTTCATTGCACTTTGCCTAGGAATGCCACAGGGTCATTAATTGCCGGTGATGATCTCAGAGTCTTCCTCCCTGAGTCCCTGGAGAGTGCAGCACCAATCCCACTACCAGGCACACAGTGGAAGCAAAAGGGCTTTGGTTGTTTCGACAGGATGCTGAATTATATTCCTTCTATCAGTATAAGGAATTAGGAGTTGCTCCATGTTTTCTTTCAGTTATTCTATATTCGTGAAAAAGAATCAAGCACTGCCACCTGCAGACAGGTTTGTCATTTGCAGCATAATGCAAACAGCCCAAGGATAGCCCCTTTACTTGCAAGTGCTTAACAATTTCTTGCGTCAAGAACAATGCTTTACTGTAACCTTCCTAAGGTGAGATTCCCATCCTTGTCACGAGACCAGAAAGAACCTTTTGACTCCTCATATAAGCTGTAGTCTCAGGAAGAGAAGGCAGGTTCTCTTCACTTTAAAATGTTTCTAACAAAACCAAAACAACCACAAATTCTTCTTTGATTTGGAAGGCTAGAAGGTAAATAAAGGCAGTGTGTGTATAAACATAGGCGCAAATGTGTGACATGCAGAAACACAAACACACTACTATTCACTGGTGGAGGCTAATGATTTTAATGACTAGAGCTGACAACGGAAGTGTAAATGGGATGCCAGGGATGCACATGCATCCTGGATCTCCTTATGCTGCATGATTCCACCATGTGAGAACAGGATATGGGATACGCTGAGGCAAGCCATTTTAGATACCTGGAAAACTCATCTATGAAAAAAAGACTAATTGCCATTTCATCATTGCAAAGAGCCTTCTAGCAGCTGGTTGTTTAAAAAGCACACACCCTTCCTATAACTGTATTTCTTCAGTTATCAACATGGAATTTCATCATCAGTGATTTCAATGAATGAGTCATATAATCCCTGCCCTGTTAACATAGACACAGCTCAGTTCTGACAAGGAAGTAACAGGTCTTCCTTTTGTGACTATGTCCTGTCATTAATAACCCATGATAAAAGGAAGTGCGAATGGAGGGTAGGTTGCGGGGAGTGGGGGAGGGGGCAAGAGGAACAAGGAGAGGAGGACCTGTGATTGGTGTGTAAAATGAATAGAAAATGTCTTAATAATAATTTAAAAATTCAGCCATGTGGCAGGATAAAGAATTAACTTACACACACACACATACATTAACCCATGATAACATTACTATTCTCCTTAAATGGATAGAAAGAGCTACGCCCACATGTAAATTGCTGGCATATCAAGAAACAACTTTCTTTAAAGCTCCCATAAGTACTTCTCATTCTAAAGTTCACCATTAATCTATCACAGTCTACCAAAACCCTAGTGTCGTTAATCAAACACAACAAGAGGTAAGTTTTCCCCCGGAGAAGGCAGTACAGAAAATCTCCTGCTACAGAACAGTATGTGCCAGGCAAAGGTACTGGCAATACAAAAAGGCTTTAGCTTAAGTGGGGCCAGGAGAACTGCTGGGGGCCTAATCGCTGGCTCTGTAGTTGCTACCAACACTTCTCTTCCAGTCACTGGTCTTTCCATAATGCAGTTCTATCAAACCGCACTCACAGCGTTAGGTGGGAATCCATGTAAAATGGTTAGAACAAGGCTAGAAGCATATGCTACCTAAGAGTAGCTGTTCTTGTTATGGTGGAAACAGTTAGTCCAAGCTCTTGGTGAAGCTCACAAGAACTAGCTGTTGAGCAAGACAAGGCAAATGGGCCCATGCACTGGGGATGGGACAGACTTGCCTCCAAGTGGTGTTCCAAAACAGCAGCCGACCCCCACAGCACAGCCCACTGTCAGGATGTCAGTGTAATAGTATGGCTGCTACTAGGGAGAGACAGACAGACGGACAGACAGACAGACAGGTAGGAGGAGAAGGGCAGGGCAGAGAGAAGGGGGAGAATAAGTAGGGATGGAAAACAAAGAAGAATGAGAGGCCTACATCACAGGAATGCACATGGTCCCATCATCCCTGTGGTTCCCAGGCCAGGAGAAACTGAATGAGTTTGGCAACCAAGAAGTGACCTTATACTCTCAAGGCCAACAATCGAAAACCAACTAAGGGAAACGTTAAGTAAATAGATAGCAGGCAGGCAAATGAACAGCTAATGACCAAAACAAAGAGTGGCGGAGGATAAGTAGCAAGAGGCAGGTAAGGACTTCACCCCAATAGAAAAGTAGTAGAAACACCTGCAGAAGAGAGCAGCAGTGGCAAAAGAACACTCAGCTCTTCAGCAGAAAGGCATGGGTCCCTGGAGACCACAGGCAACAGTCAAGTCACTCCCTGGATGCCCACCCATCAATCAGTCCCTTCAGTGAGCATGGCCCCTCTACCCAAAAGCTACAGCAGACACCCACCCACCCCTCCAAGTCTGGCTCAGGCAACCCAGGTAGGGAGGAAGTGAAACTTGCCTCCAACAGGGGCTGCAAAGCAGCATCCCACGCCCACTGCACAGGCTGGCACCAGGAGATCAAGCTGCCCAGGCACGGTCTGCAACAGAGAAGCACGGCGGGCAAGGCAGGTGGGACAGAAGGGCAGAATGTAAACCAGGGTGGATGGGTGTCAGGAGCCACAGAAGGATGGGGCAGCACAGGAGGGAATGTGGAGAGAAACCGACACAGTCCATGTGGGTAAGAGGGTGACATGGGGCAGGCCTGGCTCAGGTCACCATAGAGGGGCACAGATCAGGAAGGGCTAGACACTAGGAAGACAGACAGAAGCTGGACAGAGGGGATGCTATGGCTAGGATCAGCAGGCACGGACATGGAGAACGGCAGCATGGGTTAGTGAGATGCCGCCTTCAGCTCCAAGGCCAGCCCAGAGCAGGCAACCCTCCTCCCCTGCTCTCTGCACACACTGAGGGCTTCCTTCAACCAAGCAGGCCCTGCTGTGCGGTACTGCCTCACCCTTACCTCATAGACACCACAGAACACGGACATAAACTTGCTCAGGACAGCAGCACAGATGCTGGCAATGTGAACAAAGGGACCCTGGAAGAGAACAGGAGAGCCAGGGAGCAGGGATGGAGGAGAAGCATGGAAACTCCATTGAACCAGAATTCCTGCTCCAGGCCCTGGGCTAGGTGAAAGAGAGAAGGCAGACAAGAGCTCTGCCCTAAAGGAGCCTAATCCCAGGGAGGAAGAGATGATGAATCAGTGTGTTTTCAGATAATGCCAGGGCTAGGAAGCCAACAAAAAGGAGTAAGGTAAAAAGAGGTAGGGTGGGGAGGAGAAGGTGTCCTTCCCTGGCCAGTCACCACCCGAGTTAGTGCCTTGAGTGATAATTACATGAGGGAGTCTCATGGGCGTCAGAGGGCAAGTGTTCTCGGCAGAGGGAATAGCAAACGCAGGGGTCCTGACTGGGACAAGCATGACATGGTAGACATATGGAAAAAGCCTTGTCATCCAAGCACAGGGAAGCAGGCAGGTGGTGAGGCTGGAGACCCAGACAGACAGGAAGAGGTGGATCTGCCTGGGGCTGGTCAGCTGTTGGGAGGAGTGCAGATCTTATATTGATACAGAAGGTTCATGGGATGATATTGAGTAGAGGTCAGTTGTGTCCAGTTCTGTTCTGTTTTGAAAGATGCTTTGGCTGCTGTGCAGAATTTTGATGGTAGAGGGCAAGTGTGCACACAAGGCGTTTAATGAGCCTAGCTGTCACCTTGAAGAAAGAAGTCTCATTCTAGGTCTCAATTTTCTCATGTCAAAATAAGAGGAAACCCAAGGGCTGTGCTGATGAGGCTAGCCTGGGATACATTTAAGTTTCAGGTGAGCCTGAGCTACAAGATGAGACTATCTCAAACAAGCAAATAACTAAACACCAAACAAAAATAGGTAATAAATGAATGAAAAATAAATTGGATAAGGAGATTGGTTCAGGTGAGGTAGAGGACAGACATCTTCTAGAGACATTCTGGTTGTCATAACTGCGCCCTGCTACCAGCATCTATAGTTAGAAGCCAGGGATAATCCTAGCATCCCACAGGGCACAGAGCAACATCCCTTTTCCCAGCAGAGTTTTCCAGTCCCAACCCATACTTGTGTCCAGATTCAGGGTCTCCCCAACTTTAACAGTCTGTCATCAACTACAGGGTGAGGAATGAGGGTGAGGAACGACCAAGGCTTCCCCCTTGTTACTGCCCTTTGGCCCTGGCTGAGTCTAGTCAGCTCTGCCGGCCCTTCCCTCAGCAATGCAGACCTACCTCTTTCCCCACAGGGATGCCACTGCCCAGCCCAGCTGTCAAGGCCACCACCTTGGCTACAAAGGCCTTGAGTGTGAGGTACTCCTTCAAGACAACACCACGAAGAATTGTCTTCATCTCAGGAATTCCAGAGCCTAAAAGGGTTTAAAAAAAAAAAGGATAATGTACAGGTTCGAGCTAGAGTTTAAATGGGAGAGGAAAGCAGAACTGGAGAAGGAGATAACTATGGTGAAGCCTCAAAGGAGTCTGGAGGAAGGAGGGAGTTCAGAGTGGGAGGTCTGTAAGAAACCAGACTCCATCATCTTACAGAAAGCACTCACCTACAGCCTGGGGAGAGATGAGCTGGCAAAAGAGGGCACTGAAGAGGATGAGGATAAGTGGGAAGGTGACCCAGGCCAGGTACTGCAGAGGAAGGCTGGGCTGCATCTGGGCATAGGTCCACTTGTAGGCTGTAGGAACACGAACACAAAACCTGGGACAGTCAAGGTCTAGGAAAGGTTGACAGTGAGACCATCTCACCACCACCCTCACATTCACACCACCAGATAGCATGCCAGCTTGCTCTCATGCCCTGGGCATCTTATTTGCCTGGCCCCAGGGCATTCCTTTCACTGTACAAGTAGGAACTCTGAGTTGAGGGACGTGGCTATCTGTCCAAGTTCCCTCTGGCAAAGGTATCTATGTGGTGGCTGTGGTGCGTGTCACTGTTGAGTAAGAGGATGTAGCACTTGGCTATAGGCCAGAGGGTGACCACTGACAATTGAAAGGGACTCCTGAGACTTGGAGATTTCAGAGATGAAACTAGGAGGAACCCCGGGAAAGCTACCCAAGTCAGTCAGCCTGTCTAAGGGGCACTCAGAGCTTGGGTGGCAGTCGTCAGGAAAGGCCTACATGGTGATCTGGTTCTCAATTAGTTTAGTTTTATCTGGAGTCAAAGTCATACCTGACCACCCATGCAACATGCTCATCCCAAACACACCTGGGCTACCAGAGGCAAGAACTCAGAAACAGCTTCAATATGGAGAAGGTAGAGGGCAGCAGTCCAGGGAGAACCTACCCTGAAGGCTCTTGGCACTAACATAGTCCATGCACCAGCTGACTAGGGCCATCAATAGGCCCAGGAGCACAAGAAAGATCCAGTCTTCCCCCAGCTTCCTTCTGACCATGCGTCCCAGGCGGTGGACACAATCTAGGAAGAGGGAAGGGTAAACAAGTGGGGAAAGAGCTCTCTAGTCACTTCTTGGGGAGCAAGCTGAGAAGGGGAGATGGTAGCCCTCTCTGTATTAGTCATTGGGCATCTCTTCACGTCTCTGCCTATCCTGCTGGGAAGTACTATAACCATCCTCCCCGTGAATACATGAATTTCTATGTAAAACTCATTTCTTTCCTTTGGGAAAGAAGAAACAAGGCAAAGTACTAAGGAGGTGGAGGGGAGGTGTCTTTTGCTTACTCAGAAGAGGGCATTGGTATGTGAGGTGTGTGTGTGTGTGTGTGTGTGTGTGTGTGTGTGTGTGTGTGTGTTGGGAGATGTGTGATGAGACATTCAAGTTAATCTCTCAACCCTGTACCTCCTATTCCAGATTCCTTTAATTCTCAGTCCTCATCACCTTGACATTTAGAATAGTGGTCCTCATCCAAGGTGTCCACGGTAGAACTGGATCCCATCTTCTTGGGCATCCCCATGTCTTGTTCCTTACATGAGTATTTTTCTTTGTGATGGCCATATATCTGTATGAGTGAAGAATGGTCAGTGCCTATATCGTTGAAGAATCAGAAAGAATACAGAAGACATCACAGAGACTTAGATTTGCAGAGAAGAGGGAATGGGTTTTGAATCTAGACATTGAAGGCTGCTGCAGCGTACTTCAAGCTCGTCCCGTCTCACATCTTTACTGTCCGTTCACACATGTCTGTTTTCCATTTGTTGTCCGACCCTGTTTCTGTTCCACCATTTTCTCCCAAACCAGGCACATCTTGATCCATAGTAGCTTTATCAAGGAAGTTAACTTATTCTTGGAAGTGAAGGTACTAAGGACTGTCAGGAATCATACATCCATATCATGCAGGCATTTCATGTGTCACCCTGTGTTCCTCATGTCTCTATATTTTCCTAGTACCTCTGCATTTGACCTCCCACCTCAGGATCCCAAATTAGACACAGAGAGGCTGTATGAACCTAGCTAGCAATGGCCTTTATGTTTTTACAGGGCCGGATGGTGGCCGCTTGCATTTTGCCTTGGTATGCTTGTCTGCCTGGAGACACTCAGCTTCCTTACTGAAGTTGTACAAAGTCCATCCAGCTCACATTCCAGAGCTTGTAGACACAAACAGGAACTGGGCTCAGAAAGGCAAGTTAATGTACTTCCCAAAGTACCCTAACTGGGTTCTACCAACAAGTGAAGGGTCCCCCCACCTCCGTTAGCATTTGTGCCATGAAGGATTTAAGAGTGTTAATCATTTCATGCTGGACCCACACACCCTCTACCAACTCATTCTCTGGGGCCAGGGTCAGGCCAGGCCATGTGGCTCATTCTGGGAGAGCCCGGGTAGAAGAGATCTCATTTCACAATATGAGTGGCAGTTTGATGTTTCAGTCCTGAGCAGGCACATACTAAGTATCCTGCTCATGAGGTTAGTGACTGAGGGAAGCAGCATTTCTCTTCAAACTCTGCCTATGATCCAGAGATTAAAAAATACTTCCAGCTGGGCATAGGGGTGCACACTTTTAGTCCCAGCACTCAGGAGGCAGAGACTTTGTGAGTTTGAAGCCAACCTGGTCTACATAGGAAGTTCATACACAGTACGATCTCATCTCAAAACCAAACACAACAAACCAGAAAATATTTCCCTTGAAGATCAACTATTGGGGCTGCCTAAGCACTCTGAGTTGTGGACGGGGAGAAATGAGGAAACAGCATGCTCTCTTCCAACACTCTGGCTGAGAAAACACTGTAAGAGCCAGATGTATTCTGCTGGTCCAACAGTAACCACCACACTATGGCAGGTTTGGAGGGGGGCGAGAAATCAAAACCCAAATGTACAAGTGATGGAATGTCAGCAAAGTGTAGAGAGTCCTCTAGTGTGTGCAG
Organism: Onychomys torridus; assembly: GCF_903995425.1. Taxonomy (NCBI): domain Eukaryota; kingdom Metazoa; phylum Chordata; class Mammalia; order Rodentia; family Cricetidae; genus Onychomys; species Onychomys torridus. The sequence continues at coordinate 28,325,012 of NC_050445.1, forward strand.
GGCTAAGGGTGGGAATGGAGGACAGAACCATCTTGACACAATGCTGATGACTGTGGACCCTGGGAGCTCATTACACCCTCCTACTTTATGTGTAAGTCTGTAGTCTTTGCTCCCAAGCAGGACAAACCCTGCTCCCAAACTAACTTGCCATTCTTTCCTACACAGCGCATCAGTTCTTTTAGCCAAGTATCCTGTCACCAGAAGGGGCTCTAACTAGCCAGGTGTCGGTGGTGCACACCTTTAATCCCAGCACTTGGTTGGCAGAGGCAGGTGGATCTCTGTGAGTTCAAGGCCAGCCTGGTCTACAGAGTGAGTTCCAGGACAACCATTGTTACACAGAGAAACCCCAATCTTTAAAAAAATAAAAAATGCCCTAACTGCACCTTTGCTCAAGTGGTCAGCCTGCCTTCTCCAGAAATGTGGCACTAGGGTGAGAATGAGCTGGCTTTGACATTTATATCCTGCTCTTCAACACACCTCCCTCCCCACTGGGACCTACCCTTAGCAATTGCTCAGAGAACGATCCTCAAGACCCTGTGCTGACACCACCCATACAGCCCACCTCCAGGTTCCCAGCCTGACTGTCAGCAACACGCTGTTGAAGTCTGATCTCTTTCCCTCAAGACTCTTTCCATTCTGTCCCATTCTCCATGCTTGTAGTTAAGAGGCACACTTACGTACATTAATAGTGACTTTTAAATCTCCCAAGGTAATTTCACCTTTCCTGTCTTGTGCCCATCCCCATTTCTCTTCTTTTAGTTGTCCATATACCACTGATCCCCCACCCCATGGTAATTGCCCCAGGACATAGCTCTGCAATTTCCTAAGTATCTTACGTTTCATAGGAATCTTAAATTGTTTTATAATTAATGTGTGTGTGTGTGTGTGTGTGTGTGTGTGTGTGCGCGCGCTCACGCGCGTATCCTACAGGGCATTCACTGAGTGAAGAAACCCCATGCTGTCTGCATGTAGGTGAGGGTAGAGGAGATCCTCATAGCATTTACAGTTCCTACAAGAACCATTCTGGTTACGTAAGCATGTAAGCACGCATTCTTCATGTTAGTGTGGCTCTGCTGGTTCCCCACACGGTTCGAATATTCTGCTAGTAAAGGCTATTTGAAAGTGCACGAAATTCTTAAGTAAATACACGAAACCCAGATCTTTAAAAGGCTTTCATATTTTGAACATATTTACCATTTAATTTTCAAAATAAATGCCATTCCCCCTTCTCACCTAACTCCCAATTCCCACCAATCCTTGTGGCCCCGCTGACACCTGCCTGCCGTTTCCCTCCCGCCCAGACTTTACCTGTGTTGGGTGGGCATTGTGCCTGGGACCCACGTCCTTTCTGGGCCGGTGCTGAAGGCCCCCATTCTCTGAGGGCAGTCCATAGCTGGTACAATGCTCAAAGGGCATGTACTGGTACTGGGGGGCACTGCCCCACCAGCTTTGCTCACCCCCATGCTGCTGGGAGTAGGACTGGGACCGCTCCATGTGTCCTGCCCCAACCCCCAGCCAGGCCTTGGCCTGCTCGCTCTCCCCCCAGCAGCTCCTTAAGCCTCTGCTTTTGCCTGTCCCCAAGGCGTCTGGGGCACCATGCCCACCTCCAGCTATTTATAGCTATCACTCCATCACATGACACCCCCCCTCCCCTCACACTGCCACATCTGATCCTCCTGGGGTCAAAGCAGGTGTGAGTGCAGTGTGGGGGGTGGGGTTAGGCTGAAAACCTATGGGACTGTCCAACAGGGAATTCCCTCTGCGAGCCAGAAGTATTGTCCCTTCCCTAGGAGGCTCACAGCTCTAGGTCACTAGTCCCTCTATAAATATCATTAGGACTACGATGAAAAATTTCCTAGTGCAATTTCTAGGCTGAGTGTAGAACTGAGTATAGAACGTCCATGAATACCTCATGGGAGGTGAGGGGAGAGAGAGTCGAATGAAGCCACTCAGAATTCTGGAAACGTTAGACAGGCTACTCACCTGGGAGAGTAGCTGACGCCTCTCTGCCATCTCTCCCTGTCGCGCTGTCTTCAGCTCCGTATCTCTTAAGGGTTCAGTCCTCATCTGGACCCTGAACTTTTCTGTGGCCAGCTCTCCACATACATCCCACTCCCAGCTTTCTGCCCTTTGAGTCTGCCAGAGGCGGCTAAAAACACTTGAGTGCCTCCCCCTTGATCCCACCCTTATCACCCACTGGGTGTGGAATGTTGTGGGAAGCAGGGGTAATAGCCTTGGGTTCTGCAGTGTCTCGCAGTTCCCAGACATATGTGTTAGCCCCATCAGCAGCTCGGATCAAGAGGGAGGGACTGAGCTTCCATCTGGACTGTGATGCCCGTGACAGCTCCACCACAGCAGGTAAGATAACAGGTAAGAAGAGGAAGTAGGCTGGAGTCATAGGGAAGGTGGGAGTGGGAACCCGGTAAACAAAAGAAGATGGCGTGGTAACCTTCTCTTTCCTAGTCAATAAATTAAATTTGACCAAGGACAAAGTACTCCATAAGGCATTGCGTTTTTCCCATCAATTTTTCTAGGACATTCTTCCCCGATGAACTCACTATAGAAGAAACTAAGGCAAACTGAACTTCAGGATCCACCATCAAGAGTGGTCAGGGACTGAAGGGTATGGACAGCGAATCTCTGGTCTACAGTGTGATTCTGACCTAACACAAATGGAATTGCTCAAAGTGGGAAGCTAGACACCATTAAAAATACCGTTTCTTTTGCAATTAAAAATTAATTTTTACTGTCATTTTTAATTATGTGTCTGTGTGAATGTACACATGAATACATGAATACAGGTGCCCATGAGTCCAGAAGGTGTCAGATCTCCCTGCAGTTGGAGTTATAGCAACTGTGAGTGGCCCAACATGGTGCTGGTGGATCCTCTACAAAGACAGTAAGTTCTTTTAACCATTGTGCCATCTCGCTGGCCTTTAAAAATCAGTGTGTGTGTGTGTGTGTGTGTGTGTGTGTGTGTGTGTGTGTGTGTGTGTGAGAGAGAGAGAGAGAGAGAGAGAGAGAGAGAGAGAGAGAGAGAGAGAAGAGACGAGACAACTTTTGGGAATTGATTCTCTCCTTCCATGTGGATTCTTGGGCTTGAACTCAGGTCATCAGGCTGCAAGTGCCCTTAGAAAAAGTAGTCTTGCTGGCCTAACAATACCTTTTCTAGATGTTGAATAATATTTATCAAAGAGAATTATACATGAAAACCAGTGAGACATCACATCACACCTGTTAGGATGGCTGACACCAAGGACAAGTGTGGCAAGCACTGGTGAGGATGCAGAGAAAAAGGAACAACTGGGTACAAATAGTGGGAGGAACTGTCATGGTCCTTACGGTAAACAGTAAGTTAGAAACAGAGCTACTGTATGACTCAGATCCTACTTATGCTTATAGAGAGAGGAAAACAAACCACCATCTCTCAGATATCTGTTCTTTTGTTCACTGTGGCATATTCACAACAGCCAAGATACAAAAACCACTTCCAAGTCTGTCAACAAGTGAATGCATAAAGGACGTGTAAACACATGACTCAGTGGCAAAGACACTTTCTTTTAGACAATGCTAAGATGTGAGACATATTCAAATACTGTGCTTGCTGTTTATATGCAGAATCATAACACATACAGAGTTGAAGGCCACGGGCTGAGATGGAGCGGGCTTTGGGAGACTTGGGAAGATGCTGGTCATGGGCATACTTGAGTTATTCAGCTCTGAGTTTTAGAGAGCTAATAAACATGGTGGCTACAGTTAGCAATACTGTGCTGTGTACCTGAAATCTGCTAAGGGTGCAAACATATACATAGTGTGAGGTGATGGTTAAGAACCTGGATCCTGGGGATCACTTCACAATGCACATATCACGTTGTGTGCCCTCACTATGAACACCATTTCTAATAGTCAAAGTGAAATAATAAAATCATCATTTCTTGAATCAGTCCTGAGATTGCAAGGCTTACAATCCACCCACCAAGATCACAAACATGGGTAGGAGAGGGAGTAATAGGTCAGATGAAGACAACAGAAAACCAGGTCAAGGGATTCCTAATAAAGAACAGAGACTGTACATTCTTGGAGGCCTTCAGAGACAGTCTTTACACACGTGTGGAGCCTGGCTCTCTGAAGGTGACCACTTTCTGCAGGAAACTTTCGGAAACAAGTGTCAGATGTGATCGCTGCTTCCAAAGTATCCCTGAGCACATTAGTGCCCTAAAGCAGAGCAGTGTGGTCATGGACTGAGAGACGAGCAGTGACTGCAAGGAGCCCATGCCTTGCCAAGCCGAGTGGGGAGGCATTTGGTCCACAGGAAAAGTACCAACTGCAGTTATAAGACCCAGACTCTCAAAGCAGGAGCATCAACATATGTAAGCTACTAGTGTTGGACTGCAAAGATTTAAGAGTTAAATAGCTTGTGTTCAAAATTAAGAGTAGTTTAAACCCCATGAACTATCATTTTACAGGAGAACTAAATGTGAACTATGCCCTCCCATTACTCCAAATTCTTAATGGGCTTGGTGCTTAGGCTCTGATTTGGAGAGTCCCCGTGGGCTGTGGGTAGTCCTGCAAAGGTCCTAAATTTGGAAACAAATTCATACGCAAGCATGTATGTATACTCTCCTATGGTCCTTGATACTAAGATTTAAATTATACAAGAAGATGGGGATATAAGTAGCTGTGTATGAGATTTGTCTTTTAGCATCTCTACCCCCAAATTTTAAGAACAGATTGATTTTCTTTCCAAGTTATGCTTGTTATCCAGCTCCAGCCTCTGCTAGTTTGACCTCCCCACTGCACAGGGCAATAAATATGACGGTAACTTTGCAGTACTGGGGACTAAAGTGAGGCCAGGCTAATCATGCATCCTATCACAGAGCGATACTCTCACCCAAACATCACTGTTTCTATGAGTCCAGCAGGCAGTTCATTACAGCCAAGTGAAGCACGCCCAAGGGCAGATTAGACAAGGGGTCTGATGAAGGGTGTGACAAACGGGTCATACACTGACCACCACTCTTTTTTTTTTAAGTTTATTTATTTATTATGTATACAGAAGAGGGTGCCAGATCTCATTACAGATGGTTGTGAGCCACCAGCTGGGAATTGAACTCAGGACCTCTGGAAGAGCAGTTGGTGCTCTTAACCTCTGAGCCATCTCTCCAGCCCTGACCATCACTCTTTAAGGATGTTTTTATCCATCTCTTTTCCTGTGTGTATCCAGGCAACATGGAACCCAGACCCACCTACTTCCTGTAATTTCAGCAAAGCAACCACTTCTCCAAGGTACTTTGTTTGCAGCAGGTCTCACTCCATAATACTCTTTATCCTTTGAAGAACCCTTGGTGTAACAGGCTTTGTTGACTCCCCATGGGAAGCCTTACCTTGTTGGAGGGGCTGGGGATGGGGCTGGGTTGGGGAACAAGGCTGGGGGGGGGGCAGGAGGAGGGAAGGGAGGGGGATCTGTGATTGGAATGTAAAATGAATTAAAGAAAAAAAAAGAATCCTTGGTCTTTCCCCATGCTCTGCAGATTAGGACTTCCGGTGTAGTATACCAGTTTTTCACCTGTTCCTGTCTTGTCGAACACAGTATTTTCCTGGCATCGTCATTTTTAACCCTTACAGTGATTTAAGACATCAACCATTTCCTTCTTTTTAGGTGAGGGCAAACAGAGCTATCTAAGCCAGTGTCTCAGCATCATTAAAGGCAGCACCATCATAAAATCAGACCTATGTGATTTTAGAGAACATGCCCTCAAACCTACCTACCTTTCTTTTTTGATAGCTCCAAGTCTCTGAGCCTTGTCTCTCCTGGGGAAAAACAGGGGAAGTGACTCCCTGATGGGACTCCAGGGAAGCAGGCTCCGAGGTAGGTGCCTGGAACACTGCACCAGCTCTAGCCCTGTGTCTTCCTCTTTAGACATTCCCTCCCCTTCTTACAGCTTTGCTCTGGTGAACGGTTTCATTTCTTCCTGTTTTCCTTTCCTGTTTGAGAAAACAGGATGGGGAAGGGCAGCAGAGGGCGGCCCCCACCTCAGGGAGGGGATAATTTTAGAAGAGAATCCCCTGGCAGAGGTAAGTGGGGGAAGGGAGGAGAGCTGTGAAATTCAACCTGACAGCCTTATTCAAGGGCGGGTGGAAAGGACATGGACTCCAGCTCAGGCGGGCACTGCTCTGTAATTCTCCAATAGTCCATAACTCCTGTCTTTGCTATCTTGAAAATGGGTACCTATGTCCACTTCACTTCTAGAATTACGTATTCTCCATCATTTGAACTACTTGTTCAAATGGTACTTTTTCTATGGTACTCTGGCCATCGCCCCTATCCTATGCTCCTTTGCCCCCAATGTTCTCCCACCTGCACTCCCTTCTCTGGTGACATGCTTTGACTCAGCTGGTTGACCGACACCCCTGTCATCCATCCCTCAGCAGCTTTCCATAGCTCTTCATTCTCCAATGTTCCAACAGAATGTCCTGCTTCTCACAAGCCTCCCTAGCCACAACTCAAACCTCTGTCTCTCCATGCATGCACCCCAACTTAGAGTCCATTGCTTATATCTTCTTATGGCCCACCTAGAATCTGCTAAATTTTTGTCTATTTTGAAAAACCTTCAATCTAATTTGGGCCAAATAAAAAATGGAATTCCAGTATCCTCCCCACTTCTACCTCCCCTTTTCAGCTCCACCTGCTATTTCGGCCTCCAACCCATAACCTATAAGCTGTAACCAGTACTACTTGTTCCTCTAGCTCATTTGAACATGAGAACTCCCAGGGTTAGGCCAATGAAGATAGGCCCACAACTGGCTGTACTGAAAGATAGTGATAGCAAACTCCAGGGGTTTCAGATCTAGGCATGCCTTGTGAGGGGGGAGAGATGATGCAGCGTAAGGGGTAAGGAAATGAAACACACAAGCTTTAGAAGACTGAGCAGCTACAAAAACAGACACCAGGCATACATCAGCAATAAGTATCAACGTTTATTGGCACCTGATGGCAATACAAAATCTTGGCAGTGGGAAGTGTGAAGAATCTACCACACAAATATATGCATCCTATACTGACCCAAAGGCAGAATTTGGCAGCAAGTCTTCAAACCACCTGGTTCATACAACAAATATTAATTGAGCACCTCAACTACCATGGGCCTCAAATATGCTGGGCACCATGGAGATGTGAAGGAAGTTGTCTCACATGTGATATGTCTACAAACAGTTTAAAAACAAACAATAAATCAGTGGATAAAAATAAAATACCTGAAAAAAAACCCAGAAGAGTTCAAATACTAATTAAACTGCATACTATAATAGCAATTTAGAAATTGTTAAAGGCAGGATTTAACTAGAGTTAGCTGTTTGCCTCCTTCCTTTATTCAAGAAACATTCATTGAAGACCTAGTAAGTTCCAGGTACTGGGTACACAGTAAGTAAGAAACATGGTTTCTGCTCTCTGGGAGCTTTCAGTTTAGTAGGGAAGGTATCAACAAGCAAAACATGCAAATGTGCCTTTACAAACCACAGTAAGCACAATGAAGCGCCACCAGGACGCAGTCAGAAGAGGTACAGAAGACTGCTTGTGGACAGCATGGACCAGAGGCCTCCACTAGACTCGAGAATCAGATTCTATCCTAAAGAAGTGCTCAAAACACCTGCGGCAGTGAAGGAGGAACTGAGGGGGCTGGAGCACAGTGAGAAATCACCATTTACTGAGATCCAAAGGGAAGGTAAGAGCCAGATCTCGTAAAGTGGGGTAAGGATTTGAATTTTAGATGAGGTGTTCTAAGCAGGGCAGTGACATCATCAGATATTTTAAAAACTGAAACTACTGTTATGTGGAGAATAAACTGGGAGAGAAGCAAAAATGGAAATGCTAAAGGTTTTAAAGAATAAAAAAGTTTCATAAAAGCAGAGACAAGTGCTTCTAGGTTAATGGACTAGCATGTATGCTACTATCCTCACTAACACACAGACAGTGAGAAGGGGGTAATGCCTCATCAAACTGAAGGAACCGTATGCTCAAGCAGATGGCGGGAACCAGATACAGCACTCCTTCAGTGGCCAGAAGATCCTGCAAAGGAGGACTTCACAGACTTGGCAGAAACAGTGACTGGGGGGAAATGAAGAGGGAATCAGTGCAAAGCGAGACATTTCCTGGAGGCTGGATGTGAAATTCAGTTTAACTGCACAGCAGAAATCACAGCAAGGAAGGAGACATCCTGGTGACAGGTGACAGTGTGAGTGAGACACAGCACACTGAGCCATCACTGCGTGTTTATACTGAAATGCCTACAAGGTTCATTTCAGTGACAATTCATGCAGACCTGAGGGTCTGGTCAAAGCAGGGTGCACAGAGCACAAAGGAGCCCAGGGTAAAGCTGAGGAGACGGTCCTTCACCTCAGACCTACACTCAAAAGTATGCACAGGAACTTCTGCTCACAGTAGCAGGGTCTGAGTCTCTCTGCCTCATCAAGATAGATGTACACACCCACATTAAATTGGGACATCTTCCAAATCTTCACTGTGGGAAAAATGAGGTTGTAGATATGAAAAAAAGATAGGAGATGATCTCTGAGATACCTTAAATGATGTTTAAAAAAAAAAAAAAAAAAGCAATGACCAAAGTATCCCTCAGAGCCCTGGGAACAGAAATATCAGACATTGAGAAATCCACATGCTCTCTCCCCACAACAATACTGTGTTCATAATGTCGTTTTCCAGGCTCTTTGGCTGTAGCCAAAATGCTTCTGGCAACAAATCCATTCATAGCTGGCTCTACAGGGAGAGAGCACCACACTGGAAGAGCTGCCCTTAAGTCTCACACCCAAAGATGGAGATGGTCGACAGGAAACAAGCCTGGTAGAGTCTCTTATCCCTGAGGGGGTAGACAGAACAAAAACCATCCTGAAGAGAAGGCTCCATTGTGCCCCAGCGGTCCAGTGGCCTCCAACAGATGAACAGCAGATGATATCACGTGGGTGGGTGGCCTGGGAACAGGTAGAGCTGCCGACATAGAGTACTACAGTACTCAGACATCTCTTTGCATCGGTGGAATTCTGTACCAGGGGCATAGCCTTCACGCTCCTTGATAAGGGCATTCACCTGGGAAGGCAGAACCAATGGTCCAAAGTCTGAGATCACTTAGTGCTCCCATGATACAGACCACTCAGAAGGGTAGACTAATAAAGTGTGCAAGGCAGGAAGGAAGGAGAACACTGAAGACACAAAGGTTTGTAGCGCCAGATGGCACTGACTTACCTTAACCAGCATGTCAGCCACATGCATGTCACAAGCTCTTTCCGAGAAAACCCGAGTGAGTGCTTCAATGTACCAGGAACCTCGTTTGGTGTTCCGCATGGCAGCAGTGCCTACAACCGGAGTGTGAAGGTCATGGGCAATCCTCATAAAGACAGACTTGTATGGCCTCTTCTGTCCTCCCTAGTCAGAGACCAGGTATGGAAACAAAAGAAACCCAAGTCTAGGACAGTATAGTCTACATTCATGTTGTGTCTCAGAATACCTTTCAGGCAAGCATAGCCACATATCATGTCCGAGCGAGTGGGCAGTCTCATCTTCATTAGTTCCTCTTGGCCAGCATCGCTCTCCTCACACCCAGGGGATTGTGGGGGGTTCTTTCCATCTTGCTGGTCGACCCCTCGATCCGTCTCCTCTATCAAAAGACCAACAGAAGAGATGAAGATGTTATTCTCCCCCATCTTTTACAGATCTGTCGTAGGTACACCCAAGTTCCCTCTAATCTCGACTGAAGAGCCATTTTCAGCTGCTGCTCCGACCTATGGCTAATGAACTAAAAATACATAAATAAATAAAATTAAAAAGTCATTACTTCCTGGACACGCATCCACTGCTCAAGGGGTAACTTTTAAAGGCCAGGCACATGTACCTATATAATTCTGAACATGTCTCATTCTGCCTAAGGGTAAAAGTGCCAAATTAGAATTGCAAATGGAATTAGAAATCATCACATTAACCTGTTCAGTTAGTAATGTATAGAAATAACACCTTTTTTTCTGTATTAAGACAATAAAATAGTGGTATTCTGTCTTATGAGAAAAACGAATCTGCTTCCTATTCATATTCTACATTAAAATTACAACCTCAAACCTTTCCAGTTTTTTTAAAAACAAAAACAAAACCTCTGAGACTAAGTATGATCAGAGGTTTTCACACTTTTAAAACTTTTTTATAATAGACTACTTGTTTATTAAGTTTGTAGGACAAATTATAGCAGGTGGCCAAGATTCAAAAAAGGGAGAACTTAAAATTAGAAAAAAACTGAGTATTTTCTCCTACAAAATGAACAGCTAATAAAAGCTGGTGTTTACTTCAGGGTCAGGAAGGAGTCACGGCTGTAGAATGAGATGGTGTGAAGGTGCACACGCCAGCACACCACACCTAAGAGCGTGCCTTCCACAGGACGTCCTGTGTGAGACTCAGGAGCAGAACCGACCGATGTTCAGAGAACTTCTGGGAAAAGTTCACTGACTCAAAAAAAGGGTTTTTTTGTTCCTTTTTTTTTTTTTAAATTAAGCATCGTACATGTACCAGGCACTGTCTTCTACCATGATCTAAGATCTAGGGACACACTGAGTTAAAAACAAAGGAGAACGAAACAAAAAGCCAAACCCAAACACCATGCTCTCATCAAGCTCACTCTCTAGTTTGGGAGTCACTGTATCACGGGAAGATTGGCAAGTTCAAATCTTCAAAGAAGCATTGGCTTCGGGTCACACTTTAATGGACTGGACTTTAGATATGGACTGGATGGGCACAAGGAAAGATTCAAATGACTCCTAAAAAGAAGCAATTTCTTCATCCAGCCTAGCACTACATGTAATTCTGAGGTGGGAAGAAAATGACCAACAAATGTTTTCGTTTTGTTACTGCCTCTTAAGCGATCTGGCCAGGCTACACATATCCTTTAAGGATGGAGAGCTTGCATCTTGCCTTCGAGTTTCAGGCCTCTTATTCAGTAAACATTATCATCTTCTCTTCACAACTGATTTCTACATTATTTCAATTTTTAGACACAAATCTCAAACTTTTAAGTGCTACTGTGTGTAAAGCAGTGCTCTGGGTTTTTCTAGAAATGAAAGATGCATGCCTTTACATGCCCTTTTCTTAGTGCAGGTCCCTGCCATGGTGACGTTCCTGAAAAACGCACCACACTATTTCATAGTGAAACTCCCCAAGTATTATCTGTTGAAGCTCAAAACCTCAGCTGTGACTAAAGGTTTGTAACTAGTTTGAGCAACTGCCTGTGATTGGCCACAGCTCACTACATCGCTTACAGAGATGCCAAGCTTTTTAGATCTGAGTACTGTGGCTATGTTACATAATGTGGGGCATGGTAGCACACTGTATAACCAGAGGATGAACCTTATAATCTTGGGCTTGTCATGCTGTAATGCTGCACCATCCCTTTTTCTGGGACTTTCTCCACACCTGTGTAAAAGCATGTATCCATGGTCCAGGTTAAGCCTTTCCCTATCCATAAATATCTTTTCAAACTAACCTCAGGTAAAACGATCCATTATGAGTGTATGGGAGTAAGCCCAAAGCTGCTATTGCACAAACTTTACCCTTGCATGAGAACTAGCCTCAAGCTGTTCTTCACATATACTTGATTTCCTGAGTAATCCATATACTACTTAGACACACTTAGATATTTTCTTCTGCTTCTGTGATGTCATTTATAGCCCTAGTCACACTACAGGACCTTAAAATATACCCCGAGGGAAACATAAGGCATCTGCATGTTTGGATATGGTGAACTTTAACCCAAACATTAAGGCATTTGAGGATGGTGATCATACTGTAATAGCCATGACTGGCTTTCTCTCCAGATTTACCATGAACCAGGTAGAAGCCAAGTAAGCATGTAGGTGCGAATTCACTTATCATCACAACAGCTTAAAGAAATTGTATATAGTAACTCCCCACAGTTTAAGAAGGAAATGGAAATGGAGTGATGTGAAGGGACTTCTCTAACTTCACATGGTTATTAAGTCGAGTCACAATCTGATTCCGAATTTAGACTCTTAATTACTACTGCTTTCTTCTAGATGAGGAGGCCTGTGTGTCTTCTGAGCCATGTTCCACAGGCCTAGCTCTTAAAGGGGTAGGAGAGACTGCATGCAAGAAAGAGGAGGATAGAAGCAGCTCAGGAGAGTCCGAGGCAGACATGGGTGCTGTCCTGTTCTCCTGCATGCTCTCAGAATGGTAAAGAAAGGAGGCAAGTGCATGGCATTGTGAACATGGCACAGACAGAAAATGGAGAAGGAAGATTTGGAAGAGACAAGCAGAAATCCTGAACTGGAATGAGAAACAAAACCAAGTACATTGCAGTTAATAAGCAGAGAAGAGGCCAGGTTCTTAGGAGAAAGGCAGACACTGGCAGGAGATTCCTGAGAACAAGATACGGAGGTGTTTAGAGCTGGCAGACTGAGAGCCACGGGCTGCCCAAGTCCTAGCACACCCATGCATTGGGAGACACTTACAGAGCAAGAGAGGCGGTGGCAGCAGTGAACAGAAGGAGGTGCCCAGGGATCCATAGCACCTGAGAGGAGCAAACAGCAGAGTGAGAGCTGGAGGAGGCTGCCCGGGAGCCACCACCCAGTTGCTGGTTTGCCAGGGCACTCACCTCCACGGCATGCTTGGATGAAGAACATTTTCGGCTTGTTCTGTAGGCTTGGACAGTTAGCATTGTCAAAAAGTCGAAAAACCTCTTGGAGCTACCAGAAATAAATGAAGGAGAAGGGAAGTTAGGTAGCCAGTGAGACCTCTTAAGTCCAATACATACAAACACAGCCATCATCTGAAAGGTGGAGTGATGGCTGATCTTGTCAACTTGACTAGTGTGCCTATGATGGCACTGAATTTCCAGACAGATCTAATTGAGGAGGAAAGACCAGGAGCCCAGACTGAAAGAAGGGTCTGGGGCAAACAAAGCCAAATATGCTGGCATCTCTTCTTCTATGCTGCATGATCTACTCAAATGCAGGTATGTAGCCTTGTGCTGCTGTCTCCAGGGGAGAGCTGGCTTCCTTGCCACGGTGGATTATTGTAGTGTCCCACAAAGGTTTCCCAGTGAGATGATCTGAGATTGCTTTACCCAGCAGGGTGCATGAGGGGATGGCCTGACCATGTGCATGGTTACTAGGTGACTAGAAGGGTCTGCACTTGGCTGTGCTGGGGGAAGGTATTTTTGTTCCACCCCTTGGCACTCCTATTAAATAGCCCTTTGGAAGAGACAGCAGGGGTGAGTGGGTTTTGATTCAGGCCCTCCTGAGGTTATCCTGTTTCTGTTTCTCTCCCCTCTATCCCTCTGCCTCATTTCTACCTAATGCTCTTACCCCTCTCTCCTCAAGAGTTGCTTGCCATAACAAAGTGGGAGCTGGTCTCCTATAGATTTTACCCTTACACAGGGAGTCCAGACAGACTGTCCCTCCCTTAAGTTGTCTCTTCTTACGAATTTGGTCTCAGCCCAAGAAAACTAACAGTGAAAACTGGTGCCAGAGACTGGGGTGGGTGGGGTGCGCGTGTGTGTGCCCCAATATAGTAATAAACCTTCCCCCATGGTTCACAGACTTTTGGAGCTAATTTGTTAGAGGAACATGAAAGAGTCTGAAGCTGCAGGCTAGAAAGCCCTAAAATGGTGTAAGCAGGGCTTCATGGGCCATTTAAGTGGGAATTCAAGAGACCAAAGTGCAAAGAGAAATATAAACACAGGCTAGGCTCAGGAGACCACAGAACAAAACAAGGACTCTGATGAGATCACACTGTGTTCTGCTCTGGTGAGGAATATAGATGTAGTCTGTCCATATCTTGAAAACTTGAGGTTGACTTTAAAATAATGGACTAAATGGTTTAGCAAAGACTGTTTTAGCATAACATTCAGGTTGTGTGACACGGTTATCACTCATTAAACTTACCCACATTTACAGTGAGTAAAGTGTACAGCATAAAAATATAAAGATACAGTTTTATGAAGAAAGACTCTTGAGTTGGGTTCAAGTTAAGGACAGGGTGGGAGTTCTTTATCATCAGACTCCCATGTCATAGGTTCTCAAGGAGAATAGAACCCAGTGCTAGACATCATGGGAGAGAGTTCTATTACAGCCATTAAAGCAAAATTTGAATTCTGCATTGGACAATAGGAAAAGTGCATTGGGGGAAAGATCCCAACCAAGAGAGTTCCAAGGTTGAGGGTACAAATTCACACAAAGGAGAGGACCTGAAAAAATAATCCTTAGGTGTTCCCTGATGGATACAGGATACCTATGGAAGTACTTTCCAAGGTTCAGCTAAGAGAACAGAGGCTGCTGAAGCTATGGCTCAAGAGGGCCATGCTGCACCTCAAGCTGGCAGCAGAGTGAGGTTTAATCACAGATACTTGCACAAAGGTACCAGAAAAGCCACCATGGATAGGGAATGTGAAGCCTCAGCAGGGCTGGATACCTGTATGGAACTTCTGAGTGGATCAAAGTTAAAGTGAAGTTTAAGTTGTAATGGAGACCCCACATAATAGGGGAACCAGAAACACGGGACCTTTGCTAAGGAAAGCTGTTGGCACCAAGTGAAGCAGGCCCCAAAGAGCCTGTATAAGCCACACACTAGAGCTGGAAGGACAAGTTTACCACGTTAGTTGGAGCAAATGATGCAATAAGGAACCCCTTATGGATGCTGAACATGGAGCTTCGTGGTTGGTATTCACTCAGGAGGGTTTCAGTCTCGTTTTCATCCACTTTCGTTACTATGACCCCATTCTTTTTCTTGTTGGAACAGAAATGGTTATTCTGTCACTGTATATGGAGCATACTTGTTTGTTTGTAATTTTACCCCCAGACCCACAATACTTTAAGCTCATCCTGTTGAACAGTGTTTAAACAGTTAAAACCTCGGAGATTCTTGGAGATACCTTTTTTTTTTTAACCATGAGATGCCCATTAAGTCTTAAGAGAACCGGAAATAGCTTATAGTTTAAAAGTCGTGTGTTTGGGTGTAGAATATTATTTTAAGGTGTGTTACTTTTGTTTATGTTGCATTTGTTTAACTCTGTGAAGCTGTGTTACTGACAGTCTAATAAAGAGCTGAATGGCTAAAAGTGAAGCAGGAGAGACAATATATAAAGGGAGAAATCTGGGAAAAGGGAATTGAACAGGAGCCAAAGAAGGAAAACATCAAGGGCCAGCCACCCAGCAATTCATGGAGTAAGAGTAAGATTTACAGAAGTAAGAGAATGGGAAAAGCCCAGAGGAAAAAGATAGAATAGTTTAAAGTTAAAGAAAGCTGGCAAGAAAAAAGCCAAGTTAAGGCTGGGCATTTGCAATTAAGAATAAGCTTCCAAGTGTGATTTATTTGGGAGATGGGTGGCTGGCCCCCTAAAAGAGTAAAAAAACAGCCAACATCTTAGGACAGAACTTAAAATCATCAAGAACAGTTTCTTTTTTGCTTTTAAAAATTGATTACTTTTATTTATGTGTATGTGTGCCTGCATTAGTTTATATAAACTATGTGCTTGCGGATGCCCATTGAAGATAGAAGCTATTGGATAGTCTACAACTATAATGACAAGCTGTTGAGTTGACTGATGTGGGTACTGGGAATGGGACCTGGGTCCTCTAAAAGAGCAGTAAGTACCCCTAACTAGTGAGGTATCTTTCTAGCCCCTAGACCAGTTACTTAAACTATAGGTCACAACTTCATATGAGGTCTAAATGTGGGGCTTGTCAAGATTTATCAAAAGGTTTCTGCATGAACAACAACCAACAATTCATTTAAATTCAAATGCATAACGAACCTGAGGTGTTTCTATAAGTGCTTTGTTGGTGTTCTATTGCGTGACACCATTTCAGCCTTAGTTCTGAAGATGTGACGTAGACACTATGCATTCCATGTGCCAGCAAAGCTGCCTTAAACACCTAGCCCAGATTCCTACAATGTCTTTACTGGACATACAAAGTTTTCTCTTTAGAGAGGCATAAAGGTCTAATTATAGAAAATGGACTTTCAGCCGCATGGTGGTGGCGCACACCTTTAATCCCAGCACTCAGAAGTCAGAGGCAGGTGGATTTCTGTGAGTTTGTGGTCAGCCTGATCTACAGAGTGAGTTCCAGGAGAGCCAGGACTATTTCACAGAGAAACCCCCTATCTCAAAAAACAAAAAAGAAAACAGACTTTTCATATTTTTCTGTTGTTACGCTTCAGCACAGACATATAAGACTGGTAATCTTTGAACTGTACTGTTTGAATGTTTGATTTAAAAAATTGCTGTTTGAATTGCTAGACTGAGTTTCATAAAAATTTATTAAATGAATTTTGGCTTGGGATTGGGACAGCTTTTCCAACAATTTCTGAAATAGCACAAAACATATATCTACCAATTCATTCTATGTATTCATGTGAAGCAGTGTTCTTAGCATTGATGACTATAAAATAAAAAATGAATCAACTCTGAAAAACAGTGAAGATGTTCTATGTCTGGGGGTATTCAATATTCAGCTGACATGGTATAACAAAGTGCCTTATGTCCCCACTGCCATGATGGACAGTATCCCTTCAAACCATGAGCCCAAATAAACCTTCACTTAAGAAGCTTCTTGTCAGGTATTTGGTCACAGCAAGGGAGCAGTAGCTAATATGGATGGACAGGCAGGAGGCAGAATGGCCTGTTTTCAATGCTCAGCTTCCACAAAATTATACACACCTGAAGCAGTTTGCCATCCACACCATAGATGCCACCTTCCACACCATGTGAGAGGAGTGCCACTATGCAGGAGTCTGTGACCCGGTGTGCAGGCAACTGTGCAAAACTCTGAAGTTTCTCTTGCATTTCCTAGAAGACAGAGACACCTGCTAGTGTTGTTCACTCCAGTCAGCACCAATGTAGACACGAACCTCTGGCTTGTTTGAAAGAAACCCTACCCACAGAACATCAAAGTGTGTTTCTGTATATTCCTATGACCGCCGATAAGGCACAAACTCTCTGAAAGGCTAAAGAAAACTATGTGCTCACGAGAAAAATGCACGTGACTTTGGTTATCCAACTCTGAATACGGAGTCACAGGGTCACTGAAGTAGGTAAGAACTGCTGCAATAAAGTGAATTACTAAAGAAGCTACACAGTGTGTGGGGGATAGCTCCATAGGTGGGGCATTTGCCATTAAAGTCTGAGGCTTAGAAATGTACCCCAGAACATGAGTGACACTGGGTGGGCATAGGGCTTGCCTGTAATTCTAACACTTTGAAGGCAGACATGGGGAATTCCTAGAGGAACCTGGCTAGCTATTAGTCACACTGGAAAGCTCTGAGTTTAACTTAGAGACCTCGCTTTAGCAAGTAAGGTAGAAATTGACCAAAGACTCCTGAAATCAACCCTAGGACCTCTAAATACACACACATGCACATGCCTCAACACATGCGAACACAAACACATACACGTTAAAAAAAATTATGTCAGTTCATCTTATCAAGATATGAAGAAATTATTATGAGGATGAATCTCTGCTCCTAAGCAGAGCAGTCACAGCACACAGCCTCCTACTTACCACCCCTCCATTCTCAATAAGCAGCTCACCTGTGCATGCTTTGGAGTTTCTAAAGGTGTGAGTTCCCAAAGCAGTGATTGCAGCAGCACCCAGAACTTGTGTGCAAAATATGAAAATCTGACCTTCAGCAAATTGTTTTCATAAACTCTCCCACTAATACTGGTATTTCAAAGTTTAAGAGCTGTTAATCAAAACCAGACATGATGGTACACACCTTTAATCCTAGTACTCTGGATACTGGAGGCAGGGGCAAGAGGATCTCTCTGCCACCCTGGTCTACAGAGTGAGTTCTAGGACAGCCAGGGTTGTTACACATAAAAATTCTGTCTCCCAAACCAAAAGAAAAACACAACAAAAACAAACAAACAAAAGAGTTGCTAACTATCTGCTTGGAAATACTTAGGTTCTTTGTTTTTGTTTTTTTAAAGACATGGCCTTTCTATGTAGCCCAGGCTAACCCAGAACTTACTATGCAGCCCATACTGGGTTTGAGCTCTCAATCCTCTTGCCTCGGTCTCCTGAGCTAGTGCTGGGATCACAAACACTCATTATCACACTTGGCCTATTTGAATACTTCTGCTTGAATACACTGTAATAACTGGAGATGGTGAAATTGGTTTTGGTGAGAAAACAGAGATTTTTCTGGGTAAGTAGAAGCAAGCCACAGCAAAATATTTGTTTATAAAATATATAATTTCACAAGAATGAGTAACTGTAAGTGCTCTATGGAGTCTAGTTAAAATTAATTTTGCTTGAAGAATGTAATAAAAACTGTATGTACATAATATACATACATTATATATTTGGCCATTCTAAACTTGCTGATTATTACATCAGTACAAAGGAAGATAATAAAGCTAAGTACATATATACTTTGTAACTGAATATAAAACAAATCATTCAACAAATATAGATTAGTTATTTGGGTGGATTTTTCTACAAGTGACATACCTTGAAATACAATCTGTAGATTTATTTTTTACAAAAGTATAGTACTTCTGTAAATAGCAGGGTTTGTAGCTCTTGGGGATATTTTGGCTGGGGGCTGGAGATCATATGAGGAGTATAGCATCTATAAACAAATGCAAAGCTATATAGATGGCTGCCATTTTCCAGGGGAACACATACAACATCCTTACATCCTCCTAGCCATCTGTAACCCAAATACAAATTAAAAAAACAATAGCATATGTGAGAGTAAAACTTACCACTTTAGAACACACCTTCACTTGCTAATGTGTTAGACTGTGATTCAAGAGTCAAGGAGCCTCCTGAGGCAGACACAACACACATTTGATGACAGACACTGAATACATAACTGAGTGGTGAAAGCACTAGTTAGTGTGCTCTGCAGCACCAACAGCAGAAAGATTCTCTATAATTAATTACACTATTTTATATTTGAAGGGAATTATCACTAGTCAAAAAGGACTGATAATGATAAAAAAGAGGGTCTTAGATTTCTTGGTCCTGTTTCTCTGCTTGCTAAATAATCATATGATAAAAAGACAGTCTTTAGAGGCCCCACTGGAAGAGGGCATTCTGCACATTCCCAATGCAGCAAAGTATGATACTCACAGCAACCACCTGGCTTATGACATGTTCATATCATTTGCACACTGCTCTCCTGCCTAGGCTATCTCCCCTAGGAGCGTCAGTAACTTCCACCTGCTCTATCCACTCTTCTGACCTCATCTACTCAGGTGGTTTTTACTTTCACCTCCTATAAGAATAGAAGCTCTAGCTCTGTTAGTGATACATGGGAACAAACAGATGTTGAGAGCTCACTCCACATCTGTCCTTGAATTCAGAACCACATTACATCTGTGTGTGTGCTAACAGCCCTCAAATTACAAAGTGCTCAAAATTTAGTTTCACTGCAACTCAAGTGACAGAAAAACTAGGGAATGAGAACTCAGACTCCCTTGAACCTGCCTTAGATACATCCTAAATGGAAATGGCCTATAAAAAGTACAGCTCAGGGATTCATGAAGTCTCCTGAATGTCTCAAAAACCAGCAGCATTCAACTGTATTAGTGACACAGTACTGATTCCTTTATCAGGCAACTAGGATCCATTGTCAGACATACTATTTAGAAAACCATGACAAAATAGTTCCCTAGAAAACTATAAGGAATGGACAGACCATACCCTTAGAAAACAAATATAGCACAAATCTGGTTAGGTGACCTTCCATTTCCCTCAAAAGTAGCTGAGGTGGGCAAGCTACCTACTTCAAGTCCCTTTGATGGTGGGAAAAAGTTGTTCCAGCTATGGCTTTTGTTCTTCCTGGTGCAGGGGATTGGATTCAGGGCTTTGCATACGCTAGGCATTTGCTCTAACCACAGTGCCACAATCTCAACTCCCAGCTATGGCTTTGAAGCAAGAATGGATCTATTAAATGGGCAATTGTGGCCATGCTGGCAGGAGTCAAGAATAGCACTGAAGTACCACTGGCCACATCCAAGGAATAGCAAATACGTAATTCTTCTCAAGGAGGGGGACAGCCAAGATGACCACAACAAACTCTCAATACAAAAACCAGGATCCTCTACCTCAAGGGACCAAAGGGAATTTTTTTTTTTTTTTAAAGACAGGGTCTCACATAGCGTGGCTGCCACCCCTCAACTTACTATGTAAAGAAGGCTGGTCTTAAACTTGAACTGCTGATTCTGCTTCCTCACCATGGCTTAGAATTTTAAATTATACCTCTGATATGCCCAAAGACCAAGTTTAGGAACATACTATTATAGAACAAAAATAGTACAGAGTAATGTACAAACAGATGATTATTAATTTCAAATCAGAAATCCTAAAAGCAGTGAAGTGACCAGTGAAGGTCAGAAAGAAGTCAGTGAGGACCAGCCCACTCATAAGGAAATGCTTATGTCATATGAGACCTGTCCAGAAGCAACCTACCCTAAAATGATCCAACAGACTTAATCAGACTATCACTAAGTAGTATTTGCATATATTTTTCTACTTGCAAGAACGGAATCTGCCAAAAGTAATGATTTAAACAATACTTGAGATCGTAAGTAATGGTATCAACTGTGAAGTAGTGCCTGTGTAGCCTGATTTATAAATATCCTTTCAGAGTTTGTGTGGAAGGATCTCAGTCTCATCACTTCCTGAGTGACTGGGAGTCAAGTTTCTGAAAACACGAATGTGGGAACCCAATCCTGGACTACGGAACTCCGTGAAAGCAGCTACCCTGGGACAGCAATGTTCAGATGACCGGCTGGCCCTACCTCTTTTTACTAGATTGCAGGAAGCAGCACAATGGAGTGAGAAACATCCAGCAGGCACAAGAGGAACAGAAGCAGCCCCTTGCTCCAAAGTGCAGCCCACTCCTGATTTACATGTCAGCCTTCCCACCTCAGATACCTGTGCAGTCTGATCATGTAGAACATGGACATTATAGCCCAAAAGCTTGAAGAGGGTGACTAGAGTACTGTGGTCCACATCCCCTCCAGAGCGAAATTCCAGGTCTTTCTCTCCAGTGAAGTGTACATTACTCAACACCAGTGCCAGGCCACGAGGCTGAGACTGCAACCTATAGGCCTAGAAGGAGGAGGGCAATTAGACCATGAGCTTCTTGATGATAGGCAATTTGGTTACCCTGTGAGATCAAGCATTTCAAAACACAACCCCAACAACAACCCTCATCCCAAAAGCAGAAACCCTGCAAATCCAACCTCCGCTATTTTTCACCATACCAGGTACAAAGAAAATGCCACAGGAGGTGTCAATCAGCAATGACTTTTTGACAAGGCAGCAAGAAAACATGCAAACTAGGTTCAGAAGACCTAGGAAAAGTCTCTCACTCCCCACCTCTCCTTGAAATTATGCAAACTCACCAGCTGGTAGTGTGCCTGATAAAATTCAGGAGTGCATGGCTTCACCTGAAGGCAGGGAGGCCCATCACCATTATCTAAGGAGTGTTCCGTAGTACCTGTGGTAGGGAGAATGCCAAAAGCTAGTAGACATTTCAGCACTGTTCTTTACAACTCCCCTAATTAATCATTTTAGCTGTAGGCTGCCCTTTAAACTGAGGTTTGAAAGAACACTGTTCTTACTCCTCCAGCATGTAAGCTTCATGCTGTTACAGACCCTGTTGGCTTCTGCTCATCACTAGGCCCCCACATGTGGCTTCATACAGAAGATACTCAACTCGCTGAATGATGGAAAGGGCTTCTGAGACAAACCTGGTTATAATCACCTCAGTATATACAGGGAGCCCTGAGTTTTTTCTTGTTTGGCTTTAAAGAAAAGACAAGTCAAATCCCACACAGGAAACCATAGTTCCCACCTGAGTAAGTGGCACAAAAAGCCAACTGTTCCCTTTTTTGGAGAAGGGAAAATGTTTGTACTATCCCTTTTATATATGGTAACATCAAACTGAGCCTTGCTCACCTTAAATAATTCACTTGAACTATAAAGAGAAGATGCAATTTGCATTTTAAAAGGGAGGGGCTAAAGTAACACTTTTCTACTTGTATAAGTTATAGATCCTTGATTCATGCACCCTGTAGGAGCTCAATAAAGATTTATTAAATTGACAAAAAAAAGCCAACTGTTCTGAAGAACACTACCTGTGATGGATGGAAATAGGTCCAACTTATATCCCTTCTAACCTGCCCTGTTAGCATGTCAAAAGTTCATAAAGAACTGTTCATTCAGGAAATACACCTCACCTTTAAGGGAAAAGTGAGACACCATTGAGAAAAGCAGGTAAGTCAGTGTGGGAGAGTCCTTTGTCCCATTCATTCTCACCTGTGGATAGGCGAAGCTGCTTGTGAGGGGGGCAGGTCTCACACACCGAGAAAGGGAGACTTGTGTCATAGTCACAGCTCAACTGTAAGAAATCAAGACTCACCATCAAAGACCTTAGAGAGATGATTCTGTCCAAATCAAATCAAGTTTCTCTCTCCCTGGGTCCCCTGCTCCATTTCCTTCCTGGTCAAACTAACCCATACCAGGATACATTTCTAGGACTTCATACCGGTGGAAGTACATGCTGAATATCAGAGAGGGTCGTGAGCAGTAAGTCTTCCAAGTGACTTTGCCTGGTCTCTCGCAGGGCCTCACAGAAAGCATCAAAAGCCTGGGGACCCCTCTTGGGCAGCAGGTTGAGGAGTTCCACATTCTGGCTGAAACTGCCCCCTTTGGCCTAAGGCACAAAAATAAAACATTACATTACATTTACTTATCTAGTTATAAGTGCTATTTTTCCACATGAGTTTTCTAAGTAGTGTTCTCATTCGTCTTAGGAATTCCTTTTTACAGAGTGAGTGTGCACAGGTGACGTTTTCTGTCACATTCTGAAGGCTGAGAAGGGCATTCCATTTCCTCAGCCAGGGAGCACATCCTTTTCAAAGGAGGTTTCCTCCATCCCACCCCTAAGACCAGTTTATCTTGGCGCCTTTTTCACCTCTATACCTGGATGAGCTCCCTCATTTCCAAAGTGATGATGTCCTTTTCTAGGAGATGTTCTAACAGTTCACTCAGCAGCAGCTGTTTGGCCAGCACCACACGGTTCTTTTTCAGAGTTTCCTGATGGTCAGGATGCATACCACAGAATGCCAGTATCCTACAGAAAGAAGGCAGACAGAGGAGCTGTCAGGTAAGCCTGGACACAGAAGAGAAGAGAGGTGGGTAAGAAGAACGAAATGGACTTAGGAGAAGATGAAGCAGATTTTGTTAAATCTCTTTAAATCAAAAAGTACTAAGGAGTAACATAGTGACCCTAAAGAAACAAGGTATAATTCTCTAGAGAAAGTTTACATCGGACTATCTGAAATAACGATCTGACTAGGAGAGGAAGCAGCTATCTTGGTCACATTAATATAAAGAAGCATAGATATATCCAAGAGAGGAAACATTCCTCTGATAGGCAAGCCCTAACCTTCAGAGAACATGGCATAATTTTTTCTTAGAAAACTAACCTAAGTAAAAAATGAGCTTAAGACAGAAATAAAAATGTAAAGCCAACAGCCACGTTTCTAACACACACACACACACACACACACACACACACACACACACACGTTCTCTAGACTGCTTACATAAATTATATCAAAAATATTTTACAATTCCATGATAAATACTAAAAAGTGATCAAAATAATACAAGGTGTGGGTAAGCAGAAATTGACAAAGTCACAGTAGATAGATACCAACGATGAACACGACATAACTTGAAATCACAAGGATATGTGATTACAAGCAAGTGCAAGCCGGTTAGATTATTTTGGTGATTTAGTTTACCAGCAATAGCTGTGTCTGACAGAGTCCCTGCTTTTGCTCTCAAGTTTGGAAAGAGACCTGCTTCTGCTCATGAATAAAAAATCCCATTTCCAATATTTGTCCTTTATGTGCCCACTATATAAATCCAGATCTCCAGTTTGTTTAGTATGAGAAGACGAGTAAGGTCTGATTGCAGTAAAGGTGATATTGTAACAGGCTCACTTTATACAACAAACATTTTTAGATGCATCCTGATTTCAAAGGGGGTAAAATATAGGGGAGCAAATGAGCATCTTCAATCAGTGAAATACCAAGCATTGGTCAAATGCCCCTAGCTTAAAGACTCCTTGAGCTAGAGGTCTACAGTTAGATGGAAAAACAGGGTCCTGGGAAATTGTGTTAGCAAGAGGTATAGAGGAAGACCAAGTATTTAGAATGTATCCGCTATTTCAAAATTCACTGGAACCTGCTATAACAACATCTACATGAATTTAAAACTTCGGTTAAGAATCGTTTTACAAGTCAAAAACACAGTAATGGGGCTAAATATAAAATCAGGTGAAAATAAAATTAACACTGCAGCTATTGGCTGGGCATATCCTTAGGCACATAATCAATGGTACAGCAGAGTTCTTAGTTCATCAGGAACATTCATTTCTTCAAAGGTTGTCGTCTCTTAGCTTCCACACTACCTTCTCTCCAGGACCACACAGCTCAACACACTCTGGTTTCCTTTAGAGGGCATTTGACCTGTTCCCCATCACCTCCTTCCCTTTGATAGGACCAGGCCTGGAGCTGTGTGTAGACCAAGCAAGTCTAGAGGTTCTGACCCTCTTGCCTCAGCCACCAGGGTGCCAGGATTACAGCCCCTAGCCTTTAAATACGGACAATGCACTAGGACTCCCCTGCAAAAAAAGAAAAAAAAAAAAAGAAAAAAAGCCTCTTCCCTGGACAGTTTCATCCCCACGCACAACTTACTGACTCCAATTCTGAACCCTCTTGTGTCCCAGACCCGAATTTTGAACCAAGCAGTCACCAGTTTTTATCTGAAGCACCACCCATTCCGCGCACACCTGCTACTTCCTTTATTTCAAACTACTAGAAGAGGCTTAAATATGAACTTTCCAAAAGTTTTCAATCACCTGGAATTTTAAGAAACCCGTGGAAAGGGGAAGGAAGAGAAACGACATCAAGAGGATTCTAATGTTTTGATTCTGTGTCCTCTGAAGGCTCCCGTTTCTAAGTTAATGTTACAGATTCGAACAGGAAACATTCCATTCTGTCCTCCCGTGCCAAGTCTGCATCGAAACCGACTGGGGAGAAGGCGAAGGCACGGGAACCGTCTAGCCCTCTCAAAGGATTCCAATCCCCTACGCCTGCGTGGAGTTCTCTGCCAAGCCTCTATTATATGGAAAGCAGTGCAGGTCACGTTACAGTCCAACCCAAACCCAAAGCGCCCCAGGCCGAGCAGCCAAGTCTGCAGAGAGTCTCCTCGGCTTTTGAGGAGACTCGCGTTTACATCCCCAGGCGAGAACTGCAGGGTAAAGGACGGAGCATCTTTTCCAGAAACGCCGCAGGCGAGATCTGGCGGGGCTGACAAGACCCACCCCCGTACCGACTCCCCTGCGCCGGACAAAGGGAGGCAGCCGCAGCCTCTGCCCACGCGGGACCAGGCCGAGAGGCCGAGCGGCCGCGCCACTCGCCGGGCCGCCTCCCACGCCCTGCCCTCCTCACCTGCTCCTCCGGTCAGCCGCCATCAGCCCTTTCCTGTGCAGAGTGGACTGCGACCTCCCGCTCGGCGCGGCCATTTCCAGCTTTCCCCCGGGCTGCACACGTACCACCCACAACACAAACAAACCCCAGGCCCCGCCAGCCCCCGCGTCCCTCCCCCCCCAGCCGCCCACCCTCGCCGCGCCTGCGCACCGCCCCGCCCCGCCCCGACGCCAGCAGGCCCCGCCCCCACCGGGGCACGCGCAAGCGTACACGGCTTGCGGGGGGCCCGCGCAACCCAATGGGCAGAGAGGAGGCTCTGGGAGGAAGGGGAAAGGGCGGGGCAAAGAGCGGGGCTTCTCCCACCGGGGGGTCTGATTGGCTATGGATTCCCGCGGAAACCGCAGCCCCCTCCCCCTGGAACCTCCCGCCCCTCATGCAATAACTTCCAGGAGACCAAAGTGGGCTGGGCTTCTCCTCGTTGTTCGCCTAGAACTTCCAGGGTCGGGTGCACGAACATGGAAAGCCCTAGAAGGTGCGCTTCGCCGAAGCTGGGGGTGCTCTTGGCCGCACTTATCCTACCCTATGTGGCCCAAGACGAGATTATCAAATCGTGTGGATTGCCCAATTGGTATTGAAAACAATAGGCACTGGGATTAGGATTTGACTCTTGATGTTTTTACTAGCCTCCTGTTCTTGTGCAAACTATCCAGCTCCCCTCACTCCGACTCTCTCATTTCCCTGGTAGGTAATACCCCACCAGGAATCTAAGCGAGGCTTGGTGAAGCACAGCTGTCACTCCAAGATACAGCTCCAGTTTCTTTTGATCACCTCTCTCTCATCTTTCACCTTACTCTGGAAATGCTGGTCATCAGGTAGGCTCCAGAATGTTTCCAGAAGAATCCAGGTGTGCCACCTATATCTCAACTGGGAAGGACTTGCCATAGCCTGACTCCCCGCTGGTGTGAAGGTCCCATTTGTGATGTCCAGGCCAAACCAGTAGATATTAGGAAATGCTGGACAAATGAGTGCAGAAATGACAGGTTCTGAGAGCATCGCTTAGGGAAGTATCCTTTTATCTTCATAGAAAACATTGTCATCGTCAGGATGAACAAAACAGATTTCATAGGCAGGGGGTGGAGTAGCGGGCTCCAATTTGGGGGCCACCCGCAAGCTTTGCAGATCAGGAGCAGTGGATACAACTCGTGGACCCCTAAGTCGAAGAGGTCTTCCAGGGTTTCCTCTGCGAGTCATTGTCCCCTCTGAGCCCACTCGCCTTTTCAGCCTTCCTGGGCTGGGCCTCTCTAGCTGGATAGGCTGCACCCCCTCAGCTCCTGGGGATAGGACAACACTGTTGTAAGGGGGTGGTTGCTCCAGCTCCTGGAGGTGGTGTTGTGATTGTGAGTCCATGACCACCACCGCCTGTTCATAGGTTGGCACCTCAAAAGCTGCATTGTCCCTGTGGGAGGAGAAATATGGACATTAGTGGCTGCCTGAAAGGAGTCTTTTTTTTTTTTTTCCCTCTTCTGCTCTTGCAAAGACCGTCTATTGTCTGCTGACAGTTGCTCTTAATAATACCAGCGACAGAGGAAAGTAGAATCCTGGCTTAAGAGACCAAAGGCATAGAGAGAACAAGGGCCTATGGCAGTGGTTCCCAACATGTGGGTCATGACCCTTTGGAGGTCTAATAAGATATTCTACATATCAGATATTTACATTATGGTTCATAACAGGAGCAAAATTACAGTTATGAAGTAGCAATGAAATAATTTTATGGTTGGGGATCACCACAACATGAGGCACTTGTATTAAAGGGTCCCAGCCTTAGGAAGGTTGAGAACCACTGGCCTAGGGGCGTTTTCCTGTCATCAGGCTCTCCCCATTAACTCACCGTGCATTGCCCGAGGCCTCTGGATTCTCCGTCTGCCTTGAGCGCGGCCTTGATTGGAGGCCTCGCTCCACAGCACAGGCCAGGAGGCAGGCAAGAAAGCAAAAGCCAGCCAAGCAGAGGAAGAAATAAGCAGCAGGGGCCACATCGGGCTGGATGACCAGTAAAGCCAGCCCCAGGAGGAGCGAGGCACTGCTCAGAAAGAGAAATGGCTGCTTCAGGTTTCCCCACAACTGCCTCGGCACCATGGTCCCTCCAGGGCACCTGCAGAAAGACACACAGCTGTGTGTTAGCTAGCCATTGGCACCACAGCAGTGCCAGACCCCGAGGTAAAAATATGCTCCTCTGTTTTCAGTCTGAAAGACATGATCTTCAGGGCCTCCATCATTCTCTCTAGGTTATCGGTGTGGAAAGCTGGGAAACAAGTCCAGTTCGGACTCTCACCCTCATGAGACTTTACAACGCCATGGCACTGCCATGGCACTGCCTACTGCGTTCCTTGCTTTCTCTCTCCCCTGCAGTCCCACTTCCAGCCCCCAAGTACACCGTGCAGGATTCAGGGCCAGTTACCTTGCCTGTGGCCGCAGTGCACACAGGCATCTCTGGAATCCAGGTGATGGGTCAGGCTTTCCCCATTTCCTGTTCTGGTCAGACCTGCGTTCTTCTTCTCCCAGTTAGATCCCCCGTCCCCCACCCAGTATGACCCTGCTGGAAAGAGAGGGAGAGGGCCCATCACTTACCTGTCAGCCAGACTTTGCTGTCTGCTACAGTTGAGTCAACCCATGCTCTGGATGGAGGAGAATGTGAACCCAGACACAAGGCCACACACAAGGCCCCAGGGACACCAACTAAGTGAGAAAGAATCTTAGAAAGGCCCAAGCCAACCACCAGAAGGCCTAATGACTTTCTGCACCCCACCTAGTCCCGACCCAAGCCTCTTCCCCCAAGTCATTAAACTCTGATTTCATGTTTCCTGTCAGCACAGAGGCTGGGAGGTGCGTAGGAAGGGGACACGTTTTCTCTGAGAAAACAGCCAACAGTCAATCTCAGGACAGCTCCCACCAGACAAACTCCCTGCCAGTTTCCTGAGGTCGGTGTGGCCGGAACTCGCAGACCCTCTCCGCCTACACCAGCGGGACGCCTGCCGCCTGCGCCCCGCCCCTTCTGGAGGCCCCAGGAGCTCTGGCTCACCTGTCTCATAGGGACGCAGAAAACCGGTCTCAGACCTGGAAATCAGGGGCAGAAGGAGGAGCCCACTTGCCCCACCCTCTCTTCTGCCCCAATCCTTCCTTCGGGCCTAGGTTTTCTCCACCCCGTTCTCCCAAGACTGACCTGTTACTGGTCCACCTTACCTTTCCCTTCACCCACCACTAAAGCCCCGCCCCCTCCCCTCTCAATGGTCTTTGTACTTGGGACTGGAATCGGAATTAGTCTTCCCGTCCTTTTACTCAAAGCATCTTGGGTGCTGATCACAAGCCTAAGCACAAAGTACCTTCTGATTGGTTTTTGTACTTGTCTTTCCTGAATGACTGGAACAGAGACAGTGGCGTATTTAGAATACTGGGTACAGAGGAAGCCATGGTCGTAATCGGAGTGGTGCATCATACCTCAGCTGCTGTGTCTGTGGATTCTTTGTCTCGGAGAGAGTCGGAGGTGTGCTCTTGCTTCCCAGCTCAATTAACTGGCTTCTTACAAATCCAGCTCCTAGCTGAAGCCCTCTTTGGAGTCTGCACTGCGTAACTACACCCTTACTTTCTCAGCTCCAGCTTTTGCCTGGTTATATAGTATTTTCTGTTTCTTTCCTCTTCTACTTTGAGTTTCTCAAGAGAAGTGATTCCTTTCTATCTTCTTCGAATCCCCGAAAGTAAGTGGAGTCTTGACACTAGGGAGATTCGTGCGATTGAGTTTATGCCCTGATCAGGGGCTGTACCCACTCTAGCGCTCTGGTTGTGGGTCTGGATGTGAGAACCAGGGAGGAAGGTGGCTGGGGTCCTGTTGTGTCTCAGAGCCAGAATAGAATGAGTGGACTCTGTTCCTTCCCTGCGTTAGCATTGGGCAAACCCAAGAGAGCCTAGAATACAAATATAACACAGGGTCTTCAGTTGTGTGGGCCATAGACAAGACTGATGGGGGGCGGGGAGACAGAGAGAAAGACAGAGAGACAGAGACAGAGAGACAGAGAAACTGAGAGACAGGCTATGGATTTGAGAATGAATATATCTGAGTAGTATATGGGTTGTGGTAGGGCTTCCGAGGGAACCTCTGTCCGAGCTTGCTTTGGAGGGAAGGAGGGGCATGGCCGGCTGTAGTCCCCATGTGAGATGTATCTCTATATAAAGTAGGAATGGAGACGGGGAGGAGGGCAACTTGTACCAAAGTATTTCGTTTGTTTGTACCAGTTTCCTTACTATTCAGCTCATATGGAGAAAATATAACTGGAATCCAGAATTAAACCCTCAGTTAATACTCCAATAGGAGGAAGTTGGTGAGGAAGTCCTTGGTATACTTTGTAAGTTTTCTTAAGGTGTGGGTTGGGAAGGGAGAGGAATGGGGTAAGAGGCAAATGGCCAGAGGGTGTGGGTAGGAGTGTCTACTGCGTGAGGTCCTGGCTGTGCTCCTGAGGGGGAGAGCTGGGACCTTTATAGCTTATGGCTCTTGGTTGCCAGAGGAGGCTGTAACGTTGAGATCTAATAACTGTGATAAGCACTAGATGTAAGTCAGAGAGTCTGGACTGTTTCGGTCTGTGTTCTTTAATTTGAAATCAATTGCATTACTTTCAAAAAGTTATAAAAGTTATGAAGATTAGTAGTTATCTTGATACCTTTTAACAGTTTTGTAATTCTAGGCTGTTCACAAGACGGACCATACTCTGGTTCATGCTAGTGGACACTCGTTACTGTGCAACTGTGAAAGGTTTTAGAAATTAGGCGGCATGTATTTCACTTGATGATAAAGTCTTTACTAGAGTAATTTCTGTTTAGGAATCAAACTCAGGGCCTTTCATAGACTAAGCAAACACTCTGAACTATCTATCCTCGGCCTCATTAAGTTAGCTCTAAAATCCATGAAACATTTTATTGAATGGATATGCTGTGATTCTGTTAACATAGCATTCTGAAGTCTTACTCAATAACAGCCAGCTTTTTAAATTCACTTTATCGTTAAAAATGGTGCTAGAGGAGATAGCAAGGAGGCTAGAGAGTGCGAGGGCCAGAACAGGGGAGGAGCAGAGGAGTGGTTGTCAATGGGGTTCTTGTGTAGTGACAGACATTCTAGCATTAGATGGTAGTGGTGGCTTGTGCACGTCAAAGACTGCTCGGTGCAATGAACATCTTACACGGACTTTCTCCTAGTTTTTATGGACTGAATGATGAATTCTGAGGAGAGAATAAAATCTAATGTAAGTTTTTATTGAGAGAAAAATAGATAACGAAAGTTTTATTGCCCTGAATACAAATGGCCAAAAGGCTGCACTTCCCTTTTCTGTCAGCTTAGTAGCTGTATCAGTTACTGTCCTGTGGCTGTGATGTGATACTGGCTCAAGCAGTTGAAGGGAGGACAGGTTTATTTTGACTAAGGGTTTAGGGATGTGAGGACTTTTGTAATGAGAAAGATGTGGCAGCAGGGGCTTGCTCCTAGCTGACTGGATCAGGAAGCAGAGAAAGGAGAGTGCTGGTGTCATCTAGCTTTCCACTTATCCTCCTCCCGTTTCTATTATGTATGGAACTCAAGCTCATGTGATGGGACTGCCTACAGTCAGGGCAGGTATTTCCTCTCAGCTAATGCTGTCTGGAAACACCCTTAGACACACCCAGAGTGTGCCCCACTAATGTCTGAAGAGTTCTGTTTGGTTTTGAAATCCAATCAAGTTGACAACATTCACCATCACAGTATCTTTAGCCTTTGACAGATCCCACTGAGTTCCATTTACTCCCTGTGCCCATTGTTCTCGATTTTTAGGAGATTATCTTAGGGTTTCTATTCCTGTGATAAACACCATAATCAAAAGCACCTGAGGGAGAAAAGGGTTTATTTTATCTTACAACTCCAAGGACATACTCCATCAGCGAACAAAGTCAGGACAGAATCTCAACACAGGAACCAGGAGGCAGGAACTGAAACAGAACCATGGAGGAATGCTGCTTACTGGCTTGCTCCCTGTGGATTGCTCACCTTACTTTCTTTTACATCCAGAACACCCTGCCCAAGGATAGCACTGCCTTTAGTGATCAGGGCCTTGCTACATCAGTCATTAATCAAGAAAAATGCCCTCACAGACTTGCCTACTGGCCAACATGAAAGAGGCATTTTCTTACTGAGGTTTCCTCTTCCCAGATGATCCTAGACTGTGTCAAGTTGAGAAGGAGAACAATAACAACAACAACAACAACACCCCACCACCAAAAAAAAAAAAAAAAACAAAAAACAAAAAAAAAAAAACAAACAAAGAAAAGACAACCAAGGTAGAGATGGTGGAGTAA
Source organism: Onychomys torridus (assembly GCF_903995425.1). NCBI lineage: Eukaryota > Metazoa > Chordata > Mammalia > Rodentia > Cricetidae > Onychomys > Onychomys torridus. Next base: position 28,356,904 of record NC_050445.1, read on the forward strand.
TAAGCTGATGAGATAATAGGTTCTTGATGTGATTGCCAGGCAGGGAGATGCAGCTGTCCTCTGCTGTGTGTTTATCTCTGTGGCCTCTTAGTTCTGCAGTGTTGTGAGTGTGAATCTGGATTTCCTTTATAACTGTGGCTAATGTGTAGGGTGTTTGGTGTGTACGGCTCACTGTGTTGAAAACACAAAGTGAGAAACTTATAGTTCATATAATATGAAATAATTACTGTGATAATTTCCACTTTATGGATGAGGTCAGAAACTTAATGAATATAGAGCTGGGGATATAGTTCAGTTGGTAGAGTGTTTTTGCCTAATGTGTTTGAGACCCTTGGTTATCTTTGGTAGGGCATGAACTCGGTGTAGTTGTAGTACATGTCTTAATTACAGCACTCAGGATAGAAGCAGGAGAAGCAAGAATTCAAGGTCACTAGCTTGGGCTAAATGAGACTCTATTTCAAATAAAACAGGAAACACAAATGGTAGGGGTCAGGTCAGTTATAGCCCCAATTCTTTTTCTTTCTTTCTTTCTTTCTTTTTGGAGATTTATTATGTATACAACATTCTGCCTCCATGTATGCCAGGAGAGGGCACTAGATCTCATTATAGATGGCTGTGAGCCATCATGTGGTTGTTGGGAATTGAACTCAGGACCTCTGGAAGAACAGCCAGTGTTCTTAACCGGTGAGCCATCTCTCCAACCCAGAACCCCAATTCTTAATCACTGTATACCTCATCAAATACTTTTGGGGGACATAAAAATGCCTCTGACATTCTACAATCATTACTCTGCTCTTGCCAGAGGAAGGGTTAGTTGAAATATTTCCTCCTGTTTGGCATCATGAGAGAAGGCTGGTACTGAGGTATTCCCATCTGAGAAAGAGTGAGGAAGTGATGAGTACAGTATTCCATTAAGATGCTAACTTCCCATCACCTAATTAAGACCCAATAGGCATAAACTCAGTGCTGATGGTTCTTCTTAAAGCATGTGGCAGTTTGGACATAAAGTAGCACCTCGAATGATCATTGAGGGCTAAGAGGATCAGGAGAATGCTGACTCTATTAACAGATTGATCCATTGATAAGCTCATAGCTGAATAAATTAGGAGGGAGGGCCTTGTTGATGGAAGTAGGTCATGGGAGCATGACTTTAAAGGATGTATTTTAGTCCTAGACCCTGCCTTTATCTTTATTTCTGCTTCTTGACCATTGTAACGTGAGCAGCCTCCTCTGCCTGACACTTTGGCCACCTTTCCTCAGCCTAAAGTAATGGATCCAGCTGATCTGAGCCTACAGAAACCATGAGCCTAAACAAACCTTCTTTAAGTTAATTTCTCTTTGCATATTTTGACTCACACATCATAGTTAGATATATCTTTGAACAGAAATAATTGATTGAGCCTACATGAGACCCTGCTTTTTTTTTAAGGTCTTGTTTGGTCCTTGGTCACAAGCTTGTTGGGTAAGGCTCATTATTGTTTTCAGTCTCTGAAGGATCCAGCCAGTTCAGATAAAGTGAATGAGTTAGAACCAGACACACCGTGGCCTGTTAATTCAGCAGTGCTTTCTTCTTTGTTAATCCCTTATTGCTTCCTGAGAGCTGTAAATCCTCCAATATGGAAGTGTAAATATGTGATCTCACCCTCAAAAGCAAGGCTTAAGATTGCACACCACTCACTGGGAAAGAGTGGCACAGACAGTGGGGTTTAGGTAGCCAGTCTAACTCAGGTATTCACCAAGCCACCAAAGCTTTAACGAAATCTGAGAACTTGACCATTGCCCAGTAACAACAACACAAGTTTTAGTCCAGGGTTACAAATGTCAACAGGTGGTAGAGAGAGTCCAACACGTAGTGGAGGCACAAGGCTGCAGTCCACAGGCTAAAAAGTAGGAGATTCGTGAGTTCTAGGCCAGCCTAAGTGACTCAGTGAGACATTGTCCTGAAAAATGTAAGTAAACAAACAATTAAGGAGCAGACAGATAAACGAGTTGTATATATATGCATCCGGAAATACCAACAAGCAGAAAGCCTCAGGGTTGGGCATGCAGTTTAGAGACTGACAAACCTGTTTTCAATTTCAATTCTTCCACTTACAGACGCTTACAGGACTCTGAGTGGGTTTTCTGAGCATCAGTTCCTAGTCTATAGACTTGTGAAAATAAACAACCTTCCCTTATCAATGACTTCCCACCCTGTGCCTCTCTCTGACTTGGAACTGCAGCTAAAGCCCGATATGAGTGTCATGGGTGTGTCTAGTGAGGCCAGCAGAGGGCACCATCTTGTCACTGGAACCCGATGTCATTGAGGAGCACTTGTTTACGATGTACTTCATGCTAACCTCCTGGGGGACCTACCCAGAGAAGCAGCACATTTGATTTTGGTCTCCAGGGTTTTGTGATATAGGCAGAATGATAAGACACTCATAAGATTTAAATAATGGTAAATGACGGTCTGAGAAAGTATCAATGTTGTATATTAACAAATCAGAAGTCCTTTTCACTAGAATATAGTTGTTCTAGTTCATTAAAACAATCTATATTTATGGTATACTGTATAATAGTTAAGAGAAGTATGTAAAAAAAAAAAAATCTTTCTACCTCCAAACCTCACCCAACCTCAGTACCTCTCCCTAAAGGTCATCAATTTGCCCAACCAAAGAGCATGAACAGATAAAAACTGATACAACCTCCCTAAATGTGTTTGGGAGCATGCCATTAATATTGATTTATATTTTGCTTTTTTCATGTAACTATACATTGGAGATTATTCCTTTTCAGTATAAATACACCATTTTATTATTATTAGAAATAGAGAAAATAATTTTATAATGAATATACATACTCACCTGTAAATGGATGTTTCTCTCCTGCCTTCCTGTTCCCAATACAGGGCAGTCAATCCAAATAATTGCCTTGGAGGTTTAATATAAATTATAAATGCTTGGCCAATAGCTAAGGCTTATTACTAACTAGCTCTTACATCTTAAGTTAATCCATTTTCCTTATTTATATTCTGCCACATGGTGGTACCTTTATTAACATGGCACATCCATTGTTCATCTCCTGTTCTCCCTGCATTTGGCTGGCTACTCCTGACTCTGCCCTTCTCCTACCCAGCATTCTTAGTTTGGTTGCCCCACCTATATTTCCTGCCTGGCTGCTGGCCAATGAGCATTTTAGTAAACCAATTTGAGTGAAAAATCTTTACAGTGTACAAGAAAATGATTCCACAGCACTCACCACACGTTTTTACAATCAACACTATACTGTACTTGCTTTATTACATGAATACACATTAGTTTATCATTTTATTCATTTTTTCAATGCACCTTAATTTTTGGTTCATTTCAAAGGGGTCTGCAGACAACAATGCTCCTCTGCCTAAATACTTCAGCATGAACAAAATAGAGTTCAGTGTTTGTAAGTTCTTTCCTTCTCCCATGAAACACAGAAGCTTCTAGAGAAAAACATAGGGAATACTCAATATATTGGAGGAGGCAGGAACTTTTCTGAACAGAATTTCAACAGGACAAGAACTACCTTAGCCCAGGGATCAACATATGGGACTACATGAAATTTAGATATTTCTGTAGAACAAAGAAATTATCAGCAGAGCAAAATAAACAGCCCACAGAATGGGAGAAAAATCTTTACTTCAGACTGTGAGCTAATAACCGGAATTTTTACAAAGAATTCCCAAAATTAAACACCAATAAAGTTGCCAATCAAGAAATGAGCTAATGAAATGGAAGGTTCTCAAAAGAAGCACAAATGGCCAATAACTATTTCCAAGTGTTCAGTACCCCTAGTCATCAGGGATATGTAAATTAAGACTACTTTAGACTACTGCACCACCACTGTCATCTAGAAATCTGAGCTGCGGTGGTGATGGCACACACCTTTAATCCCAGCACTCGGGAGGCAGAGCCAGGCAGATCTCTGTGAGTTCAAGGCCAGCCTGGGCTACAGAGTGAGTTCCAGGAAAGGCACAAAGCTACACAGAGAAACCCTGTCTCAAAAAACAATAAATAAATAAATAAATAAATAAATAAATAAAAATTAAAAAATTTAAAAAAATCTGACTAATGTTGGAGAGGATGTGGGGAAATAGGAACCCTTATTCTTACCTGGGGGGAGTGCAGATTAATACACCATTATGAAAATCAGTTTGGCGATTCCTCAAAAAATTAAAAATAGAACTGCCATATGATCTAGATACACCACTCCTGGGCATATACCCAAAGGACTCCATATCCTACTGCAGAGACACAGTGCATCCATGTTTATTGATGCTATATTCACAATAGACAGGAAATGAAACCATCCTAAATGTCCATCAATAAATGAACAATGAAAATGTGGTACATATATACAATATGGAATATTATTTAGCAATAAAGAAAAAAAAACAGAAGGACTCTGAAAATATATTAAGCAAGATGATCCAAATTCAGAATGAACCACATGTTCTTCCTCATATATAGATCCCAGCAAATGATGTAAATACGTATGTAAACAGTTATTAGTGGATATTGTGGTTTGAATGAAAAATGTCCCCCATGGGCTCATGTATCTGAACACTTGTTCCCCAGTTGGCGGCACTGTTGGAGCAGATGCAGCCTTGCCTGCTGAAATACATCACTGCCGTTGAGCTTTGAGGGCTTACAACCTCACCCCATTTCTTGCTTGTACCCTCTGCTTCCTGTGTGCTACTGGATAAGCTCACAGTTTCCTGCTCTGGCTGCCTGCTGCTACATCTCCCTTTCCATTATGGACTCTCCCTCTGCATCCATAAGCCAAAATGAGCTCTTTCTTCTAGATTGCTTTTGGTCATTGTATTTATCAAACAGCAAAGTAACTAACATAGTCTAAAACTTGGAAAAGAGAGAGTATTATTAGGTAATGAGGGAGGATGGAATGCAGACAAAAGGGCACATGAGTCATGAGTCGTGACAGTGCCTGTAAAGCTATTTGTTTTCGGGTTTCAGTTCTGTCAAAGTTTTTTTTTGTTTTGTTTTTGTTTTTGTTTTTTGGTTTTTTGAGACAGGGTTTCTCTGTGTAGCTTTGCACCTTTCCTGGAACTCGCTTTGTAGACCAGGCTGGCCTCGAACTCACAAAGATCCGCCTGCCTCTGCCTCCCGAGTGCTGGGATTAAAGGCGTGTGCCACCACAGCCTGGCTCAAAGTTTTTTTTCAGGCACTGTCAACTGTCTATTAAAGCACCCAGACCTATTTTACATTTCATAGGAATCCAATGTGTGTTGCTCCTTTGAGACAGTAATTGTGAACGTTGGGCTTTCTTTGTAATTCCATTGACCATTAGTGCAATAGGAACAAGACGTGACTAGACACCAAACACATGTGTCACACTGAGTCACTTGGGACAAGTGATTAAAAGACATTTTGAGGTAAGGTGCAGGGAATCATGAAGTTGGCCTAGCCTAGCTGCCTTGAGAGGCAGGCATCAGATTTTTCAGGGTAGAGTTCATAGCTTCTGGGACACTGTGCTTTCAGTTCCTGAGAAACCTAGGCACTCCCGCAGGTAGTGAAGGCTGCTTTGTGTTTCTCTGTATATTCCCTCAGAAGTCAAGGAGGCATGCATGGGAGCCTGACAGGACAACTGGTCTTAGGCATTAATCTTGTGTACCCTGTATAGCTTGTAAAAGTCATTGTCTCCTGTGTGGGAGCCCACAGAGGTTTCCTAGTGAGATCTGAGCTTGCTTTACCCAGCAGGGCTGCATAAGGGGGTGGATTGACCACGTACATGGTCACCAGGTGTTGGGATGGTCTGCCCTTGGCTGTGCTAGGAGGAGGTCTTTTGCTCCATTCCTTGGCATTTCTATAAAAAGCCCTTTAGAAGAGACAGAAGGGGCCTGTGGATAAGGATTTAGGCCCTCCCAAGGCTATCCTGTGTTTCTGTCTCTCTCTCTATTTTTATCTAAATCTCTTATCTGTCCCTACTCAAGAGTGCCCTGGGGAAAATGTGGGGGTGCTCCCCCCAATCCTGGCAACAGCTGTATTGTAATTGCCACTATATTCTATTTCTGATAAGGGAATAAAAAGTCTGATTTCTCTCAGTAAAAATTGTCACAGCCTGAGTCTTGCTGTGACCTCCCCAACTTGAACCTGGCTTAATTTCTTGCAGGCATATCAGGAAACAGCCTGATAAGTAATTGTACAATGAGGGATTTTGTAAACTGAAATTTCTTGATTTTTTTCCTTCTGTTTAAGACAATATGAAATTATTCAGTTGTGGTAAATAATATGTAAACCTCTGCTATGAATAAAGTATGCTTTTAAAATAAAGAACTAAATTACATGTATTTGTGTTTGTGTGCAGTCCTGTGTGTGCCAAGGTGCATGTTGTGTGTGCATGGTTGGAGTGGTTCAGAGACAACATTCAAGAGTCAGTTTTCTCTTTTCACTATGAACACTAAGTGTTCAGCTCAGGTCATCAGGCTTGGCAGTTAGTACTTTCACCCCCATCTATGGGCCAAGCCACAGTGTATGAATGAGAAGACAGTGCAGAGACACTCATCTTTATCCCTAAAACTCTATACTCACTATTGCCAGGGTAACTCTAAAGTATACAAAGCTACTCATTGTTTTAACTTGGCCTTCTATTTGTAAACATTGGGAGTCTTCATACTTTTTTTATTTTATGTGAGCTGCGTGTACTATAAGACTCCCTTGCAGAAGAGAATAGTCCATTTGAGATGTACTTCTGGCTTTACATCATAGTGAACCTGGGTAAAGATGGTTTTAGATCCCAGAAGATGCAGGGATCACAGAAGAGAAGAGAAGGGAAGACAAAAGTAATAGGGTATCCAGGGGGAAATGGGATATAAAATGAGAAAACCTGGGGAGAGAGCAATGAGAAGCTGGCAAAAAGGCTTAGCCTGATTTAAAGCTCTCCCTGGTTCCCATCATGGGTCCCAAGTGTGGACCCAGCATCAGAACATGCTTACCATATAAGTTAATATGGCATCAAAATGCAGAAGTTTCTGATTATTGAACAGTAGGGAATAAACACAGGCGGGGATTTAGGTAAATAAATGGCCAGAGGGAGAGAGGAACGGAAAAGCTGAAGGGACACAGGTGGGAACAGGTGTTAGAGCAGGCTGGGCACAGAGGCTCAGTGTGTGGTCGGTATTGTGTTCCCTGAAATATTGTGTGTTTTCCGAAATAAACATATCTGGGGTCAGAGAACAGACAACCACTAGAACAAAGCCAAAAATGGTGGCTAGAAAATGGGAAGAGTAAGCCATAACAAGTTGGGCAGTGGTGGCACACACCTTTAATCCCAGCACTTGGGAGGCAGAGCTAGCCGGATCTCTGAGTTCAAGGCCACTTTAGAAACAGCTAAGCATGGTGACCCACGCCTTTAATCCCAGGGAATGGAGGCAGAAAGAGAAAGTTATATAAGGTGTGAGGACCAGGAACTAGAGGAGTAAAGCATGTAGTTAGTTAAGCATTTGGTTGGTTAAGCGTTCAGGCTTTGGAGCAACACAGTTCAGCTGAGATTCATGTGGTGGAGGACTCAGAAGCTTCCAGCCTGAGGAAACAGGATCACCTGAGGAACTACCAAGGTGAGATAGCCGTGGCTTGTTCTGCTTCTCTGATCTTCCAGCATTCACCCCAATAACTGGCCTTGGATTTGAATTCATTACTAAGAACTTTTAAGATTCCTACTACATCAGTGTGTTCTCAGGGTCTCAGGGAATTATGAACAATTAATAGCTCAAGCCAGGCCATGGTGGTGCACACCTTTAATCCCAGCACTCAGGAGGCAGAGGTAGGTGGATCTCTGAGTTCGAGGTCTACAGAGGAAATTCCAGGACAGCCAGGGCTACACAGAGAAACCCTAACTAACAACCTAACAACAATGAAAAGAAAAAAAAAAGAAGAAAATAGAAAGATTAAACAACATCTCCAGGCCACAGCATAAAGCCAGAGACTGCCTTGTTCTGGCTCTGCTGGTCTGTATAGCTGGACTCACATTAAATAGCTGAACACAGCTGGACTGTTTGCTGCTTCCCTCCAGTGCTCACTGTTATGGGGTCCCTGGCCATACTCCTCTCCCAATGTCCCTGGCTGGTCAGAGACAGTGAATGCCAAGTCTACCAGGCTTAGTTTTCTTTCTTTCTTTTTATTTATTTGTTTATTTATTTAAATGTATGAGTGCTCTGTCTGCATGTATGCCTGTATTACAGAAGAGGGTATCAGATCCCACTCTAGATGCCATCATGTGGTTGCTGGGAATTGAACCCAGGTCTTCTGGAAGAGCAGTCAGTGCTCTTAACCACTGAGCCATCTCTCCAGCTCCCTCCTCCCCCAAATTAGTTTTCTGTCTTCAATAGACAAGTAGGTTTTTTGAGTAGGAAAAAAGGAAGACTATCTCCTGCCCCTGCCCCACAGTGGCCCCAAAGTGCACTGAGGAGTCAGGCCTGAGAATCTGGAAAGAGTTATTCTTGCCCAACCTGTGGATCATGGTACACCAACATCAGCCAGGCAGACTCAGACCCAGAAATGTTTTGTCTAGTGGCATCAGGTTTATTGTCTGGGAATGCAGAACTTAAGGCTTTCCAAAAGGCACTTGTGAGGCACAAAAGTAAAGGCAGCCACAGCTAAGGCGGACTCCTGCTTCAGTCCACAGGGCCATGGAAGTCAGCTTGGTCAAATAGAGAAATCGAAGTTTACTTCCTAAGGCAATCTTAAAGTCTGGAACATTGGGTTGGGGGCACAGGGCCCATCCACTTCTCTCCTAGATAAAGAAAACCACAGATGTCTGTATATGGTTCTCAGATGTGTTAGCAGCAGGAGATGGTCCCAAAGAGCCACAGGACCTCCCAGGACCTGCTTGCCTTCAAGGCTTCCCTCTCTCCTACTGGGAAGACTTCCCACCCCTATTCACCCTTGATCAGCACCACCTACATAAGGCTTCCTTGTTGGAAATACCAGGAACATCTGTTGTTGTTGTTCTTCTGGTCATCTGATATAATGGATATTGAACTGGGGTCCAAAGCTCAAGAGAATAGAAACTTGAACTTACCCAGCAGGTAAGCCAGCAGCTCCATGCGATCAGAGCCAAATAACATGTAGGTTTTACCATCCACGTGGGCGACAGTGGTGGGCAGCCCAAAGGCCTAGAGGAAACAGAGTGGGGAGGAAGGTGATAGAGCAGGAGCTCGTTAGACTGAGGCAGAGTGTGTTCAGGTGACACAGAACAAGTAGACAGAACATTGGCTGAGAGGCGTCTTCTCTGCTCTGCCTCTGTGGCACACAGCTTCTTAGTTTTAAAACCGGTCATCTGCCTCCTTGCCTTCCTTGACTAGGCTTGTGGGGAGGAAGGAAGCAGATGAAGTGCTTCCGGGGAGCTGGGGAGGACTCACGATGGGGAGAAGTTGAGAAGGAACATGAGCACGTATGGTGACATCCCTTCTCTACCTGCAGGCTGGGAATGGGGATACACATGGAGTTGCTCACCCCGTATTTGCAGGCTGCCTCGGTGGTCTCCCGGAGCTTGCTCTTCACCTGTGCTGTGGCAATTTTCCCCAGAAGGCCTTGGGCTTGCTCTGTGGACATTCCTGCCTTCTCTGCGGCCTGGGGAGACAAGAAGAGCGTGCAGCTGTGTCTGCATTGTGAGAGCGGGAGAAAAGGCTATTCTTGTCCTTCTCTGCCCTCAAGTTTTCTTGGGAAGACCTTTCAAGTAACAGGTTATCTACCCTAGTCAAGACAATTTGTCTGCTTTTCCCAATGTTTTGAGATAAGTGGGAAAGGCAGAGGGCAAAAAGATGTCGTAGTCACAGAAACAGCACTGGAGGGCATCACAGAAACCAGCTAGCTCCACTTCTCCAATTCACACTGAGGGCACAGCAGTCAACGGCCATTTATTACTTGCTTAGAGGCACAGAGTTTGTCTGTAGCAGTTTAAATGCCGTGTCACTGGAATTCAAGTCCAAAGTGCCTTCTTCCCTGTGTCTTAGAATTACTAACAGTCTCAGGCTGGGTTCTGAGTCCTGCAGAATTTCCTGAAGATGCTTGGAATGAAGTCATTGGTACAGCTACCAGCTTGGCTTCCAGACAGTGACAGGGCTTCTGATTAGGATGCTTCTTAAAGTTTAGAATCAGTGGCTTTCAACCTGGAATCTCCTGGGGAGCTTTTAAAGCCCCCGTGTGAAGACCATTCCCTAGATGATGACATCAGCCTTTCTGGGGGTGACACTGGCACTCCGGGTGTTGTCAGTGTACAGCCCAGGTTGAGAAGCGTCAACTTGACCTAAAAGCCACCATCTCTGACAGTTCAATGAGAGAGCTGTTGAGCAACAGGGGAATGGGTAAGCCACTGAGAGAAGTGGGGTATTAGAAAGATTTGTTAAATATTAAGTAAAAGCAGGCTAAAACTATGCACACACACATATTTTTAGGAACTAGATATAGATACTAGAGGATAAACTAGCCATTCTTTGCATATCTAGCTTAGGAGTGATTTGATTCTCATATATTAAGAGAACATGTGTCAACTATCATCCATGTATGGGAGAAAAAGATCATTTTGAGTTTCTTTTCTTTTTTTTTTTGTTTTTGTTTTTTGTTTTTTGTTTTTTTGAGACAGGGTTTCTCTGTGTAGCTTTGTGCCTTTCCTGGAACTCACTCTGTAGTCCAGGCTGGCCTCGAACTCACAGAAATCTGCCTGCCTCTGCCTCCCGAGTGCTGGGATTAAAGGCGTGCGCCACCACCGCCCAGCTCATTTTGAGTTTCTTGACTTCATCCCAAAGAACCTGTGACTTTTAAAGGCCCATCCTTGTCTGGCATGCACTTCTATTTATTTCTCACTGAGCATCTGTTTAATTCTCACTTGTCAGTTATCTTTTTGTCTGCGGAAAGTCTTCTGCCTGTTATTAGGCATATATTAGTGAAGTTTGTGTTGGGAGTCTCTGGAGGCTAGTGATTGAACTCAGGCCTCAAACAGATTAAGTATGCACTCTACAACTGTGTTACAACCCTAGCCCATGGAACATTCTTTAAAGAACCTTCTCAGTTCCAACTTGATAGTAATTTGCCCCCCCCCCCCCCAGACACAGACATTTCTTTCTAAGTCATTAAGAATCTTTTATGTTCTCAGATTCCTTGTAACATTAGTAGGGGTTGGGGTCCAGTTCAGACACTCACAGCCAGGATGCTCTGGGACTCCGTGATGTCTTCATCCTAAGGAGAAGAGAACACTTAGCAGGAAGGAACTAGCAGAGAGAGGGGTATGACAGCAGGAGTCTATCTCTGGAAATTGCCCTGGGAAAGGTCAGAATGTCACCCAGCTGCCCGTCCCTTTCCTCCAGGATTCAGAGTCCAGCCCTTACTCGAGACCAAACACGCATCCATAGCTCTCTGGACACCTTCTCCAGCATCTCTGGTTGCTCCATGCTCACGGAGGTGAGGAAGCGCATGGCATTTAAACTCCCTGTGGGGCAGAGGCACATAAAGCTAAGATTCCGCTGCTGGACATTGGTGGCGCACGCCTTTAATCCCAGCACTCGGGAGGCATTGTCAGGCGGATCTCTGCGAGTTCGAGGCCAGCCTGGTCTACAAAGCGAGTTCCAGGAAAGGAGCAAAGCTACACAGAGAAACCCTGTCTCGAAAAACCAAAAAAAAAAAAAAAAAAAAGCTAAGATTCCTATTCCTTGTGTCCTGATAGAGAACCAGCTAGCTCATCCTTACTTCTGACACCACCCCCTTGCACCTCCTCCCGTCCGCCCTCCCCCTCAGTCACCTGCAGTCTTTAATCCCAGTCTCTCAGCCCTTGTTTCTGCCCATCCCCCACTTTTGGGTAGCTGATTCTGGGTTCCCCACACAATTAATTACTTGTTGATCTCCTAAGAAAGTCCCGACTGTTCTGTCCTCCACTAGATTCACCAACCTCTTCTGACCCTCTACTATTTACTATTCATTTTGGGATTCAAATTGGGTCCTCTGGGTTAAGAGCCCCTCCGTACCTTTCTTAAGAATCACATTGAAGAAATCCTTGGGCATGTTGATGGGCACCTGGAAGTGTTGCCCCAGGAGAGGAATCTCTTTGTTCATGTACTGGCCTTTTCGGGGAACCATAGCTGGAGGTTTGTTTCCTGGCAGTGCAGAGTCAAACAACTGTGAGAGAGGGCACGGGGGTCTGAGGCTTGGGGAACCCCTCCCGTAGAGGACAAACTACTAGCTTAGGAGGGCTGAGGTCTGCATACTCAGTGTAGGACAGGGCCCTCAGGCCACAGAAAACAACCCTCCTTGCCCAGTTGGGAGGGCATCTCCCTGCTCACCACTGTCATTCATGATCCCCGCGATGAAAGCCGGGTGCAATTGCAGATTGATGTTCCAGAGGTGTTGGTACCTACATAGGACCTGTCGGTGCAGAGATAAGAAAGGGAGCTTGTGTGGCATTTTGGAGAGGACAGATGGCTCAAGTGGCCTACAGGACTGTCTCGTGGCTCTAAGTGTAGAGCAGGGATGACCAGTCCACACTGAACTGCTTGCTTTCAAAGGAAAAAACTCGCAGCTCTTTGAAACAGATACCAGAATTCTTATTCTAGTGTGTGGTTTCCACGCTGTAGAGCAGGAGTTCTTAACCTGTGGGTAATGACCCTTGTGTGTGTGTGTGTGGGGGGGGGGGTTTGTCAAACGACCCTTCACAGGGGCTTCATATCAGATATCCTGCATATCAGATATTTGCATTATGATTCACAACAGTAGCAAAATTACAGTTAGGAAGTAGCAACGAAAAGAATTTCGTGAGGAACTGTATTAAAGGGTGGCAGCATGAGAAAGGTTGAGAACCACTGCTGTAGAGCATCATCCTAGTGCCCCTGATTCCCCGCTGGAACTTGACTTGCTTCTTTGGAGTTGCTCCTGTTCTTCCTAGGGCCTGTAGGAAGAGTATGTTTGACCTTGGGAAATCAGGACCCTACTTAGAGCCACTGTCCGTTTAAAGGCACAAAGTGAACTTCGGCCCAGAAACAGTCTGTGCTTGTCCTAACCTTGAGGGCACCGCCAGGAATTTCTGCAACCCGGCGCCCAGTGCCCCGCTCTGCACTCTCCCCGCAGGCCACAGGCCTGGCGGCTTCCCCGCGTCACCTCAAAGCCCAGCCAGGAGTAAGGGGACAGAACGTCGTAGAACAGCTCCAGGGTGCGCGGCGCCGGCCCCATACTGCAGCGGAGGGCGAAAGCGAATGAGAAGCTGCAGTCAGCGGAAGAGCCAATTCCTGTCCGCAAACTGCAGGTGGGAACGCTGAAGGCCCTAGTGCGCAGCCTCCGGGAGACCCCGCCCTGCGGGGCGGGCCCAGGGGGGGTGTAGCATGGTCGACCAATGAGGGCGCAAGGGCGACAAGGGCGGAGTCTGGGGTGAAGCGGAAGGTGTGACACAGAAGAAGCTCTCAAGGTGTGGGCGGCCTCTGGGCGGCTCTGGAACTTTATCATATGTCAAGCAAAGAGGCAATGCACAAGGATACAAGTTCGGAAGAATGAAGGGACTATAATGAATGTAACTATAATTATTATTTCTTGTCGGGTGCATGGCGTTTTAAAGACTGAGGCAGGGTGGAAGTTCTGAATTGCAACTTTTCTTGCATTCACTTTCTCAGAGATTAGCACAGTGGCCGGAATGAATTAGCACGTAGTGGCCTTTCCTTAAATTCATCCCATACATTACGACACACCTAGGGAATGTCTGAAATTGCAGATAACATCAAAGTCTACATACTATGTTTTTGTCTGTACATAGATATCTATAAGGTTTAACTTATAAAACTGACACGTTACTGATGAATAGAATAACCAAAACATACTGTACTAAAAATTTGTGCCCTGTTATAATAAAAGTGTTACCTGAACACAAATATTTCAGTACCACAGCACTTGATCTGATAATGGAGGTGACCACTGAAAGGAGGTTGGTAGTGTATACAGTGTGGACACACTGAACAAAAGGATGAGTTACATCCCAAGACAGAAGACACAGCACTTCATCAGCTACTATTATTTATTTATTTATTTATTTTCAATTAATTAATTAATTAATTAATTAATTTATGTAGCCTTATCTATCCTGGAACTCTCCATGTAGACCAGATTGGCCTTGAATTCACAGAGATTCACTTGCTTCTACCTTCCAAGTGATGGGATTAATGACATGCAACACCATGCCTAGCTCCATTGTCATTTATTACTGTATGTTTGTATAGTGTGTGTGTGTGTGTGTGTGTGTGTGTGTGTGTGTGTGCACGCACTCCAGCACACATATGGGGATCAGAATCTTTACATAGGTGTCCAGAACTAAACTTAGGTGGCCAGGCTTGCACAGTCTGGAGGCAAGCACCTTTACCTGTTGGGTCATCTCACTAGCTCTCACCACACTATTCTTGAGGCAAACAATCAAAAATTTATTGTTTTGTTTCCATTTGCCAATGTTAGACCTTGTTTACTGCAGGGAAGTGAAACTTTGCATAAGGGAGGTACTATTGTCCAAATAGCGCACCTATCACGGCCTAGGGGAGAATACACACACAGACAGCTTCACAGACGGCAAGATAGTACAACTTACAGAGTTAATACCCTGTGTGTCAAGTACTTGGTATGTCTGATCCTAAGGTCACTGAGAACAAGCTGCAAAACTTTTAAAAATGGAGGAAATTTTAATGTAATTCTTGAGACAGTGTTAGTGGGACTAGGGGCCTCACTGCTGCAATGATGGCTCGGGCTATTATTTACTACAACGAGATGTATATATTTTAAATCTCATTTAATGAAATTATCTTGGAAAGTATGCGTTTTATTAGCAGAGAAGCAATAAGACATTTCATTTCTTATTTGTGTGTTCACAAGGAAACAGTCACATGCTAGTGATCTCAGTACAAAGAGCAAATCTCTCCCTGGCCTGGAAAATGCTAAGTTTAGACTGGAATGCCTCCCAGGGGCCCACTGGCTAAACGCTCTCAGTTCCAAGGTTTGTGCTATTATGATGTAGTAGAAATGTCAAAAGGTGAGGCCTGGGGTCTTCAGGTCACAGGGGCTGCCATGGTAAGCTTCCATTGTCAACTTGACACATGTAGGAAGAGGGAATCTCAATTAAAGAACTGCCTTCATTGGACTGCAGGCCTGCCTGGGCTATATAACAAAGACATCTGGAAGGGAGCCTGAGAGCCAGCCACTAAGCATTGTTCCAGGGGCTCTGCTTTAGTTCCTGCCTTGAGCTCCTGTCCTTGGCTTCCCTTGATAATGGACTTATAACTTGTAAGCTGAAATAAACCCTTTCCTCCCCAAATTACTTTTGGTCATGATGTTTATCCTAGCAACAGGAAAGTAGCTAGAACAGGGGATATACCCTTGAAGGAGATTTTAGGACACACAATTTCTTACTTTTTGTTCAGTTTGAGAGTCTTGACTGTGAAGTGAATGGCTTTGCTCTGTCTAAGGCTACTTCCATGATGCATTTTAAGGTCCAAAAGCAATGGGTCAAACATGAATTGAACCCTCCCAAACTGTGAGTCAAAATAAACCTTTTCTTTTTAATGAGTGGATTATCTTAGGCATTTGTTATATTAGTGGAGAGTTTATTAACATAAAAAGGAATATACAAAATAAAATGAGAAATGATGTTGTTTCTGCCCATATGTAGATTGAGCCAGTTGATCAAAACCACTGAAATTGAGCAATTATATTTAACACTGAAATTAGTTTAAAAGTATATTTTTAAAAGCATAGAAATATAATATTTTATTTTAAAATTGATCATTACTTATTTTTAAATATTTTATGTGTTTTAAAAATAATTTGGATTAAGAAAAGTTGTCAATATAGTATGAATTTCTGAATACCCTTCGCTCCAGCTTCCCTGAGGAGGAGGAATACTTCACAAAAATAGAGCCTAATGATCAAAACCAGGAAACTAACATTGGCCCATTACTGTTAACTAAAAGACAGACATTATGTGCATTTCACCAGTTTCCCTACAAACATTCTTTTGTTTTTGTTCCAGGAGTCAACCAAGACTACCACTGTTGACATCATGAAATACAACTCTTGTTCAGACGAGATTTAGGGATGTTTGTTCTGAGACAAATTGAGTTGCCACAGCCTAGGAACATGGATTTAGGTTTTCTGTAAATGACATGCTCCACTGTGGAAGAGATTACATGAACTTTCATAGGAGCAGAATAAAAGAAAGTCATAAGCGCTCACATTTTCGTCTTTCCTTATTGATGTGCCTGAGTATTGCACACATGTGGGTACTTGGGGAAGTCACAGGTCAATATCAGGTATCTTCCTTATTCATTTTCCACCTTTAAAAATTTTTGTTTTATTTATTTTTTAACTGTGTGTACATGTGTGTGCTTGTGCACGTGAGTGCAAATACCCTCTGAGGTCAGAAGCATTGGTTCCTCCTGAAGCTGGAGTTACAGGCAGTCTCTAGTCATCCAGTATTGGTACTAGGAACTGAATTGGGGTCTTCTGGAAGAGTAGTGCACTCTGTTAACCTCTGAGTCTTCTTTCCAGACCTTCTTGATCTTATTTTTTGATCAGAGTCTTTCAGTGAACCTGGCGCTCACTGACAATGGGCTGGACTGGATTTCAGGTGTTCATGACTGCTCCCAGCCAATAGCAAGGCAGGAGAAAGGATAGGTGGGGCTGGCAGGCAGAGAGAATAACTAGGAGGAGAAATCTGGGAGGAAAAGATGAAGGAGCAAGACAGGAAGGAGAGGAGGACATCAGGGGCCAGCCACTGAGCTACATGGCCAGCCACGGAGTAAGAAGTAAAGAAAGGTATATTTATAGAGAAAGATAAAATCCCAGAGGCAAAAGGTAGATGGGATAATTAAGGTATGAAAAGCTGGCAAGAAACAAGCCAAGCTAAGGCCTGGCATTCATAAGAAAGGATAAGTCTATGTATGATTTATTTGGGAGCTGGGTGGCAGGCCTCCAAAAGAGCAAAAGAAAAGTAAAGTATTGGTGAAATTATTAAGGCCACTCACGTAGTTAAAAGGGAGGTTTATTTTGTGGGGTAACTTACAAGTGAAGGGATAGGTAACAGGGTCTGGGAAAGGTGTGGTGCAGTCTGGAGGTGTGATAGTTACCAAAGCCTCAATGGGGGTTAGAACTTCCAGATCAAAGCTGGAATGGCTGCCCACTACAGTAAAGAGTAAAAAAAACAACCAACTATACCCCTCCCTGTTCCATATTTCATGACCATTAGTCTAGGAAGCAATCAGTCAGTGTTGCTCGCTCTTGAGGAGAGGGTTAAATGCATTAAGTCTACTTATGTAGGAAGAATGAGAATTTGAGCACTTACATTAAAATCACTGCTGCAACAAATGGATATTTTGGGGCAGTGGTTCTCAACCTTGCTAATGCTTCGACCCTTTAATACAGTTCCTCGTGTGTGGTTATCCCCAACCATAAAATTATTTTTGTTGCTGCTTCCTAAGTATAATTTTGCTACTGCTATAAATCATAATGTAAATATGTTTGGAGATAGAGGTTTGTCAAAGGGGTCATGACCTATAGGGTGAGAACCACTGTTTGGGGAGTTGCATTGAAGCTATGCAGCTACATCATGGCTCATTAAACTTCTGCTACCAGTTGCCTACAGCAATTATGACTATGATGTTTAAATAATAATTTTTTTTGTTTCCCTCATTTCTTTTACATGTATTAATGGGAATTCTTCTGAAACAAGGGTTGTTCCGTCTTCACATCTGTTACTTATTTGTCAAATATTTATTCATATCAGTATAAACTAATACTTTAAAAATAATGTAATTATTAAATGTTAACCTAAGTTTCCCTAGTCTCTCTTCATATACTATTGTTATTAGTTATTATTAAAAGTTTGGGCATTATAGATGATATGGTGGGGGGACAACAAACATATATTCACTTCTGGTCTGTAGAGGTGGCTCAGTGGGTACAGTTGTTGCTGTGCAGTTGTGTTGATCTGAAATTTGATCTTGAGAATACATACAAGTATTAGTGTGTGCTTAGTAGCATTCATCTGTGACCCCAGTGTTCCCACTGCAAGACTGGAGGCAGAGACAGGAGAATCACTGGAAGCTCCCTGGCCAGCTAGCTTGGCATACATACTGTTGAATATCAAGGAACCTTGTTTAAACAAGGTAGAAGGCAAGGAGTGACCTCCTCATATTGAAAGGACCAAGCAGATGCCATAAGAGGCTGCTCAATCTTCTCTCAGAGATCAGGCCTCAATTTCAGTTTCCTGAGACTTGAGCAAGCAGTTTCTGGGAGGGCCATGAACAAAAGACACAGTCCTTGCAGTAGCTCCCTTTCTGCATGTACTCTGACCACTCAAAGTTCAGCCAATTGTTTACTGTCTGGGACCCCTCACCAACTTAGAACTATGTGCATGAGTCAAGGACAGAACCTGGGCCACTGAGTCAGCCCCCACAGTTAGTACACGCTAGGCCAGCCAGCCTCCATGGCAGCTCAAGGACATTGCCTGGGACTTGTCCAGGCCTGCCCAAAAATGATAACTGTAACCTCCAACCAGTAAATTCAAAGGTTATACACTCACACAATCATATGATGCAAAGGCTTGTACCACCCTGCCTGAAGTTTTTCCTTTTAAAAACCCCTCACTCTGAGAGCTTAGGGCCATCCTTCTCCTGGAGTGTTAGACATGGACCAAGCCCAGGCTTGCTTGTTATCAATAAACCCCTGTGTGTTTTACGTTGGGTATCAGATCTGTGGTGGTCTTGCTCAGGGGTCTTGTGACACGGGCACAACAATGTGAGGTGCCCACATCCCCACACTGACACACACACACACACACACACACACACACACACACACACACAGAGAGAGAGAGAGAGAGAGAGAGAGAGAGAGAGAGAGAGAGATTAAAACTGTTTTTGCTTCTATATTCCATCATCTTTACATTGCTGAGAGCAGTACCTGATATTAAAAGAAATCTTTAGACACCTTGGAGTACTTTTGAGCAAAGAATGCTTCAGGCAGTGCTTAGCATCAGGAGAGGTTCAAAGAGCTCCACTCTGCAATATGGGCAGCCAATATTTACAGATGGAAAAAATGATTAAGGTTCCGAAATAGCTAGTCACCATGAGGAGTTGGCTGTACTGGGACATTATCTTAATGGTTGACTACCCCTGCTTCATTGAACTTGACTGCTCATGATTGCGTGAAATCTAGCTACGTGCTGGGAAACTCAGACTCTTAAGTCTCAGTTAATTTCTTTAATAAATTGGACTGCAGCTCCTTTTAATAGAAACTCAAGGTACAGAGACAGTCTTCAGCTACTGGAGCCATTGGCTCTGTACTTATTCAGTTGAACCATAGATACTGATAAGAGCTGTTGAAACCAAGTGTCAAAGAAAATTATATAAAGTGGCCAAAAGGACTCAGTGGAAGAACTAAATATAACAATAGTCACTAGACACTGGAGGAGGGCATGAAAGGGTGTTGTTTATAAACTAGATTCTCGTCTTCTGTATGTAACTCAGAGACACTGATTATATTCGAAACCTCAATAAACAGGGCTATAAATTAACTCTGGAAAAGCTTTCAATGAGGTACCTTTTCAATTTAGTAAAAGATGGATTATTTAATGATGATTTAGCATGAGAGATTTTTTAGTAAAATATAGTTGGATACATATACTGCAGTTAAACTTGGGGCATCAAATAATTAGTTGTTTAAGAGGAGTGAGTGAAATACTTGAGATAGTTATGGACAAACATCTGATACATATCTGGAATTGTAGACTGCATGGCTGGATAACTGCCATACCAAATGAAGAAATCTGAGAAAACTGACACATTCAGCTGAATACAATTAAAAAATGTGTTGGGCAAAATCTAGTGGGTGGGAAAAATGAATAAATATAATCTGTGTTTATTTCATACTCAAAAGTTAATTTTACTTATCCTAGTATAGAAAGAGCCAAAGTTCAGTTCTTTAAATCAAAAGAAACTTAGTGGGAAAATGTAAAAGTGAAAAGAATAAAATACTCAAAGAAATGGAAATTAGATGACTTTCAAATATTAAAAAAATCCTGCTCACACAAACTTACCAAAATTTCCAGTTAAAGCTACACTACAATATTTTTTTGCTGTGTAGCTGGCAAAGATCAAGATGTTTGATGACTCGCTCTTGGCAAGGATTCATGAAAAGGCATGTTCTTATGTAATAAGTGGGAGTGTACTTTGGTAAAGCTTTGTGGAGGGCATTGTAGGGCCATCTTTCTGATTTACAAAAGCACAGACCCTTTGACTTCAGTAGCTTTGAGAATTTATGATAACACAAGACATTGTATGTGCATCATAATCTGGTATAGGTTATTTATGTATGCACTTATTATTTTTGTCTAGGCATGGTGGTATATGTCTTTAATCTTCACACTGGCAAGGCAGAGGCTGGTGGATCTCTGAGTTTAAGGTGAGCCTGGTCTACAAAGTGAGTTCCAAGATGGCTAGGGCTACACAGAGAAACCCTGTTTCGAAAAAACAATTTTTCTCCTTTTCTGTTTATTTCTGTATCTGTGTTGTATGGTGTGTGTGTGCATCCAAATTCTGCTCACCTCCCAGTCGCCCCATATCCTCCCCTCACCCCAGCAGCACCCACCAAAACAAAACAAAACAAAGCAAGCAAACAAAAATCAAACAAAAACAGGAACAAAGCCCCCCCCCCCCCCCGAAACTAAACCAAAACAAAACCCTTAGCTTCTCCATCTTTCCTGCCTCTTCAACACCTATTCGTTTGTCCTGGTAGCATTGGGAGCTGTGTGTCACAGAGTATATACCCTTTTGTTCAATCAGCTTCATTGCAGTGAGTCACTGGTCTGGTTCAAGGCCTCTAGATTCTGGTACACCATCATCACTGGATCTTCACTGAAACTCCTCTGGGATATCCTGCAGCTGTCTGGAGTCATGGAGATCTGCAGATATCCTTCCAGAGGACCAGTCCCTTCCCAAGCTCCAGCAGGTCCTAGATGGGGTAGATGGTAGAGTGTCCAACCCAAGGCCTGGTTGTGGACCTGGGTGGTAGCTGAGCTGGTCAGTTTGGGTCACTGGGACAGACCGAGTAATGCTTGTTAGGATGCTATTTGGCCACTTGTGATTGGCCAGAACAAAGATGATGCTCTATAGACATTCATAGCTGTGGTTTGCCCCCTGTCCAGCATGGGAAGGACCTCAGGCTAGACTCTGGAGCTGGGCACAGTCAGTGCTTAAACATTATGAATGTATGGAGCCAGATTCTTTGCTAAAGACATGAACTTATCTCTCCTATGAGGTTATTTATTATTGCACTATTTGTTGTAATAGCAGCATATTGTGAACTGTCAAAATGCTCATTACTATGATTTCAATTTCATGATCAACATTTAAAATATTTTGAAAGTTTGAAAATAATTTAGAAGCTCTTTTTTAAGATTTTTAAAGAATGAATTTTGTGTGTATGAGTGTTTGCCTGATATATGTATGTGCACACATGTATGTCTCATGCTCTAGGAGACCAAAAGAGGGCACTGGTTGCCCTAAAACTAGAGTTATGGATGGTTATGAGCTGCCTTGTGGGTGCTGAGAACTGAACCCAGGTTTCCTGCAAATGCTCTTAACTACTAAGCTATTTCTCCGGCTCCTAGAAGATCTTTTTATATAGCTTTTGGATTAAGCATGCACACAAATCTGTTATATTAATCTGTGAAAAGATCAAAGTATCAAGCAGTATATATTATCATTTTAAAATATTGACACACTCTATGGGAATAGACAAATACATATAGGTGGTACTATATCCGCAAACTGGCTACGTAGCTCAGGCTAGCTTGGGACTCATGATTTTTCTGCCTCAGTCACTCAAGCACTTTGTTTCCAGGCATGTTGCATCCAGCCGAGCTGTAGATGCTTTTATTCTCCCTTCACCATCAGGAATTGCTCAGCAACATGGAGCTTATCAGTGGCTACGCTTGCTCGGGGACTGGCAGGTTTTAAGTCATCACTGCTATACATATGCTTCTTCATGCTGCTGAGTGAAGACACAGAAAATTGAGAAAATCATCTGTTTTTGAGGAGTGCAGCTTTCTAGCTGACAAGGTAGGAGAGAGCTGTTGCTGTGCGTGACACTTAATATTTGTGTGCTTTTGGAAAAAAATGAGAGCATGTAATACACCCAGAAAGAAAGCCAAGGTTAAAGGAAGAAAGCAGAGGGGAGTTGGGGTTGAACAAAAAAGGACTGAAGTAGGAAGAAAGAAAAAAATGAATAAAGGAAGGCTCGTCCTTAGAAACTCATTCGAGTAGCACAGGGAGCTAGGAGACAGTTATCATGGACGGGGCACAGCACAGCTTATGTATTTTACTTTGACTTAAGGGAAATTCCACTGAAGAAAGCTGTGCAGCAACATGTGGGACACAGCGTTGAGATGTAATGTTTGCCAAGATGCAGCTGAGTATTTACATCGCAGCTTCTTGAAGCCTGACATTTTCCTAGGGACTTAGCGCGGGTGCTGCAGTATCCAGTGTGCTGGCTTTCTCACTTCGAAGTCACAGCAGCATGTGAGACCGTGAGCCGATGTTGTTACAGCTCTACCATGGTATATACCACACTCGGCAGTCCAAGACAGAAGCTCTGGCAATGTAGGTGGGAGTGTTGGATATGACTAATAACAGGCACCCCCATCTCAGAGGTCCTCAAGACACCCCAAGGTGCTAATACCGAAGCTGAGAAGAGAAAGCATATGCCGGCATGCCTTTGTCAAGCGTGTTCACATGGACAAAGACAAGAAAAAGAAAGTGGCTGTGTTGGGGGGCATGCACAATTATCTTCATTTCTTAAACTTTTTGAAGATGAGGCTTGTGTAATCCCTTCCTCACCCCCTTCTTCTTTTCCTCTTTTCTACTAATTTTCCCTCCCTCTCTCCCCTCTCTTTTTTGTAAAACAGCTTTATTGCATTATAGCGGACATATGGAAGCTACACATATTTAAAGCACGGACCTTCTAAGTTTCCAAATGTGTGTCCATCTATGAAACTCTTCCTGCCATCAGGACAGTGCCATCTGACCCTCCCACAAAGTTCTCTCAGGATCCTTTGCCATCTTGCCCTCCACCCCTTCCTGCTTCCCTTCCCCACACCAATCTGTTTCTATTTATGGTACTTTACTATACATATACATTTCTTTTTCCTCTTTATTTATTCTATGTGTCTTTTACATCACATATCTTGGTCCCATTCATTTCCCTGTCCCTTTGTATCTGCCTCTCCCCCAAATAACACAAAAATGTAAGAGAAGAAAAGGAAAAGAAAATAAAAAGGGGAAAATAGTTAAAAATCTCATCATGGAAGCTGCAGTGTGACACAGCGAGTCACTCAGTAAACTTTGTTCATGTATCTTACTTGCAACTGTTCACTGCAGAGTCATTGGTCTGGTTGGGGCCTCTGGTTTCTACTACACTATTCATGCTGGGCCCTCACTGGGACTCTTCTTGGACATCCTGTTGTTGTCCTGTGTTGTGGAGATCCTGTAGCTTTGGGTCTGTGGGTCAGGTCCCTTCATGTGCTCCAGCAGATCACAGATAGGGCGGATGTTGGAGCAGGTCAAGTCATAATCCTGGTTCTGGGCCTAGTCCACTGCAGGGTTGGTTTACTTGACAGTGTCTCCCCTGTCCTCACCACAGAGTGAGCTCTCTAGCATGGCCCTGGGCTAATTAACCTCTTGCAGCAATGAGTGATGGGTGAGGTCAGTTCTCCTGCTATCAGGCTCTCAGGGTCTGCCCTCTCACACCTACACCATCAGGCCAGCTCTATTGTGTTACCCCTGAGAGGTACAGGAGACACACTCTCAAGGCCAGTTCTCCTACCTGCCTCAGGGTGGGGATGAAGTGGGGGAAGAGGAAGGAGAGCAACTCTCTCTCACCTATGCCACCACAGGACAGATGGGTGATGGGGACAGCTTTCCTGTGCTCACTACTTTGGGGCTGGCTCACCCACACCTCTGCCAGGTGCAGTTTACAAGCATCATCCTGATCCAATTCTAGAACATTTCTACCATGCCCAGAACTTACTCTGTGCTAGTTTGTATTCAGCTGCACTCCCAGCCCAGCCTCAGAAAACTCCTCTCTGCTTTCTTTCTGTCAATATAGATTTGTCTTTGTGACTTTGCACACAGATGTCGTATCATATATTGTCTTTTATACTTGGCTTCGTTTGCTTAGCTGGCATGCTGTTGAGGTGTGATCAGGTTATTAGTCTCTACTGTCAAACATGTTGTATGGATGTCTCATATTTTGCTGCTTTTCAGTGATTGGGTTGTGTCCAGATACTGGACATTAGGAACAATGCTGCTGTGACTATTTGGATCCAGCCTTGGCGGAGTCATACATTTGAATTTCTTCTGAGTGGGATATCTAAAAGTGTAATTACAAAGTCCAATGATAAGTGTGTTTAACTTTTTAAGAAACCAACAGACTTCTAAAACAGCTGTTCAGGAAGTGTGGTGGTTTAAATGAGAATGATCCCCATAAGCTTGTGTGTTTAGATACTTGATCCCCAGTTACCAGAACTGTCTGGGAAGGATTAAGAGGTGTGGTCTATTGAAGGAGGTATGTTAACAGGCTTCAAAAGCCTCCTACCATCTCCACTGTGCTCTCTCTGCTTCCTGTTTGTGCTTTAAGATGTGAGCTCCTAGCTGCTGCTACGTCACCATGCCTATCTGCTTGCTGCCCTGCTCCTTGCCATGATGCTGTCCCTCTGGAATCACAAGCCCCAATAAATCCTTTCTTCCAGGGGTTGCTTTGGTCATGGTGTTTTATCAGAGCAATTAAAAACAAAACAAAAAACAGAACCCCAAGCCAACAAAAACTCCAAAAACAGGTGAGTATTATCACTACTGTCATCTCTATTATATTAGTGTAGAAATTTGTACACGGCCATATATCCTGTAGGAGTTGGGGATGGCAGCTGCAGCCTTGCCATGCTGAGCCTGCCTCTGCAGACCCTGCACAGAACATTGGTGATGACTGCCTCTGGAGCTGCTGACAGTTTTCGAGAATAAACCTGGCCTACACCCCCTGTCTGAACTTAGTCTCAGCAATGTTAGAGAATATGCTGTTCAGTTCTGTCCATAGGGAGTGGACAGAGTCCCTGTGATGTTATTTTTCATCTTTTCTTGTAAGGTGAATCCGTAAGTAAATTACA
The DNA here is from genome assembly GCF_903995425.1 of Onychomys torridus. Lineage (NCBI taxonomy): Eukaryota > Metazoa > Chordata > Mammalia > Rodentia > Cricetidae > Onychomys > Onychomys torridus. Next base: position 28,382,104 of record NC_050445.1, read on the forward strand.
GGAGGTGGAAGCGTTTTTGTCTTTGTGCTCCTTCCGTGAGAAATGTGAAAGAGCCTTGGTAGTGTTTTCCTCGGGGATTTGTAAGCCCTCCCCTCCCCCCCTCCCCCCCTCCCCCCCTCCCCCCCCCTCCCCCCAGTGAACACATCCCCGTTCTTGGACCAAGATTCATCTTCTTAGGATGAAATAACATCCAAGCTACTGATTTAGTCTTTGTGCCTGCTGGATTTCTTTCTCACACAGCAGCTGGTAGCCTGCAGTACACATGCCAATGATGGTATGTGGGCTGCCAGGGACTCAGGAGCCAATTGCTCAAAGGACCTCTGGCTATTAGTTGCTTCCTTCTGGTTTTAAAGGTTGCTATCATCATCTGCCTCTACTGCTTTCACAGTTTGATCTGACCACCATGCTCTGCATTTTCACTTCGTTGAGGATTATGAAGGAATGTAGAGCGTCGCCTTCTCCATATTCTGACTAGAGTGGGAAGAAGTGTCATCAGGACTCCTAGGTGAACATAGTCATGATCGGTTGAAGGCATGCTGGGTGTGGTTCCTCAGGCTCTGACTACCTTTAGAGAAGGCTGACCAGAGCTGAAGCTGACCAGAACTGAGGCTGTGGTGAGGCTTTACAGGACTCTCTGAGTTCTAGTACTCTAGTCACAGTGCCTGGTTGCTGCCCTGGAAATGTAATTTGCTGAAAATACAGACATAACCATGGTCCTTACTTGCCTCCCAAATCTTAGGCCTTGAATCACGCCTTTCCGAAGACCCTTGTTTTCCAGAATGCTGCTGCAAACCTCCGGACTAGGCACAGGTGTTGGGTTATCTGTGCATTCTCTTATCACAGGCCTTACTATGTTATAATGTGAGACCAGCTTCTCTCAGACTATACAGCCTAGCTTGGCTTCATATTAATGATCTGATGATGTTGGGTGAGTTCTGGGATTACACAGGGTACTATCACACCTGGCCACCCCCCTTTTTTTTCCACAAAGATCTTATTTTTATCTTTATTCTTCATCCCCTGCTTATATTACTGTAATAAAACTTGGTATGTTACAGCCAGACACTTTTAAAAATTAGTTCTTTGGGAGTCTGGTACCATATGCTTTGATCATGTTCATCTTCCCCTGACTTTTCTCAGATCCACACCCCCTTCCTTCTCCACCCAACTTCATGTCCTCAAAAAAGAAAAACAAAACCTTCAAGACAATTTTGTGCTGCCCAAATATTCTGGGCTTTGTGGTCCTTCTTCTGTTCATAGTCAACTTACCAGGGGCTGCAATACACTCTTACAGAACACCGTCTTTCCTTCTCAGCAGCTAACAATTGCCAACACCTCCCCAGCGGCTAGGCACTTCTTGATTACTTTACAGTAACTCAATTGTGCCTTACAGCAGTTCCATAGGAGAGTTACAATGATAAGCTCCCATTTTTAAGTTAAAGAAACAGATTTAGGAAAAGGTTACAGATTTTTTTCCCCCAAGGTCATAGAGCAAGTTGGAGGCAGAGCCAGGGCTTGAACTCAAGTGTGCTCTGCTCTAGGAGCCATGCTGCGTTATCCTAAGTTCTGCGTGCTGTGTGTGTGTGTGTGTGTGTGTGTGTGTGTGTGTGTCTCCTAGATGCACAAGGTGTTATGGTTGATGTTAACCTTGGGCATAAGTATTACCTTCTTTACTGTATGGTGCCATTTTGCATGCGATATGTTTTTCGTAACTGTAAATGACGTTGTACTCCAGGTCTTGATTGCCCTCCTATGTCCTTCACTCAGTGTTGTCTACATGGCTATCAACCCACCAAGTTAATTGCTTCTGCCTCCTACACACTTTACCCTGGCTATCCACCACACCCCATTGACCCATTCTCCCCATTGGGGAGGCTTCGACTCATGACATCAACGACACAAGATCTTATCTGTGTGCCTTTAGGAACCGGTGCCAGCACTTCTCCTGGAGACTTTCGCAGGGGTGTATCTCTGAGTCAAAGGGCGTGTGAGTGCTTTATTTCAGCAGGTGTGTAAGGTCTATCCAGAATGACAGTGCAGTCTGGCACTCCAGCCAGCGGCGGGAAGAATTCCCCTTTCACATAATTTTTTGTTGTTTTGAGGAATGTCCAATGCTGTGATAGTCTCCCAACCCCTTATCCATTGAAGATACTTTTGAAGACCCCTTGTGGATCTTGTCACTACAGGGGGTGCTGAACTTTCTACATACTATGTTTTTCCTATGGTAAAGTTTAATATGTAAATGTGGCACGGTAAGAGGTTAACAACTATTAATGATAAAATAAGGAGAATTGTAACTGTGCTGTGATAAAAGTTATGTGAATGTAGTCTCTCTCTCATTCTTTCTTTCTCTCTCTCTCTCAAAAATCTTATGGCCCAGCTCTCACCTTTCTTCTCGTTGACTGTGGGTAGCTGAAGCTGCAGGAGCTGAAGCCCTGGACACACAGAGGCAGCTCAATCTTACTGCTGCTGTTGTTGTTTTTTTCTTTTTGAGACAGGAGCCAGGTGGCAGTGGCACACGCCTTTAATCCTGGCACTCGGGAGGCTGTGTAGCAGTCAGCCTTGCTTGTCCTGGAGCTCACTCTGTAGACCAGGCTGGCCTCGAACTCACAGAGATCTGCCTGCTGGGATTAAGGTGTGTGCCACTACTACTCAGGTTATTGTTGTTTTATACGTATATTTCAGGTTATTAGTAAGCATGGATGCCTCTTCTATACACCAGTCTGCAGGATTCTCACTGCCTGTTGGCATTGTGTGTGAGTGCACACGTATACATGTGCATTCCCTTGTACAGTCTAGCTAATTGTCTCTTGTTTTTTTTTTTTTTTTTAAATATAGCTAGTGAACTTGGCTGTCACTCATATCTTACTGAATGGAAATCCAATCAGTCTTTGTGATTACACCTTTTGGAATGTTCTTTAAACCCCCCTCCCCCAACTCTTTGGCCATAAGGTTATTGTTATTATTTAGTTGTTTTAAAACTTTATGTTATTTTTAATTAATTCTGATATTTTTTGAGACAGAGTCTCGTGTGACCCTGGCTGGCTTCAAACTCACCATGTAGCTGAAGATGGTCTTCCTGTCTCTACTTCACGAGTGCTGGTCTTACAGGTACCTGCTTGCCTGTTTTTTTGCAATGCTGTGAGCCTTATTCGTGTTAGACAAGCATGCTGCTGATGGAGTTACAGTCTCAGTCTTGTTTTACAGCTTTAAATGCTTCCTTTGGGATTTTCTATCCATGTGAACTTGCCTTTGAATGAAATCAAAGCAGGGGACCACACTCTGTCTCTCTGTAAATGCTGACTTTCTTGTAGAGTGCCTTTAGTAACCTGCTTTTAGACATCATTCACATTTGTCATGATTCCAAGAGTAAATAAATCTGCTTTTGCTGCAATCTTTGATGCTTCCTGTGTAACTCAGTTTGCCTCAATTTCTGCTATAGGCATTTCTGCCTTTCTACCTTTACTTCTTTTCCTCCCTTAAATTGGAAACATTTTTCTTTTCTTTCTTTTTGGTTTTACAAGACAGGGTTTCTCTGTGTAGCTTTGTGCCTGTCCTGGAACTAACTTGGTAGCCCAGGCTGGCCTCGAACTCATGGAGATCGGCCTGGCTCTGCCTCCTGAGTGCTGGGATTAAAGGCATGCTCCACCAGCGCCCAGCTGGAAACATTTTTCATACCCTCTATTCTGATCAGTTTCCCCTCCCCCAACTCCTCCCAGATCCCCCCTACTTCCCCACTCACCCAACTCCATTATCTTTCTTTCCCTTTAGAAAACAAACAAGTCCCAATTTAAAAAAAAAAAAAAAAAAAGAAAAAGAAAGAAAGGAAAAAAAAAACCCCAAGAAACATACACAGGAAAAAATAACTCATAAAAACACAAAATCAGAAACTATAATATACAAGCAAAAGGCCAGTAAGGGGGGAAAAAAATAAAAACAACCCTAAATAAAGAAATATGAGACCCAAAACATTTTCACAAACACATTCATTCATTTCATACCATTTACTGATAGGTATGAGGCCTTCCTTAAGTGTGGTTTGTACACACAGTGAGGCTCTGTAGGAGAAAACTAATTTTTCCTTTCTAAGTGGTTGCCATTTGGACATAGCTTCTTGGTTAGGAATGGGCGCTTATGTCCACTTCCCCTCTCAGTACTGGAGGAGGATTTGTTGTTATAAATTCCTTGTTTCTCCATAATAATCGATTGCCTTTACCTTCTCTGTCTGTGGGACACCTGGCCTGTGTCTGATACTACATCTGGTTCACGATCTTGCTTAACCAGTATCCATAAAACTATTTGAATTGATTAATGACTTCCTTTCATTGATTAGGTGGGAAATGTGATAATGGAGGTCAGAATTTAAACCACCTGTCTTCTCTTGAGGGAGAGGGACAGCAAAGGCCATGAAGTTGATCCCTTTGGGGCTCTGGCTTTGGTTAGAGCTCTTCCTACAGCTCACTGGGGAATTGTCATTCCCAATGCGAGCTAGCTTCTGCATGGGGCTTGAGAGATGGCCACACGCAAGGGCTGAGATCTCAGGTCTCCAGGAGAATTTAAAAGGAAAACACGAAATTTTTCATAACAAAAAGTTTACGGAGAGGAAAATAAATTCCGTCAATTTAATTCATATATTTGAATTGTGGTTTTTTTGAAGGTTGAATTGGAAAGTTATAGAAAAGATTTATGCTAAAGAAATGACTCGGTCGCCATCTAGTGGCCAGATTCCCAAACGTCACCATGTTAGGCATTGTGAAAAAACTTCCAAGTAAAATCAATATTCATCCCTAAAATGAGTTACCACCCTATTTAAAGATGAGGAAACTGAGTCTTCTGGGAGCTGAGCACCTTGCTGACACCACAAATATAATGCTGTACTCAATAAAACTGCGTCTCTGGAGTTCTGTTGCAATGTTTACAAGGAAGCTCATCTACCAGTGCCATCCTTTTGGGAGTTTGAATCCTGCCACATTTTGGTGCATTTTAGTCTACACATCAAAGACTGATTGGAGTCCCCGCTCAATTTTACAGGAAGTACAAATTTATGTGAAGTCAAAGAACCCATAAAAACCTTTAACTTTAGAGTCCCAAGAAGTACTTGAAAAGTATAGTAACCTCCCTCAAAAGCCTTCACTGGTTAGTTCTGGCAAAATGTCTGATGGGAGCTGTAACGAAATATCTGAGAACAACAAGGTAAGGAAGGGGAGAATTATTCTGGTGTACAATTTCAGAAGCCTCTCTTGATGGTTACCTGGATCCATCACTGTGGGCCTGTGGTGTGGCATAGTGCCGTGGTTGGGAGGGACTCATGGAGAAGAGCTCCTTATTACATTGTGGTTACCAGGAGGGCGAGTTAGAAGGATGGAAAAGGAGTATGGGAAAGACCAGGGTCCCACATACCCTTCCAGGACATAACCCCCACGTAGGGATGTACTTCTTCCAGCCAGGGTCCTTCTGATCCATTCAGCAATGACCTTAGCAGTGCATCCATCCATTGAGCCAATAACCTCTCAATTCTGCCATGATCTGGGAATAAAGCTGTCAACACCTAAGCCTTCCGTGGGACCCTTCAGACCCAAAAGGACCCTTATGAAGGCTAAGTGACAGGGATGATGTCATATCTCTTCTACTTTTCTGCATGATTGAAATATTTCCAAAATCAAAACTATAAAGGGAGCCAAGCCATCAAGCTCTTTAAGTGATTATATTTGCTACAGTGCATGAAGAAGACATCTAGAGCTGTCAAGAAGAAAAGATTGACCTGAGACACAACAGGGGGCTTTTCCTCCCCTCATGCCAGTGGATACATCTCTGGCAATCAGAAGTCTCCAGGGGATTTTAAGTAGTCGGTATGAGTGGGTGTAAGCATGCGTGTGCACGTGCATATGTAGTTCAAGGGCATATGGTTTTGCATGTCTCTTGCTCATAAAGTAATGGCATTAGAATGAACAACACAGCTGTAGCTCAGAGGTCATTATTGAAAACTGTACTTAGTAGTTTGGGTGGTGCTAGGATGACCAACTCTCTTGGTTTGTCTAGGGGAAAGGTTTTCTGATGAATCTCTTTAGGTGTGGCTGAACTGTGCAGTGACTGAGGCCCTGGGTTAAGGCTGGGTAAATGAAAGATGACCTAATCTTCCAAGGAGAAAGTGAATAATTTCCTTTGGTCAGAGGCTGCATGAGGTGGCATAGAGAATAGTTCTAGCCCACACAATCACCTGTGTTTTCAGCTTGGACTTTGGAGCTCATTTACTGATATGTGGGGACTGATTTTCTAGGCTCTAGAGGGCTGTCCTATTTTCTTACAGATACTTAGAGACATGAAAAGCCATCTGGCTTATCTTTTGTGACTAAACACATTATAGTCTGTGCTTCCCTTGGACTGTGTTACTTATTGATTTCTGAGGTATTTTTCTGGGCCTTTGAATACAAAGACAAATACATCTTTTTTCACTGAATGTACAAGTATGGTGTGTATGGTGGTCCTCCACTATGGAACATGATGAGAAAGAAAGGGGGCTTGTGTGGTTCTTGGTCTTTTCTAAGAGAGATATTGCTGCCTTTTTCCTTATGAACATTTCTGTCACTTGTGATCCCTGCTGCAATCGGGACCTCGATGTATCATCCACAAAATGGTTTGAATAAACCAAAGATTCGTTTTCATTCAAAGACTCTAATCGGGAGAAGCAAAGAGCTGCTTTTCCCAGGGAGGGCAGGGTGTAAGAGGACCCTTTTCAGATTTACAGCATCTTCTCTACTGTGGGTCTCTGAAGATGCTCATGTGGAAATTCCCATTTCTTTCGGCCTTGATCTCTTCTAACTGACTTATTGAGATCAAGAGATTTTCTCTATGTTCTCCCCTTCTCCTGGTAAAAGAGCAAAGGAGAGGAAGGCGAGGATCTAGAAAACACTTATACTTTGCCGGGTAGAAGTTTTAATTGTGGTCATTTGAGGCTAACTTTACATTTCCGACTCCACCCACAGTGTAAAGACTCCCCCTACCCTCCCCGCACACAGAATATTTTCCAGATATAATTTAGTCAGTCTTCCCATCTAAGACAGTTCACTCTTATAGGAATCAAGTTTTGATAGCTTAATCTTTGATTTCTGAATATCTATTCATTTGAATGAATACATGCATCAGTCTTCATATGTTGCTTTCTAGTATATTATACACTTACCATTACCTTTGAGTCTCATAACCATGGAAGTGGATATTATGATTATCTCTGTTTTTCAGATGGGGAAACAGGTTCAGAGTATCCATGATCACTAGAGCAGAAATCCAAGAGTATGTTTTCCTCATAGGCCACTAGGACTCGTGACCTCACATGTCATCATATAATAAGCCAGCCTGTTACTTCTTCAAGGAAAAAACACAAAACAAAAGCTTTGCCGTGCAGGGTCACACACAGGAAGAGAAACGGTCTGGCCTGAGGTTCAGCCTAGTGTGGATGGTTGGCAAAGATGTGATGATTTGAAAGTTGCAGATGATGTCATCAGGTACTCCGAGACTGAAGCTGTGGACCTCTTCTTGTTTGTTACCGTTGAGTAAGTGGCTTCAGAGTGTCTTTCAAAGCATTAGGCCCCGTGCTGGCCCTTAACACCCTTCACGTGGGGAAGAGGGGATGAAACAACGTTTTATTCTTACAAAGAACTGGAGGGCTAGGCTTTTTAAAAGACAGTCTTTTATATCCTCTTCAGGCTTCATACTTGCTGTTTAGCTGAGGACGACTTGAACTTCTGGTCCTCCAGCCTGTTGCTTTCAAGTGATGGGATTACAAGCTTGGGCCACATGCCTGGTTTATGCATGCTAGAGTGCTAGGGATGACTTGCTGGGCTTGGTTCTCGTCTTCCACCTTATGGATCCCAGGAATTGACTTTAGGTCATTCTTTACCTGATGAATCACGCCACCGGCCCTAATTTTATTTTTCACATTGATTGATTGATTGTGTATGGGCGTGGTGTGATGTGTGTGTATGTGTGCTCAAATGTAAGTATGTCACAGAGCATGTGTGGAGACCAGAGGACAGCTTGTGGGAGTTGGTTCTCTATGTAGGGTTGTGTCTGAAAGGTTTAAAAAGGAGTGGGAAAGAGCTGGAGAAATACAAAGCGATAAACTGTTGGAAAAACTGAATGACAAAGTTGTTCCTTTGTGCATTGGTGATTTACAGTGCAAACCAGCTGCCACACAGGACCTACAACTGTGGCTTGAGAGAAATCTAAACTTCTCTCTTCCTCCTCTTCTTTGTACAGGCCAGGCACTAAGAATATATTTTACATTCTTTTTTTTTTTTTTTTCTCCTAAGACCATGTTTCTCTGAGTAGCCTTGGGCTGTCCTGTAATAGCCCAGGATAGCCTCAAATTCAGAAATCCACCTGTCTCTGCCTCCCCAGTGCTGGCTTTACAGGCACGTGCCATCATGCCTGGCATTGCTTTACATTCTTAATGGTTAAACAATCTCAAGAGCAGGATAGTATTTCCTGACATTTGAAAAGGATATGAAATTCAAATTTTAGTGTCCAAAAATAAAATTGTGTTGGAGCATAGCCACACCCATTCTTTTCAACATTGTCTCGGACAGTTTTTTTCCCACTCCCACAGGAGTCGAGTCCCTGTGACAGATTTTTTGTGCCTCACAAAAATTAAAGCATCTACTGTTTGGCTTTTGGCAGAAAAGCTTGCTGACCCCTGACCTAGTGCCCTATTTTGTTCAAATCAACACTGTAACAATTCCCAGGCAGTTAAAACTGCAATGCTTGCTGCCTGGCAACCATTTCTTTTCTTGCCCAGTGGAGATGCAGGGGTTGAAGGCTTCAGGGCATCTGCCTTCCATTTTTCACCTTCCACTCAAGTAGAACAAACTACTACTGAACTTGTGCTCAAATTCTGTCCCCCAGTCTGAGAAGTGTCCAGGCCTGGTGCTCCATGTATCCAACTGGGTCTGAGTGGGCTCTGGACATTGTGCATCTAGAGGTGGTTGTTATGATTTACAGAGGCTCAGAGATACAGTCATGAGCCAATATCCCACACTAATAAGAGCAGAGCCAGGACTTGGACATGGTTTCCTGCCTATAAAGGCTACAAAGGGTGGATGTGCCACTGCCTAAGAGGTCCCAGAAGATTTCCTATTAACTTTCCACTCTGGGGTTCTCTGCAACCTGGCTTACTGCTGATCACACCCAAGCCCAGAGAACCACAGACTCTCTTCTCTTTATATCACTTTTTAGAAAAAGATTTATTATTTTTATGTGTATGAGTGTTTGCCTGCATGGATATATGTGTATCATGTGTGTACCTGATGTCCAGAGAGGACAGAAGACAGTTTCAGATTCTCTGGGACCAGAGTTACAGAGGGTTGTGAGAACTGAACTTGGGTCCACTACAAGAACAGCAATTGCTCTTAACTACTGAACTTCTCTCCATCCCTTTTTTTGCATCACTTAAAAAAAAATTCTCAGGCGGTGGTGGTGCACGCTTGTAATCCCAGCACTCGGGAGGCAGAGGCAGGCAGATCTCTGTGAGTTCGAGGCCAATCTGGGCTACCAAGTGAGTTCCAGGAAAGGTGCAAAGCTACACAGAGAAACCCTGTCTCAAAAAACAACAACAACAACAACAAATCTCTCTCTCTCTCTCTCTCTCTCTCTCTCTCTCTCTCCTGATGCAACTTGAGAGAGTGAGCATTCATAAAACATTATGTATGTATTAGGATCCGAAGATCATCCCACAAAAGATCACCACTCACCTCACGTATGCAAAAGTAAGAGCGTTTATGTTTTTGAGAGAAGAATTGCAAGGGTCAGTCACACAACAAAATGGTGACAACCCCCAAAGAAGCTCACAGGCTCCTTTCATAGACAGCTGGGAGAGAACTAGGTCATCCTAAACATGATTGGCCAAGCAAGCAGCAGCCACACTAATATGTTTCTAATTGGCTGGGGCTTTAAGTGCTGACTCATGTCTAGTATGCAATTTTTGTCCTCACCTGCCTATCAGAAACAGAAATTGAGACTTAACTGAAATTCAGGCCTAGAGAGGCTGGGGCTGGGAGAAGCCCACCATGGTGCTACTATGGCCTCTCACATGTATGTATAAATAATACACACATATCATATATAAACATACATAAATATATACATAAAATATGTCTTTTATATATAAATGAAAGATGAACCAGAATATTTTATTTTCTCAGTGGAGGCTGTTGGTAGATGAACATACCTACATAGAGCACCTTTGCTCTACCCACCCTTAACCAGGAATCATGCTATTCAGAAACATTGCTTTGGGATCCTCTTGGAAATTCTTATTTTGCTGGATGTGAAGTACTGAGCCAGGGCTGTTGGAAGAAAACTTCTCCCAAATCGAGGCTGGCCAAGACAGACTTTAGCTCTTAGCAACCTTTACCTTTTCTTTCGGTTTTTTCTCCCCAAGCTTCTCTTCTCATTCCTACCCAGACCTGTCTGCTCTCAGCCACAGGTTCCTGACTATTTCCATCTTCTTTTTATCAGTAGAAACTTCTGCTACCTCTTCCCAGAGGACACAGGAGGTGAGCATTTCCCTGAGTCCATTGCCTCTCCTGCAGCTGGCAGCTCCTGGCCTATTTAGAAAAGGAGGCAGAGGGCCTTTTATCCAGGGACCCAAGACAGAGGACACAGGAGGGAATGAAAAGTGAAATTACCTGCAAACTCAAAGACACCCAGGAGCCACCGTGGAACTACTCAGACCCCTGCCTGCTGCTGTAGGTGCCTGCAAACAAGGAGGTGCCTTTTCTTCAGAACATGCCCAGAGAGGGATTATCCATGTTAGTATCTTGTCAGGATTCATGCTAATGTACTATCAACTCCAAATCAATTTCCTGCTTCTTTTGTGATGTGTTAGCATATATACAGTGGGTGTGCAAGTTCTTTGTTAACGTCTTCTACTTGAAAAAATGTTTTTTTTTCTTCTCTATTTCATAGGAATTAGAATGAATTTTTGCAATCTAATATTGATCTCTACTATAACAACTTTAAGAAGGGAATAGTCACTTAAATAAATAAGGTATCACTTAAAAAAAATCAAACAATGCATTTTCACAATTACCAGGTGTTATGATTTATTACATGGGCGGGGGGGGGGGCTAGGGTATCTGAGAGTGTAGGGAAACCTGCTAGGCAGATGCAGCGGTGGTGGTGGTAGCGGCAGCCAGTAATATACAACCCACATGCTTCATTCATGTGGAGCGTTTATTATAATAAGAGGCAGAGACACAGAGAGTGGGGGAGAGAGAGAGAAGAAGGGAGAGAAAGAAAGAGGGGGTGCACACCTCATGGGAGGAAGAGGAAGGAGAGAGCAAGGAAGGGGTGGAATTCTTCCTTAAAAAGAGACCTTTATGTTAGGACACAGGGTGACACCAAGGGGCAGGTCAAAATATTAACATTTCTCTGTTTTGAATTATTACAAAAAGAGGTGAGTTCTGGGAGCAAGTGGGCGAACAAGGGCGTTGAATTCTGGAGGCTGCCTCAAGCTGGTAAGGGGTGAGAGGGGAGGCGGGAGTGAAGAAGCATTGTTAGCTGTCACTGTGGAAATCTCTGGCGTGGAGATCTCAGGCATCTGTTCCTTGAGGTTGCTAGGAGAAAAAAAAATAGATCATTATCACTGACCTTATGAGCTGTGTTAGCCATGGATAGAGTGATAACTGCCCCCCCCCAACAAAAAAAATGGAACAGGGAAGTGCCTGGTTGTACAGAACAGGCAAGAGTGAATGAGTGAAATACGAGAGTCCTTCATTGCGACATCTTGGAAAACCAGGTTCCAGTTGCTGGGCAGGTACCCGCCTGAGCCTGGAGAGGTGGTACCAGCAGTGAATTGAAGGATGTGTTCTTCAAGATGGTAGGAGCCATCTTATCTGTCATTTCTCTGGAGGTGGGGGTGATTCCATCCCAGTTGGCATCCTCAGTTGGGGCTTGGCATCCTCAGAAATGGTGCCAGCTGGTGCAGGGGCTGGCGTAGCTGGAGAGCCCCTTGGCCCAGGCAGGAGGAGGGAAACTAAAATATTCTTGAAAATGGACGATGTCAAAATAGGTTCAGGAGACTGTTAATTTTTATCAGAGGAGATATTTTGATGTAGTAACAGAACTTTCCCCAGGAACCTGTAGGTATCTGTAAGACAGCTGGGATAGATTTACATCATAGCAAAAGGGTTGAAAATTCATAGACATTTAAGGTCTTTTAAGAACTATTTGTAGTCAACGTTGTATCAGTTTATCAAAGCTGCATTTATCAGTATTGAAGTTTTGAACCTCTAGAGTTATATCTGATACCAGTCTATCCTGTACTATGAAGTCTGTGAATGAGGCATAGCTGTCTGTAATTTTAATTGGAAACTTATTAATGAACTGTCAGTGATCTTGGGATTAGGACTGTCAAACTGATACACTTTAGTCATCAAACATCGTCATATCTGAGAAAGATAAATTTAAGAAGTGAGACGGCTTTCTAGCTACTTAGGCAGCAATTCCAAGTCTCTCTGTGGTTGTTGTGGGGGGCAGGGAGTGCAGAAGCCCAAAGGAAGCATTTGTTCAGCTGATAGGTCCAGAAGATCTGACAGAGTTTTCTGTGGAGTAGGAATTTGGGGGGGGGTTGTCCTACCTGTCTTGGCAAAGAGGACAACCTATTCCTGTTGCCCCTCTTTATTCATGGTCTGGACAGAATCTCAGCATTTTGCTGCATGGCTGGCTTTGCCATAAGTTTCCAGGTGAAGGTCCTTTGGCCATCTATCTTCCTTGGAGAAGATACAGGATGCTGCTGCCAGGAGCTGACATGTCTCTTTACCATAAAAAGCTTTTATTATTAAAAGCCATATTCTCAGATCTCTACAGGTGTTTGAGGACTAGGGGAACAAAATCTATAGTTGTTTTTTTTTTATAACTTTGAGAGCACATACATGACTTAAATCTGAATATACAGGTTTCCCGATTAGTTACAGCTTAATGAAGTTAGCAAGGATGGGGGGCTAACCTTTGAGTACAGCCAGATTATAATCTTGAATGAATTATATAGAAATAATTATTTCTTAAGCTGTCTCCTGGGAAGGCAAAGAAGAGTGACAGGAAAAGATCCAATGGCCAAATGAGAACAGGAGAAAAGGAGCTTGTGAGTCAGGGTGCAGCCTGACTCTGAGAAGAGGAAAATGACCCTCTTGGATTCTACACCAGAGTTTCCACCCCTAACCTAGCCCTGTAGCCTGTCTTGGGAACAGGGAGCACAGGACGATGTATTCTCCATAGCTGCTTTGAGCTGAACTGGGGTGCAGGTGTTCAGGACCCAGGCAATGGGGTATTTATCACATGACATAGTGGTAGAGGAAGAAAATAATTACATTTGCTGGACTGATCCACCATCAGCCTTCAGCAGGTCCATGTCTCATTGGTTGAAGTCAGTAGCCGATGCCTGGATATGTCAGTCAGCCAGATGGAAGCCCACTGAAACAGATGCAGGCTAGAGACAAGAATTAAAATTTATGAATTTATTTGGAGCCTTTTTGGCCCATGGTCTTAGTAATTGGGAAGAGCAGGAGCCCCAAGACCAGGAGAGAGAGAGAGAGACAGAGAGAGAGAGAGAGAGAGAGAGAGAGAGAGAGAGAGAGACAGAGAGAGACACACAGAGATTGATTGATTACCATCCTCAGGAACAGACATGTGAGAAAGACCCCTGAACTGGAGTGGGATGGAACACCTGAAAAACAGCAGTAGACTCATACCTATAGGTTTAAAATCCTGAGCTTGTGGCCCAAAGAGTATCAGGATTGTATTAATGTTAAAATCTGAAATTTAAAATCTTAAGCATTAGTGCTGCTACCCTATCCTGGCATAGGAGTGTGCTGTCCCCACCCACCCAAATGGCTGCCCAGGCCACAACTGAAATTCCCTCTGTGCAGACATCTGGAGCCTGAGAGAGGCAACTGGGGACCACCAGGCCAAGGCCGGAGGACTTTTCCTTGGCCCATAAAACAATTCTCTAACCTCCTTCCATACCAATGGCCTGAGCACTGGGTGCCCCGCCCACGCTGCCTTTAGTAAAGATGACAGTGAGGTCATATGACCTGCCTGTTTTGACCTTAGCCAAGATGGCAGCTAGACCATGTGGTTTCCCTTATATAAGATGGTGGCTTGATCACATGGTTGTCCTTACTTAAGATGGCGCCACCTCATCATGTGGTTGTCCCTATCAAATATGGTGGTGAGCACGTGGTCATGTGATTTTATTTTATTTTTCTCTTATCAAGACATATTGAACAGATAAGGAACAGGCAAAGTAAAGCATCCAAACGTCAATCAGAAACAAGTTGACATGGCCTTCTCATGCCCCAGTCGCGGCGGCGGCAGCAGCAGCAGAGGAAGTGGTGGCAGCCAGTGGAGCCCCAGTCACAGGGCAGCGAGAAGACAGGTTGTTGGAGGGGCTTGGCTCCACACGGCTCAGCCCGCATGGTGGCGGTGGGGGCAGAAATACAGTGAAGTGACCAGGTATTCGTGCAGCCAGCCCAAGGGCTGCAGGAGGGAGGAAGAAAGGCTCAGTAGCGGGTGGGGCAGGGCTCAGGGTTGTGCGCCAATGTCCTGAGTGCAGAACAGGAGGTCTCAGCGACAGAGTCAAAGCGACAGAGAGAAAAGACTTAAGAGACAGAATTACAGACAAGGAGAGGAATTGGGAGCAAGGGACAGGCAAAGACAGCGAGTTTTGCCTGGTGAGCAATTTTACCTGTCATGGAAAGGAACCTGGTGACAGATAATGATGTATCTGCTTAGTGGAGGCTGGAGGAGCATGGGGAGTTGGCAATGAGGAAGGGGCTGGGATAGGGTAGGCACATTTTTCCATAGTGAGGTATAATGATACAAGATAGTCAGTGGACCATCACCACAGAGGTGATGGGCTGTGGAATTCAGAGGGCATAGGCTGCCTCCACAGGCCATCACGTAGGGGTGGGGGCCAAGGGGCTGTGAGCCTGAAAGACAAGAGGTGCCAGTGAGTAAAGCAAGACTGACCTCCAGAGAGTCGGTGAGAATGAATGGCCCAAGAGAGCGAATGGACCATTGTCACAATGGCTATTGGCCATGGCGGGCCTAGACCCCAGGGGCTTAGAGCCCAAAAGATAAGTAGTACCAGCACCAGATAGAGACAAACAAATCCTCAATTGTGGGGAAATAGCCAAAAGGGAAGGGAAGAATCTTACCGATCTGATAGGGTGAAGAGTTTCCCATTGTCCTCCAGCCAGAAAAATGGTGGGTGGTATAGGGTTCCAAAAGCTCCTCAGACTGCTGGTGGGCAGGAGAAAGCAGTGGGATTGCCTGGCAATGCTGGGTGCCAATGTAATGATTTATTATGCAACCCCCCCCCCCCCTCAAGGGTACCCTGAGAGTGCAGGGAAACATGCTGGGCAGATGCAGTGGCAGCTAGTAATACACAGCCCAGATGCTGCATCCATGTGGAGAGTTTATTATAATAGAGAGATAGAGGCAGAGAGACAGAAAGAGGGAGATAGATAGAGAGATGGAGAGAGAGAGGAAGGCAGAGAAAGAGGAGTACACATCTTGTGGGAGGAAAAGTGGAAGGAAAAGAGCAAGGAGGAGGTGGAATTTTTCCTTAAAAAGAGACTTTTATGTCAGGACATGGGGCAGCGCCAAGGGGCGGGTCATAATATTAACACCAGGTAACATATTTGAGTGAGTGGATTTGTGTGTGTGTATGTATGCATGTGTGTATGTGTATGTGTGATTTGTTTTTCTCATTTGCTGTTTCTAGGTGTAATGTACTCCATCACATGAACCTGAGAGGCAAGGAATGCAGAATTATTCGTCTTTGTCTTTGCTGTCAACCCTGGGTTTTATTTGGGAGCTCCCCAAGCTTCCTATGAGTAGCAGTATTCTGTTCGGTAATTTTAATTTACAAAGTACACAATAGAAGGAATATTCAAGTTCCCATGTTGTAAACAATCATGTGAAACAATGCTGCCAATTCTGAAGAGTGACCGAGAAGAGGAACGTTCAGTTTCTCCACAGCCACTCCCGTGTAGCCCACCCCTTCCCCAGGAGATTCTTCAAGGCGGCCTGGAACAGGGGAAGCCAGGAGTGGCCCCTCTGTTACCAGTAAGTGGGTTAGTGAGCATCACAGACACTTTGTCTGGCCTTTCTGCTCACTTGGCGCTTCCCTCCACTTCTGTTTCCCTCTCTTCTTTCTTCATCCCCTCCCATTTGGAAAAACAAATCATTCAGTTGACTTTATGTGTTTCTGTCCTCCAACTTCTGTTTTGTCGTTTAATCCAGAGAAACTCCTTGGGGTCTTGGTCTTTACACACCCTCTCTTTACATAATCTCACTTTTTCATTTCTCTCTCTGGAAACTTCTAGAAGTTGGATGCGACCTTATCACTCTGCTAGTAGAAAGCACGGCCTCCACTCTGTCAAATCCAAAGCCTCTTCATGTTTCATTCCGTAGGGAGACCTCATATCTTACATCTTAATAGCTGTGGTCAGCTGTTCTTTCCTGAATTCCTGGATGTTGTGCCTGATGCAGTCCTCTTTGTACTCTGGGGTTATCGGGGTGTCAAAAGTCGATTGACCAAATAATTTCTATCTAGACGAAGATACCGTCAAGGATCAAAGGGTGGTCAATAAATAACAGACAGCAATCAGAGCTTCTCTGGGCTAAACTGAGATCTTCCTCCAAGGCTTAGGGCTTCCTGGAGAGCAGAGAAGAGTTTGGGTCCAGACATGAATGAATCTGTGATGAATGAATGAGTCAAGAAACTTATTTTTTTTTTTAAAGTCGATCTTCAAGTTGTTTAGCTATTCTTGCTTCGATTCTCAGATTAATCCAACTTTAAATTCATGTAAGTATCCAGTTACCTAAGGAGTAGTTAGTGTCAGAGCAGGTTTTGTGTGTAGGGAAAGTGAATGAAGAGGCCTGTGAGGAAAACGCAGAACTGGTTGGACTAGGTCTTGTAATACTCCCTGGGTCCTAGTCACTGGGTCTACCTTTTAAAGTAGAGATGGATATGGTGCTGAAACCGCCTCCAGGCTCTTCTCAGCCCTGGGTTTCTCAAGATCAGATACACTGACTGGCCAGCTGGGTAAGCAGTCAGGATGAAGTTGCACAGAGTATTCCAGAAACTGTAGGCATCAAAGATGCTTAACATGGAAATAAATAGAGCTAGTGCGTTGATAATGTAGAGAATAAGAGAGTAGCTGGTTGACTTGATGGCATCCAAGTGAGCCTCCATGCTGGAGTCCCTGGGGCCTGTGGTGCTGTTTTCCATGTGCAAGGTATGCCTCTTGAGTGAGATGATCAGCAGAGTGGCTGCCATGATGAACATGATCAATGGAATGAAGATCCCCACATAATATAAAAAAGCCAGGCTGAGCACTTTGGTTTCAGAGAAGTACTCCTTCCTTGTGGAGTTGGAGGAAGGGATGGGAACAGAATTGTTCACATACACATTGAAGATGTCTTTCAAGAAGAAGGAACTCAAGCTGAAGGAAACCAACACCGACAGACTTGTGAGCTGAGGCATCAGCACTATGATTTTCCGCTTCATCATGAGGAACAAAGGGTTAGTAAAGTTTGCAATTTTAAGACAATAGAAGACATTGAGCCAGGCAGCAAACCAGAGGTTACAATAGTTCAGAAACACTGTGGTGGCTTTGAAGAGTCTATACACAATATTTTGGTTATAAATGATCCTGAAGAATAGACTATAAGTAACCTCTACCATTATCCAAATCTGTAACAAGAGCCTAGAAAAACTCAGCATCAACATAAGTTGGTCACCAGTCGGGAATCTTTTGCTCCTGACCCATTCAGTCCCATAGATGACTGTGATGAAGCCATTGCCAGTGATGCCAATGATACAGTCTATTGTAGAGACCACAAAAGTGATAAAGATCCTATACCTGGAATCATGATTGTCAGTAGCAATTGTTGTTACCGTTGGCATTGTGTCTGACTCTGACTTTTGGGTTCCTCACCAAGAAGTGATAGCTGTTGTATAATCCTCCACAGTCAACATCACATCGAAACTCCCCCTCTTAGTTGACAGTCATGTTCTGTTTTTCCTCATTTGCTTGTCACACGACCACAAGTAAGAGGCTTGACATGCAAATTACGAGAGGATTTGGTTACTGGCTCCCACTCCATTTCATAAACACCCATTTGTTTGGGTTTTTTTTAAGAAGCTTATTAAACCGAATTTACAATGAATGTCTAGCACAGCATCTTTGCATCTCACTTATTTTTGTTCATATTCACCAGAATCCCAAGTTAGGAATCCCAGTGTCCCGTGTTTTTTTTTTTTTTTTTTTTAAGCTTATCTCACAGACTAGGGCTACTTGTTATTATTTGTGAAAACATACTGCCATCTCATGTTTCCTTTCTGTGTTGCCCAGGCTAACTTATGATTCTCTTGCTACTGCTGCCAAAATAGCAGGGATTATAGGCATGCACCACTGTGCTCGGTCTTCTTGCTTTCTTTCCTATTGCCTTTGTTTTGCAAGAAGATTTAGTTTTACAGTTACCATGCAAGCAAAGGACAAACTCATTTTAGCACATACATGACCATCATCACTTAGAATGAAGCTTCTTCTGGAAAGGCCTCAAGCAGTACACAGTCAAGACTAAGTGGGATGACGACAGAGTCTTCTTCTGAGAGAAGATGGCTTTGTCTACCTCTGGTCATTGGATAGATGTAGGAGTGTGAATGAACCTATCTGTCCTGTGAGGACCAGCAGGCTGCTTGATGTGGGTGCGTGCACCTGGTTGCCTGGTCCTTCTAGCAGCAGCACCCTTCAAGGCAGCCAGAAGATTTTACTTTGTTTTTGAGTTTACATGGTGATTCGATTGAATCTGGTCAATGGTTTAGTGCTGTCTTGTCAACTTGTCACAAGTTAGAGTCATCAGAGAGAAGAGAGCCTCAGCTGAGAAAATACTTCCATAAGACTCAGTTGTAGGCAGAGCTGGAGAGCTGGCTCAGACATTAAAGGCTAGGCTCACAGCTCACAACCCAAAATATAATATTTAGTTGTAAGCCAGTCTGTAGAGCATTTTCTTTATAAATGATTAATGGGTGGGGGGAGGGCACAGCCCATTGTGGGCAGTGGCGTCTCTGAGCTGGTGGTCCTGGGTTCTATAAGAAAGCAGGCTGAGCAAGTCACAAGGAGCAAGCCAGTAAGCAGCATTCCCCCACAGCCTCTGCATCAGCCCTTGCCTTCGGCTTCTTGCCCTGCTTGAGTTCCTGCCTTACTGCTTTTGAAGATGGGCAGTTATATGGAACTGCGAATGAAATAAACTTTTCCTCCCCAAGTTGCTTTTGGTCTTGGTGTTTCATCACTGCAACAGTAACTCTGATTAAGACAGATTGCTTGTTTTAAACAAGGAATACGCTTTTCAGTAGAACAGTATACGTCCCTGTTCTCAACACCTGTTGACGTCCAGATTTGGTGTCAGCTACTATTTGCTTATGAGCTTGTCCTATAGGTGAAAAGGATGATAAATAATGACTTTCCACAACCCAAATTAATTTGATTTAAAATAAAGAAGTTAAAAGTTTATTACTATGAAACTGAGTTGTATAGCTGGATGCGGTGGAATTTGCTTATTATTTCAGTATTCAAAATGCTCAAACAAGAGGACAGCAAGTCTGAGGATACATCAAGTTACACACAGCAAGACTGTGTCCCAAACAAACAAAACAAACATGAAACCCAGCTAAATCATATTGTGTTTCTTGATAATGTTTGCATAAAAATACTACAAGACAAAGATGGGTATCACAAAATGACTAGAGCATTCTACAGAGAAAAAGAAACCTGAGTGTCAAACTAGAGACTTACACAAGAAAATTCATAGCTGCTTTAGTCCTCACAGGCAGCAACAGGAAATAGTATTTATTGACCAGTCTCACATTTCCTGTAAGAGGCTCACTGGCTTCAGTTACTTCTCCTAGGAGAGAAGCAGAGTGTCTGTCAGCAGCTCTTACATATTAGAGAGCACCAACCTTTTTATCTTTTTATTTTGTCTCAACCTACATAAGTTTACAATAAACAATATATGCACAAATTTTCTCACATGTAGCTGTTAATTTTTTATCCTTCTGGTACCATTTCTGTTGGTTTTCAGTCATGCCTTTCTTTCCTCTTAGGATGTGGGAACAAAGGGCATGCTAGGCAGGATCTGCCTGCAGCCACAGAGACTTGAGCAAGAGGGCCAGGGAGGGCAGCAGGCAGTGGTTCGGGGGGTGGGTGCTCGGGAGCTACACAGGCTGCAGGTCTAAGGTTGCCAAATCCAAACCACTCAAAGTGTTCCATTTGTAGTGGTGCCAACCCCTTTTCTTTTTAAGTCTGGAGAGCCAGAATGGAGGTGCAATGGCTTGAATGTGATTCCTGACATCCATATGTTGGAAACCTCTTCCCCAAATACAGCAATGTTGAGAGGTGGGATTTAAAATATAGAGAATTTCATAAATCTATATGATGTGATTTGATCATATCCATCCTCTCGAACTCCTCCCAGATGTCCCCAACACATTTCCTACCCAACTTCATGTCCTTTTTAATGACATACTGAGTCTAACTATGTGACATTGTGTACATGAGTGTAGTGTCATCCTCTGGAGTGTGGACCAGCCTATCAGGGGCCACAGAACCAAAGAAAACTTCCCCAGTACCTATCAGCCACCAATATTTCCTCAGCTGAGGGTGGGGCATTGTGCAGTCCTCTCTCACATGTGCTGGAATTGTGAGTGACTTAGTCTTGTGCATCTACCACAGATGCTATGAGAGTGCATGCAATCCATAGTGCTAGCTTGACTAGAAGACACTGTTCGCAGCACTCCTCTCCAACCTCTGACTCTTACAATCTTTCTACCCTCTCGTCCAAGATGTCTCAAGATGAGCCTGTGGGGAGGAGGTGTGATATAGTTGTCTCGTCTAATCTGAACACTTGGGAGGGAATTTTAAGAGGTGATTAGGTTGTAAGAGTTCTGCCCTCATGAATAGATTGATATTATTTCAGGCAGTGTGTTTATTATAGACACGAGTTCAGCTACTTCCTGCTGGCTTTTTTTTCTTTTTGCCTTCTTCCATGGAAGAATGCAGCAAAAAGGTTTTTGCCAGATAAAGAATACCTGGCTTTGTAATTCTTGGATTCTATAACTTTAATAAATTTCTAGCTGGGCAGTGTTGGTACACACCTTTAATCCCAGCACTCAGGAAGCAGAGGCAGACAGATCTCTGGGTTTGAGGCCAGCCTGGTTTGCAGAGCGAGTTCTAGGACAGCCAGGGTGACACAGAGAAGCTTTGTCTTGAAAAAGAAAAAATAAACAAACAACAACAAAAATTCTAATCTTATAAATTGCCTTACTGGTGGGATTCTATTATGATAGCATATAATTGACCAAGATAGGAGGGATCTGTATTTCAGGGAAGATCCTACAATGAACCATGCATAGCTGTTAGGTTGAAAATTTTTGTTAGATTTGGAAGAATATTTAATTAGGGGAAATATTTTTCTCTCCATCAACACATAGATAGAAAATGTCTTTTTGAGTAGTGTCTCTTTATTTCATTGGCTGCTCATATTGGCATGTTTTCCTGGGATTGTTGCTTTCTTGGCCAACATCATCTGACTGTCTAACCCTTCTGAATGTCAGGCATCCATGTGTTGGCTATTGTGTGATAACATGAGTTGAATTCTTCAAGTGGCTTTGCAGCAGACTCCAGCCTTCTGCCTGTAACCTTTCTTTTTATGTAAATAGATTTACTTTACTGCCTCTCCCCCTTTTGTAAATAGATTTAGGAAGAAGCTTGCCATTAGATCTGGGCTGGTTGTAGAAGAGCTGGTACCTCTTGAGCTTTCTAACTGGCATTTAGTATTAGTCACTGGCTGCTTTCTTTTGACCTATCTTCCTCAGGTCTGTATATTGTCATTGGATTTCATAAAGGACTCATGAAAAACATCCATGTCCCCATGCCACATTTTTGAATGTTTCTTCTGGAGAATAACTGAACATTGGCATTTTAAATCTCTATTTTTTTCCTTGTAAGGCATGGAAGTAGTGAGGATATGTTAAGACCCACCACCCATTAAGGGGACCTACCTTCTTTTTTATTATATGGGCTCTAGAGTCAATTCTGAGACAATAGAAACAATGGCACTCTGTACTCTCTGTGGAGATAACTCAGTGAATTTTTGGAGAAGACTAAAAAATTGTATTCTTCTATCAGATATAAGGAAATACAATTGAATGGCTAAGGTATGGGAAATAATTATAATATTTTACAAAACAAAGTTTTTGGTTTGTGGAGTCACATTGATAATATAGTGTTAGAAAGCAGCACAATTTTTGGATACATATCTCTATAAAAAGTAGGGAAAGAAAAGTAGACTCTAGAGGGGCATATGTTCCACTTTGTCCATCAATGAGTATTTTTATGTGCGTATTTGACAAAGGGTAACGAAAGAAAATAGTCTGGAAACCATTATGAAACAAACTACTGTAGGAACAAAGACCAGAGACATGGAAAAAATAATGTGCTATCCAAATCTAATAAAGTGAGAAGACAATGGAAACATCAGCAAGATTTTATCTTGGTTGTCTATAAACCAAGCAGTTATATATTTAAGTGAAATATCTGCACAAAGCATGAAATTTGTCACAGATAGCAAGTGCGGAAGTGTCTGTTGGATGTATTGGAAATCCTATAAAGGTATTAACATGTGAAAATATACATGTGACCAGAAACATTGTTGCTAACATGCTAAGTGACGTTGCTATAGTCATGTTATATAAATATGGCTAAGAAATTGAAAGATAAATTATGTAAAAAGTTTGCTTTTCCATATTATCCACATTCATATTGAAAATGTTAATGTAATAATTAACTTTATTTCTTCACCACAGGACTGCAAACCTTTTACAGCTGGAAATATTTTGGACAATGTGAAGTAATGCAACAATGAGAAGCCATTCAGAAATTAGCCTTTGTGAAAATGGAAGCTTTTGAACAATTGGATACATATTTGTGTGCCTGTGTGATGCCACTTCTGGGATGTATGGAGTTAATACTGGACTTGCACCGAAATTTGAGTTTTATGTGGCAAGTTATGTAAGGACACAGGCTTTGCATATGCTCATTTGCATTATTCAACAGGCATTGCTTTTTGCTAGAAGTTAAAAATGGAAGATGCCACAGACATTGCTCACCACTTGCACTAAGTTTCCTGGCCAAGCTGGAGACACAGACTTGACAATCAGATAGCACATAGTCCAATCACTGCACATAGGGCAGGAGGCTCAGTCACAGCAGAACAAAAGGACTGTTGTTGGTCTGTTGAAAGAAATAAACTTACATCATCTGATGGGAAAAAAATGTGCTTATGCTGAGCAGTAAAGATGGTTATCACACAATTGGTCTTTTGAGTGAACAAACTCTGTGAATGTTTCCCTCAAAGGCAACCACAGTGGTTAAAAGACACTGTGTGGAGATGCATCTGGCATTTCATCTCTTAGTCCTTTTTTTGTGTTTATTAGTTCTTAGGAATGTTATTGAGGACATGATGAAACCTGTGTTATTCTCTCTAAATGGTCATTGAGGTCAGATTTGTGGAGGCATTCTCCTGTGGTTCAGGGAGTCACAAAGTCATACCTGTGCAGTGAAGGCTAAACCCTGGTGTCATAGATGATGTGACAATGGAAGGCTAAGTGCCTACAAACACTTTAACAATCATGTGAAGATTCACTTTGGAAAGTTGTGATAGTTGATGCTGATTGCCAGCTTGGCAAGATCTAGAACTTTCTAGGAGCAAATCTGAGCATATTTGTCAGGGAGTTTCTAATTAGATTAACTGTGGTGAGAAGACTCTCTTTAACTGTGGGCAGTTCCATGGATAGAGATTCTGGAATGAACCAAGAGGAGAAAGGCAGTGGGGTACCAACATTTGCTCTTTCTGCATCCCGACTGTGGACCCAGTATGACCAGTCCCCATACCCCACTGCCTGGCCCTTCTTTCTTCTTTCTTCAGTGGACTGTATGTCCCTCTTGTCAAAGTGTAAAGAAAGCTTACCTTCCTTATGTTGACCTGCCAGGTATTTTGTCACAGTGGTAAGAAAAATAACTAATATGAAAATACTTACCATTTCACCAATTATTTTTTAAATAGTGTTTTTACTTATTCTTTGAAACTTTCATGCATGTGTACAACATATCTTGAGCGTATCCACCTTCCACTCTCCAACTCCCTTAGGCCCACCCAACACTTTTCCCTCCTAATTTCAGATTTATTCACTTATTTTCATTTGAGAGCAGGTACCACTGCCCATATGTGCATGAGTGTGGGGGCCATCCACTGGCAAGTGGGCAACATATCAGTAGCCAGAATCGAAAAGGAAAGTGACTGTCCTTCCCCCAGCAGCCATCAGCTGCCAATAACCCCTCGGCTAAGAATGGGGCCAGGTAGCCTCTCCTAGTACGCACTCAAGTAAAGCCCAGTAAGTAGCTTTGTGAATAGTTCTTTTCCATTGTTAAACTACCTAGAGCTGAATATTTGCCATGGTGAACAGTTTCTAACAAAGGATTAATTCTGTGTTTATATTGCAACGTGACACATTCAACATACAGTTTTGGTGTCAAAGGAAAGTAAAAAATGTCTGGGTTAAAACAAAAAGGGAATACAATGTGAGAGAATGTTAAACATGAAATATTTCTCTTAGCTTTCTTGAAGTAATGATCTTATGACAGTCATCATATGCACACACTTATACAGAGTTTGGCAAGCTAAAGTAGTCATTTTCCAGGTAGCTAATTTGAATTTTCTTGTGTCAGCCATCATCTTTATGTCGCTGGTTTCTGTAGATTCAGAAGGCTTCAGTGACTCCCATCAATGCAAGTCTGGCAGCCTGAAGGAGTTACGTAATACTCAGCCCTTTTCACCACGAGATGGAGCTGAGGAATGAAGCTTTCTTAAGTGGAGCAATTCCTTACTTCCTCCACTGGTGAGCAATCACGTTCTGTCTTTCTTAGTGGGAGCCTTCAAGAAAATCTTCTTTATTTTAGGCAGTTGGCTAAGAGCTTTACCAACCCAACCTTTTAGGGAGATTTCTCATTTTTTTTTTTTTTTTTGTTATCATGGTCAGTCTTATATCTTTTCATTAAGTATTATCTTTTAAAACAGAATGGCTATACTTATTTTTGAAAAGTAAATTGCAAGTAAAAATTCTAATTCCTGAAGTGAATTTCAGGCAACTACAGAGTCTATTTCTAACGAAAATAGGAATCTGAATAATAGAATAATGGCTTGTGAGTGCAGGTGTAGCCCTAGAGCACTCCATTCATAGCAAGTAAACTAAGAAGTGAGTCATCAAAGGCTGTACACCCATTGAGATCCTGTTTGGAATACCAAGAAATGAGTTTTGATTGATGTTTTCATATTTGTATTAGTTTCTATTCAAATTCTCTGCAGCTTCTTTACCAATGGGTAGTTACTTGCCTAAGTAGGCTCCTTTTATTTAATCTGAGAATTAGTTGTGTACTTCATTTAGGTATAGATGTATGAAATGACCATTATTTCTCAGCTGAACTCGTCTCCTTCCTAACATGAATATGCAGTAAGGACTCCTTATTTCACTGGAAATAAATATTAAGTGCGATGTAACTGTCTTCATAAATAGAACCATTTACTTTGTGTGGGGATGGGGACATGGTGGGAAGAAGGAGAATCAGGGAGTTTGGAAAACACACAATAGGCAAAAAAATGATATAATTTCAATTGGCAACTTATGCCAATCAAATAATTGATTTTCTACAAGTGTGTGACAGCTATAGAACAGGAGAAAGAATAATGTTTATAAATGATGGAACAACCAAATATCCATGGCAAGTATTCTATTTCATGCAAAATTAACAGAAATGGATCGAAGACTTAAATATAACAAGACATTTGTGGAAATTGTCTTGGCTTTGGACTATGACAATGATAATGGTTTCTTAAAGATGAGACCTAAAACACAAATAATCAAAGAAAAAAATAAGTTAAATTTTTATTAGAAACATGACTTTTTTGCTTCAAAGGACAATGAAAATACATATGAAAATGGAAGAATAGTGTACATAGTGGAAGAAAAATATTTGCAAATCATATATTATCTTTATATAAGAGGCTTTCATATAAAGCTATTATGTAAAAACTTTTACTAATGAATAATAAGAAAAAGTCAATTAAAAATGAACAAAGGATTTGGATTTTTTTTCCCAGAGAAATAGTAAAAAAGTCATGTGAAAAAAAAAGCCAGGTCTCTCTACCCATTGAGAAATGTACATAAACAACAACAAAACAACCCACACAGCCTGGTGATGGTGGCACACACCTTTAATCCCAGTATTGGAAGGTTTAGGCACATGAATCTCTGGACTACAGAGTGAGTTCTAGGACAGCCAGAGACACACAGAGAAACCTTGTTACAAAACAAAACAAAACAAAACAAAACAAAACAAAACAAAACAAAACAAAACAAAACAAAGTAATAAAACCCCCAACCAACCAACCATACAACCAACCAAGCAAACAAACAAAAAAAACAAGGAGCTATTACCCCACACTGCTGTTATCCCATACCGCTTAGGGTGGTAAAATGTAAAGATGATTCAAAGTTTTGGCAGCAATGTTGAGAAATGGGAACCCTTGTCCGCTGCTGGTGGCAGTGAATGATGCAGTCACTTTGTGAAAGAACTTATCAGTTTCTGAAAAAGAAAAAAGAAAAGAAGAAAAATAGGGTGAAGGATTAGAGGGGGAAAGAAGATTTCTCTAGACGATATGGCCACTTCAAAATCGTTTCTTGTGGTGGCATTATTTAAAAATGTGTGATGAAGCAAAGTTTTGGCACTTGATATTTATTGAAACGAATAATGAAAGAAGCACATGAGCGTGGGTCTACTTCCTCCTCCCTCGTCCTGTATGTATGTCCTTCCTCTGGTACATGCATGAGTGTGCCCTTCCTACTCCAGTTCTACGTATTTCTGTGCAAGATGCACGGAATGGAAATGCTGGCTCTCAACGTTTCCCTGAGAGTTCACAGGGAAATCTCCACTATCCAACAGGGAAGGTATGCAGCAGTTTGCTAATTAAGGGTCTTGAACTTCAGCTGAGCTCTCTGAACGGCATCTAGGATGACAGGTGGACACAGAACTAAAGAAATGTTCCTGTCGTTGTCTCTCACCTCCAAACTGAGAAGACTCTTCAAAAGGATTTGCTGTAAGCAGAGAGCAACGTGCTGACCAGTGGGTCTCTGTGAGGCCCTTTTTATGCATCCAGCATCCTTCCTTTTGGTTAAGTCATCCACTTCTGCCTGCTCCCCACCCCCCTGCTCCATCCCCAGCTGATCTCTTAACCCTCAGCATTTCTTCCTCTTTTTTCATTACGTGTTCTCCTGTCTCTCCACTTATTTATTTTTTTTTTGAGTTGGGCCCTCCGATTGTAGGCCCCCAAAGGGCTCTTTATGTCTCCTTCCTTTAAGTAGAGGCCTGACATTTTGAGTGCCAGTAGCCACTACCCTTCTCCTATGTCTGGCCAATTTCTTCAGTATTTCTGTTACTTGTTGTTACTAATCTTTAAGTTAGCACACAGTATAAGGAGTTTCGTTATGGGAGCTACATGCACACACACACACACACACACACACACACACACACGTTGTCTTACTATGTTCTAATTTGTCCCCCTTTCCCAGTTGACCCCCTCCTGCCACGCTGCTTTTGCTGATTCTTTTCCTTCAAATAGTCACTCTCTCATTCTGCTTTCATATCACATGCATTACCTCTCTCTTCTTCTCAAGACCTCTTCTTCCTCCCTCATGACCTTATTTCTGATTTCATGACCTTCACATACAGAAACACAGACACATGTACACACATAAATGACATAAACAAAATTTCATTGTAAATGATATTTTAAACGTATTCTTTGAAAATTTCATGGATGTAACCAATGTATCTTGATCATATCCACTCCTAGCTCCTAATCTAACCGCCCCACAACAAATCTGACAGCTTCATGTCCAGTTATTTTTATTTTTTTTAATCCACTGAGTCAAATTAATGCTGCCATATGCACACTGGGGCTTGGGTAACAAACTGGTGATCATACCCTGAAAGAAAAAGTGACACACTCTCCCTCAGCTACCACCAACTGCCAATACTGTTTCATGTAGGGATGGTAGGAACACTGGGAGCCCTCTCCATCCATGATGGATTTTCTATCTCTCTCTCTTGTTTCCCTCCAATGCCCTCTGAAAGCCTTTGTCTTCCAAACCATCGCCTCTCTTACTTTCATGTCTTTAAAAAAAACTTTAAAAATTTGGGCTGGAGAGATGACTTAGCAGTTAAGAGCATGTTCTTTCAGAAGCCCTGAGTTCAATTCCTAGCAACCACGTGGTGGCTCATAACCATCTATAATGAGATCTGGTGCCCTCTTCTGGTATGTAGGCAAACATGCAGGTAGAACACTGTATACATGATAAATAAGTAAATCTTAAAAATAAGCTTTAAAAATTTAAATTTTAAAATTAATCCTTTAAGAATTTCATACAATGTATTTTGATCATATTCACCTCCAGCTCTTCCCTTTAACTCCTCCCAGATCTACCCACCACCTATGTTCCCACTTAACTTTCTGTCCCCCCCCTTTTTTTTTAATCTTAAAATTTGATAACCTATTGCCTCCAATCTTTGCTTTCAATATACTTCTGACATCCACTGAAGCATGGTAGACATACCCGGAGCCACACCCTTAATAAACCCAACTCTTTTTTCCAGAAATTGTTAACTTCCCATACCTCCTCAGTTAGGGTGGAGGGCTCCTCAGCCCCTTCACACTCCATACTGGAATGCTGACTGCCTGGATCCTGTGAAGGTCTCATGCAAGCAGCCACAGCTACTGTGAGTTTATGAGTGCAGCCATCCTGTCACGTATAGAAGACACTGCTTTGTTCTGATGCTCCCTGACCTCTGGTTCTGGTTCTTATAATTTTCCTGCCTACTCTTCCATCATGGTCCCTGAGCCATGGTGTGTGTGTGTGTGTGTGTGTGTGTGTGTGTGTGTGTGTGAGTGTGTGTTGATATAGATGCATATGTCATATTTGTGGCTGAGCACTGCCTAGTTACTAATATGCTGTACTCTGGCTAATTGTGAATCTGCATTAGCCAGTGCCCACTGAAAAGAGACTCTTCTTTGACCAAGGTGGAGAGCAGCACAAATCTATGAGCATAAACACATTTAGAAGGCGGGTTTGAAAACATGGTACCACATATGTAACATTTGTCTTTACTACTATGATTCATTTTGCCTACAATGATTTCTAGTTCCATTTATTTTTCTACAAATGCTGTGATTTCTTTACCTTTACAGCTGAAAAAATTTCATTGTGTGTATGTACCACATTTTAAAAAATCTACCCTACCTGTTGATGAACATCTAGGCTGTATTCTTTCCCCACTTATAGTAAACAGTGAAACAATAAACATGGATGTGTAAGAATCTCTGTGATGGGTTTACTTAAGAGTCCTTTGGATATATGTTCAGGAACGGTATAGCTGGGTAATGTGGGAAGAGCCTGTCTTTAGGTTCTTGAGAAATCTCTGTACTAATTTCTGTGATGACTGGACGGTTTATGCTCACATCAACAGTTTAAAGGGTTTGTCTTTCTTCACATACCCACCAGTATTTGTTATCATTTTTTTCCTTATTGATAGGCAACCTGACTTGTGTGAGCATGCATTTCAAAGCAGCACTAATTTACATTTCCTTGTTAGATAAGGATGTTGAACACTTTCCAAAAATAGTGTTATTGGCCATTTTTATTTCTTTTTCTGAGAACTGTCAGCTCATTTTATTAGCTCATTTATAGACTGCATGGTTGTTGGTGTTCTGTTTTCACAGTTCTTTTCTGTATTCTAGATATTAGTCTCCTGTTTTATGTGTAGTTGGCCAAGGTCTTCTCCCATTCCATAGCTGTCTCTTCACTTTGATGATTGTTTTCTTTACTGTGTAGAAGCCTTTTAATTTCATTTGTCAGTTTTGGGGATTGTTTCTTGAGCTATTGGCATTCTTTCCAGAAAGTCATCTTTCATACCTAACCTATGTCTTGAATTATTTTTTTTTGTCTTTTCCCAGAGAAGTTTCAAAGTTCCGAGTCTTTCATTAAGGTCACTTTAAATTGATTTTTGTTGAGGATGAGAGACATAGATCTAGATGATTTCTTCTTGGGCTTGAAATAAACATGTCCTTTCATTTTTCTTGGTTTTCAGGGTTACTGATGAGGATTCCACTGGTATTCCTTATGTCTGCCTTTGTAGGTGAGGTGGCATTTTCTTCTGACATTACACTCTTATTTGCTATGTATTTCTTCCTTTTGCTTTTATTAATTATTACTTTATAATTTTGTATGTGTATATGATGCATCCTGATTACTTTCTCTCCCACCTTCTCTTATCTGTTCCCACCCTGTTACTTTCCTCTTTCTCTCTACCTGTCCCTTTCCCAGAGTCACAACTTTTGATTTTGTTTTGTGATCATCTATATGAACATTGGATTGCAAACATCCACTGGATCTTGGTAGGGCACTGTCATGGCTATTCTAGACTGTCAACTTGACTACATCTGAGTATTTGAAGTGGGACGACCCACCTTTAATCCTGGTCTTTTGAGATGGGAAGATGGGCCACACCTTCTGCTGACAGCCTATATAAAGGACATGGAAGAAGGAAGCATTTGCTCTTTGCCTGCTTATTCTTGCTCTAGCTGGCAAGCTCATTCCTCTACTGGTATTAGAATCTACTTACTACTTTGGTATTCCAGAATATAAAGACTGACTGAGACATCCAGCCTCATGGACTGAACAGCTACTGGATTCTTTGGGTTTCTTGTGGTAGAAAGCCATTGTTGGATGAGCAGCCTGTAAGCCATTCCAATACCATCCCCAGATTCATTCTATAAGTTCTGTTCCTCTAGAGAATTTTGATTAATACGTCATGCTTGTCTCTGCCATGCCTTGGAGAGAGAAATTCTTCTTTGTTTATGCCTATTTGGGATTCTTAACACCTGTTGGGTTTGGATATCTTTTCTTTCTCCCAAATTGGAAAGTTTTCTTGTATAATTTCATTGAAGAGATTTCCCTTCCCATACCATTTGTCTCAGTTCTTTGCTCTGTCCTTTGACTGTATCCCAAAATTCTTTTGCTTTTCTTTATTGATGTGTGAATATAGTGTTTAACCCACCTGCCCTCTATCCCTATACTCTCTCTTCTGCTCTATAAAGTCTACTTGTGAGTCTTTTCACTGTGTTATTTGATTCACTGAGTTTTTCATCTTCAACATTTTTATTTTTTTTAAATCCTAACTTCCTTGGAGATATTTTCCTTCTGTGTTGCTGACATTTGCTTGCTTATTGCTGATATTCTCATTCATTTTGATGAGATTTCACTCTATATTGCCAACTCTGGGTCCTGAACAGAATTCAATTTATAACAGGCTCCCAGACCTTAGCTCAACTGATGCCATATTGGAGGCACCATTCTGACCTTAAAACAATTAAATAGGGCCCAACATTTGCCAAAACAGGAACAAAGACCTAATCCATCAAAGACCCAGCCCATGCTTCCAGCATAGTCCCTAAATGTACTAACCTTGCTTTTGGGCTACTGTAGTTCTGTTCTGGGTAACCGAAGTATGACAACTAGGATGTGGTTTCTGTGAAAAAAAAGACAAAGGGATATAATGCTTGGGGATGTATGATTTGGGTAAGTTCCCCTTGCAGCCTCTGGCTGGCAATACTTTCTTCTTGGCTTTAAGAGTGTCCATGTAGTGTTCTCTTGTGGGCTTACCTTGCAACAAGCTTCTTATTTATTTCTCTTTAAGGTCATCCATTGTTTTTAACAGGAAAATTATGAAACATTCATGTGGTAATTTACTTATTTCAACATGCTTGAGTTCAGAAGTTCAGGAGTTATGGTTTTTCAGAGCAGTCATATAGTCTTGCTTTTTCAATGTTCCTAGAGTTTCTGTGTTGTAACTGGGTTTCCTGCTGCTTTGGATTTAGCTTTAGTTTATTGTAAAGCCTTTTACTGAGGAATCGATTCCTGATGACTTAATCCCAGGACAACTCAGGAGAAAAAGGAACTACAGTGACAGCACCAATGTCACATTGTACAGGGATAAACTTAAAATGGATTAAAGTCCGGTAACATCACGAATTACAAGGTGCAAACACTGCTATAGAGTGTGCTATGGAGTTATAAATAATTTATAAATAAATTATTTATGAGTGAGATAAATGAAGGAAGAAAAGAAGGAGAGAAGTAGAAAACATGTTAAGGAAAAGATAGCAAAGACAAGAGAAGTGGAAATTAATTCTTATGGTAGGGGGATAAAAAAAGCAAGACAGTAGAAAGGAATTTCAATAATGAACAAGTTCAAAAACAGTTTTAGATAATTACACTAAAAGAAATAAAAATATTAGAAAGGCATGGTGATATTTTATTTGTACTGAAATGTGATTTTATTTGTATGTTAATAAAGTTGCCTTGGGGTCAGAGCAAGCTAAAACAGAAGCTGGGCAGTGATGGTTGCACACCTTTAATCCCAGAAAGCAAGCCTTTAATCACAGGGAGTGGGGGCAGAAAGAGAAAGATTATATAAGGCATAAAGACAAGAAATTAGAAGCATTTGGCTGGTTAAGCATTTAGGCTTTTGAGCAGCACAGTTCAGCTGATGGCCATTGGGATGAGGACACAGAAGCTTGCAGTCTGAGGAAACAAGACCAGCTGAGGAACTGGCAAGGTGAGGTAGCTGTGGCTTGTTCTGCTTCTCTGATCTTCCAGCATTCACCCCAATAACTGGCCTCAGGTTTGACTTTATTAATAAGACTCCTTAAGATTTCTGCTACATCTGGCATTAAATAGTCCAAGAGAATTATCACCTGAAGCTGAGAAAGAATTGGCCTTGGTAGAAAAGAAAGTACTTGAAGGACATGTGGATCATATCGATCCAAAGCTAGATTGCATTTTGGTTATTTTACTTTCTAGGAATTCTCTTGCAGGAATATTAATGCAGAGAGAAGATATTATATTGGAATGGATATTTTTTTTTACCAAATAAACTGAATAAAAAATTAAAAACTTATGTGTTAAAAAATCTCTGACTTAATTTTGAAAGGAAAATTGAGACTTCATCAATTAGCAGGAGTAGACCCAGCAGAAATTGTTGTACCTTTAACTAAAGAGGACATTGAAAAATTATGGACAGAAAGTGAACCTTGGCAAAGAGCTTGCAGTAATTTTTTGGGATAAATTAACAGCAAATACCCTAAAAGCAATAGAATTGATCTTATAAAGAGAGCTGATTGGATCTTGCCTCTAATTGTACGGGAAAAACCCATATCTGGAGTTCGTACATTTTATACATATGCCAACAAACAAGGAAAGGCAGGTTACAAATCAGAAAACTTAAGTAAAGTGGTTCAAAGTCCTTATAATTCAGTTCAAAAATTGGAATTGTATGCTATTCTGTTGGTATTAATGGATTTTTCAGAACCTCCCAACATAGTTACTGACTCTCAGTATGCTGAAAGAGTGGTGGTATTACATAATGAGACTGCAGAATTTATCCCTGATGCTTCAGAATTAACTTCACTATTTATTCAATTACAAGATACAATCAGGAAAAGGAGGCATCCTTTATATATAACTCACATCCGATCCCATACTGGTCTGCCCAGCCCTCTAGCACAAGGTAATGATGAGATTGATAAACTATTGATAGGAAATGTGCTGGAGGCCTCAGAATTTCATATAAAACACCATGTCAATAGTAAAAGTTTAAAAAAGGATTTTTCCATAACCTGGCAACAAGCCAAGGAAATTGTAAAGAAATGTCCTACTTGTTCCTTCTATAATCAGATGCCATTACCAGCAGGATGTAACCCAAAGGGTACTCAGAGGAATGAAATCTGGCAGATGGACGTGTTTCACTTCGTGGAATTTGGAAAATTGAAATATGTACACTATACCATTAATACTTATTCAGGATTTCAATGGGCGACTGCTTTGAGTTCTGAAAAAGCTGATTCTGTAATCACTCATTTGCTAGAAGTTATAGCCATCATGGGTCTAACTGCACAAATTAAAACTGACAATGCTCCAGCATATGTCTCTGGTAAAATGAAACAGTTTTTTGTTTATTATAATATAAAGCATATTACAGGTATACCACATAATCCTACAGGCCAAGCAGCTATAGGAAGATCAAACAGAACTTTGAAGGACATGCTAAATAAACAGGAAGGGGTAACAAAAATCCCCAGAAATAGACTGCACAATGCTCTATTAAACGTCGAATTTTCTCAATGCTAATGAGAAAGGAACAACAGCTGCAGAGAGACATTGGATAATAGAAAAAAACTACAGAATTAAATCAGCCTATATACTTCAAGGATGTGCTGACCTCAGAATGGAAAACAGGATATGTGTTATGTTGGGGACGAGGTTTTGCTTTTGTTTCTGCAGGAGAAGATAAGCTGTGGGTACCGTCAAAATTGATAAAGGTTCGATTTGAACATGAGAGACCTCTTAATTAGATATGACCATCCAATTTAAACTAATTTATACCATTAATACAT
Source organism: Onychomys torridus (assembly GCF_903995425.1). NCBI lineage: Eukaryota > Metazoa > Chordata > Mammalia > Rodentia > Cricetidae > Onychomys > Onychomys torridus. The sequence continues at coordinate 28,416,796 of NC_050445.1, forward strand.
GCCTTTTCATTTAATCAGATATAATTTGCCAAAAGGGAACCTCTCCCAAATTAGTCTTGGGGAAGGGTTTTTGTTTTTGTCTTTTAGGAGAATGAAGGCTAAGGAATCTGAAGAACACTGGACAAATGAGACAACTGAAGAAAAAGGACAAATCATCTGTCCCAGGAAAAAGAGTAAAATGGCCTATTGGTATATCATCTACAAAATTTCATAAATCTTCCTTAATGTTTGTTTCTGCTCTTCTCTAAAAAAAAATTAACACTATTGGTCTTCTTATAGTCCCAGTTCAATTAAAATTTAAAGCTGACTTTGGAGTTGGAGAATGGCTCTCTCCTCCTTTAAACTCAAGCATGTTGTTAAAAGGAAAATGCAAACTCCCTGTATCATACCAGAAGAAAGAGCCATCTTCTGACATGGGACAGGAGAAAAACCAAATTAATTAAGGGACTATTCTATTACTAATCTCAATTCTTTGATTCTATTCTGATTTTTAAACTTTTCTTAAAGAATGAATTTTATATAAAAATTTACAAGATTAATATCTATCTATCTATCTATCTATCTATCTATCTATCTACTTTTTAAGCTTTGTTAAGATAATAATGGTCATATAGAGTACTAACTAATTCTAGAGAAAAGGCTTCAATTAGCTGCCTATACATGTCTTTGTGTTTGAGTCTCTTATCGGTTTTTCTGCAGGAAATCACGGCCAGGCCTAACATCAACTGAAGTCTCCAGGAAAAAGATGGGGCCCCACAACAACAATAATTCCATGTGGACAATAATAATATCACTAAGCTGACAAACATCATCTACAGATCAGCTTTGGACTACAAAGTGCTTAGAGCAATTCTGAGATGGCTAGCTGAGATGATCCAGTTTCAAAGACTACTTGAATAAGGACTTGAGATAAACCCTAAACTTTGGCATTATGCTCAAACTAGACAACAAAGGATATAGCTACCTTTCCTAGAATTTGACAATTAACCCAACATTTTTCTTTTCAGAATAAAGATACCTTCACCCATACCCAGCAGGAAGCAATTTTAAGAATACGACACCCACATTCCCAAAGAGGTGGTATGGGGCAGGTGGTTTTTTTGTCTTTTAATGGGTTTTGGGTCTGGGATAATTTTCATTGTTTAGGAGGGTTGGTTGCAAATTGTTATTAAAGGTTATGAAAAGGGCTAAGCAAAGGAGATTAGATTTAAAGTTCTTGTTTAAAAAAAGAAAGAAAGAAAAAAAAACAATTACTAGTTTTAAATACTTTACATTGGATTGGATTGTTTTATATTATATACAAATTATATATATATATAATATATATGATTGTTAGAATATGCCATACACATATTTCTAATCTTGCTCAAGATATTGTACTTATACCATTCACTTAATAATGTAATGCAATTTTCTGATCCTTGAATGTTATTATTACCAACTATTAGGATATATAGAAATGAAAGTTAGTAGTTAGACATTACAATCAAACTTGTAGTCATATTAGGTATGTTTCCAAGATAAAACAGATATATTTTAGATAGACAGGTCATCTTCAAACCCTTCGGAGATCTACAGAATATGGCATTTAAAATGTTTTAATAACTTAGAAATTTTTTCTTTTTTGTTATGACTATGAGACGTGTTGGCTCCTGGAAATACCAATCTACTTCAGAGAAAATATGGGCATTGAAGAAACTGCATATGGAGTTAACGTTCATTGTGGCCAAAGTTGGCCACTGGACAACAAAGTATCCTCAAATCAACTGCTGACAAACAGGACAGACAGGACATAAAACAAAGGACTACCAATTCTTGCAAAAAACAAGTGTGGTTGTGGCTTTAACAAAAGGCATCTTCTGAACCCAGGACAATATGGCACCATCCCTGAAGTGAGTGGCCTTGGCAATCTGGAAAAGGTACTTAACTGTGCCCTTTTCTTTAAAGGCAGCTGAACAGGCAGTGAGCCGATGGCTTCTGATGTGCAATGGAACAGCACCTGAAACAGTTATTCTTGAAGAGTAACTAAGCTCACACTTATCAATAGTAGACTGGCATTTAATAGAGGGATGTGGAGAAGAATGGGATGCTGAGATGAAGCCACATATACACAGCCAAGAAGAATGGACAGCTGAATAAAAAAAACCCAACAACAAGAACAACAACAAAAAACCATCAACAATTTCCAGAATTTCAAATCCTGAATCATGACATGACACTAATGGAATTCAGGTGTTTCTGGTACATGTACTGCTCTCACCAAATGTGAAGTTGAACTGTTGACCTTGTGTACAATCCTAGTTCACAAATGAATCTGTTAGATACGCTAAGCCTATAGGCTGAAGATGATGCCCCAACACTGCGGAGAAACCTCTGGCTGTTTCTGTCAACTTACATTTTTTCTTTTTTTTTTTTTCTGGAAGCTGCTTGCATGCACTTCCTGTTTTTATTTATTAGGTAGTATTATTTTCTTCTTGGGTCTCTGAGGGAGTTGAAGATCAGTTAGTTATAGTTTTCCTTGTTAAGAATTTCAGAAAAGAAACTCACTAAAGGTGTAAGTGTATAAATTTGAAAGAAGTTATAAGAAAGTTCTGTTAGTAATATAAGTTGGGATAGAAAGTGAATCAGGTACATTTTGGACTTACCAAAATAGGATAGATAATGGGATTATTTTCTCTGAATTTGTCAAATACGAATGGATGACACATTTTAAAGGTATTTATTGTTTGTATATATGGTATATAGTTATTGTACTTTTGTATATAGTTTTTCTTATATTAGTTATAACTTTTTTCCTTTTTCTCTCTTTATTAAAATATAAAAGGGGAAATATGGTGATATTTTATTTGTACTGAAATGTGATTTTATTTGTATGTTAATAAAGTTGCCTTGGGGTCAGAGCAGGCTACAGCAGAAGCTGGGCAGTGGTGGTTGCACGCCTTTAATCCCAGCACTTGGGAGGCAGAGCTAGGCAGGATCTCTGTGTGTTCAAGGATACAGCCAGCATGGCGACACACGCCTTTAATCTCAATATCAATCATAGAAGACTTGGAGGTCTGTACAGACAGGTAGTGACGAGGAGGCCATGTGACTGGGTTTACAACCAAAGAGAAGGCAGAACAGAAAGTCTATAATAAAGACAGGACACAGGAAGTAGGCCTCTTGCAGAGAGGAAAGACAGCAACAGCAGTGAAGGGTAAGGTTTTCAGCTCTCAGCTATTGCTCTGACCTCTTGGCTATTAACTCTGTATTTGGCTCTGTGTTTCTTATTTAACAAGACGGTTACATCTACAGAAAGGTGTATTTTAAAAAGATATACAGAGAAAATAAAAGGAGGTAATGAAGCAAAAAAGAAGAAAAACTCAAAAACTATTATGAAAAGAGTAGTGAAAATAATATATAAATGATATCACAGCACTCTACAGTGAGTAAGAAAGTGGAAGCAAGCCAGATGGCGGTGGCACACGCCTTTAATCCCAGCACTCAGGAGGCTGAGCCAGGTGGATCTCTGAGTTCGAGGACAGCCTGGTCTACAGAGTAAGATCTAGGACAGGCACCAAAACTACATGGAGAAACCCTGTCTCAAAAGACCAAAAAAAAAAAAAAAAAAAAAGTGTGGAAGCACAACATTTCCCCAAATACAATATAGTAAAAATGTTGCTAAAGTTCAGTAAAAAGGAAAAAGGAAGCACAGAAGTCAGAAAGCAAAAGATGGCATGTCCGAGTGTTTCCTTCCTGGGTCCTTAGAAAATGGACAGTATCAGTTATATATGTGGACTGATGAATTGAGCTCATGGACTCTCATCTTCCTCATGACTGAGGCTGGGGTACACAAGTCTGTTGTGGATCTGTTATCTTCCCATTGTCCTGTCCCTTTCTTGTGTATGAGGAGCCTCTGCTGGCCATACTTGGCGTTGCAGTCCATGGGCTGGGCAGGTTCTCTCCTCTTCCAAGCCACTAACATTGTAGCCTGGAGTATCCCCAAGTGTATTGGGCATGTGTGAAATGAGATCTGTACAGGCAGAGGACCTGTCTTCACTTCTCCAGACCCCCTGAGTATTAATGGTGCAGCCATGAATATCAAGTACACTGCTGTGATTTCAGAGTTCTCAGGATTTGTAGCTGTGAATGACACATTGGTGGCTTCAGGGGTGGAGTCACCTCCTTTCCTCAGGCTAAGAGCTGTCAAACTCCAGGCCATTCTCAGATAATGAGAACTGCTCCTGGACACAGACTATGGGACTATCTGTCTCTATGCAGTTCCCTGCCTGAGCCAAGCTTCCTGCCACCTGCAGTTTGGCTCATTGACCTCTGGTCCCCCTGCACCCCATAGCTGCCTTCATGGGCCTTCACTTATTTGGGGCCTGTGGCAGGCTAAACTGAGCCCCCAGATCTGTGCTTGTCCTTTGTTTTAAGGCCCCATGGTAGGTTAGTTTTTGACAGCAGGACACCCTCTCCCTCTTGAGTATCTTACTACTTATATAGTCCAGGCTAGCCTCAAATTTATGAGGGAGCTAAGGATGACCTTGAACTCCTGCTTCTCCTCTCTCTACCTCCTAGGAGCTGCAATTATTGGTATGTGATGCCACCCCTAACTAACAATAGCTTCTCTCTTAAGATGGGACCTGGCTGATGGCCTTGGGGTCATACAGATGATAGGTTTGATCCTTATTCATTCTGACCCATGTTGTGTAGGAATCGCTCTCTCACCAAACCCTGAAACTGGACCTGAAGCTTGTGAGAGTTTGTCTTGAGGGAAGGTCTTGTCACTTCTCACATACCTTCTGGATGTAGCTTCTTCTCTGTCCTCCACTCCAACCAAGGAGCCTCATGCCTACAGCTGTGTTCAGCTCACTTATTATTAGTATAGTACCCATTCTTTTTCCTCCACACTTTAAAGTTACCTTTTCAATAGCTTTGCCACTTTCTGAAGCTCTCCTTTTTTCACTTTCATTGGAATAGAGTCTATTTTTTTAATTCTTACTTTCTCCTTTACCAGATCTCCTAGAGATAACTTCTCCTGGTCAAATTATAAAATGCCAAAATGTTTTCAGACAGTACCAAATATCCATTGGGTAACAAAATGCCCTGTTTGAGGAGTACTGCCTTGTTTTTGAGGGTGATATCCATATAGAGGTTGATGGCTTACTAGTCTGGTGAATCTTCACAGAAGAGGCTCCTCAGCTGCCTGTGATAGCATAGAGAACAGAGTGCAGTGTACACCCTGACACATATGCACCTGGCACTATGCAGATCAGCTGGTAGCATGTCCATTGCCACATTCGTCATTTCTTGTGATGAGCAGAGCTTTGTAAATTGCAAATGTTTCATACCATAGAGTATGCTTAAAATACAGTAACATAATAACATCCAGAACTCCAAATTTTGAAATAGAGAATCAAAGTCTTAAGAAATGTGTGTGTGTGTGTGTGTGTGTGTGTGTGTGTGTGTGTGTGTGTGTGTGTGTGTGCACACATGCTAGTGCCTATGGAAGGTAGAAGAGGGTATCAGATCTCCTTGGGTTGGAGTTACAGGCAGTTGGGAGCTACCTGATATCATGGGTACTGGGAACAGAACTCTGGTCCTCTGTAAGTGCAACAAGTGTTCTTAAACACTGAACCATTTGTCCAACCCCAATAATAATCTAATTTTCATATAATCCTCAGAAAAAAAGAGAGAGGGGAAGGGCCAGAGAGAGGGAGAGGGAGAGGGAGAGAGAAACAGCAGGTTTTCTGCACTTTTATTGTCTGGAATGTATGGATAATGCTTTCCTCTCTAAGTGACCAGGTTCAGCTTATTTTGAATTTCTGATCATGATGCCTCTATGTCCTAAATTCTAGATTACACATGTGTTCCACCATGCCCAGTTTTACATGGTGCTGAGGCTTGAATCTAGAGATTCTCCATTCATATTAGGCAAGTGCTCTACCAACTGAGCTACATTCTAAACTAGGTTCAGGTTGTTTTGTGACAGACTTTAAAGGAGCTTTGTGCTGAAGAGGAAGGAGATTTATAAGAGGTCAAAGGGGTTTCTTTCTTGATAAATTTTTCTTTTCTTTTTTCTTTCTTTTTTTTTCAGAGCTGAGGACCGAACCCAGGACCTTGCGCTTGCTAGGCAAACGCTCTACTGCTGAGCTAAATCCCCAACCCCCAGATTTTTCAATCTTGGCAGCCCTGGGGTCTTGGACCAGACAGTTCTTTGCTCTGAGGCTTCCTGTGCATTGCAGGGTGTTCAACAGCAGCTTGGTGCGCATCCACTTGATGCAAGAAGCATTGCCCAAGTCACGATTGCCTTGAATGTCTTCATGCATTAGACATGCTCCCTTGGGGGTGTCAGATAGTGCCCATGCTTGAGAAACTCTGCTTTTGAGAAAGCTGCTCTATCAGAAGTCTTGCTGTGGGGTCTAGAAAACCCATCAAGTATGACACAAGGGAGTAAGTGCTTTGCATTTATAATAAAGTAACAGAGATTTTGGCAGCATAAAGCACTGCTAATTTATTATAACATATCGTTTTGGAAGTTAGGTTGCTGGTAGAGCTGTATTCTTTTGGAGATGCTGTCCAAAGAATCCCTTTGCTTGTCCTTTCTGGATTCCCAAGGCTGCCCTCACTCCTTAGTTTAGCTCTCAGCCAACAGTGGTACCACTCTGACCCGTGATTGTATTGTTGCATTTCTTTTTGGATGCTGACTCTTCTGCCTCTCCCCACTTTAAAAAATGCTTTGGGTAATATTAGGCTCACCTCCACAACCACGGGTCATTTTTTCATTGCACAGTTCTCTATTTAGTCACAACAGCAAATCCCCCTTCACCATGTCTGTGGACAGTGTCACGCATTAGAAGGCTGTCATCATTGGGGGATATTATTTTGTCTACCACAGTCAGTATTGAACAGCCATGGTGTAGTTAGGTAAGTCCCTGAGGCTCTCTACCCTGCCTCCTCAGAGACTGGTGCATTTGAGCAAGGAGAACAGGGAAATGCAGACTCCACTCCACTCTTTCTTATTGCTAGAAGTAGAATGGAGTTCTGGTCAGGTCTAGAAGGAGAGAACATTCGGTTAGATGATAATAGTCATTAAAAAATTAAAACAGGACTAACTTTTCTAACCTGAAAACCATGGTATCTTAATTCCTGACTTGTCCCAGAGCTATAGGCTCTACCAGGTTGGCTGCTCATACCTGGAGAGAGGAAGTCTTGGAGAGTGAGTGAATCAAAGGCAACAGTGTAGAGAAAGTTACTCTTCATAATGCCCCCTGGAATGCAGGTGCTCTGAGAAACCCCCAGTGTGCTGTTTTGGAGGCAAAGGGGACTTCAAAATCCTTGAGCCAGCCACAGACTGGAATGTTTCTTCTTACAGAATGGGAGGTTGCTAGGGATGATGGAAGCTCCTGGCTTTCCCTATTTCCCCAGAAACACAGGGTATGTTTTTGTTATTTAGATATTTGAGAAAAGAGGTAAGAGGAAGGAAGGTGGGGTGGGAGAAGGATGGGAAGCCTGGACTAGTAACGTCCAGCCCGCTTAGGAAGGAGGAACAAGGAGACAAGATTTAAATGTATGCTGGCAGGAAATGCTGGGGCATATGGCTACTGAGGGGAAGGCGCACAGCCTGAAGCTCGGCAGCTCAGAACCGAGCCTCCAAATGCTTCCCAGTGCATAAAGAGATGGCTTGCTTAGTCTCTCAAGTAAAAGCAGAAAACTTTTGTGGGTTTCTTGAGGACACTAATCAGATACAAACCCAATATTGTCCCCACATAGGTAAATGAGGCTCTTTCCTCCCCAACCTCATCCTGTCCTACTGTCCCCAGAGACATATTAGGGGAATTTATCCACAAAAGCTAAAATGATATATGACAACCATTAGACTAAAACCAACTTGCCTGTGGTTTTTATTATATGTGATATAACTATATGTGGTTTTAAGAATCAAAATGACATTATTAACAGTTATTATTATTATTATTATTAACACCTTTCTATTAACAGTTCTTACATGGTAAGTATAGTGAGATGAGGTTTTTAAGGGCAGCAAAGAGAGTTAAGTAGAATTAACCTGATTCTAGTTCAGAAATAGCAACAACCCTTTAAAGTGCCAATGCAGGTGTGCTGCAACAGTTGGAATTAAGGCAGTGTTTCTGCGCTTACCACTGTGGCCACATGCTGTCTTCATTTCTGGAGCCTTGCACAGATTATCTGGCTAAGAAAGGGCATGGGTAGAAATAGCTCGTTCAGGTGCACTGGAGTACCTAAGTGAAGTTAGAGTCTGCCTTGCTCAGTGCACTTATTCATTACTATCTACTCTGGAATAGTTACTTTAAACATTAATTTAGCTTCTTTACTGGGTGTGAGATGTGTACTTCCATGTGTCATAGCATGTGGAGGTGAGAAGACAATGCGCAGGGGTCTCTTCCCACCACGAGGTGTCTAATGATCGAACTCAGTGCCTTTGCCCACTTGAGCCATCTCACTGTCCCCTACTTTTACTTCAAAATCATCCTATTTTAAAAACGAAGATGTATCTACTGATATTTTGTGGAAGGAGTGAAGGCGGGAAAGAAAGAGGGAAGAGTGTGAGGAAGGAAGAAGAGAAGTTAAGGAAAGGGAAGAGGAAGGGAGGAAGGAGGGAAGGAGAAGGCCAAGTGGGGAGAGCAGGAGGGGAGAGGACAGCTGGGTCTGTGAGTGGAATCTCAAGCCCTGGTTTGTGGTTGAGAAAGCAGGGAAGCTACTTTGATGGTAGACACCTTTCAGGATTGTGGTGCAGGAGCCCAGCCATTACTCCACCAGTGAGGGTAGCCAGCCCTCTTGGCCACCATGTAGCTCAGGACCCTTGTAATGTAAACTCTCTCTACCCCCAACCTACCACTTAGTTTTCCCTGGGTATCACCTTTTCTTTCTTTCCTGCCCTACTGCCTCTGTCCCCATAGCTCTTGGAGGGTGAGGCCTCCTACTCAGCTCATGTTTGGTAGCTTTAACCTTTTGCTCCATAGTTGCAAGTTTGGAAGAAATGATATAGTTTCTGTGTTGTGTGATTCTCAGAAGCTACTGTCTTGCTTTCTCTTCATAAATTACTTGCATGATAGTATATACGTATGTGTCCATCATAAATAAGGTGCTTTAACATGGCCAGCAGTCATGAACATTAAAATGCAAAGAATCTCTCTCTCTCTCTCTCTCTCTCTCTCTCTCTCTCTCTCTCTCTCTCTCTCGCTATCAGCTATCATTTGTGTATATACAGGTGGATATTGATCAATACTAATGGAATTTAAAATGTCTAAAAATATTTGAATGATTTGCTTCTCTTTTTAAAAAAAATGTAAAAATTGGCAGAACCAAAATGAAATCACTTGTGTCAACCTTAAAAGGAAAAAAAAGGTAAATAAATCTGAGAAGTTGTGAAGGGAAAGTTTTTACTTTATTTTATTTTTTAAAAAGATGTATGCAGGGTATGGTGGTACATGCCCTTAAACCCATCTCTTGGGAGGCAGAAGTAGGCAGATCTCTGTGAGTGCAAGGTCTACTTGGTCTGCATAGCAAGTTTCAGGTCATCAAGTGCTGCATAGTGAGACCATATTTCAAGAAAAGGGGAGGGAGTTATTTTAGTTTTAATTATGTGTGTGTGTGTGTGTGTGTGTGTGTGTGTGTGTGTGTGTGTGTCTATGTGTGTATGACCACAAAAGTGCAGATACCTGTGAGTCCAGAAGAGGGCATCAGATGCCTTGGAGCAGGAGTTACAGACAGTTTTGAGCAGTCTGGTATGGGTGTTGAGTAATGAACTCAGATCCCCTTTGCAAGGGAAACAAATGCTCTTAGCAGTGGAGCCATCTCTTCAGCCCCAAAATAGTGTTCCTATACACAACTGAATCTATAACTATCATGAAAGATCCTGCCAGACTCCAGCCTAATGCAAGTGTCACAGAAGCCTTATCCCAAACATACTTCTTCAATGTACATTTCTGGTACACTTGCCCAACCGTTTAACTTCAGACCAATACTACTCTTATCATTAATCAGCATGGTCAAGGATTATTATTGCAAAAATGCTTAATAGCATTCTCCTAATATCATGTTTTGCCTTTAAAACTACCCTACCTCAATACCTTAGATTATGCCTATCCTTCATTATGACATACTTGTTCCCAGTGCAGTGTCCTGCTATTTCCAAAAGAGAATCAGTCTGTGAAGCCTCTCCTCCTCTTCTCTCTTCTTCCCCCACATTTGTTTGTGTTCTAAATTCAGGTTGACACTTTGGTCTCAGCACTTTACTTTTTCTCTATTGGTATACTTTGACCTTTCGACAGTGGTAAACCATTATGTTTCAGGAAAGGATGGTGGTGGTGGCATAAGTTAGGAGACAGTGCTACCTGCTAGATGTGACTTCCAGTCCAGTAGAGCATTTGAGTGGGACAGCTGGTCAGCTGACTAGAAGAAATAGAGCAATGCAAGCATAAGTCTTTCTTCTTTTCTATCCATTTGATGGAAAGGGTTTATAGTTTCGCAGAAAGGGGAAGTTTAGGAGATGTTAATCAGAGGTAGATTATCCCACAAACCAGGTGTTCAGTTCTTTGAATTTCTCACTTTTGGTTAAAAGAAAGGAATTACCATTGGAAAAATTAGAAACCAGTGTGGGGTTAGGTACGTCTGAATACATTGCCCACCTTTCTGTTTGAATGGTCATGTAGATTCATTCAACCCAACTTTCAGTGCTGTGTCCACACTGCCTCTCTTTCCAAATCCTTATCCACTCAAGCTCCCTGCTTGTGCCTGGCTTCTAGTTTCAAGGAGACACTGGTTTATTTGCAGATCTTGGGGATCCAAAGTGCAGATGCAAATGGCATTTTCCTCTGGCATGTGGTAGCAATTGGATCAGTCTCTTATTTGCATTCTTGAAGCCTTCATGTCCTTAGGAAAATACAGTGTATAAGCAGTTTAGTGGGGTTATTTTTCATCTCAGCCACAGATGCCAACCTATAATAGTTCTTAGATCTCAAAGAGCTTTCAATTTCAAGGTGGAACATAGTTAGAGAAGGAGTGATTAATTTAGCAAAATTTTGGCCCCAATGAAAAGGTTCATGATAAGAGGCTGTCTGTGAGGTAGAGAGCAATTAAAGACCAGGAGCCAGGCATGACAGACACAAGTTTGGAAGGCACTGGTTTGAGGGCACATGAGCACTTAGAATGAAAAGACGCCTTGGAGAGAGATGTCAGGGAGACAGAAAAAGGCTTCTGGACCTACATGAAGCATTTTAAGCATCTTGCAAATCTCTTCCAAACCATCTTGTTTTTTTTTTTTTTTAAACTTTTAAAAATGTATTCTTTGCATCTTTCACATCATGCTTCCTGATCCCATCCATCCCTCCCCCACTTCAGAATAAAACAAAATAAAATGTAGGAGAAAAAAGAAAAAAGAAAAAAAAGAAGAAGGAAAATTTTCATTGTGGAAGCTACAGTGTGACATAGTGAGTCACCCAGTAAACCCCTTTATCCATATGTTAACAAGCTGTATCATTTTAATTCATCCTTAAATCTTGTATCAGTGGCAAGGCTCTATCTCATCTTTTCTCATTGCTTCTCTGGCCCTTCATTTCAGGTGATTTTATCCCAATTCTAGTCCACTTCACAGAATTGGTTCCTGTGTAGATAGATATACCAGGAAGGTATTTGGAAACTAATGACTTCACACATAAAATCTGGAATCACAAGACCCTCCCATTTTCACCCCAACAATCAGCTACTACAAACTTGAGCTTTCAGGAAATTTTCTGTGAAGTGGAATTTTGCCAATGAGAATGGGAAATTGGGAACTGTCACTGAGTAACCAATTTGAAAAGTTGATAAACTGTTCCAAAGGAGAACATAATCAAACCAGAAGGTTTCCTAACAGGTGAGAAAATGAATAAAATGGAAACAAAATGGCCTGCTGTCCATGGAGTTATATCATAGTTCACAGATTCCCTTAAGAATGTCAGCTTAGCTGACCCAAAATGAAGATTTGTGTAATATAAGATTACCCATGATGAAGCATTTTATCTAGCAAAGAGAAAAATTCAGAAATAAAACAGGTAGTTCTTACTGAATAGAAATCTGTAATGCTTTTCTCTCCCTTTCCTCTGAGATTCCTTTGGAGACAAAAGTATTCAACAATCATGAAAAGATGGGAGTGGTGATAGCCAAGAACAGACTAGAAAATGACATAGTTCTATGTCTTGATTGTGGATGACCAGTGAAAGCACTGTGTGAATGGAGTGGAGTAGAGGGTGTGGAGGGTTCACCTGCTGAGCTTCTGAGGCTATGATGGCTGATCTGCCTGCAGATGCACAGAGGACTTTGATACAGGGTTCCTAATTGTGGATAGTGAGGCATTGTGCAAAACTAGGAGCATGGCTAAAATTCTGAGTACTGTAATAGTGACCTCAATGATTCCTCAAAAGCTACCTCTAGATCACTGCATGCAGAACTATTGATGATACCATATCAACCACTACTGCACAGAACATCAGTGGTAACATATCAACCATCACTGCACATAGAACATCAGTGGTACCTTATGAACCACCAGTGCACAGAGCATTGGTAATAACTTATAAACCACCACTGCACAGAACATCAGTGATACCAAATCTACTGCCACTGCACAGAACATCAGTGATACCTTATGAACCACCACTGCACTGAACATCAGTGATACCATATCTACCGCCATTGCACAGAACATGAGTGATACCTTATGAACCACTACTGCACAGAACATCAGTGATACCTTATAAACCACCACTGCACTGAACATCAGTGATACCATATCAACCACCACTGCACAGAACATCAGTGGTACCATATCAACCACTACTGCACAGAAGTCAGTGGTACCATATCAACCATCACTACACATAGAACATCAGTGGTACCATATCAACCACCACTGCACAGAACATCAGTGGTACCATATCAACCACCACTGCACAGAACATCAGTGATACCATATCAACCACAATTGCACAGAAGTCAGTGTTACCACATCAACCATCACTACACATAGAATATCAGTGGTACCATATCAACCACCACTGTGCAGAACATCAGTGATGCCACATCAATCATCACTGCACATGGAACATCAGTACTACCATATCAACCACCACTGCACAGAACATCAGTGATACCTTATGAACTACCACTGCACAGAACATCAGTGATAACATATCAACCACCACTGCATAGAACATCAGTGATACCACATCAACTATCACTGCACAGAACATCCATGTTACCAAATCAACCATAACTGCACACAGCACATCAGTGGTACCATATCAATCCCCACTGTGCACAGAACATTGGTGGTACCATATTAGTATCCATCACTGCACACAGAACATCAGTGGTACCATATCAACTATTCTTTTTTACATAATTGAACATATTTCTGAGGAAGAACTGGGCTTTTAGTGCAGGTGCATACATGTGAGCCAAAGCTTTCCTCAGGGTTCTTTAGATTCCATACTCATATATCTAAATTATGAGCCAGTCACAGGAATGATCCGGGATGATACAGAGCTCCCAATCAGCCTTCCATCGAGGAGAGTAAATCACTAGGGAATTACACCTCCTTACCTAGGATGGCCTTTTGTTTTTCTTTATGAATTAGTAATAAAAAACTATCAGAAATAGAATAAAATCCACAGGTTGAAAGAGAAAAATCAAGATAAATATTAAAAATAAGTTCACCTTGGAATAACACTAACTAAACAAGTGAAGGACCTGTTTGCTAAGAACTTTAAGTCTCTAAAGAAAGAAATTGAAGAAGATAACAGAAAATGGAAGGACCTCCCCATGCTCATGGACAGGTAGGATTAACATAGTAAAAATGGCAATCTTACCAAAAGCAATCTACAGATTCAATGCAATCCCCATCAAAATCCCAACACAATTCTTCACAGACTTGGAAAGAACAATACTCAACTTCATATGGAAAAACAAAAAACCCAGGATAGCTAAAAGAATCATGCATAATAAAGCAACCTCTGGAGGCATCACGATCCCTGACCTCAAACTCTAATATAGAGCTATAGTAGTAAAAATAGCTTGGTTCTGGCATAAAAAAAAAAACAAAAACAATAACGAAATACAGACCAATGGAATTGAATTGAAGACCCTGACATTAATCCACACACACATATGAACACCTGATTTTTGACAAAGAAGCCAAAACTATACAATGGAAAAAAGAAAGTATCTTCAACAAATGGTGCTTGAATAACTGGATGTCAATATGTAAAAGATTACAAATAGACCCATATCTGTCACCATGCACAAAACTCAAGTCCAAGTGGATCAAAGACCTCAATATAAATCCAGTTACACTAAACTTGATAGAAGAGAAAGTAGGAAGTACTCTTGAAAACATTGGCACAAGGAGATCACTTCCTAAATATAACATCAGTAGCACAGACACTGAGAACAACAATTAGTAAGTGGAACCTCTTGAAACTGAGAGGCTCTTGTTGGGCAAAAGACATGGTCAATAAGACAAAAAGACAGCCTACAGAATGGGAAAGCATCTTCACCAACCCCACATCTGACAGAGGACTGATCTCCACAGTATATAAAGAACTCAAGAAACTAGTCATCAAAATACTGAACAATCCAATTAAAAAATGGGCTAAAGAGCTAAACAGAGAATTCTCAAAAGAAGAATATTAAGTGGCTGAAAGACATTTAAAGAAATGCTCAACATCCTTAGTCATCAGAGAAATGCAAATCAAAACAACTCTGAGATACCACTTTACACCTGTCAGAATGGCTATGATCAAAAACACTAATGACAGTCTATGTTGGAGAGGATGTAAAGCAAAGGGAACACTCCTTCACTGTTGGTGGGAATGCAAACTTGTACAACCACTGTGGAAATCAGTATGGCAGTTCCTCAGAAAATTGGAAATCGATCTACCTCAAGACTCAGCCATACCACTCTTGGGCATATACCCAAGGAATGCTCAATCATACCACAAAGATACATGCTCAACTATATTCATAGCAACATTATGTATAATAGCCAGAACCTGGAAACAACCTAACAACTGAAGAATGGATTAAGAAAATGTGGTACATATACACAATGGAGTACTACTCAGCAGAGAGAAAAACAATGACATCATGAGGTTTGCAGGCAAATGGATTGAACTGGAAAAATATCACCCTAAATGAGGTAACCCAAACTCAGAAGGAAAAACATGGTATATACTCACTCATAAGTGGATTCTAGATATAAAGCAAAGAACAATCAGACTGCAACCCACAGAACCAGAGGGGCTATATAGCAGGGGGATGACTGTGGCTTATAATAAGTTTTGGTTTTACTCAATTATTGGGCAAACCTCAATGAAACATTTCACTATTAGAATAAGAATGTGTACTGTATCAAGCTGATAATAGGAAAAATAAATAAATAAAAAGAAAAAAATAAGTGATCCAGCTGGCCAGTGGTGACACATACCTTTAATTCCAGCACTCGGGAGGCAGAGCCAGGCAGATCTCTTTGAGTTCAAGGCCAGCCTGGTCTACAGAGCAAGATCCAGGATAGGCACAAAAACTACACAGAGAAACCCTGTCTTGAAAACAACAAAACAAAACAAAAGTGATCCAGAAAAAATATTGAAGAGGAATGCTTAAAGCATATACTTGTATCCTCAGAGGAAGCAGAGAAGGTATTATTTAAAATAGCATTTGAACTTATTATTGAAATACTTAAATATTTTAGACCACATTGCTTAAGATAATGAAGAAACAATGGATGTTAAAGCATGATTTAAAATTACATTTTTTGGTGCCAATTTAAATAATTTTATTAGACATTCCATTTCCACCTGTTTTATTAGACATTGCATTTTTCCATTTAGGATACAGTGCTTATAAAGTGCAATTTTTTATTTACTTCCTCTCCCTGTACACATGTTCCATGTTCAAGTATTGAGAATGCCCAATAATTTATTGTAGCAGCTTAAATTTAAAACTGCCATGAAACTTGCTAAATTTGGGTCCTTCAATTGTTTCCCTGTGGAACAATGCTACACCTCTACTTGGTTTGATTTAATCCACCTCTTCAAAGGTGGGCCCTGAAGAAGTACCACCAGATGGAGGAGTTCTTCGACCAGGGAAGCCCCCAGGCATTCCTCCAGGCATGCCACCAGCACTCTGGTACAGCTTGGTAATGATGGGGTTGCAGACTTTCTCCAGTTCTTTCTGCTGGTGTTCAAATTCTTCCTTCTCTGCAGTCTGATTCTTATCCAGCCAACTGATGATTTTATTACACTTGTCTAGAATCTTCTGTTTGCCCTCATCGTTGATCTTGCCTTGAAGTTTCTCATCTTCAACTGGTTGCTTTCATGTTGAAAGTGTAGGACTCCAATGAATTATTGGAGGAAACCTTGTCTCTCTGCTTCTCATCTTCAGCTTTGTAGTTCTCAGCCTCCTGGACCATGCACTCAATATCCTCCTTGCTCAAGCAGCCCTTGTCACTGGTGATGGTGATCCTGTTCTCCTTGTCCGTGCTCTTACCTATAGCACAAACATTGAGGATGCCATTGGCATCAATGTCAAAACTTCAACCTGAAGAACACCACAGGGTTCAAACATTCCAAGCAGGTTGTTATCTTTGTTCATGGCTCTTTCACCTTCATACATCTGAATGAACACACCAGGCTGGTTGTCAGAGTAGCTGGTGAAAGTCTGTGTTTGCTTGGTAGGGCATGGTATTGCGCTTGATGAGGACACTCCACCAGCAGTTTCAATACCAAGGGAGAGAAGAGTGACATCCAAGAGCAGCAAATTCTGAACATTCTCAGACTTTTCTCCAGACAGAATGGCAGCCTGGACAGCTGCACCATAAGCAACAGCTTCATTGGGGTTAATGCTCTTATTCAGTTCTTTTCCATTGAGGAAGTCTTGCAGAAGCTTCTGGATCTTGGGGATTCTGGTAGAACCACCCACCAGGACAATGTCATGGATCTGTGACTTGTCTAGTTTGACATCTCAAAGGGCCTTTTCTACAGGGTCCAGAGTGTCTTGGATCAGGTCAGCATTTAATTCTTCAAATTGAGCATTGGTAATGGAGGTATAGGAGTCGATTCCCTCATAGAGAGAATCAATCTCAGTACTGGCCTGGGTGCTGGAGGAAAGGGTATGCTTAGCCTGTTCACAGGCAGTAAGTACACAGATGCCTGACAGCTCTCTTGTTCTCACTGATGTCCTTCTGTGCTTCCTTAAACTCAGCAATGAAATGGTTGACCATTTGGTTATCAAAGTCTCCTCCACCCAAGTGGGTGTCTCCAGCTGTTGATTTGATTTCAAAAATTCCATCCTTAATAGTGATGATTGATACATCAAAAGTACCACCTCCCAAGTCAAAAATCAGCACATTCCTTTCAGCTCCAACTTTCTTATCTAACTCATAAGCAATAGCAGCAGCAGTTGGTTCATTAGTAATTCGAAGCACATTGAGGCTGGCAATAGTTCCAGCATCTTTTGTTTCCTGTCGCTGAGAATCATTGAAGTGGGCTGGCACAGTGACCACAGCCTTGGTAACTGTCTTTCCAAGATAGGCTTCTGCAATTTCCTTCATCTTCATCAGAAACATAGAGGACACCTCCTCTGGGTAGAAATTTTTGGTCTCCCCTTTGTATTCTACTTGGACCTTGGTCCTGCGTGCATCGTTCACCACCATGAAAGGCCAGTGCTTCATATCAGACTGAACAACAGCATCATCAAACCTACGTCCGATCAAATGTTTGGCATCAAAGACTGTGTTGGTGGGGCTCATTGCAACCTGATTCTTTGAGGCATCCCCAATTAGTCGTTCTGTGTCAGTGAAAGCAACATATCTTGGTGTGGTTTGGCTACCCTGGTCATTGGCAATTATCTCCACCTTTCCATGCTGGAAAACAACCACACAGGAGGAGGTGGTGCCAGGATCAATGCCAACTGCAGGTCCCTTAGACATGGTTGCTCGCGTACAGGCCTGTGCTGTGCTAGTGATGAGACCACACAAATCCCCCAAAAGCTGCGACCTCATTCAACGAGAGCTAAGATTACATTACTAATATGTACTGACAATAAGTATATGAGGTATTTGGGATGATTTCTTTTTATATAGAACAAGATTAGTGATGAAAAAAAGGGTAAGAGAAAATATGAAAGGCAAAAATTTTTTATTCAAGAAGCCATACATCAGAGCAAAAGGAGTTCAAGTGGTGACATCAGATGAACAGGAGAAAGATGAATTATTTTATGAAATTAGAAGAAAAAATTCAGTGCTGAGGGAAATTATAAGCTTTTGATTGATAGGTACTAAACTGCTCTCATGAATTTTAGAGTGGGATATTCACTGCTACTGGGCAAAGACAAAACATGCTCGTCTTCCTCCAGCCTTCAAATCCTGTGAATTTTTTTTTTCTATAGCAATGTCCATGTGACCCAGTTTTTCCTGCAATGCTAGTGTGCATGAAGAGGGTTAGACACAGAACAAGAAGCCAGAAAATTCCTTAGTCCCATATAACTTCCTGCGGGACTATCTACAGCTTCCTTACTGAATATTATATTAAAATATTAGCAAAACATGGTATCTAGAAAGTAGCTAACGAGTATAACCCAAACATTCAGTGCAGAAATTTCCAGCAATGATAAATGTGAATGAGGGTTATGACTCAATTGTTGACACAGGAATAAGAAAATGATGGGCTTTGAGAAAGTTGCTGGATGCTAGTAGTGAGTAAATAGTAAGAGTGTAAGAAAATAATTGGATTTGATTTTTACATATTGACATACCATTGACTTAAAAGTGTACATATTTAATGTATAAATCTTGATGAGTTTAAAGATAAATACAATCTGCAAAATGATTAGCATATACTTTGTCATAATCAGAACCATCTTCTCTGTGATAAGAACACTTATATAATACCAATCCCCATAACAAAATTCTAAGCACACACCAAAGGACCACACTATACTGAAAATGCACTACTCAATTTATTTTTCTAGAGCTGAAACCTTCTGTTTTTTGGCCAGTAGTCTTCAAATCCTCACATTCAGCCTCTAAATGTTTCAATCCTTGCTTCTGTCAGTTTGACAGTTTTGCAATTTGTGGTATGTAGCTGGAGTTATCTCCAGTCCTGCCCAGGCCAGCAGCCACTCAGACTCAAATAAACACACAGATGCTTATATTATTTAAACTGTTTGGCCTAATGGCTCAGGATTCTTGCTATCTAGTTCTTATATTTTAAATTAACCCATTTCTATTAATCTACATGTTTCTACGTGGCTTGTGGCTTACCAGTATCCTACATCTTGCTTCTCATGATGGTGGCTGGTAGTGTCTCTCTGTCTCAGCCTTCCACTTCCCAGATTTCTCCTCTCTCCTTATTTGTCCTGCTTATACTTCCTGCCTGGCTACTGGCCAATTAGCACTTTATTTATCAATCAATCATACCAGCAGTGATATAAGTGGGCTCATGTATTATTTGTTTTATTTAATTGAAAATAGATTTTTTTCACTTATGTATCCTGATTATGGTTTTCTCTCCCTCTACTCTTCTAATTCTTCTAATTTCTAATAATTCTAATTTCTCTCCCTCTAATTCTTCTGCACTTGCACTTCATTCTAGATGAACCCCCCTTTGTCTCTGCTTAGAAAACAAACAGGCTTCTAAGGGATTATAATAAAATAAAATGTAAAGATGAAGCAAAAATTAACACATCAGAATTGGACAAAACAAACAGAAAGAAAAGAGTCCAAGAGAAAGGCACAAGAAACAGAGATCTATTTGTTCATATACTCAGGAGTCCCATAAAAACACTAAGATGGAAGCTATAATATATATAAAGGATCTGTAGGGTTTTTTGTTTTGTTTTGTTTTTAAAAATTTATTTAATTAATATTTTTTTATTTATTTTACATACTGACCACAGTTTCCCTTTCACTCCCCCCCCCCACAACCCCATCCACTCCTTCTGTCTTTATTTAGAAAGGGGCAGACCTCCCATGGGCCTGAACAAAGCATGGCACATCAAGTTGATGTAGGACTGAGCTCTTCCCCTTGTATCAAGGCTGAGCAAGGTAATCCTGCCTAGGGAACAAGTTCCCAAAAGCCAGCTAAGTGCCAAGGACAGGTCCTGTTCTCACTGATAGGAGCCTTACAAAGAGACCAAGGTACATAACTGGTCCTGTAGGTTAAAAAAAGAGAAGAAAAATATATAAATAAAGTAAAAATAAATACAAATATAAAAAATAATACGATAAAATGAGAGAAAAAGAAAGCTCCGACACAACATTGCAAGACAAGGAACCTCCAAATATGTTGTTGAATTCATTTTCTGTTGTTCGTCTACTGCTGGGCATATGACCTGCCCTTAAGAGTAGTTTGTTTCCCCAGTGAGACTCCCTTGGAGAAAACTAAATTTTCATTTGTAAGTATTTATCAATTAGAGATTGCTCTGGGCTAGGGATGGGGACATGTGTCTACTTCTTTCAGCTCTAGGATTCCAAATGGTGCAGACCTGTGCAGGCCCTGTGAGTGCTGCCTCAGTCTCTGTGAGCTCTTTGTGTGCATTGATCATGTTGACTTACAGGGCCTTTTCTTGGTGTCCTCCATCACCCCTGGCTCTTTCACTCTTTCTGACTCCTCTTCTGTGGTTCTCCTGAACCCAGATGTAAGGGATTTGATGGAGATATCCCATTTAGGCCAGAGTGTTCTAAGGTCTCTCTTACTCTCTGCATAACATCTGGCTGTGGGTCCCTGTATTTGTTCCATCTGCTGCAGCTAGAAGCTTCTCTAATGATGTCTGAGCAAGGAAGGCACTGATCTATGAGTATAAAAGAATGTCATTAGGAGTCATTTTTTTTTTTAACAGCAATGTTTGGTTTTATCCTATGTCCCTAGGTGTACCATGAATCTTAAAAGATCTTATTAATAAAACAAACCTTGGGCCAGGTGGTGGGGTGAATGCTGGAAGATCAGAGAAGTAGAACAAGCCACAGCCATCTCACCTTGCCAGTTCCTCAGCTGATCCTGTTTCCTCAGGCTGGCAGCCTTTGAGTCCTCATCCAAATGTATCTCAGCTGAACTGCTTCTTGAAAGCCTAAAAGCTTAACGAGCTCTAGTTCCTGGTCCTCATGCCTTATATACCTTTCTGCTTTCTGCCATCAGTTCCTGGGATTAAAGGCGTGAGTCATCCATCATGCCTGGCTGTTTCCAGTGTGGCCTTGAACTCACAGAAATCCAGAGGATTTTTGCTTCTGGAATGCTAGGACTAAAGGCATGAGTGCCACCATTTTCTAGCCTCTGTATCTAGTGGCTGTTCTGTTCTCTGACCCCAGATAAGTTTATTAGGTTGCACAATATTTTTGGGAACACAATACCACCACACCTGGGCTATCTAGTCGCAGGATCTTGGTTACTCAAACAGTGTTGGCAATGGGTTCCATCCTGTGGAGTGAGCCTTAAGTCAAATCAGATATTGCTTTGTGCCACCACCACACTATCTAGCAGGCAGGACACCATTGTGAGTGGCTTGGCGTTTATGTTTCTCTGGGATGGATCCTACTTGATTATGGTGGGTAATCATTTTGACGTGTTTTTGGATTTGGTTTACAATCACGTTACTGAGAATTTCACTTCTATGTTCAATTTCTAAGGGAAATTAGTCTGTAATTCTCTTTATTGGGTCTTTATATCGATTGGGTATCAGGGTGACTATCTGTGTGCAGTGTTCCTTCTGTTTCTGTTTTGTGGAATAATTTGAGGAGCATTGGCTTTAACTCTTTTTTGAAAGTCTGATAGAATTCTGTGCCAATACCATCTGGTCCTAAACTTTTTTGGGTGGAAGACTTTTAATTACTGCTTCTATTTCACTAAGGCTTATAGGTATGTTTAAACTGCTTATCTGATCTTGATTTAACTCTGATAAGTGGTACTTATCAAGAAAATTACCCATTTATTTTAGATCTCCAACTTGGTGGAGTATAGGTTTCAAGTGTATGTCTTTATGATTCTTTAGATTTTCTAGTTTTGTTAATTTAAATATACTCTGTACCTTTTAGTCAGTTTGAATAAGGGTTTGTCAATCTTACCGTTTTTCTCAAAGAACCAACTTGTTAAACTGATTTTTTGTATTGTTGTTGTTTTTAGTTGTTTCTATTTTATTGATTTCAGCCCTGAGTCTGATTATTTCCTGCTGTCTATTTCTTTTGGGTGTGATTCTTTCTTTTTGTTCTAGAGCTTTCAAGTATGTTATTAAGTTACTAGTATGAAATCCCTCTGATTTTTTTTAATATAGGCACTTAATGCTATGAACTTGCCTTTTAGAACTGCCTTCATTGTGTACAATAAATTTGGGTATTTTGTATTTTCATTTTCATTCAATTCTAGAAAGTGTTTCATTTCTTTCTTAATTTCTGCCTTGATCTGTTTTTAATTCAGTAGTGAGCAGTTCAGTTTCCATAAGTTTGTTAGCTTTCCATGTTTCTGTTGTTGATATCCAGCTTTAATCTGTGTTGGTCAGATAGGATATAGGGAGTTATTTCAACTTTCTTGTATCTGTTGAGACTTGCTTTTTGTCTGAGTAAGCTCTCAGTTTTGGAGAAGGTTCCATGAGGTGATGAGAAGAAGGTATGTTCTTTTGTGACTGAGTGAAATGTTCTGTCAATATCTGCTAATTTGGTGAACAATGTCAGTTAGCTCAACATTTCTCGGCTTAGTTTTTGTCTGGATGACCTGTTTATTGGTGACAGTGAGTTGTTGAAGTCTCCCACTATCAGTGTGTGAGGGTCAGTATGTGATTTAAGCTGTAGTAGTGTTTCTTTTACAAACTTGGCTGACCTTGTGTTTGGTTCATAGATGTTAGTAATTAAAATGTCTTCTTGGTGGATTTTTCCTTTGATGAGTATGTATTGTCCTTCCACATCTCTTTTGATTTGTTTTGTTTTGAAGTCTATTTTGTAAGATATTAAGATGGCTACCCCACCTTACTTCTTATGTCTATTTGCTTGGAATATCTTTTTCCATCCTTTTACTCTGAGGTGATGTCTGTCCTTGATGTTAAGGTATGTTTCTTAGATGCAGCAGAAAGATGGATCTTGGTTTTATATCCATTCTGTTAGTTTGTGTCTTTTTATTGGAGAATTGAGACCATTGATGTTGAGAGATATCAATGACCAATGTTTATTGCTTCCTTTTATTTTGGTTTTGTTGTTGTCTTTGTGGTGGTGATTGTGCTTGTGCTTGTGCGTGTGCGTGTGCGTGTGCGTGTGTGCGTGCGTGCGTGCGTGTGTGCGTGTGTGTGTGTGTGTGTGTGTGTGTGTGTGTGTGATTTGCTGGTCTTGGATTATTTATTGCTTGTATTTTCTTGGGTGTGGTTAACCTGTTTAGGTTGGAGCTTTCCTTCTAGCACATTCTTTAGAGCTGGATTTGTAGATAGAGATTGCTTAAATTTGGCTTTGTCATGGAATATCTTATTTTCTACATCTATTGTAATTGGATGTTTTGCTGGGCATATTAATCTGGGCTGGCATCTATGGTCTTTTAGAGTCACTAGAACATCTTTCCAGACCCTTGTGACTTTTAGAGTCTTCACTGAGAAGTCAGGTGTCATTCTAATAGGTCTGTTTTATATGACACTTGGTCTTTTCCCCTTTAATATTCTTTCTTTGCTCAGTACTTTCAGTGTTTTATTGTGTGCTGAGTGTACTTTCTTTTCTGGTCCAGTCTATTTGGTGTTCTGTATTCTTCTTGTATCTTGATTTTCTTCTATGATTTTATTGAAAGTATTTCTATGCCTTTGACTTGGCTTTATTATCTTTTCTCTATTCCCATTATTCTTAGATTTGATTTTTTCATAGTGTCTCAGATGTTTTGTGCCAGGAGTTTTTTAATTTAGCATTTTCTTTGACTGAAGCATCAATTTCTTCTATCGTGTCTTCAATGCTGAGACTTTTTTCTTCTATCCCTTATATTCTGTTGGTAGGCTTGCCTCTGAGGTTCCTGTTTGAGTTCTTAAATTTTTATTTCCAGATTTTCCTCAGTTTGGGTTTTCCTTATTGATTCTACTTCCACTTCCAGGTATTGAACTGTTTTATTCATTTTGCCCCACTGTTTATGTTTTCATAAGTTTCTTTAAGGGGTTTATTAATTTCCTCTTTAAGAACCTCTGTTATACCCTTAAAGGCTATTTTCAGGTCTTTTTCTTGTGCTTCAGCTATTTTTCACTTCTCAGGGTCTGCTATGACAGGGTGCTGGGATCTTGTGGAATATTTTCCTGGCTGTTCTTATTTATTTATTTATTATTTTGTTTATTTGGAGCTGAGGACTAAACCTAGGGGTCCTGGCTGTTCTTGATTGTTTTTTTGTATCTGGGTTTGGGAGGATTGTAATGTTAGGTGCCAATATCTGGTCTTGTCTTTATTTTGTTTGTTGGTTTCTGTTGCCCTATCTGGTTCTTAGGAGAGTATGGTGTAGTTGGAGACCTTCTCTCCAGCCCCACCCTGCCCCCCACCGCATGCGCCAAGCCCTGTTAGTCCAACAACCCATTTGTAAAATAAACACACAGACATTTATATTATTTAAACTGCTTGGCCATTAGCTCAGGCCTACCATTGTCTAGCTCTTACTCTTATATTTAGCCCATTTCTATTAATCTATACTTTGCCACGTGGCTTGTGGTTTACTGGTGTCTTTACATGTCGCTTCTCATGGTGGTGGCTGGCAGTCCCCCCAGCCTTCCACTTCCCATAATTCTCCTCCTTCTTGTCCTGGCTACTGGCCAATCAGCACTTTATTTATTTTAACCAATCAGATCAACACATTTGACATACAGAACATCCCACAGCACTTCCCCTTTTCTTTTTTTCAAAAAGCAAGGTTTTAACTTTTATATAATAAATAATAAAATTTCAGATAACAAGCAAGAATTACAGTTATAATATTAAAGAAGATATCCTATCTAGCTTATATTTGTGAGTCTAAAGTTTTATATCTAACTTATCTTTTATCATAACTGAGGAAATTATAACTATCTAGTCTTCAACCACATCAAAGACCCCAGAAGGATATAATATTACCTAAGGACTGGGAGAAGGATGCAAGCAACTTTTAGGAGTCTTGCAGGGAAGACAGAGACTGCTGGCAACCTGGACAGTCACCTAATGTTCCTTTGTAAAGTTGGGGCATGTGTCTTCAGCCCACAGGGCTAGAGTCTCTCAGTCATTTCTCTCAGTGTCCTATAGAATGTCTGGCAGTTTCCTCTGTGAAGCAGGAACCCGAAGGACCATTTTGTCAAGCAAAGTTTAGTGGTCACCTTTCTATGGGTCCTGCATGTCCAGTTGATCAAGCAGTCCAGGCAAGAACAGCTTCCTGCCCAAATGGCTATTTTTGCCAAGGTGAAGATAAACTCCATATGAAGTGTCTTCAATGCCCACCCTCCTCTCTGAAGTAATTCGGTGTTGCCAGGAGCAGACATGTCTCACTGTCCAGAAAGTCTAAATTTTAAAAATATTTTAAATGCCATATTCTGAAGGTCCTTGAAGTATTTGAAGATTACCTATCCATCTGAAATATCTCTATGTATACCTAGAAGACTTAACTAACATGGCTATGAGTATAATTATCATAGATGATTAATTATTAATCTATTTTTAATTATCCATTACAATTTTAAATGAGCTATACAAACATAATACCTTAAACAAGAGTACAAATATACACACAGTATAACAAAATTAACTTTAAGTTTGTATCAATAAACTAAAATCTATACCAATGTAAAACATTTTAAATAAGTTGTTGCTCTTTAGAAGTAAGTTCCTTAATCTACCCTTTCTTCCTATTATATCTATATCATATCCCCCTTTATTCTTTAGAAAGAGAGCACATTTATAATCAACTGAGAGAATATTTGGCTTCTAAGACATTTCCATTTGGAAGTTTGTCTTGGCACAAAATGGCCTACTGGGCAAAGAACTGCCCTTGCCTCAACTGCTGACAGTACAAATGCTGTCCTTTCTGGACAAGCAGGATATGAGGAAAGTGACCACTGTACTTTGCCAAGACAAGGTAAGATGGTCTTTCAGAATTCCTGCTTCTGAAAATGGTCTGTCAGATACTCTAGGCCTGTAGCCAATTTGAATGGACCAACAATGCTGAGAAACATTAGGTGACTGTCCAGGCTACCAGCTGTCTCTATCTACTCTTTCAAGACTCCCGAAAGTTGCTTGTGTCCTTCTCAGGTATTATTATATTCCTTCTCAGGTCTTTGATGAGGTTGAAGACTAGCAGTTATAGTTATAACTTTATATATATATAAAATCTTAGATAGACTATATTAAGTATTAGACTCAGGTTCTTTAGGATAGGATACCTTTTGGAAATGATCTTTGTAACATGCCACCTACCCACGCTCTAGACTTCCCTGGATTTTAGTATGTGTTTTTTGCTTGATATTGTTTGCATTTATTGTAATTCCAACTTACCTAGGTCATTATCCCTCATTACTCCTGGACAATATTTGATAACCATTTCTTTGTATATAGTCTTGTATTAGGTTAGAACCTTCTTATTTAGACAAAAGGGGGAGATGTAGTGGGCAGCCATCCCAGCCTTGGCCTGGAAGTTCCAACCCCCATTGAGGCTTCGGTAATGGTCACGCCCACAAGGCGGGGCTGAGGGAGGAAGCTGAGACCCAGGATCAAGAGGAGAGGCCTCTCTTGGTTCTGGGACCCTGGACGCTGAAAGTAGACCGAGAGAGTTCTCCAGAGAACACTGCCGGACTGTGCCATACCTTTCCCAGACCCTGCAACCTATCCCTTCATTTGTAAGTTACCCCGCAAAATAAACCTCCCTTTTAACTATGTGGTGTATCCTTAATAATTTCACCAATAGTGTGGTGTCTGTGTGTTTCCCCATAGGAAATTACTATGGACTCTTGATATATATATATGGGCATTAGGGGTTCCAGGTGAAATGTGTATCTAGGTATTGGGGGCTAACACGAGAATGGGGAGTTGTTCCACAGAAGGCTGGAAAGCTGGGTGTCCCACCAGGATCATGGCCCTGCAATTTAACATTTTTACCAGAATTATATGGCAACCCTTTTCCTGGGGATTGGGGCAGAGAATGAGGAGAGGCTTTAGTAAGTGGTCTGCTGCAGAGCTGGGGTGAGAATGCAGGACTGGCCTTGGAGGAATAGGGAGAGGTGAGGATCTACAGTTTGTCTACATCCCCCCCCCCCCCCCCCCCCCGCCTCCCCGGTCAGAGTGTCCTGTGGGTTCCCAGGGAGTACTTTCTGGTGTTGACAAGAAAGTTTGGAGGTGAAGATCTGTGTGATCCCCTGGACATAGAGGCAGAGAAGAATGGGTGACTTCAGCAGATGTTCTGCTACAGAGCTGGGCATGAGACTTGAGGCATGGTGGGGGAATGTAGATATCTACTGTTTGCCTACTTGCTTCCCTGGATAGAATGGCCTGAAGGTTCCCAGGGAGTGCCTGCTGGAGTTGGGGTTTGGATAAGGCAATGAGTCAGGTGAAAATGTTTGGAGTCAAAGCTCTGTGTGATTCACTGGAGAAGGGATGGGGCTGTGCAGCAAGTGGGCACTGCAAAGCAGGGGATGAAACTGGAGAATTGAATTTAGGGGAGCCGAGGGAGAGGTGAAGATCTTCAGATGGCTTTGTTGGATAGAACTGTTCAAATTTTATATTAGAATGGTGTCTTTTAGGTTCATTCCATGTTGTCATAGATGGCAGGATCCCCTTTTATTAAAGTTCTGAGCAACCAGTCTGTTGTTCTTCATCATGGCCCTGCAATTTACATTTTTACCAGAATTATATGGCAATCCTTTTCTCCATACCTTACTAATATTTTTTTAAAAGTCAACTTAACAAATGATAACTTACTGAAATTTTGATTTGCATTTCCATGATGATCAGTAGTCATGAGTACCTTTACATATGCCTGAAGGCTGTCTATGTGTCTTCTTTGGAGAAATGTATATTTAATATTTTGTTTATTTTCAGTTTTGTTTTTGCTATTGAATCATTTGACTTCTTTGTATATTTTATATGTTAATTACTTATCAAATGTATGGCTTGTAAATATTTTCTCACATTCACATGGATTGTTTTCTTTAATGCTTTTGCTAATGTGGAAGATTCTAGCTGATGTGGTACTATTTACGTTTTTTTTTTCACTTTTGCTGCCTGTAGTTTTGATATGCTATCTCAGAAATCATTACTAAGACTACTGTTAAGATTTTTTTCATGTTGTATTGTAGATTGTATGTATTTAAGGCTTTAAATTTTATATTTGTCTTTGATCAATTCTGAGTTTACTTTTAAATGTATGGTGTAAAATATGGGTCCAGTTTCATTTATTCCCAGTGGATATGTAGCTTCTCAGCACCATTTACTGAAGAGATTAGCCTTGGTCTGTTATATATTTTTGTCCTTGTAATCAAAGGTCAGTTTACTATAAATGTGTGGGTAGACTTCTGGGATCTCCAGTCTATTTCATTGGCCACTATTGTGATCTTAATATCATTCTCCTTTGGTTACTGTGACTTTGTAATAAAGTCTTGACATCATGAAATATGCTACTTTCTGTTTTGTTCTTGCTAATATTGCTTTGACTATTGTGGATTTCCCATGGTACCATATGGATTTAGGATTCCTTTCCTTTTTCTTTTTTTCTGACCTGATTTTATTCTGTAACCCAGTCTAAGAACTGGGAACTCATACTCCCGCTTTAGCTTCTAAATGCTAGGATCGCAGGAGTGCACCACCGTACCCAGCTTTACTTTCTATTTCTCTAAAAATGCTATTGGTATTTTGATACGAATGATATTGAACCTGTAGATTACTTTGAATAATGTGGGCATTTGGACAAAATTAATTCTTTCAGTACAAGAGCACAGGTAACTTTTTCATTGTTTGTGTATTTTTTAAATTATGTCATTAGAGTTCCAAAGAAGAAATAAAAAAAAAAAATCAGAAAATATCTTTAAACAAATGTAAGCAAACCCACAACAATAGTGGAGAAGGGGAGTTATCCATGGAAGAGATGAAGCAAAATTATCTTCACTTGTGAATGACATGGATGGACACCTAAAGGTGTTATGAGATGTGTTAGAACTAATAAGCAAGTTCAACATACAAAATTCAGTAGCATCTGTTTACACCAACAATAAACTACTCGAAAAAGAATTAAAAAATAGATCTAACTACAGATGGATCAAAAGTAATAAAATACTTAGGAATAAACTTAAAGAGTTGGAAATTCTTTGTACTGAAACTATGAAAATGTATTTGATTCTTATCTTGGAGTCAGTCGGCTTTGATCCAGGATTGGGATATGTAACACAGGAGTGACAACTCTCAGCTGGCTTTGCTGCTCTGTGTCCAGCTCCTCAGGCTGTGATATATGATGCTGATGTCTGCCTGAGAATGATGCCCTCAGAAAAGGCTTTGTAGAGAATGTCTTCAAATTTTCTCAGAATCCAGCATATTATTCAAAGTCTGTTTTGTTAAGATATGAAGAAGTGTGCCATCATTTTGAATAGAAAATTCTTTATTTCTTTAAAGCACAAAACCTTCAGTGGGGATCAAATGAACAACAACAGTGCTTATTTAACATCCATTTGGAAAACTTCCTTCCTTCCTGGAAGTCCACTAAAGAGTCAATAGAAAAGTCTCACAACTTGTTGGTGCCTGTCAGGAACATGGGCTGACATAGCCCAGGGATCCCCTGTTGGGTGATGCTCATGTTTACGAATTATCCTAGTATTGGTTCAGGAGATGGAGTGGGAACTTCATGTTTTTCCTTAAAGAATGACCTACTTCTTGTGGTATTTTCCATTCCAAGCCATGAAGCATCTATGCTTACTAAAGAGTCCCAGGGTTGCTCTTTTGTTTGTTCTGTATTTATCTCCTTTTAGAGGCCCAGAAACACCAAAGTTCGTAAAATGAAGTTTGTAGGAAGAGTCATGGCATTACCCTGAAAAGAAAAAAGCAGCAGTGTCTTTATTTCACATAATTCTTTGCAGATAGAAATAGACAGTGGGGTATTTTCTGTCTGCTGAATTTGTCTTGGGTCAAGATCTGGAGATTGGTGACTCAGCATCATTTGCTGCTCCTGATACAAAACACTCAAAATGGCTACCTCATGTCAATCACTTACCATGTACACATTATCTCATTTTTTGTTATAAACTTTCTATGAGATATTTATTATGAACCCTTTAATTTTATAATTAAGGGAACTAAATTTGAGGATGACAATTACCATTTGCTAAAGTGACCAAGACTTTTGACTTGAACTACTTTGTCAGTATTCCTACTAATTCTCTTCCTGTAAACACTATACTCTTCACTTTTATTGCTATTTTGTTTCTGTATTTTTATTATTCAATTTCTTTATCAGCCAATCCAATTTCTCCTTATACTCATCTCCACATGGTTATTTAAATGCAGCACCAGCTTTATTTTAGGATCAAGTAAAGAATTTCCTTTAGCTAATGACCAGCTGATGTATGAGGATGTAATTTTATTATATTTATAGAAACAAAAGAGACAGATTTTTAAGACTCTTACTAATGGTACAAATGAATTAGAAACATAACTTTTAGTATCTAGAAGACAAAGGTCTCAACCAAAGGTATATTCCTTAGCATTTTAGATGTACATATAAGTACCCATAAACTGACTTTTTCTAGTTAGGAACTTCAGTGCACACTCTTCAGTATGAAAAAATTTTATCTCAAGTTTGAAAATACAGGAAAACAAAACAAAACAATCCCTCAAAGCAAGCTTAAGCTGTAGCTGGAGTTTTCTCCAGCCCCACCCGGGCCCGCAGCCACTCAGACCCAAATAAATACACAGACGCTTATATTACTTACTAACTATATGGCTG
The DNA here is from genome assembly GCF_903995425.1 of Onychomys torridus. Taxonomy (NCBI): domain Eukaryota; kingdom Metazoa; phylum Chordata; class Mammalia; order Rodentia; family Cricetidae; genus Onychomys; species Onychomys torridus. Next base: position 28,447,734 of record NC_050445.1, read on the forward strand.
TGGCAGGCTTCTTGCTATCTAGTTCTTATATCTTAAATTAACCCATTTCTATTAATCTATAAGTTGCCACGTGGCTTGTGGCTTATCAGGACTTTACTTCTTACTTCTCATGGCGGTGGCGGCTGGTATCATCTCCTGACTCAGCCTTCCATTTCCCAGAATTCTCCTCTCTGCTTATCCTGCCTATACTATACTTTCTGCCTGGCTATTGGCCAATCAGCATTTTATTTATCAACCAAATCAGAGCAACACCTTCACGGCATACAGAGCGATTGATATTCACAGCATTAAGCCAGATTACAAAAGCAAGCATATGGAGGTGGGAGATCAGAAAGATCAAAGAGAGAGACTCTTCTGCATTCAGTGCCATTCAATGCAGCAAGAAGCTTCCCTGGGATGACTGGGAACAGTATTGATCTACAGGTATACACAGGAGAGTTTATAAGGCACATGGCCATTTATGCATGCAACTGTAATGAAACTCAGTAGGTCATACTCACAGGACGTGAAAGTAGGAAGGTGGGCTTACTGGGAAGAAGGGTTGCAGCAAGTGAAGAGGGAGACTATGAGAGGTTAATGGGGTGAGAATGAGTATAATTCATAATTTACATGTATAAAACAATTAAAGAATTAAAATTGAAACAGAAAGAGGAATGTTTGGTAGCAAGACTGATGGAAATGCTTCTCTATATGCATTGAGGCTACATCCTGACAAGTTCATCATAAGGCAAAAGTATTGTAAGCTCAAAATGCATTCTATATCCCCAAAAACCCTCAGAAAGCTGAAGAATGGTTATCAGAGCCACTGTAAACTGGGTCTTTCTAGTGTCCATAGTCCAAAGGACTGCATTAAAAGTGGAAAGTAGAAATTAATTTTACAACTTCAAAATAGAGGGTCACATGTATATTGACTGGCAAACTTGAGACTTCATAGAGAGGTTAGTGAGAAATACATTACTGGGTGCTGTTTTGATTGTGGACCCCAAACTTAACATGTTGAAAATGACAGCCCAGCTGCAGCAGGAGGCTGGGATTTGGGATTAGTTGTAAGGAACTTGTATTTAAGCCTGAGGACCTGAGGACCTATATAAAAAGATGAGTGTGACAGCACACAGCGGTAATGTCACAACATCACTTTGAACTTCCCAGGCTGGAGACCCTAAGTCAAATGGTTCTGTTCATTATATATCTCACAGATAGTCGCATTCTGCAATAGCCTCACAGAAAGGACTTGGACATTGGGGTTTAACAGCACATGTAGTCTCTACTTGAGAAACACAAATTGCATAGTTCCAGCTAGCACACTGGGAGCTCTTGGAAAAGCACTGCTGCATATCTTACACTAATTTCTGAATAGACAGAAAAAATATCTTAGCTGTCCTGGTTTCTAAAATGGACTGAAGGTCCAACAATGACAGAAAGGCATAAAGCAGAGTATAAAGGTTTCATGTATTCCAGATACTCCATCTGATAAAGAAGTCATCGGCTAATAACTTTTGCCGCACTGTTCCAGAGTTTTACATAGAAATATAAATGCACTCCAAATATTTGTTTTGTGAAAGCAGAAATACAAATGGAGTAACAAAAGCCTCATTTTTTGTACTTAAGAACATAATAGGAATCCTTCCATCATATGCAGGTATCTCCTTTAAAAAAAAATGTAAACATAGGGCTTTTGAGATGGCTTACCACCTGCTGCTTGGCCTGATGACTTCAGTTTGATTCCCAGGATCCACTTGGTAGAAGGAGAGAACTGAGTCCTGTAAGTTGTTCTTTGACTTCCACATGCATGCCAGGGCATGTCTACATGCACACACCCATAATAAATGAATACAAAATTTGATTATTGTAGTTTGGATATGCAGGTTTTCTTATTAAGAGCAACACCACAGTGGGATTCTTCTTGTATGTGCTTCAATTTTCCAAAAATTTATAAAACCACATATCTAGAAAAAAAAGTTAGATAGTTTTTAGTTTGAGGGATGCTTTTTGTATTATCAACTTCAAGAGCTCTTTCCAAATTATTTACCTTGTTCTTTGAGGGGTGGACACAAATGCATTTCCAGATGTTGCTTAGAAAAGTCCTACATGGTTGAAAGGTATATGAAGAAGGCAAGAGAGGAGTGATCAGAAACTCAAGTTTTAGAAGTTTCTGCTTTGGTGTCTGTATCAACTCTGTGTACATCAGAATCACCTAGAGTACTCAGAAAAGCTTCTAAGTTAGAACACCAGGAATTCTTACTTGATTATTGCAAATAATCAATGCAAAGCTGGATTAGATAATGTTTTCAAGTTAGCCGTAGGGATTCCAAGGTGTAGAGGTGTCCAGTCACTGTCTTAGATAGAGACAGAGGGCTAGGGTAGATGTAGAGGGCTAAGGGCAGGAATATGTTAAACATCACCAAGATTGTGCCCACAAAGCATTAGAGAGTAATGATGTCCAATCCTACACAGAGACTTTGCATATGGTGAAGGGAATCAGGTTGGATTTGATGAAGAAAGCTGGAGAGGAAGGAGAGATCTAGGTAAGGGCAATGAGGGGCTGGTTGTCATGTTGTGTCATCCTCCTTGGGAGCTAATATCAGAATCTACTTTGTAAGTACTGGTGCGTTTGGGACTGAAGCCGCTTCCAGGCTCTTCTTAATCCAGGGTTGTTTTGAATCAGTAAAACTGAATGGCCAGCTGGGTAGGAAGGCAGGATGATTCTAAGCAAAATACTCCAGAAAAAACTGGCATTGACTATGTTGGACATGTACACAAACAGAGCAGCTGCATTCGAAATATAGAGAAAGAGAAAGCAGCTGGTTTCTTTGATGGCCCGTCTATGAGACTCGGTGCTGAGGTCTCTGGAGCCAGTGACACTGTTTCTCATGTTCAGAGTGTGTCTCCTGAGAGAGAAAATCAGCAGAGTGGCTGCTGCAATGTCCATGATCAGAGGAGGGAGGATCCCCAAACTGAATAAACAAGCAACACTGACCACATTGAACTCAATGAAGTACCTTTTTATTGTGAAGTTGAAGATGTTGAAACTTACAGAATTGTTGTTATATACAATGTAGGTGTCCTTGCAGAAGAACATGCTGGAGCTGAATGAAATAAACACCGAGAGCCACAGAAGCCAGGGCATTAATTCAGAAATTCTCCATTTTAGCTTGAGGAAGAGGGGGTAAGAAAAATTGGCAATCTTCACAAAGTGGAAGAAGCTAAGCAAAGCAGCGAGCCAGAGGCCACAATAATTAAAGAATACGAAAACTTACTCTGGAGATACTATAGGAAACACTGCTGAAAAAAAAACCTTTGAATGTGGAGAAGGTTGTTTCTACCAAGACGATGGTTTGGAAGCCTATTCTGGATATACTCAGGAGAAGCAGAATCCTAGTATTTATGGAAATTGCCTTTTTCTGAGCCCAAGAGACCACATTCACAACCATGATGATTCCATTTGCAATGATACCAATGATGCACTCTGTGGCTATAACTGTCAAAATTAAAATGGCAAATGGTGGCACATCGTGTTCCCAGTAGTTGATGGGTTGAGCCATTCTGGGTGGTTCCTCCTTGGAGCCTGAAGGGAAATGTGTCTCTGATATTCAACAAGCAGGTCCTTGTCAGCTCCTATGATTTATGTCATAGGAGGAAGAAGCTCATATACGATTTCCAAACACACTCAATTTGTTTATCCAAGAATTCTTACTTGTAAATATGGAGATGCAAATGATGGAATTATTTGGTTTCAGTCCTTTCCCTAGATCTGGACATGTTTATGTTAGTTTAGTCAAGACTCCCAGGGAAGCACTTTTTGTATGACTTCAACATTTCAACATCGTAAACCACTAACATGGTATTGAGAACCATGCTTTTTTTTTTTTTTTTTGTTATTTGAGACAGGGTTTCTTTTGTGTAGCTTTGGCTCCTTTCCTGGAACTCACAGAGATCCACCTGCCTCTGTCTCTCAAGTGCTGGGATTATCTTGGAGAGAACCATGCTTTTGACAGCTTCAGTTTAAATATTTAATATAGTATACCAAGTCACCAAGTCACTATTTAATGAGTTTTCACTTGTGAATTCAGGGAAGTCAGGATTAAAGATCTCTATGTGAATATACAGAGATAGTTTGAAGTGACTGAATTTATTAAAATTCAAGACATATGTATACATGTGTATATGTATTTATAGTATTTTGAATACAGACTTCAAATTTTGTGCTAGGTAATATCCAAACAATAAACATGTATACCTACACGCGCGTGCGCGCGCGCGCGCGCGCGCACACACACACACACACACACACACACACACACACACACGCACACACGCATATACACCACCATACTTAAACATTGTTCATTTCTATTATATCTATTTTTTAGACAAGAAAATTGAGTCATGCAGAGATTTAAAAACCTGTCCAAAGCACACAGCTTAAGAATAAGAGATTTGGTATTCAAATCAAAGTTACTTGACCCCACAGCTCATTAAAAAAAAATATTTTGTAATTTCATATGAGTACAATATTTACATAATTTCCTGACTCCAAATTCTCCCATGTGTTCTACACCCTCTTAAATTTGTGACCTCTTCTTTATCAGAGAACACGTACATGCACACACACACACACACACACACACACACACACACACACACACACACACATACACCTTACCAAGTCCATTTAATGTTGTTCTTATGTACCCGTGCTTAGGGCTGACCAGTTGAAAGTGATTAACCTGGATAACATATCAGGAGGCTCATCTCCATAGAAACCTCTCAGCAGCCATTTGTTGTTTATAACTTTTTATCTAGGGATGGTACCCTGTGAAATTTTCCCTTCTGTATTGTCATGTTAACTGTATTGTCATGTCTTTATACAGCTCTTCTTCTTCTCCTTTCTCCTTCTCCTCTTCATCCTCCTCCTCTTCTTTTTGGTATTTCAAGACAGGACCCTGGCTGTCTTGGATATTACTCTGTACACTAGGCTGGCCTTGGACTCAGATCTGCCGGCCTCTGCCTCCTTAGTGTGGAGATTAAAGTTGTGCACTGCCATGCTGAGCTTCATTATGCTGTCTTGTTTAGGCTGCCATATTGAAGTTTCATGGGTGAAGGTTTCCTGTAAGGCACTATCTCCCAGCAAGTAAGTACCCAGACCCTCTGACTCAATCTCTACTCACCCTCTGAGATGATCCCTGAACCATAGGTATAGGGGCCATGATGTAGATGTACTAGTTGAGGCCCACACCTACCAGAGCCACATTCTTGCTCACTGTGCAGACTCTTGTGTGTGGCAGAGGTTTGGTGGATATTTGATTCAACTGTGCCATTTCTGGTAGTCTTTTATGATATCCTAACCACTTAAAAGGAGTCATTAGAAGAAGACACCTTTGTGTTTGTGAGAACGTTAAAATCTTGATAGACCCCTCAATTTTGAAAAGTACTTGTTTGCTTTTTTTAAAGTTAAGGTTAACACTTTTCCTTGTTTCTTTCAAGAAGGCACTACTTTTTGAATGAGTTCTCAATTATCTTGAGAATATTTATTTCTCTGTGTTCCATGTGTGTGCGGCTTCCCATGGAGAACAAAAGAGTGGGCCGAATGGCCTGGTACTGTAGTTATAGATGGTTGTGATCCAACGGACATGTGTCCATGGAGCCAACCGTGGGTTCACTGGAGAAGCAGTAGCACTCTTGACCTTGGAGTCATCTCTCCAGCCTCAAGGCAGAACTTTCCTTATGGAATAAGTTACTGAGGTAACTCATTTCTTCAATTATACACGATTGATTACACACATATACACACTCCTTCCGTTTTGTACAAAACAGTATCAAAAAAGACTTGAGGTGAAAGGTCCATAGCTACTTTACAAAGCAGGCTAATAAACTTAGTGTGAAAGAATAACCATATTCATTGAAATTTAGGATATTAAAATGAAAATAGATGGAAATGAATCAGGAGAGTTGTTTCTGAGTCTAACATGGAAGCACAAGGTCATACAGCAATAGACAGATTGTGTGTTCAAAGTGAGTCAACTTTTTGTCAGTGTGTGTTACCCTTAATATTGATAAGAAAGTAATTATAATGAGGAAATTAGTGGGTGACAGGCCTACAAAAATCTTTGTAAGATTTGAGTTTTTCATTACTCAAGGCTTTTTTTTTTTTTTTTTTTTTTTTGAAATGGCAAAAACTTATGAAGGCTTTTTAGTTTGATTGTTTTATATGTTTGTCATACTTAAACCTTCGTTATTAAAATTTTTTTTTTTCTTGAGACAGGATCTCTCTACATATAGCCTTGACTGTCCTGGAGCTCACTTGGCTGGCCGTTACCTCACAGTGAGCCTGCCTCTGCTTCCTGAGTGCTGGGATTCCAAGCCAGTGACACTCTGCCTGCTCTTTTCCTTCATTTTTATATATGTGTGGCTGTTCTGCCTGCATGTGCACATAGTGCCCCTGGACCCACTGGAACTGGAGTTACTGAGCTGCCATATGGGTGCTGAAAATCAAGCCTGTGTCCTCTGGAAGAGCATCAAGTGCTTTTAACCTCTGAGCCATCTCTCCATTAAAGCTCTGTTCTGAGGCTCGGATTGCCTCCCTCTGCACTCTGGTGGTTTCTGTCCTCTACACACGTGGACTCCTCAGTGGCTTTCTCTTTTGTCCACTGATCCTGACTTCCAAGGGAGGGTAAGTGGTCATGATCTCTCAATCCAAGGCTTCCCTCATTGTTTTCTTCATCTTCCTCTTATGTCATTCTTGGTTACTAGCCCAATGCCCATATCTAGAATGCAGGGTATAGATACTTGATGGGTCAATAAATGCCCCCTAATGACCTTCTACTCATGGACATGAGAAGAAGCAATACTTACATCTTCCTTCCAGACTAAAATGTTTGTAGGTCTTTAGCGTAAGTTCAGTGTGGGAAAAGGAACACTAAGGTGGAGAGAGGACAAAATACATTTTGTATTGCTCTTAGCTTCAGATTCAAGATGGTGGCATCTGAATACAATTTCTTTGTAAGCTATTACTATTTGGTTGAGAATGCAAGTACATTGGATAAATTGGAAAATAGATAATTGAGGAGAAGATACTAGAAAATACTAGAAATATCTTTTAGAATTATATTTTTAGAAAGATATTAATAAACTCAATTTGTCTCAGTTTTATTTAGATTTTGCATTTATATATTCAGTGAGATTTATTTATCTTTATCATTTTTTATTTTTTCTTCGAAAATGCACACAGACATAATGTGTCTTGATATAGCCACCCCTACTCCTCCCTTTCCCCCTTCATCTAGGCTCCTGTGAAGTTTCTTGTGTTGTAATTTTTGTGAAATTATAATAATTCATAAAATTCATTGAGTACCTTTCTTGTGATTCTCTGAAGTTGTTCAATTTTTAGAAAGGAATCTATTTTCCTTGAATATTCTGTAAACTTTGCACAGGTAATTGTATGTTCTTTTCCTTTTAGATAGTTGGTGAGACACAGGAGATGTTTGATATAAATTAAATTTCTTTAATAATGATTTGCTATATTAGCTTGTCATTTTTTGAGCAATCATTTAAATTATTTACGTTTTACAGAAAAAAATCTTATTTCATACAGAGTTTCAACTCTCTTTGGCAGAAAATTTCTCATATGAGTTTGGAATAAATTACTGCTAGAGCTGTAGCTACTGTGAGCTTTTGTTTCCTGATATTGTTTATTCAGTGTGTCTTTCCCCTTTGTTTTCTAATTCGACTTTTGTGCAGTATCTAGATTGCTTCCAGGTTCTGGCTATTATGAATAATGCTGCTATGAACAGAGTTGAGCAAGTGTCTTTGTGGTATGATTGAGCATCCCTTGGGTATACACCCAAGAGTGAGTGGTATCATTGGATATTGAGGTAGATTGATTCCCAATTTTCTGAGAAACTGCCATACTGATTTCCAAAGTGGCTGGACAAGTTTGCACTCCTACCAACAGTGGAGGAGTGTTTCCCTTGCTCTGCATCCTCTCCAACATAAGCTGTCCTCAGTGTTTTTGATCTTAGCCATTCTGACAGGTGTAAGATGGTATCTCAGAGTTGTTTTGATTTGCATTTCCCTGATGACTAGGGATACTGAGCAATTCCTTAAATGTCTTTTCGCCATTTGGGATTCTTCTGTTGAGAATTCTCTGTGTAGATCTGTAGCCCATCTCTTAATTGGATTGTTTGGTATTTTGATGTCTAATTTCTTAAGTTCTTTATATATTTTGGAGATCAGCCCTCTGTCAGATGTGGGATTGGTGAAAATCTTTTCCCATTCTGTAGGCTTTACTTTGTCCTTTACCTTACAGAAGTTTCTCAGTTTCAGGAGGTCCCATTTACTAATTGTTGTTCTCAGTGTCTGGGCTACTGGTGTTATATTTAGGAAGTGGTCTCCTGTGCTAGTGCATTCTAGGCTACTTTCTTTCTCCTCTATCAGGTTCAGTGTAGCTGGATTTATGTTGAGGTCTTTAATTCACTTGGACTTGAGTTTTGTGCATGGTGACAGACATGGATCTATTTGTAATCTTCTACATGTTGACATCCAGTTATGCAAGCACCATTTGTTGAAGATGCTTTCTTTTTTTCAATGTACAGTTTTGGCTTCTTTGTCAAAAATCAGGTATTTGTAGGTGTATGGATTAATATGAGGATCTTCAGTTTGATTCCATTGGCTCACATGTTGGTTTTTATGCCAATACCAAGCTGTTTTTATTACTATAACTTTGTAGTAGAGCTTGAGGTCAGGGATGGTGATGCCTCCAGAAGTTGCTTGATTGTAAAGGATTTTTTTAGATATTCTAGGTTTTCTGTTTTTTCATATGATGTTGAGAATTGTTCTTTTGAAGTCTTTGAAGAATTATGTTGGGATTTTGATGGGGGATTGCATTGAATCTGTAGACTGCTTTTGATAAGATTGTCATTTTTATTATGTTGGTTCTACCTATCCATGAGCATGGGAGATGTTTCCATTTTCTGATATCTTCTTCAATTTCTTTCTTCAAGGACTTAAAGTTCTTGTCATCCAGGTCTTTCATTTGTTTAGTTAGAGTTACCCCGAGGTATTTTATATCATTTGTGGCTACTTTAAAGGGTGATGTTTCTCTGATTTCTTTCTTGGTCCATTTATCATTCGTGTATAGGAGAGCTATTGATTTTTTAAAGTTAATCTTGTGTCCTGCCACATTACTGAACGTTTTTATCCATTGTAGGAGTTCCCTGGTAGACTCTTTAGGATCACTTATGTAGACTATCATATCATCTGCAAATAGAAAGTTTGACTTCTTCCTTTCCAATTTGTATCCTCATGATCTCCTTTTGTTGTCTTATTGCTCTAGCCAGAACTTTGAGTACTGTATTGAAAAGATATGGGGAGAGTAGACAGACTTTTCTTGTTCCTGATTTTAGTGGAAACACTTTGAGTTTCTCTCCATTTAATTTGATGTTGACTGTTGGCTTGCTGTAAATTGCCTTTCTTATGTTTATGTATGTTTCTTGTATTCCTGATCTCTCTAAGACCTTTATCATGAAGGAGTGGTGGGTTTTGTTGAAGGATTTTTCAGCATCTAATGAGATGACCATGTGTTTTTTTTTCTTTTAGTTTTGTTTATATGATGGATTATATTGATAGATTTTTGTATGTTGAATCATCCCTACATCTCTGGGATGAAGCCTACATGATCATGGTGGATGATTTTTTTTTTTTGATGTGGAGAACTTGTTATTATTAAAAAATATAAGAAATATAAATATACTCATTTACTCTAAGTCATATACACTTACCACCTGTAAAATTAGCTGTGCATACTTCTTTTGTAATTTGTTTACAACTGCTTTGCCAATTCCTTTGTTATTTCCCTTTCAGATTTTTTGAATAAACTAAAAACAGTTGCTTATTCATTCACTTATATGAGCATACAGTCCATGTCAGGTACTCACACTGGCTATAGAAAGAAAACATGCATGCTGTCCCTAAGAAACACTAACAATAACTTTGATAGCTGCATGGGCTGTTTCTTCTTGGTGGTGTAGGATCTGCTGTGTGTTGAGTAGGTCTTTGTTTTAGCCTCTGTCTTCACTGATCCAGCTGACTAATGCCTGGGGGTGGGGTGGGGTGCTCGACTAAGAGATCAAGGTTACTGTCTAGTCAGAGTGTCCAGAGGCCAGCCTCACTCTGGTCGTAGATCAGCTAAGGCCAGTGATCACATCAAGGCTGGGTGAGGCCACTCAGTAGAAAAAGGACCCGACAAATAGGCAAAAGAGTTATAGCCGCCCCCACTCATGCTCTTTAATTTTGTTATAGTAAAGCCTTCTAGTTTTCCTAAGAGAGGAAACTATTTTCATTCATTCCAGAGACAAAAATGGTAACTGTAAAGCAAGGAACACTGAAGGAATAATTGTACCAAAAGATACCCAAGAGGAGGTCGTTACTAATGACTGCTCTAGTGAATGAATAAATATAGAAAGGTATGTGGGGAACTTCTAGAAAGATTTATAAGGAATCAATCACTGTGACTATCTGTTGACTCTAAATACCTAAGTAAAGGCAACATTTTAGTATTGTGGACCCATGGACATATCTGTAGGGGATGATCTTGATTCTTGAGTGATTCTGGAAGATGCAACCTACTGTGAGTCACGTCATACCCAGACCAGGTATTTCTGGGCTGTATAAGCAAAGAAAGATACCTGAGCATGTGCAGTCTAGCAAGCTTTTGTTTCTCTGTGCTCTTGACTGTGGATGTGATGCTTCAATCCCTGCCTTAGCTTTCCCTCAATGATGGATTGCAACCTGTAACTGTAAGCTGAATAAACTCTTTTCTTCCTAGGTTGTTCTCTGTCAAGACTATTTTATTACTGCAACAGAAATGAAAATGGAGCAATGACTTAGGAACATATATAGTATTTAAGAGTTGAAAATAGTTGTAAATCAGCTTTTTAATAAATTATTCAGGGAAAGAATATATTAAAAGTATGAAAAAAATGAGTTAAATGTTATTGCCGAGCTTGGTGATGCACACCTTTAAACCCAGCCCTTGGGGGACAGAGGCAGTAGATAGCTGTGAGTGCAAGGCCAGACTGGTCTAAATAGTCCCAGACCAGCCAGTACTACACAATGAGATCCTATCTCCCAAAATAAATATTATTGTTTGGGGCATGCAACTAAATTAAGTTTTAAAAATACTTACTTTATTTAAAGATGTTAAAATACACATAAATTGTGTGTGTGTGTATGTGTGTGTGTGTGTGTGTGTGTGTGTGCCTGAGCACACATTAGTGTGTATGCTGTAGTGTGCCATCACGTGGGCCTAGGGACTGAACTCAGGCTCTCAGGCTTGACAGAAGCACCTTACTTGCTGAGCCATCTCACTGGCTCTCATATTTTTGTTGTTATAAAATTAAGATCGATAGTTTTCATTATAGAATTTTTAGCATATCAACATATTTTTCTTGGACTCTTATTGTTTTCTCTTTCCAAATCTTCTCTGAGTCCATTAGAAGGTAAATGCCTTTCCCCACCTAATTAAAACCGTTGTTCTCTTCTCCTCTGGTTCTCCTCTGGTGCACACTAGATGGGCCAAGTGGATTTTAACCTAAATTTTTTTTTTTACATTTTGCATTGCTTAATTTCATGCACTCTTCCTTAAGCCACACTCACCACTTTTGTCTCCTGGGTGAATGAAATAATTTTTTTCACGATTCACTTTTCTTTTCTCTCATGTTGAATTCAGGAATTAGCTTTTTGTTTATTCCCGTACCCTCGGCTGACTTCTGTCCAGGTGCTCTTCTATCCCATTGCTCTTCTGTTTCCACTCTTCCCTCCAACCACAGTGTAAGGGCATTGCATTTCAGGTATGACTCTCTCCAAACTTGATTTTCCCCTTGTCATACCCACTCAGTATTTACTGTAAGTGTAAAGTCTGGGTGAGGCGTGTAGGAAGTACAAGACGAAACAGCTTGGAACTTTGTTGTGAGTCCTGCAGCAGGAGTACCTCCCTTAGAAAACTCCACCTTCCACTTGGGGCTCTTCTGTAAATCTCAGTTGGTTAATGTGATTCAGTGGAATGCTCGCTGGGCTCCCATCATGTTTCGGAACTATTTGAAGGCCTCATATTTTATTCCAAGAAGTTGAAAACCTACTGATTGGTCAGTGATGACAATAAAGCAAATGGCACTGAATGAATAGAAAAAAATTCAGTCTCCTCCAGGGATTTATTTTTAGTACATGAATGTACTGTCTCATTTGGGATGAGGAAGCATCCACGTGCCAAAACTGCCAAGGTTGGGTGCGTGTTAAAGAAGTGCTCAAGATAAGGATGAAAAGCGACTTGGGGATGGCTCACATCTATCAGAGCTAGGGGCCATGGAAGCTCACTTGTGGATTTTTCTCAAGATCTTTTAACAAAAACAAGGGTAAATTTTCTTGTAACTAGAACAAATATAGAGTCACCTTTATGCTAATGAACAGTCACATCTAAAGGAGTTATGATAGCTCACTTAAATATGCTAGTGGTCTTGTCATTACATAAGGAGATGCTTGTAGAGTTACTTGCTCTTCTTGGGAAAAGAAGCAGCACCACATGATAAACAAATACAGTATCTTGGAACAAGTCAATATTCTGATTCTCTTCTCTTTACCCTGGCATATTGTGCTACATGTTAACAATAAGCATTGTGAGCAGGATGCCCATGTTTTAATCTCAGGAATTTGTACATTTAATATTTAACAGGACAAAGAGGCTTTAAGGATGTGATTAAGAGAGTAGCATCCAAGCAGCAGAGATTTCTCTGTTATCCAGTTGGTGTTTCTGATAACACATACACTGAGGCAAAGAAAACATATAGGATGATGGGAAAGTGAGTAAAGAGGAAGAAAAATGTCATCATGGAAAGATTTTATGTTCTGTGTAAAGGTCCTCATTAGGTCTTTGTTACTTGTGGTTCTGAAAGGTACAGGACTGTGTATAAGGGAACTGAAAATTTTGCCAGAATTCTGAACAAAGTTGGACCTACAGCCTCCAGAATACATGCAGCCCATCTTGATCTTGACACCATTTAGGATTTCTGATCCACAGGACAGCAATGTATTGCATTAGTGTTTGTAACATTTCCTCTTTCATTTTTGATTTGATTTATTTGAACCTTACAGACTCACATGAATGCCACCTTGAGGTGTCAACCATTATCTTATTTAAATTTGAAGTATATGTTGGTGCCTCTATAGCAGATTTGGGTCTGGAGCTTTCAGCTGGTCGGTCATACAACTGTAACACTGTGACAGTAAGCATGTTGAGTCATGTGTCGTCAAGTTCACCATGCAATTCATGATACATACAAATGTCATTCTCACTTTTCTTTCCCATACATTTTGATTTCTTGAACTCATTATTCCAAGGTATTATTTTTAAAAATCAAATAATAAAATAATACCTTGCTGTGGTGGCACACACCCATAAACCCAGGAGGCTGAGACAAAAACTTAGAGCTAGAGCCACAGAAAGAGCCTGCTTCAGAACATAAATAAGTGAGCAAGGAGCCAGTTTTATATCATTCAAAATCAGGAATGTGTGTGACAAGAACACCAGAGCTCTCCTCCTTTTTTTTCTATGACAGGGCTGCTCAGCTATAATTTCCCACACAGTTGTCATGTACACCAAGATCTTCAATTTCATTATTTCCACTGTTCCCACCATCTGGTGACCTGGCAGCTTTATGGTGTTCTCGGGTTTTATGATCAGCCATGGCAAAGCTGTGGTAGGCAGTGGTACTGTTTATTTGTTCATCAACAGTTTGGGCTGGAAGCGTTAGCTATCTATCATAAGCCACTGAGGTATGAGTGCACTTTGCCTTTGTAGTACATTCACTGCCTACTGTCCTGCATGAAAGAAGCACCATCATTGGAAAGAAAAAGGCCAGTTGGATTTTTTTTTTATTTCTTTTATTCTTTGAGTTTATAATATAAATTGCATCATTTTCCTCTTTCCTTTTCTACCTCCAGACCCCTCCCTTTTCTCTTTTCATGGCCTCTTCATTAATTTTTGTTTTATATATATATATATATATATATATATATATATATATATATATATATTCATATACATATATATTTCTGAAAACATAAATATAGCCTGCTCAGTCTGTATAATCCTATTTATATGAATATATTTTCAGGGCTGAACATTTGATATTGGATGACTAATTCATTTGCTGTTTCCTGGAGAAGACTATTTCTTCCACTCTCAGCATTCCTTAGTTGTCTCTAGTTTTGTTTTTGTGTGTGTAGGGTTGAGGCCTCCTGGGATTACCACTGTCCACTTTAGCATGTCCATTATTATCCTTGTTCAGCTCATGGTTAGGCAGCCATGTTGGTAAGGTTTTGTGATTGTAGTTTCTGACATTACTATGATCCTCTGGCTCTTATGATCTTTTTACCATCTCTTCTGCAATGATCCCCGACCGAGTCTTTGGTTCAGGAGTTGTGCTATAGATATATCTGCTGGGGCTGGGCTCCACAGATCTACATGTTGATTGGTTATAGTTTTCTACATGGTTTCCATCTGTTGCAAAGAGAAGTTTCTTTGATGAAGGGTGAGGACAATTATCTCTGAATATAAGGATAAAAATTTAAATGTAGTTAGGAATTATGCTGGTTTAGTAATGTGGTGGTTGTAAGTTTTAGATCCATGACTTTCTCAGGCCCTATGGAAATATGACCACCACATTGGTACTTCAAAATGTTGTTCTTTGTTTTGGCTCTTTTGGGGAGCCCACCACCCAGCTCTCAAATAAATCACATGTGGAGGATTATTATTACTTATAAATGTCCAGCCTTAGCTTGTTTTATTTCTTGCCAGCTTTCTTTAACTTAAATTATGTCATCTACCTACCTTTTGCCTCTGTGCTTTTCTCATTCTCTTTCTTCTATAAATCTTACTCTTACTCTGTGGCTTGCTGTGTAGTTGGGTGGCTGGCTCCTGGGGTCCTCCTTCTCTGGTTACTTTTTCTTTCCTTCTGTATATTCTCTCTTTCTGTCAATCCCACCTGTCCTTTCTCCTGCCTTGCTATTGGCTGTTCAGATCTTTATTAGAGCATCAGGTGTTTTAGACAGGCACAGTAACACAGCTTCACAGAGTTAAACAAATGCAACATCAACAAAAATAACACAACTTAAAATAATATTCTACAATAGCTAGTTATTAGTGTGGTTCATTGATGTTATATAATAGCTGAGTAGGACTGTTGGTTATTTTCCTCTTTTGAAAGCCAGCATGGCCTCTTTTAGTGCTATGAAAGCTAGTGCATAAGGAGGAGGATTTCAGGTAAGTTCCAGGTCGGGAGCTTCTAGGCCCTGGGTTTGAAATGTATAGTGTCTTCAGAAATAGGGACTTACCTTCCACCTGGGGGTGAGGGTAATAGCAATAGCTTTTAATGTTTTGGGAATCTCTTAGACAACCTTGACCAACAACTCCAAAGTAGGCTTCTTATCCTTGGTGTTGGGATTTTGTTAGATGGTATTTGATTTTTAGAGGGAGCATTGTCAACCCAAATGAGAAAATTTCATTTGAATTATATATATATGTTTGTTTAAACACAGATTTATGTGTATTGTAGTTTTTTTGGTAGACAGTAAATAGTATGATTCTTCATAACTTTTAAAGCATCCTCACTGTTATTTTAACCCTCCTATCTCCTTCTGTATTTATCCCCTCTGCCTAATTCGAGCCCTCCCTGTTCTTTCCCTTTCTCCAGTCAGAGATAACTTATACTCTGCTAGTCTCCTCTCTAATTATCCCAGTGGTAGTTCCTTCTTACTTTCCTAGTTTCTGTAGTTATTTCAAGATGTAGGCTCACATTTCAATGTTTGGTCCTAGGAGCCTCAGATGAGAAAGAACATGTCACATTTGCCTTTCTGTGTCTGGGTTACCTCACTCAATATGATCTTTTTTTAGTCCTATCGATTTACTTGCAAGTTTCATGATTTTATTTTATATTTTACAGCTGACTAGTATCCTGCAGTATATTACACACCATGTTTTCTTTATCCATTGTTTGGCCTGAAGTCACTTAGGTTGTTTCTACCTCATAGCTGTTGTTACTAGAGCATCAGTTGGTTGATCAAGTTTCTGTCGAGTAGGGGAGAAAGTTTCTGTGGAGTAGAGTGTCAAGTCCCTTGGACAGATGCCAAGGAGTGGTGTAGCTGGGTCACATGGCATATTTAGTTTCAGCTTTTTGAGAGTTCTCCACACTGATTTCCGGAGTGGCTGGACCAGTTCGGGGTCCCGCTAACAGGGAGTGAGGTTCCCTCCTCTCACTCTCCTTCCAGCATTGCTGTTGGTTGTTTGGTTGACCCCCCATCCTGACGGGGTGAAATCTCAAAGATGTTTTTATTTGCATCTCCCTAACTATTAAAGATATTAATTATTAAAAGAATACTCATTATTAAGGGATTTTTGAGGCATTTCTTAGCCATCATTTCTTTCTTTCTTTCTTTCTTTCTTCCTTCCTTCCTTCCTTCCTTCCTTCCTTCCTTCCTTTCTTTCTTTCTTTCTTTCTTTCTTTCTTTCTTTCTTTCTTTCTTTCTTTCTAATTGAGAATTCTTATTCGGGTCTCAGGTTCATTTTCTGAATGGATTCCCCTTTATTACCCCTTTATTTTTAACTCTTTGACTTTTGAGTTTTTTTTTTAAATATGCATGTATGTATGTGTGTATGTATATATGTGTGTATGTATGTATGTATGTATGTATGTATGTATGCATGCATGCATGCATGTATGCATGTAGTGGGTAGCCATTCCAGCCTTGGCCTGGAAGTTCCAACCCCCTTTGAGGCTTCAGTAATGGTCACACCTACAAGGCGGGGCTGAGAGAGGATGCTAACTACCCAGGATCCAAAGGAGAGGCCTCTCTTGGTTCCAGGACCCTGGACGATGGAGGTAGACCAAGCAGAGTTCTCCAGAGAACACTGCCGGACTGTGCCATACCTTTCCCAGACCCTGTTACCTATCCCTTCATTTGTAAGTTACGCCACAAAATAAACCTCCCTTTTAACTATGTGGAGTGGCCTTAATAATTTCACCAATATATGTATGTATGTGTGTATACTCTGGGTATTACTCCTCTGTCATATATATAGCTGGCAAAGGTCCTAAACTATCTATACAGTTCTGTGGGCTTCTGCTTCACCCACTTGATGTTCTCTTTACATGTGCAGAGGTTTTTTAGTTTTATTTATTCCCACTTGTCACTGTTGGTATTAATTCTTGAGCAACAAACAGAGTCCTATTCAAAAAGTCCTTTTTTTCCCCACCTATATCATGTAGGGTATTTCTAATGTTTTCTTCTAGCAGTTTCAGTTTTTAGCATTTAGGTATTTGATCCATTTATAGTTAGTTTTTGTGCAAGGTGAGAGATAAAGTTCTAATTTCATTCCTCTGCATCTGGACATCCAATTTTCCTAGCACGGTTGTTGAAGATGCTTTCTTTTGTCCAGTGTGTGTGTGTGTGTGTGTGTGTGTGTGTGTGTGTGTGTGTGTGTGTGTTTCAGCACCGTTGTCAAATATGACGTGGCTAAAGTTGCATATACTCATGCTTGTGTCTGAGTTTGTTCCATTAGTCTGTCTTTTCTTTTCTTTTTTTAAATCACTATGGCTCTATAATATATCCAAAAAGTGAAATTGAAGGTATTATGCCCACAGTATGTATTTCTTCCTAGTTGGGAAGATGAAGATTCTAATTCCTCTTTTTAACTTTTTTATTTCCTTTTTTATTGTGCTAGGAATTGAATTTTGTGCCTTACAAATGCCAGGCAATCACTCTATCACTAAACTACCTCCCCATTCCATGATTTTGTGTGTGTGTGTGTGTGTGTGTGTGTGTGTGTGTGTGTGTGTGTGTGTATGTCATGCCCAGAGGTGTTAAGGAGGGGTACTAGTCTAAGAAATTCAGACAGGTTGGGTCAGTGCTTCTTTCTAGTGGCTTCTATTCCTGAAGACCACTTTCTACTGAGATTATTCCCCCTTCTCACTCCCCTATAGCTGGCAGTTTGGAGGTAGATTAGCAAGTCTGTGCTAGGCTTCCTTTGATTGATTGAGCCTCTGAGGTAGAGCGGAGATCCTATCTACCTATATTTATCTTTGTCTGAACTTAGGCTTCTGGAGAAAGTTCTGTCACCAAATTCCTGTGGTCCTATATATTGTGTCCTGGCTGTGACCAGGATGAGTATGGGGAGGTTGTGGGCAGGGAAAAGTGAGGGATGAATGTGAGGACAGGTGGGTTGGGATCTGGGTGGGTTTGTGCATCTTTCAGCTTCAGACTCCCCTACCACAGCATCGCTTCTGTCTGTCTCCCCTGTCAGTGCTACTGTATCAAGTTCTCTGTGTACTTCCGGTGACCTAGATCTCTTTCTCTCCTAGGCAATGGTTGAGAGACAGAGAGAGATGGAAGAAGGGTCCTGGAATGTGTGGCATATATTTTGGAAGCATGGCCATTAAGTGGCACTGTATCTTTGATAGAGAATATATTGGCCCAGGAAACACAGTGTGGGAGTGTCATCTCTCATCATCTCTTTAAATTGTGAGCATCCTGGGAGATCAGGTATGTATGTAAAGTATTTGACGAAATAACTCCAGACTGTTGTCCAAAAGCTTTGCTGATTTATGCACTCCCACAGGCTGTGCTTCATGCTTACAACATGCCTTTGTTTCACACTCACACGTGGAATCACTCAACTCTCTGAATTTTCCTTTTTTTGCAGTCAAGTCAAAGTCATAATACACAAAATGACTGGCCTTCCAAATGCACCATGAGCTCTGAGTCTTTTTCTGGCCAGTAGCTGAAAAGAAGAAAGGTATAGGTCAGAGAGCTGGGAGGGACGGCGGGATGTAGTTGAACTGTAATGGTGGAAGAACTTGAAATCTTTTGTCAGTTCTACTTTGAGATTTCAGTGTTACTCTGGAAACAGTTGCTCATCCTGACTTCGGGTGTTCTGTCTTCTATGCTAAGTGGTGAGACCCAGTCCTGTTCTCACTCACTAGGATTCAAACACTTATTATATCATTTTTGTAAATGTGTCCTGGAAAACAGTGTTAAAGCAACCTTTGGGCTTTCTGAGCAGATGCCCTGTTGTAATTATGGGAAAAAAGATGTACACAGTTCATTGTGAAGTTGTAGAAGTTTATTTTTTACATAGCTATTTGAGCACAGAGTTCATTTCACTGTATTTTATTTTACTACAGAGATACATGCAAGAAAGGAGCTCTCCTCCAAGTGGGGAGTTTGGTGGTCTCGATGTAGGGGAGACCCTTCCAGTTTATGATGGTACAGAGATTTCACGTGCAGCAGTCCTCATGTAGGTAGTTACTGGGTATATTTTCTCACCTTCAGGACATATGCCCTTAGCTGGCACAACTTCTGCCTTCCCTCGTAGGACAGTATTTACTACAGAAGGAAAAGCAGAACTGTTAACTTATGAACTCCACATAGCTTT
The DNA here is from genome assembly GCF_903995425.1 of Onychomys torridus. Lineage (NCBI taxonomy): Eukaryota > Metazoa > Chordata > Mammalia > Rodentia > Cricetidae > Onychomys > Onychomys torridus. Next base: position 28,467,214 of record NC_050445.1, read on the forward strand.
ATCTCCACCCTTCCTGATTTTAATACACTCTGATTCCCCTTCCTATATGCAAGGTATAGTTGCTGTTTGAACTCCCTTCCCTTCATTTCAGCTCCTTCTGTCCCCTCATTTCCTTTCAATTTGGTTTCTCATCAGTTTCCTCCTTTCACTTTCCCCTTTTCTTTCTGCTATAACATTGATTCTTTTACTTACTTTTTCCTTTTTTTTTGGAGCTGAATATCAAACCTGGGACTAGGCAAGCACTCTACCACTGAGCTCAATCCCCAACGCTTATTTTTTTTTTTTATTGCTCTGATACATCCTGACATTCAGCTGTTATCTGACATTCATAAGCAAGTAGGAAATGCTCCCAATTACCATAGACTTGAATATCCCAGAAGAAGTTGTTTGTGGTACATATGCAAGCAGTGTATGCTGCATGAGCAGAAAGATACTTGATGTTTGGATTGTCCTCAGTACTGACTTTTACCTGAGGCAAAGGAAGTGGGCAAGGGTTAAAAAGTGTCAATACAGAGAAGACAGCCTGGGACTGACCATGAAGTAACATAAGCATTTTCCAGGGCACTGTGTGAATGGACTGTCAAATATTTCCTCTTAACTATCTGGGTACACTTGATGCTTAGCAAGTTGTCTGTAAATGATGTTTCAAATTTAATTTTGGCCCCACTGAGTGTAAGAAGGAAAATATCTGATGTTATCTTTGGCATAGTGAATGACTGAAGTTTAAAAGTGTTTTTACAAGTTGTCATATATTACATTTTTCCATCTAATGGAGTGAAATTGTGTGTGTGTGTGTGTGTGTGTGTGTGTGTGTGTGTTTGACTCATCAGCTGGTTTAGGGTTGGATTACTAAGCACTTTATTTTAGAAATGTCAGGGCCAAAGAGTATTGTTGTTGTATTATGTTTAGGATATTCATTCTTTTTCATCTGGACTAAGGCTGAAGATGTCTAAATCAGGGTCAAAGAGAATGACTCAAACCCCTCCAGAACCAATATGGGTTTAAAGCAGGAGACACCGATTGTCAACTCTGCTGTGGTGAACTGACTGACTTTTGTTTTTAGCTGTGTGACACAGTTCTTGTTACACTGATTTTTCTTCCTGTCATTGTAAAATGAAAGTATTGATACTTGTATCCCTTGTATGAGTTCATGAATCTTTGTACTTTCTGAGTGAAATTGACAGATACCATTTGAGACTTAAAGATGTTCATTATACAAATAAAAACAGTCCCAGGTTAAAAGTTCCTGGCTGACTAGTGTTTAAACATTGTTTTTACTTCAGCCAAGAGATATAAAACTTAATCAATGGTCAGATATAAGGAATGACTTCTATATGGCTTAAGCAATACTGTGTTCTAAATCGAACAGAGAGAATATCAGGATATCTACTCATTACCAGATCAAATGCATTTCTAGCATTATTTTCATCTGGGTAATTATCAGAGACTTTTACCCTGTATTTCTATTATGGCTTTTGGTATAACTAAAAATTTCCCTTATTTTTGTAATGATTTTTTAAAAATTTCAGTTTTAAAAAGATTTAATATATATATATATATATATATATATATATATATATATATATATATATAAAATATGGGAGAGAGAGTGTATGTGCACATCCAGTATCCACAAAGACCAGAAGATGGTGTCAGATACCCTAGAACATGACCCACCCAGGGTCCTCTGAAAAAGCAGCAAGTGCTCTTAACCACTGAACCATATCTCCAGCCCTCAAACTTTCTTTTGTATCCCTTTTCTAAAAGTCCAAAGAGAATGTTAAGGAATTGTGAAAGACAATGAGCAGGAGATGAAGAATTTGGAAGAACTGAAGAAGAAAGTAGACCCAGAAATGAAGGTGGAGACAGTGTGTGTCCATGCTTATAGGGTGTAAATGAGACCTCACATTAAGGGACAGTACAGTCACCTCTCTACTATATTTCTTAGACCGGCCAAAGTATATTGATCTGCCTCGTCTTGACTCTCCACTACTACTGCATGAGGTGGAGTCAGGGCGTGAAGGGAGGTAGGAACATAAGACCAATAGTCTCCTGTTCATTACAACTCATGTTTATCTTTGCTGCACTTCCATTTTCCTTATTTTCATGCTTCCCATTCCTTTTCCTTCCTCCTAAATTTTCCTCTTGTTTCCTTGTGAAGACCTTTAGCCCACAGTTAAAAGTCTGCACTCACCAATCTCCTTCATAACCCTATTACTTTACCTTTAGGAATTTGTAACACATACATTTCTAACACAATTTCTCTGAGTTTCAAAGCTATGTACACAGAAACACTTCAAAGGGCAGCATTTAGCACCATATCAACTTGCTGAAATTTCTTTATGACAATACTTCTTTTCATGTTAGCTCTCAGTTACTCACTTACCGCTATACATTTATCCACATTGTTTGTAATCATGATTTCTACTGTAAATTCATTTGCATTTTTTATTGGAGAAATTTTCATGTTTATTGAAAATAGATTGTTCCTGTAACAGTAGAAAAAGCAAAAACAAAAACAAAAAATCACATTAAAATCCAATACTCAGGTGTTCTTTTATTAACAGCAGAGAGTATCAGGAACCAACTGTCCGGGAGACAGTTGTGAAGCTCAACACTTTACTCTGGAAGGACCCTCTGCATGCAACTTCTCTCAAAGTATTCCATGTTTCTAGCCAACACACATATCCAACAGGATGAGCCAAATGGAGGCCAGAATATATTAAATAAAAAAAAAAAGGTCACCTCTTGAATGTGGAGACCTGGGCTAGCAAAGCTTCTCTCTCTTTTTGTCTATTCCCAGTCATTATTCCCTGGTGGCGGTTCATAATTTCACAGTCTACCTCAGTGCACTCACTATTCTCTTTTCCTTATACAATTATCTAAAATCCCCCTTCTCAAAGCAGAAGGATTTGAAACCCCCAGAGTCTCCTAATTCAGTCATATAGACCAACCAGCTTTATAGTAACAACTGATTCACCTCAGTATTTTTACTTCAGCTCACTGCTCTTTAGCCCTGATGTAGGGAGCTCCAGAAGTTCTAGTTGACAAAAGTTCTATTCTCAATTCAAATCCTCTTTATAGCATTCCCTATGTTGCCCAGACCTTTACCTCTCTTAAAGAAATGGTCTCCCTTAGCAGGTAAAATTTCCCCATCCAAATCTCCATGGATTCATTACCATCTGGTAGATTCTCCTTTCCCATATGGTTCTGTGTGCTGCTAGTGGACTCTGATTTCTCCCTGTAACTCAAGGCTTTCCTCTTGTCAAAAGTCATAGAATCCGTTATATATCATTTTCTCTTTGGAATTTGAATCTGATATTTCTTTGCTCCTTCTGTCACAGACTTAGATAATGGATTTAGCACATGAGGAACCTTGTATAGAAGAGTGGGGTACACAATCAAGTTTCTGCATTTTTTTTCTTTTGTTTAAACAAATCTGCTTCCATTGTGGTCAACAGAGCCCTACATATTGGAGCTGCTGAAGATGTTAGCCTTTGCTTTACAATAATTTTTCTATGGGTAATTTATTAGTTTTGTTTTTGTTGTTATTTGAGTCAAGACATCCACTCTGTTACCAGGGGAGTCTTGAAAGTACATTCCTTCGCCTCTATATACAAAGCTTAAAATTAGAGATGAATTACAGCCTACCCATAGCTTATTCCCCAAATATAGGGCAAGCTCACCTCTCTGCTTATATTTCTCATATTGATGAAAATGGTAAGACTATAAACCTAGGCAGAAAAGTCATTTTTAACAGAACTTTTAATTATCACTTATTCATTTGGTATCAGGACATAGGCTTGAGAAGCTACATATTGCCTCAGAGTTTAGAAAAGTGAAACTCAGAGACACAAATAATGAGAATCCAATGTGTTCTCATTAAGTAGGAACATATCCAAGGAAGGTGGTGAGGGAAAAGGAGTGCCTTACCTATTGTCCTGACCATAGGCAGTCTCCAGAAATAAGCACATAACCAGGAGATGTATAAGAGCTCCCGGCTGGTAGAGAACTTGTAGAGAAAGCATGTTGTAAGAGTTGACACTCCTGAGTCTTGACCATCTAGAACCCAGATCTCTTTTATTTGTAGTCAGTAGACAATGAAGCAGATGGGCAGCTCCACCTGGTTGAAATTGTCATATGTTGGGATCCTTTCCATTGAGACCTTGTTTATTCTTCTGTAACAAAGGTCAATATTCAGCTGGAACTTCAAATTGGATTATAGTGAATAACAAATGAGTTTTTCTTTGTTTTGCCAATTTAAGATTAGAATGTTCTTAGATTATTAGGGTGGGTCCAGTTCCAATTTTTATAAGTAAGATTTTTTTTTTAATCCTTTGCTTCCTTACCTGCTCTTATTGTGGAGATATGTAAATGTTAATCGCTTTTTTTCTGTCTTCTGATACCATAGAATCTTATCTACTCAGTAACTCAGAGAACCTCACCTCAAAATTTTTCTGTAGTTGAGCTATGACTACCAATTTCATTATTACTCAACTCACTTGATTTGTGTCTGTAGGTCCAGTGGGTCATCTGTAGGATATGATGGTCCTCCCTTACATATATAGAAAGTTTCTTGAAAATTCAAGGCATATATTTATGAAGAAGTAACATGTTATGGGGGATACAGATAAATTTGATATAATTTTAACCATATCTTCAGAGAGCAAAAACTTGGTCAGCTTAGCTTCTTGTGTATTGGTTCTTCCAGAAGACTTAGGTTCACATTGAAAGGACTCTGGACAACCCTAGCATGGTGAGCAAGGCTCTGGCAGGCCTTGCCCTTCTCCCCCATTCCATCTTCCTTGCTAAAAACCATTAGACTACATTCCTAAAGCTATCCCACCAAGGTTCCATTATTTGAACACTTCCTCCTCCTGAGGCTGACTACCAAGGTCTCACTATTATAGTATTGAATTCCAGCAATCAAAAGCCCCCTTTGGCTCATCTAATTAAGATGTCTAAATAAAATTAAACACATCATCTTAACACAAGGTTTCCCTTTGAACCTTTATAAACTGTTATTTTCCTATATGCTACATTTGTCTCCTGTCTATCCAGAGGCAGTCTTTGTCACTCTAGGACACATATCCCTGCTGCCCTTCCCTTGTTCCTTTCCCTTCTCCCTCATCCTTTATCTCCTGTCTTTTTTTGCTTTTCCCCTGCCTTCTGTCTCTGTGGTACAAATAAATCTCCTTTGTGCTTGGTCTTGGGTGTCCTAAGCAGATACTTATCCTTTCACACATTAGATATGCAGGGATTATAATCCAGAAACTTCCAGGAAAGGTCTTGTCATTCTAGCCCTCTGCCTCTCAAACAATAGTTACCTCTCAGCCTGCTTTTTCTATCTGTGGGGAGCTCAGATGTGAAGAGAGATGCCGGAATTTGTGTTCACCTCCACTGAACTCCAAGATAAAAAGTAAACTGAAGAAACTCTTGCAGGGTTAGAGTAACTAGAGGACCCATGAATTAGCCCACCTTCTGTTGTTGAAACAGGAGAATCTTGGTACCCTGTGGTAGACGGCAAGGTGATGTCTAAGAGTGAATGGGTCAGGATAGCTCAGAATTCAGAGTCAGCTATTCCCGGATTCTCCCTGAGACAGAGTGCTGAGGTGACAGGATCTCGAGTTTACATGTGGTTTGAGATGGCATCTGCACCATTAGCTTTCTATTTTACCAGTGTTGCCTGTGGACTGGGAGAGGCTATTCTCAAACACCAGATGCTATGCATCCCTAGATTTTTTTAAAAACATAAACTTATTAAATGAACTTCCTCACTTCCCTTATATTCATTGCTTACTTAAGAATTTTTGAGTTTTCTTTCTGTTTGTTTAACTTGGCTGTTTGTCAGTCTTGTTTAATTTTTAAAGAATTAGTTTTTTATTTCATTGATTCCTTGTAATTGTTAAAGTTTCTACTGCTTTAATTTCAGGAAAATGGGGAAAAGGATGACCTGGACCAGCAAGTCATTCTTCAGTGGCAAGGTCCTGGGAGAGAGGATCAGGAGATCAGAAGATAAACAGGATGGAAGTTAGACAATATAAGAAAGTTTGGGATTAGGAGGTCTTTCAAAAGCTATGTCTTATGGGAAGCAACCTTATTAAGAAGTAAAGCATCTTATATAGTATTTCGGGGGAGAAAATGAAGAAGTCAGCAAAAAGCTAATCAAATAATGTTGAACAAGGGAATACAGGGTATCTCAAGAACATCACAGACTGGAGCACACAGCAACCTTGAGACTGATAAGCATAGCCCCCTATAATGGGAAGAGTTGGGTTATTAGGATCTCTATATTTTCTCAGGGACAATTGCCCAAAGCCCTTGCCCTAGGGTATTACTGGCTCTGCCAATCATGTTCCTAGTTTTGAAAATGAGTCATATTCCTTTTCTAGACATAAAGTCCTCAGGTCAAGCCTCAGTTGATCAGGCCAGCTTTCAACAGAGGATAAGATAAGATAACTGAGGGGTGAAACATAATCCAATAATGTTACATCTATGGAAAAGCCTGGCACCTTATTTAACCTCAGGAACTGTTCTTCATCAAAGACTAATAGTTTAGCCTCTAAACCTATCAGTGCAGGAGGAGGCTGGGCATATAGGGAAAGACAGCTAAAATTAAAAGGCATTTTAGGGGTATCAAAGAAGCAATACAATAGAAGTCCCTAAAATATATACAAAATGAAGGCAAAACAAATAAAACCACCAATTAATGAGGGAGACAGAGCCCCAAATGGGTATCACTTGTTTCCAAATAAAGCTTCCAGTACCAGGATTGTGTTACAGCTAATTTAGTTGTTGCCCCACGTGGTCCCCTGAGAATCTCCAAACAACCCAGGCTCTTGTGGAGACTACAAGTTATTCTACACAAACTGACAGCAAAGTCCCATTGCTGAAGACACTTATACCACTCATTGAATAGGGAGAATTAGAGCTGGTGCCTGCACAGAAATTTCATTCCTACATTTAATGCCTTTGGTACAGAAAGGTACTCTGCAGGCTGCCAAAGAAGAAATGTAAACACCAACCCAGCCACAAACCATTTGTTCTACAATGGTGTCCTCTGTACAAAATATGCTAATTCCATGGTGACACAAGCTTGTGGGAATAATCCATCAATATCTGATTTGACTCTAGTCCCTTCACCAAATGAAACCAGTACCTGATACTGCTTAAGTGACCAAGAATGGAGACCAGATAGCCCAGGGACCTAGGGTAGATCCAAATACTTGTAGAAAAAAAAAAAAGCAAAACAAAACATAATGTAGCAATAAAATGAATCCCAGTGACTCCCTGTTATGCTCATATATCAGCACCTGCTCAGCCATTTCCAGAGAAGCTTCCTCCTGCAGCAGATGGGAACAAATACAGGGACGCACAGTCAAATATGCACAAAGTGAGAGACCATGGAACACTCAGGCCTAAATCAGATATCTCTATCAAATCTCTCCCCTGGGGGCTGAGGGAACTCTTCAGAAGAGGATGCAGAAAGAGTGTAAGAGCTGGAGGGGATGGAGGACACCAAGAAAACAAGATCCTCTAAATCAACAAGTGCTCTTGACTTACTACTGAGCGTACTTTCCATCCCCATCCTGTTTTTCTGTTTTGTTTTGTTTTTCTAATGAGAGGCAGAAATGGGGTGGATTTGGATGGGAGGGGAAGAGGTGATAAAGTAGGAGGAATAGAGGGCAGGGAAACCATAATTAGGATATATTACATGAAGAAAAAAATCCATTTTCAATAAAATAAAAAACAATTAAAAAGAAAGAGAAATATCAAAGAATAGAAAGAGATTTCCAAGCCAGTAGCCCAGCTGTACCAGAAAACAGAGCTTTGTCTTTTCTCTTTTACTTAGCAGTACTTCTGGGATAGACACAGGCTTTGTCTCATGCATCTGGAATTGAGGGGCAGCAGTTTATGCTGTTGTAGAGATTTGTATTTACAACACACAGGTTATAATACAGTGTAGGGTGTTCATCTCTTGCATGTGTCCTTTGCTCTGGGGAGCATATTTCCACATTGAAGACAATGGTCCTACCTCATGAATTCATGAAAATGATCCCAATGCAAATAAATATGATTTGCTGTACATTGAGCTGTTCTGTTTAAAATAAATAACAATGCATGATTTTCAGAAGTAAACGTGTGCTGGATATGTTATAAGAGAGGTGATATTTACATTAGTGTTTCATTGATTTTTCATTTGCAGAAACTCAGATGGTGGCAACGTGTTCAGCACCATGGAAGCCAGCCTGGTGATGACAGGAGAGATTGAGGATGGGTTACCAACCATATCATGACAGATGTGCAGGGACAAATATGTGCACTCATGTGGGAATGTAAAGCTCTAGGTAATGTGAGCAGGAAGGGTAACTTATCTCTTTTGAATGCAGGTGTGTAACTCAATTTGTGTTAATGCTACATGAACATGCATTTTAATTTTCTGTGCAATAGATGTTTAACTTGGGCAGCATTTTCTCAGGGTCATTTCTGAGTACTTAGTTTATAGTTGATGAAGTAAAACATAGTAGATTATTGTTTTTCTGCTTTCATGGAGTTGACAGGTTTGGGGGTGACCCTTTACTCAGTTCTGACAATAGTTCTGAATGTCCTAATCTGGGCAATCTCAAGGAATGCAGAGAATATAATGGTAGGGTGCCTTGCTCATCCTTGATGCAGCAGGGAGGGGCTTGATCCTGCCTCAACTGAATGTACCAGGCTTTGCTGACTCCCCTTGGGAGGCCTTACCCTTTTTGAAGAGGGGATGGTGGCAGGGCAGGGGAGGAGGCTGAGGGGGAGCGGGAGGAGGGATGAGAGGGAGTCTGTGGTTGGTATGTAAAGTGAATTAAAAATTTTTTAAATTTATTTTGCCTGGTGATGATAGCACACACTTTTTTCTTAAATTTATTTATTTATTATGTATACAGTGGACAAATCCCTGCAGGCCAAAGAGGGCACCAGATCTCATTACAGATAGATGGTTGTGAGCCACCATGCAGTTGCTGGGAATTGAACTCAGGACCTTTGGAAGAGCAAGCAGTGCTCTTAACCTCTGAGCCATCTCTCCAGCCAGAATTAAAAAATTTTTAAATAAAAAAAAGAATATAAGATGTCAACAGCTTTTCTTTTGTTACCTTACATTAGGGACAATGAGGCCAACTGAGTCAGTGTCCTAAAGGTTAGAACGTTCAAATCAAAAAGCCCAAATAAGTATTAGAGCTAAGATAGAAGATGCATTGTGCAGATGAAAGTATCCATGACTTTGGCCTATGTGCCCCTCTGTTTTTCCTTTTATTTATTTATACATTGAAATGCAGAAGCTTTGGCATGAATCTGTTAGATTCCCCTGTAGTATTGCTTTTTTAAAATCTGTCATAAAAAGGAGCTATTGGCATCCATCTCTAGGCTTTGCATAACATATTCCATGGAACTTGGCAGCTTGGAATGAGTCATGGAGTCCTTACTGAGAGGGAGAGAATGTCATATCTACACTCTTCCATTTATATCTTGTGAGAACTAAACAGGAAACATATACCTTGCAGGTTAAGAGCTCTGTTTGCAGTTAAGAATGAGTTCCTGTGTGTTCTGTGTTTGTTTGACACATCTGTACCAGATGTGCTTGACCACATGTGGGTGGGAGGTATGTGGGTAGGAAATATGTCAGGATGTATGCTCACCTCTGATTATCCAATCAATAGGGGGAAGTACTAAGTCAGGAAGTACATCAGGATATATGCTTGCCTCTGGTTGGACCTGATGGGAAATATATTTCATTAGCTGAAAATAGTTTTACAATATGATAGGGCACTGGGCTTTCTTTATGTAGAACAAGGGGGTACTATATGGCTCTAAGAGAAAATTGTTTCTATATAAAGCACTCAGGAGTCCTTAGAGATGATTTGGCTGTACTAAAACAATTACAAAAGAAGGGCACCTGAGATAGAATAAATGATGGTCCCCATTCTCACCTCCAGGTCCTCCTAGATAGTAACTCTGAGGTCAACCATCCCAGGGCTCTTGACCCTTTTGCTTCTGCTAATTACTCTTGACTCCTGCATCATTAATGCCTTAACTAGATAATTCCTGTCTGGGTACCATGAAGCTGATGGTTATTAGACCCCAATATAAACAGGTATCTAATCACTGAGTCAAGGATTTGACTCAGGATAAAACTGAGCGGGGGAATCTGTGGTTGGTATGTAAAATGAATATAAACAATTTCTTAAATTAAAAAAAAAATACTAACTACAACAACAACAAGCCTCAAGGGGGTACTGTGAGACCAAAGCAAGAAAAATATACCCTGCAGGTTAAGAGTTCTGTTTGCAGTTAAGACTTAAGCTCCTGTTTGTCCTGTGTTTGTTTGACACATCTGCACCAGATGTGCTTGCTCACATGTGGGCAGGAGGTCTGTGCTTGCTTCCAATTGGACCTGATGGGAAATATGGTGGCTCTGGCCTTTTTAAGCCCCTGCAAAATGTGACGTGGCCATTTTCTAGGAACCCAGGAAAGGACCTGGCCAGAGTCCATCTTCCTTACTAGTATTTAATTAAAGCTTACTTCAAATTTGACTCAAAGATTATAGTAGTAGTCTTATTCTTAAGTAGTGGGATCAACAATCTCTAAAGGTGTTATTTATAATTTAGGAAATTCACTTATCTATTGTAAAAAGCAAAACCCACTTACTTTAAAGTCTTGTCCTTCTCCTAGCTTGTTTATGTTGAGAAGTTGAATGTGTGTGTTGGTAATCTGGGGGTTTGAGGGCAGCAGAGAAAGCTCAAGGAGGAGCTAATAGGTCACTAGAAGAGGTCTGCAAGTACCTCAGCTACATGACAAAACAAGACACTAGATGACACAGTGAGTGCCATAATCCAGAAGCTCTGGTACAATTTGACTTTATAATCATATAATTCATACAGTAAAGTTGGAGATGTCAGGATCCATGAGAAGTCCTATAAAAGACCACCAGTCATGATTCAATTACTAAGAGCATTGATTATACCATCATGCACGTGGGGGCCCTACTTGTACATATAAAATGGTGCTGACCTCAATAGAGATGTGTAAGCTCCTTTTAAGCACAGCTAAGGAGAGTTTCAGGGTCAAATAGATCATTTTATGTACGACTGGCTTATGCAAGAAAGTGGCAATCATGTTAATACAGTTCTAATTGGTTAGAGCTAGCAGGGGTTGGCTAAGGCTATAGTTTTTCCATTCTTGGGCAAGTCTGGACAAGTCCCAGGCTATGTCCTTATTTGGTTGTTGCCTTGAGGGGTGGGTGGGTTGGTCCAGGCCTAGTACATGCAATTCTCCTCGTCCTTACTGCCAGGGGCATTGGTGATTGATTGCTCTGTGTTCGTGGCTTTCTCAGAAACTGTCTGTCTAGTTTAAAGAGGTAGGAAACTGAGGCCTAGTTCTTAACTGAGTTATTAGGGGCCTGTCATGATGTTTGCCTGGCCTTCTCAGAAACATGTTCCTTTTTGTTGCTGTGCCAAAAATAGCACAATCACAAGCAACTTTGGGAAACATTTATTGGAGAGAAGAATCCATCATGGTGGGAAGACTCATCATGGTGGGCAGCAAGTGGCAGCATGGTAAAAAGAGCTGGAAGCTGAGAGATCACATCTTCAACCATACAGGAAGCAGAAAGAGTGAACTGGAAGTGAGGGGAGGCTATAAACTCTCAAACCCCACCCCTAGCCATGCATTTCCTCCAGCAAAGCTTTACCTCCCCAAATTCCATAACCATTGCAAAGAGCACCACCAATAATACGGTTGCCTATTGATATAATTTCTCATTCAACTTACTGTGTCTCTTTATTTTTACTTATTTAAGTAGTAGTAAGAAAGTTAAATTTCTTTCATTTTGGGGAATGGGGCATTGGCATAATTAATTTGGAACACAAAGAAGTGTAGATGGTAGGGTATCTTACATAGTCACTGAGTTGGGTGTTTCTGTTAAGTTATATAGCAAAGGCACCTTCTCTGCCTCTCTGCTTTTGAATAGCAGACAGGTTCTTGTGGTATTGAAAAATTCTTGCACTGTTGAAGTAAGAGCAAAGTCAAGCTCTCAGAACTGGTATCAAAACGTAGGTTTGCCAATTTGAAAGGTGGCCCTAACTGGCATTTCAGCCTCTTTGCATGTCAATGGCCAAATTCTTCTGAGCAATCTTGGGCTTCCCTGTGAGTAAAATCTTGTTTTCCTTTGTTTTGTGTGTGTGTAATTTACACTTGTGTACATGTGTGGGTGGGTATTCTCACGTGTGCATGCATGTTTAGAGGCCAGAAGTGGGTTATAAGGTTTCTTCCTCTATTTCTCTCCCCTTTATTTTTTGAACAAGGTTTGATACTGAACCTAGAGCTCTCTGTTTCACATAGACTTGATGCCACCAGGTACCTGGAATTAACTTGTATTGTCTTGGAAAACTCTTCCCAGATTCTGGGGCTCAGGTACATTCAGCCACTTTCAATGCCTCACATGAATGATGAAGATTCAAATCAAAGCTCCCAAGCCTTTGCTGTCAGTGAATGAAAAAAAGAAATAAAAAGGAAGAACATGACTGCTCCTAGGTAGGTATGATGAAGGAGAAGGTTTGTTGCAGATAAAAGGGAGAGCATGGCCAGAGGCAGGCACATCTGGGAGAATCCAGAGTAAACATGACCCTTTGCTGGGCCATGTGAAGAGAGGGAGGGAGGAGAGGAGAAAAGAGAGAGGGGAGAGGAGAGAGGGGAGAGGAGAGAGGGAGAGAGGAGAAAGGAGAGAGGGGAGAGGGGAGAAGGGTAGCACAAATTCTAATTGGCCTGAATAAAAACTTGGAGCCAGGTACTGGGCTAAATGTTGAAAGATCAGTAAAGGAGCCAGCCACTAGAGAGACTTCTTACCTCTATGGAATTTTCAGCCTGAAGGGCCAAGCTCCTGTCTCCACTCTGCCTTATCACTTCCTCTTCTGCCCAGCCATATCACTTCCTGTTTCCTCCTCCCAAATGAAGTGCTGGGATTAAAAGTGTGTGCCAAGGCTGCTGGGCCTCTAGTGTGTAGCTCTGCACTCTGATCTCCAGGCAAATTTTATTTATGAGAGCACAAACAAAATATCACCACAGAGGGGAGAGAGGGGAGAGAGGAGAGGAGAGAGGGAAAAGGGAGAGCCAGCAAAGTAAAGGTTGGATGAAAGGGCCAGATAACAAAAATGTCTGGATTATATAGGAAAGGGCAATTTGGGGAAGAGCAGCCTAGCCCCTGGGCTAGGAAGTTCAGGGTAAGAGGCAGGATATGCTAGCCATACCTTTTAACAGGTAGAGACTGAGGGATGCTTGGTGAACCTGGCTGCCAGGTCCACTTCAATATGTTAAATAGACACCCAGCCTTTGTCCTAGGTTTGAGACCTAACAGTAAGCATACCCCTGAGCCATCTACCCAGACCTGACTTATTTTTGACTTGCATATAACACAAGTTTTCCTTTTGAGACTTTCCCATTGATCAAAACATTCCATAAGCATGTTAATTTTGATGCAGTTTCTTGGGGAGCAAAGTACACTCTTAGTCTTTTGTAATTTTGTTTTTCAGAAATTCTCATTTATATCCAAAAGCTTTAAATATTTGTTGTAATATAATTTTCTCTATATTTCTTAGTTATTTAATATATATATATATATTTTGGGTAGGTATTCTTACCTGTGCATGCATGTTTATAGGCCACACATGGATTATAAAGTGTCTTCCTCCAGTTACTCTTTACCTTATTTTTGGGATATGTGTATATATATATATATATGTGTGTGTGTGTGTGTGTGTGTGTGTGTGTGTGTGTGTGTGTATTTCATTTCTAAAGAGTACTTTACCCTCTGAACCTTTTAGAAGGATGTTAAGTCAGATGTTTAGTAGGATGTTAAGTTAACTAATGACTCTGGAACAAAGTTCCTGGCTGTCAGCAAGCGTTATTTTGATATAGCATCTTTCTTGGATACATCCTTGTTTCTTGAGTCATGAAATTAGCCTCTGCTCTTTAATGACTACTTTCATGTTGCATATTAAGATATATGCTGCCATTTCTATTCTGAGAGGGCATATCTATCACACAGTGGTTGGTGATTTCTATGACTGTAAATTTAATCCAAATAGATACAAGGGGATATGCTTCTGTCATTCAGGAATATGCACAGTTTATCTTTCTATTTAGGGGATTTATTAATGATTTTCTTTTTGAGTCAGAGGTGAACCATGCCCCACACCTTTCTTCAAAACAGGAACAATATATCTCCTTTTTTCTTCACAAAATAGAATTAGGCTAACCTCTCTTCTTACTTTGCAGGTGATGTAGCTTGTCAGCCCCTATCTTTTGATTTTAAAATTTATTTTGTACATTAACAAACATTGGACCCTTAAATCTTGAAAATTTAATTTCACACTTTTTAATAATCACTTTATTATGCTGACATAATAAAAGCTTCCATCCTGTAGAACTTGACCAATAACTTATTGATAAGATAAAATTTGGTTATTAAAGAAATAAAGCAACATCAGTACATTTCCTATTGTCAGTGCTACAGACTGGGAATGCAATAAAGTAAAAAAAATGAATCTTGAGTCATAGTTTTAGGGGCTTAGTTTAAGAAGCCATATTTGGTAATAGTCTTTTCCAAGGTGTGTTTCTAAGCTGGTGCTGAGAGCACAGACATGCATCTGCTACATAAAAAGCATCTAATACCAGAGTATATAATGAATAAACTAATTAGTGTCCTAGCAATAGAATATTACAAATTCTTAAAACTGTGTCTTAGAGTCAAGAATATTTTGAGCAATTCCTTAAATGTCTTTCGGCCATTTGAAATTCTTCCTTTGAGAATTCCCTGTTTAGCTCTATATTCCATTTTTTAAATTGGATTGTTTGTTATTTTGATGTTTAGTTTCTTGAGTTCTTTATATATTTTGGAAACCAGCCCTCTGTCAGATGTGGGGTTGGTGAAAATCTTTTTCTATTCTGTAGGCTGTCATTTTGTCTTATTTACTATGTCCTTTGCCTTATAGAAGTTTCTCAGTTTCAGAAGATCCCATTTATTAGTTGTTGCTTTCAGTGTCTGTGCTACTGTTGTTATATTTAGGAAGTGGTTTCCTGTGTCAATGTATTCAAGAGTACTTCCTACTTTCTCTTCTTTCAGATTCAGTGTAACTGGTTTTACGTTGAGGTCTTTGATCAACTTGGACTTGAGTTTTGTGCATGGCGACAGAAATGGATCTATTTGCAGTCTTCTGCATGTTGACATCCAGTTTTGCCAGCACCATTTGTTGAAGATACCTCCCCCCTCCATTGTACAGTTTTGGCTTCTTTGTCAAAAATCAGGTTCAATTATAATTCTTATTGCAGATTGTGTTAAAATGGCTTTTCACTTGGATGTTTGTCTTGGGTTTCTAGGAGGGTACATGCTGTGATATGTCAGACAGCATGGGGTTTTGCTTTGTTTTTACCATTGCTCAAACTTTCTTTGGTGTTTGTAGCTTGATGTTTTTTTACTGGTCAGAAATTGACAAGCCACCATATATTCATCATTGTCCTCATATCTCTAACTCTGTGTCCTGTGTTACTTACCTTCATTTCCACTGTAATTCATTGTTATGTTTTCCTAATAAACCTACATTTTCACTAATTCTGTCTTCCATTTTGGCTGATGATGTTTTCATTGTTAGATTTTTCTGCTTGACTCTTAACTTGAGGTGATTCTGACATAAAACCGAACGAGTGCAGGCGAACCTTTAAGTTGGAAAGTAGAGATCATCTAGGCCTCACATGTTCTTTCCTCACTCATCTAGTAGTCAAATAGATACTTACAAATATTTCCAGATTTCTCACATAGCTTTTGATTGGTCCTTGAATGCTCACTGCAGAAGGAAAGTAATGACTAATATTTTCCTCTGGGGAAACATGTCAGTAGTTGCTGATTCATTCAGTGTCCCCTGCTCTACTCTCATAGTTTTTTGGATATATGAAAATTCATTTTCTCTCTTAGTCAACATCACAGTTCAGTTTTTAAAAAATTATTTTTTCCCTAAGTTCTGATGTTGGCCTATGTATTCTAAGCTCTCAACTGACTTCTTTAAATGCCTTATAGTCAAATCTTATTTCACATCACCTCTTTCCCCACAACATAAACATTTTTTTTTATCATAGGACTAATTTCTAAAAGTGTGGTTTCTCTCTCCCTGCATTCCTTCCCTCAACTCTACCTTCCTTCCTCCTCCCCACCTGATCCTCCTGGTCCTGTCCCCACCTGCCCCAAGTCCACCCATGCAATCCATTCTCTTAGGGGCAGTTGTATGAAGGTGATTCCCAATGAAGTCTCCTAATAATGGAAGGAACAGAGTCCCAACTGGTCATCTCTTTCACCAAAGGAGGCTTCCAGTACTAAGGATGGGTTACACTTAATTGAATTGCAAGGAGATCGCATGGAAATTCCCAAACAACCCAGGTATTTGCTAAGAAAATGAGTTGCTATCAGCAAACTGACAGCAGAGCCCCATTGCTGAGGACAACACCCCCACAACTCAATGAACTTGGAGAAGTCAAGCTGGTGCCTACATAGAGCCTTCACTCCTAGTGTTCTAGTGTCTAGTGCAGGAAGGTGCTCTGTGAGCTACAAAAAGAGAAACAGAATCATCAACCCAGCCACAAAACCTTTGACCTAGAATTTGTCCTGCACACAAGATATGCTAGGGCAATGGTAGCACAGAACTTGTGGGAGTAGCCAGACAATATCTGATTGGACTTAGGCCCACCCCGAGAGATGGAACCCATAAATGACACTGTTTGAGTGACTAAGAACAAGAGACTAGATAGTCCATAGGCCCAGGGTAAAACAAAACTCTACTGATCTGAAAAAAATAAGTGTCAATAAAATGACTTCCAATGATATTCTACAATACGCATAGATCAGTGTTTTATTCAGCTATCATCAGAGAAGCTTCCTCATGCAGCTGATGGGCACAGATGCAGAGACCCACAGTGACATTATGCAGAGAGAGTGAGTCTTTGGAACACACAGCTCTAAATTGGGTATCTCCATCAAATCCAACCCCTCAGAGGTCAGGGAACCCAGAGGAAGAGGAGGCAGAAAGAATGTAAGAGAGAGAGAGGAGGGAGGACACCAGGAGAGCAAGGCTCTCTGAATCAGCTGAGCAAGACTCACATGGGCTCACAGAGACTGAAGCAGTGAGCACAGGGCCTGCATGGGGCTGACCAGGTCCTCTGTGCATATATTAGCCTTCAGCTTAGTATTTGTATGGGACTCTGGAGTTTGTGAACAACTAGGTCTCACATTTTGTGCTTGCTCTTGGAAGCCTTTACCTTCTGTTGGGTTGCCTTGTCTAGCCTTGATGTGATGTTTTTTACTTTATCTTATATTTTATTTTGTCATGTTTGGTTATTATCTCTTAGAAGTCTGTTCTTTTCTTTGGGGAGACAGAGAGAGATCTGAATGGGAGGAGAGGTGGGGAGGAACTGGGAGCTGGGACAAGTAGAGGGAGGGGAAACTACATCCAGATTATATTGTATGAAAAAAGAATCTATGTTTAACAAAAGGGACAAAGATTCAAAAAATAAAAATGTGTTTTTTTTCTTACAGATTTTCTTTATGAGAGTTACTGAATCCACTTGACCCTAAGTTGGAAATGAGTGGCTAAGGAGTATCAGGTACACAGGTTGGAACTAGCTCTGTAGCTGAATTTCCTTCACTACAAAAACTTTTACCTGGTGTTATTTATTTTTAACTCTTAATTTGTTATCATGATTAAACAGCACATTATCTGAGTTCCTATTATATTCCAAGTATATTCTGTTTTGAACAACTAAAAGAAAACTCACTCTCCTCCTTGGGCTTTGTTTTAAGGAGACAGACACAGACTCTCACTTAGAACAAGAGTCCAAAAGGCAAAGCTGCTAGAAATGAGACAAGTTATATAAAGCACCTTGGGGATTGCCCAGATAAATAAAATCTTCTATGCCATGAAAACTTCATTTGTAGGACTAACAACATGGCACCAAGCCTGTTGAGCTGAGTTTGAATTTTAGGTTCCACAGATGTCAGAAAAGAACTGACTCCAGAAATTGTTCTCTGACTTCCACAGATGTCTTCACACACACACACACACACACACACACACACACACACACACACACACACACACGCACACACACACACACGCACACACGCGCACACACAAACGGGGGGGAGAGAGAGAGAGAGAGAATAAATAAATAAAATATTTAAAATACACTTGTAGATTTTGGCAATGTCATTAGCTAAAACAAAAGCTAAGTGTCTGGTAACTGGAACTAAAGTGGAGTTACCAGTCCAACAGAAAAGACCCAAGGCAAAGAGAGGTTATGGCAGTTCATGCAAACATGCTGATAACTCTGTCTTAGACTAAGAAACAAAACAACTTCTTCCAGTCATTTGCTTTCCACAAGAATGAAAGACATGGCAGCTATGAGTGTTTATCAGAATGATCTCAAATAAAAAAGATATTACACTTCAGGTTCTAAAAAGAAAACTAGAAAGAAGCTAAACCCTAAAAGTGTAGGCAGTAAAATAAATAACAAAATCAAGACAGACATTAATAGAATGGAGACTTAAAGAACAAGAAAAAAAAACACAAAAAGATTATTTTCTTTGGAAAAAAATAAAATTGAAAAACATTCAGCTAAACTGAGTGTAGGAGATGAGATCTAAATGATCAAAATTAGAGGTGAAATTGTACCATATTACAAAATGTTCCAATCAAATTCAGAGAATCATTAGGGAATCATTTTAATATTTCTGAAAAACTGCAGGAAAGAGCCAGATGTGATTTTATTTGAGGAAGGCATCTCATATTCTCCAAGAGAAAACCTTGGCATAGTACAAAATGGAAATGTCAAACCCATTCTGGTACATTCTAATACTGGGGAAATTAAGGAAAAAGGCTTGGGAAACCTAACTGCCTTCTAAGTTACAGCATTTTTTTTTTTTATTTTAAATGTTAGCATATAGTAGAAGTTATAGCATTTTCAGATGCACTTTGTTTTAGCAGGTTCTCTTCCGTGCTCCTCTTCTCCATTCCCTCTCCACCCGTGTAAACCTCCAACTGCAAAAGGCCTCTTTCCATGTTCATGCCATTTGTATTCTGCTATCTTCTTCCTTTCACTTGAGCTCCTTTTCCCTCTCATTATTCATGTTCCAGTTTCATGAACTATCCCAACATTTATGCCTATGTGTGTGCATGTACACATGTAATGTTAATATTATAAATGTCAGTAACTAGAATGTGGAAATATGAGTACATGGTATATTTGTCTGTGTTACCTTGTATAATAAAATAATTTCAAGAGCCATCTATTTTCCTATTTCCACTTTTTATGGATGAATAAAATTTCACTGAGTGTATTTACTGTGTTTTTGTTATTCATTTATGTGTTGATGGGCATCTAGGCTGAGTCTGTATCCTTGCTCTTTTGAATAGAGCAGCAATAAACAAAGCTATGCAAGAGTCTTTGTGATAAAGTATAGAATCATTTGAGTGGTCACCCACCAGTTTTAGAGAAGAACTTGGGTAGTTCTTGCTGTGGAATGTCTTTCTGTATGCTGTGATTATGTTTTGGTTAATAAATAAATTGTTTAATAAATAAAGCTGCATTGGCCCATGGAAGGGCAGAATGGAGCCAGGTGGGAAATCCAAGAGGGATAGAGAGAGAGGAGAAAGACTGGGTTGGGGCAGGCACTGTGAGCTGCCACCAGGAGAAGCAAGATGTGAGAGAGCAGGTAATGCCAGGAAGCCAGGTAGCAAAACATAGATTAATAGAAATGGGTTGAATTAAGTTATATGAGTTAGTTAATAATGAGCCTGAGTCATAGGCCATACAGTTTGTAATTAATACAAGCCTCTGTGTGTTTACTTGGGACTGAGTGGCTGTGGGGCTAGGCAGAATACAGAAAAACTTCCTGCTACAAGTTGTATCTTTAATTTTTGGAAACCACCACGCTGATTTTCATAGCAGCATCACCAGTTTACACCCCCACTAGCAATGAATAGAGGTTTCTCTTTCCTCACATCCTTGCCAAGATTCCTCATTTTTTTTTTATGATGGCCATTTTTACTGAGATTAGATGGTGGACCCTCAGCTGAGGGTACACCTTTATGAGACCTCACAATAATGGAGGTTAGATGATGACTCTTTGAATGCCAGTGCTTCTCTTCTGGTGCAGTGTCCACCCACCTGCTCTGCTGCATTCACCTTTAGAGGCAAAATGAATTCAGCCTCTGGCTCGAGTTTTCTGCAGCATAGGGCTCTCTCTCCAACTCTCTGAGCACTTGGTATATGGTGTCCTGACATGTCCTGCATTGGCAAGTCTCAGCTCAAGGCAACTGTAGCATTGTCTTTATTGAGTCCATTTCACGGAAGATCACTTAATTGCATTTTTTGCTGCGTACATTTTTCTCTTCCCAATGTTTCTTATTGGGTTATCCTCCCTGTTTATTTCTTTTGGCTTTTTTCTGCTTCATTCTCTATTGTTCTGCTAGATTAATATTGGATGGACATTTACATTTCTGTCCCTTATGCTTTAAAATTAGAGCTAGGAGTGTCTCTCTTAAACCAGGGAGAATTTTCTTTTACTATACTTGACAGTTTCCACATTGTTCTGGGTGTTTGGTTTCCTAGTCTGGAAAACAAGTTCCTTGCCTTGTGTCATATTGGGATGCATATTTTATTAACAATTTAAATCCTGGCTATAGGTTATTTTTCCCCAAAGTGCTATCTGCTTACTCTTATCTCTACCACAATTTTTAACAGAAGCATAACATTTCAATGGAGCTTATTTTGATTTTATTCAATCTCATAAAAGTATGGCCTTAACTAAAGTGTCCATCTCCAAAAGATATACATAGAACTGTTCTATAATATTTTTATGTTCTGGATTCTGATAAGGTGGAATACTTTTTTATTCCTCTGCCTTCCTCTAGGAGCTGATGGTCACCTCAGCTTATTCTATATCTTTCTTGAACATTCTGGATACTTACTGTAGTATGCTCCAAGGGAGGACTTTAAGACTAAGATTTAAACGGGGTGTTTCCTTCTGAAAATGTGTAGAACACTAGCCACAAAGTGCGATGTTGACATGCGCAAGGGAATGAAATGAATTAGAGATGGAGGAGGAGGAGCTACTTACCACAGTGAAACCATAGCACAATCCTGAGGGAAATAGTTGGCAAACAATGGCGAAAATGGTACTTCTATTTACTCCAGAGAAATGAGACTTTCTAGATCTATGCTAAGGAAGTGCTAAAGACCTTCTAGGGGTTTGAAGCGTTTCTTTTCCCATTGAACCATTTCTGGCTCTTGTGTGTCTGACAACACTGCATTTTTTTTTTTTTTTAGTGTGATATTGCTCTTCTTGTTCTCCTTTTTTATTTATTATATTTGTGTTTTAATTTTACATGTCAGCCATGGGTTCCCCTGTCCTCCCCCCTCCCGCCCCCACCCCCACCTTCCCTCCATACCCTCCCCTCCATTCCCATCTCCTCCAGGGCCAAGACTCCCCTGGGGATTCATTTAAACCTGGTGGATTCATTACAGGCAGGTCCAGTCCCCTCCTTCCAGGCTGAGCAAAGTGTCCCTGCATAGGCTCCAGGTTCCAAACAGCCAGCTCATGCACTAAGAATAGGTCTGGGTCCCACTGCCTGGGTGCCTCCCAAACAGTTCAAGCTACACAATTGTCTCACTTATCCAGAGGGCCTGATCCAGTTGGGGGCTGCACAGCTTTTGGTTCATAATTCATGTGTTTCCATTTGTTTGGCTATTTGTCCCTGTGCTCTTCCAATCTTGGTCTCAACAATTCACACTCTTATAGTCCCTCTTCTTTCTCAACAATTGGAATCCTGGAGCTCCACCTGGGGCCTGGCCGAGGATCTCTGCATCCACTTCCATCAGTTATTGGATGAGAGTTCCAGCATGACCATTAGGGTGTTTGGCCATCTGATCACCAGACTAGGTCAGATCAGGCTTTCTCTCGACCATTGCCAGCAGTCTACAGAGGATGTATCATTGTGGATTTCTGGGGACTTCTCCAGCACTCTGCCCATTCCTGTTCTCATGTGGTCTTCATTTATCATGGTCTCTTTTTCCTTGTTCTCCCTTTCTGTTCTTGATCCAGCTGGGATCTCCTGCTCCCCTAAGCTCTCTTTCCCTCAAATCTTGCCCTTCATTACTCCCACTGTCTTCCATGTTGTTCATGTAGATCTCATCCATTTCTCAGTCATTGGGTGATCCCTGTGTCTTTCCTAGGGTCCTGTTTTCTAGGTAGCCTCCCTGGAGTTGTGTAGCAGTCTAGTCATCTTTGTTTTACATCTAATATCCTCCTATGAGTGAGTACATACCATGTTTGTCTTTCTGAGTCTGGGTTACCTCACTCAGGATGAACACTGCATTCTTACTGGGCTAGAAAAGGTTTGCATAGTGGCTGGTAGGAATTGTCGGCATAGCAATATAGGCCCTGGAGGGATAGGCAAAGGCATACAAAGGACCTGAAAAACTTTTTTCCAGGCATCTGCAGTGTCACCCATGGAGAATCTCCATCTCTATGACTTTGACCATTTCAATGATTTTTTGTTTGTTTGTTTTTGTTTTTTTGTTGTTTTTTTTTTTTTTTTTTTTTTTGAGACATGGTTTCTCTGTGTAGCTTTCCACCTTTCCTGGAACTCGATTTGTAGACCAAGCTGGCCTCAAACTCACATATTTCTATCTGCTTCTGCCTCTGGAGTGCTGGGATTAAAGGCATGCGCCACCACCGCCTGGCTTCAATGATCTTTTATAAGTAGAAACATACAGGATTTTTTTTACTTCTGGCTGACTTTTGTTATCTAGTCTAGTGCCTTCCAGGATTAGAAAAACATTTGTTTTTTAAATTTTTGAGATGATAATATAATTGCATCATTCCCCCTTCCCTTTCATCCCTCTAAACCCTCCCATATATCTTTGCTTGCTCTCTTTCAAATGGATAGCCTTTTTTCCTTGTTGTTATATGCATATATGTGTGTGCATATATATTCCTAAAGATAACTTACTCAGTCTGTACAATGTTATTTCTATATATTTCTCCAGGACTGACTATTTGGTATTATGTAATCAATTGGTGTGCTCTTTCCTGGGGAAGGCTATTTTTGCCTCTCTCAGCATTCCTTAGTGGCCTATAGTTCATTGTGTATGGTAAAACAACTCCTGCAACCAAGGATCAGTAAAGGGGGGCAGTGGAAAGACTATGAGCCAGAGGATCAGGGAGTTTGCTGTGAGCCTGTATCTGCTAGGAATGTCAAAAGCTGCACCCTTAAGACCTAAACATGAATGGAACAGGGCTAACAAAAATAGACGTGTTCAAGTGGATGGACAATGTCTCTGAGGCCTTCCGTATTTACATATGTTGTTCAAAATGACAATTTCCTTCTCAATTTTTAAAGCAGGAAGAAATTTCAATATGGTGTTACCATTGAAACTATACCACTTGGATACACTGACATGCAAGCTTCAGGATACAACACTAATTTATAGGTTGGTAGTTCATCTTGTGTTAGAATCTCTGGCAAAGGAAGCAACAGACAGACACCATAGACATCTCTCTAGATACATGTACATGGCAGGTATGTAAGGGCTATCTAACAGAAAGGAATTTAGGTATTTAATGGACTGGGGAATTACATTTTGTAAAAACCCAAATCTAATAAAATCAGAGGAGTGCTAAGTAGACCTGGATTTTGGAAGCAGTATCTGTTGTTCTCAGGAACGTTGTATTTAACCATTCTTACTTTGTAGATAGAAAAGAACCCAAGATTGAGCAATATCTAGAGAATAAAACAGGGGGGTAGGAGGTTCTTCAGAAGGCTCAAACTTTTACATAATCAGACCTGTATTTTATTTTTTATTATTTTTTTAAATTTTATAATTTAATTTAATTTTACATATCAGTCACGGATTCCCCTGTCCTCTCTCCTCCCACTCCACACCCTCCCCCAACTCACCCCCATTCCCATCTTTTCCAGGGCAAGCACTCCCCTGGAGATTCAGCTCAGCCTGGTAGATTCAGTCCAGGCAGGTCCAGTCCCCTCCTCCTTTCACCCACAGACTTGTATTTTTCAATATCATCTGGCTTTTGATGAATAGGCATATAATACAAAGTAGTGATATTAGTAACAGTTTAGTAAAACCAAGAAGAAGGTTGCAGATTTGATCAATAGGCTTCTAAAATGATATCATCCCATAGAGAACTACTTTGCAGAAAAGAAGTTTGTTGCATGCTTGTGGACTCTAAAAAATCCAATACTGAACACCTCAAGAAACAAGGGGCCATGTGCACACACTGTTCATCATGAGTTTCATAGGCAGAGCTACAAATTATGAATTTGATGGGAAGAACATTAACTCATCATAGAGTGGAGATAGTGCAGTAGAGGTTGGACTCAACCTGGGCTTTAAGCTACCAAGAATTAAAGAAAAAAAGAATATTTTCAGATGAGAAAGAAGTTTAAAGGGTAGTTTTTGTCCTTTAATTAATATTGTTCCAAAATGGAAATAGAAAGGAATTAGGACCAATCCAGAAAGCCTAAGCACGCCACAAAGAGACTATATATATATGTCATATATATATATGATAATGTTTACTAAAATTGAAGACTATTAATTTATTCTTAATGTAAAATATTAATAGATGTTTACTTCACAGCTAGTCTGCTCCAGACATCAAAAAAAGCTAAAAAGCATACATTGTGGATACTAGTCAATTCAAATTACACTTTAAATGTGACTTTCTGAGTTTTTTACAGCAGATACAAAATTGAAGCAAAGGCTCAGCGAAATAATTACAGACACAAAACAAGACTAATTGATAATCTTAGTCCTGGGAAATAACAAATATCTTCAGAATGGTAATAATCTGCCACAACCAGGCTAAAGAGAGAGTTGTACAGGGACAATGTCTAATGCAGGTGTTGAAAACCAGTGTACCAGGGAAAAGTACCTTGAGGAAGGGCACTCTAAAAGGAATCAGCTTTGTCCCCTCTGCAAAGATGTAAATCATTATAGAAGACAATGTCTTGCCTTCAGAAGTAAGTACAGGCTTCAATGCCCATATTTGACACATGCAGTTGATGTTAGTGTCCTAATAACATCTCAGATAATCTTTTTGAACAACTTTCTTTCCCTTACCAGGATTCAGATCCTCATTTATGATTACTGGCCTAGAGGATGTGTTTCATTTTCTTGTCTAGATATACACAATCTGTTCTGATTCTGATCTTTCTTGTAGCAACATCTTTAGCCCTTCCATGTACTCATGCTCAGTACCAGACATATGCTACTTTTTCATGCTTTGGGTTCTTGATCTGCTCTTTCATCTTCCAGAATTTGCTTCCCTACTTTTTTACCATTTCTCATGTCTTACTTCTACCAAAAGAAGTAGTGGGGCCTCTCAGAGGAAGCACCTCAGAGATCTTTGCCTTCATTTGTGGCCAGCCACATTTGCTATGCCTGAGGTCCATAGGCAAAGGTGTATCCAGTACTCCAGATAGTCACAGCTTCTTGCTTGTAACTGGTCAAGAAGAAGCAACAGAATGTCACACAGTGCTACAGTTCATGGCTAGGACCATAGACTGTCCCAGCTCCCTGGTTTCAAATCACTCCCATCTCTTGGAATCTGAAGGTGGAGTTCCTTTGAGGGCAATGGGATGGAGAAAAGCCAAGCATTATAGAGCTTGGCTCCCTGCCCTAACTCTCCCTCTTATTTGTTGAGTCTTTGGAACACCACAGTTGTCACCTTTCTACTCTTTGAGAGAGTTAGAAGGGGCTGCAGCTGGGGTTTGGCCATCATTCTCACATCTTCTCTATCTTTCTTCTTCCTTTCTTTGGAAGTTTGTTGTTGTTGTTGTTGTGGGTTTGTATGATTTGTGTTTATGTGTGAGCGTGCTTGCCACTGTGCCATGGAATCCTCATAAAGAACAAAGGATAATATCAAGTGTTGGTCCTTGAAGTCTACCAGTTTGAAAGAACATCCACAAGTGTTCACCACTTCACACACCCAGCTAGTTTGTTCAAGAACTTCTGAGGAGACTTCTGTCTCTGGCTCCTGTCTCACTGCAGAAGCACTGGGATCACAAATATGTGCTACCATTTCTGGCTTTATATGGGTTCTCACACCTGTGTGGCAAGCACTTCTTTTCCTTTTTATGTCATCAATGTGTAGTAAGAAATCATAAAAATCTCAATAATGGTTCTTTGAGAGAATACTGTATGAAATTTGGGGTACTTTGCTGACTTTGAGGAGGATTTTGGTGGCAAGACAAAGTAATACATGGAGAAGCTTGTAAGAATTTTATTTAACCACTGTCATGCATATTCCAGTCAGTTTTACATAGAGAAAAGTTACATTGGTTTTCAGAGACATCAGAGGCTTCCATTAGATCACATACACAACACGGAAAGTGTGATACATGCTTCCACTAATGGGCACCACAGCCACATCTTCAGGACAGATGTTTTTCTCCTTAATAATTTCAACAACTATTGCAAAATTGGTAGTTTCTGGAAGAGATGAAGACAAAGACAATCTCTCAGACACTTTAGGGTCCTCCTTTTTCCTGCCAGGCCCAGTAACTGCCTCCTGGCATTTAGTTTCCTCAAATAATTTGCAAATCAATATCCTATTTAGTCTTTCTTACCCAAAGCTTTCTACAGCTTTAGAACCTGGGAATTGTCCTCATGGGCTTCCTTTCCACCCACCACCTTGCCTTTCTACTCTATGGAAGTTCTGCGGCCATATTTGTTTCTAATGTTTTCTCTTTGGCAGGTAGTTCTTCCTACTTACCGTGGACTGGAAAGTCCCAGTAGAAGGTTACTCGATAATCATTACAGAGGCAGCGGGTTTGGTTAAAGCTAAAGTTACCTTCCATTGGTTTAGGACTGACAAGGTAAGCTTTGACCTGATGGGGAGAGATGGCCTACTGTTAGTCCAGAAAATGGGAAGACGAGGACAATACAAGAGAGGAAATAGCTGAGATAGATTAGTGACACATAGACTTTATATTCATCATTGTATTATCATTCCACAGGCTTTCCCTCTTCACACCTTCAGACTCATGCCCGAGAAGTCTGAGTATAAGATTCAGGAGGATGTAAGTGAATCCACCAGGCAAGGAGATTAATCCTGCTGTGATTATCTCCTTGGGGAAGGTTTGCTTTTGGTATCAGCTACAGTTCTCAAAAATGACTTGTGTGAGTTTTTACTCTGGGACCCAGTGAGATGGCAGCCCAGCTTTTTAAATGTACATGCCAAGACAAGGCTTTGTGAGAGTGATGGTCAAAACCCACAGCAGCCCCTTCTAACTCTACAACAATTGAATTAATCTCTTGCTCCCATGTTTTCCAACTGTAAAATTAAAAGTTACTCCCTCTGTCCATGTCTGGCCACTATTAGATAAGCAAATAATTCTTGAGGCCAATTTCTTTTCTTTTTTTCTGCTAGTTAACTTTTTTATTATTAAAAATTTTCTATTCATTTTACATACCATCCATAGATGCCCCTCCCTTCCCTCCTCCCGCCCTCAACCTTCCCCCCATCCCTACTTCCTCCAAGGCAAGGCCTCCCCTGGGGAGTCAGCAGAAGGGCCAATTTCCTTGCTTTTCAAACTTAAGAGTGTCTATCAACTTAAGACCTCAGATCACTGGACATATCAACTCCTGTTTCTGGGACCTAACATAGAGGTTTTGTCTTAGAGATGGTCTACCCAGAAGGACCTGTGAATAGAATTCAGTAAGTGTGAAAAATGATGGGGAAAATGCCTTTAAATTTAGCATTTAGCATCCTGTTACCAGCACGGAGATGCAGACATCTTAGAGAGAGTTCCATTCTGGTATTGAGAGAAGGCCTTGTTCCCTTTTCATTATGTTTGCCACAAGATCTCTTCATGAGTTAGAATTTTTAGAAATTATGTGAGTAAAACAATAAATCAGAGTCCTGTGAATGTGCTACACATTACCTGCAGTATAAAGTCAAAGGCCATCACAGTACTTCCTTCTTTAAGTGGAGCCAGCCACAACTTTCCCAGACAGTGTCTTTATAAAGTGAATTTAACTTTGCTTGCATTTCATATGTGTTAGATTTGGGGGCCATCCATTAATAAATACATAGATTACTGTATTGGGTACTTTTATCATTATTAAAAATGGTAGTTTCTCATGTAATGAAGTGCACATTTTGCCCTTAGAAGAAGTTTTCTGTTAAGTAAATTATAGACTTTATGAGATCAGGAAAATGGTCTGTTGCACAAAGATGCTGAAGATTGTGGTTCACCACAAGTTTTCTCCAGTCCTAAAGAATTGTATGGTCATTATATTCAAGCATATAATCACAGGTATATGCTACTCTGTTTTAATTCTAAAATGAATAAATGTTAGTCCAAGACTAAACGTTGTTAAATATTCAGCTGGAAAAACATTATAATTACTATAAAAAAGAGGATTTACAATGTTCAATCATAAAAAGAAATATATTCCTTGAAAGTTTTAAAATATAAATATACTTTATAGTTATAGTCATATGTTGATCCTCTCCCAAACCCCACCTCAGAAAGCTCTAAATAAAAATAAATTGTTTGGAGGGCTGGAGAGATGGTTCAGTGGCTAAGAGCTTTTACTGCTTTTGCAGAGGATCCAGGTTCAGTTCTCAGCACCCAAATGGCAGCTCAGGTGAAACCTCAGTTTCAGGGTATTCAGTTCCCTCTAGAGGCACCAGGCACATGTATGGTACATAAAACACTCTCTCTCTCTTTCTCTCTCTCAAATTATTTTGGTGCAGGATGGGATGGCTATAATCTGTATCTATAATCCTAAAACTTGAAAATCTGAAGCAGGAGGATCAGGGAAACCATCTGCTTTGATCTCATAATGAGTTTGAGGCTCACCAGAGCAAAAAAAAGAGGCTGCTCAAAACAAACTGACGAAATTTCCTTTTACACAAACCTTGGTTGAAAAAAAAAATTACTGTTTAAAGTATTTTCACCCCTTTTGCTTCTCCTCAGGTAGACTTTTTTTTTTTTTTATAAGTTCACTCTTTTGTATTAGAAGCAAGATTCTTAAAATTAGAAATTTATTCACTATAATATCACATGCCATTTTGTTGAGCTCAACACAATTATAATATTAACTTTTTAAGGGTGCAAATAGACTTTCATTTTTTGTCATCACCAGAAACTATCTTTATTACAGAAGTCTTTTTTGTATTCCTTGTGTAAACATTTTTCTCAATGTCATCTGTGATTATTACTAACAAAACACAAATTGCAAATCTGTGAATCAGCCTCCATCCTGCACCCACATTAGCAAGCATAGTTCGTGTTCTTGTCTTGCAAACAGAAAAAATTGATAAAGGCCATGGTATATGTTTGCAATATATCCAAGAATCTTTCTTTAATCAGGGTGAGGCTATTTCTTGATTATATTTTAATGAATGGTCTTCTCCTGGTACTATTTTGTTTCTTATTTGATCATTGTTCTTGAGATCTCAATTGAATTAAGAAAGTCATGTTGTAGGGAAGTGTAGCGTAATGCTGGGTTCTATTTTCAGGTTGTTCAGGGTATAGAGCTGGGAACCCCTTTCTGTATACCCTGGGGATTTGATCTTGTCAGGTCAGGAGGCAGAGGAAGGGCAGGAGGAAAGCAGGCTCAGCTTGGGGTATTACTGGAGAAGAAGAACCAGATCACCACTGTTTTCTTCTTACCTTTGCTCTAACCTATGGCTATGGTTGCAGGATGTTCTTATGAAAACCCTGTTCCCAAAAGCCCTTATCAAAATCCAGTCATGCTTCGGACCCTGGCGCAAACACTACCAGTTTTCCTCCTCTTTCTTTCTTGCTCCTTTACTCCCTAGACTCTTCCGGACTGGGGTTTCTTCATCTGTAGAATGGGAATCATCACCTGCTACAAGTTCTTACGATTGTTCTCAGATTCAAGTAACAAAATATGTATGAGGATTTTTTAGTGTTTTCATCACGCAGTATTAACATAAAAGATGAATTCAATCGTGTTTATAACTCAGGAATCAGCGTTTGACTTGGGGTCACTGTCCCATGTGTCTACTCACCACTAAGCATTCTCTATATTCTGTCTCAAGTCCAAGTTTCACAGTGACTTCTTCACCTGACCTTGCAGATTTTGGAACATCTAAATAAAATAAAAGTGCTTTTCGAGTATTTCTAGGAAGAGAAAAACAGGACACAGAGATCAGAGACCTGCACACGAAGAAAAGCATCAAGCCCGAAGGAGGCATGGGAACAGAGCAAAGCGGGGGTTACACAGCTTGAACTAACTGCTGAGCATCCAAATCCTCAGGAAGCTTTGTGTGTTGGTTGGTTTGAATGTTTACCTTTGTTTAATTAAGCAACAGACACATTGTTTAAAATGGAGCATCTTTTTTTTTTTTTCCAGTTTCAAATAACACGTTTTAAAGTAGAAAACTATCTAGTGTCTCATGCCATTTCCTAACAACCTACAGCAGGAGTTCTCACCCTGTGAACCGTGACCCCTTTGAGGAGTTGACCTGTGAACCGTGACCCCTTTGAGGAGTTGACCTGTGAACCTTGACCCCTTTGAGGAGTTGACCTGTGAACCGTGACCCCTTGAGGAGTTGACCTGTGAACCGTGACCCCTTTGAGGAGTTGACCTGTGAACTGTGACCCCTTTGAGGAGTTGACTGACCCTTTCACAGGAGTCACCCAAGACCGTCAGCAACCCCAGGAATTTACATTACAATTCATAACAGTAGTAAAATTACAGTTATGAAGAGGCAACAAAAATAGTTTTATGGTTGTGGGGGGAGAGTCACCAACACCCGAGGAGCTGTACTAAAGGGCTATAGCATTAGGAAGGCTGAGAACCACTGCCATACAGTTTATTAGCTCCTTGTCTACTGAATGGAATGAAAGAGTCAAGTCACCCTTAGGAGAGAACTTCATATCCACAGAATCATGTAAACTCCACACTGGAGGAGTTCATAGATCTTCCTTGAAGATCTTACTTTATGATTTCTGGATATAGCCTAAGAATGTATATCTATTTAGGTCTACAGGAAATCTGTACTTACTGTAATTGTGAACACACCACAGCTGAGAAAAAGAACCTGAGATGAAGTAAAGAGCCAAGTGTTCCTCTCTAGTCAATAAAGGCCGTCCAGGGCCAAGGGGATTGCTTTTTCTTTATAAAGAAACTTGGCTAAGGTGCTTTGGTGGTGTGTGGGGTAGAAAGGAATTCTTAGACAGCATTATTCATAGCTCCATTTCCTAGGGCAAAACATGTTACATTTTAATTCTTGTACCAACTGCTCTAGGACTCGTTCCTAGGAAAGATACATGAAGACCAGGTGTCTTCAAAATTTCAGTTTTGTGAATGAGTTTAGGGTTGGTAAAATGACCAGATTAGCTATAGCAATTAACCATGACAGTTTTTTCTTAGGATAAGTGTTCCATACAAGGCAGGTATTCAATAATAAACAGGAGAGTTGTTAGCCAGCTGTGATGGCCTAGTCACCTTAATCGTAAAGCTTATTTCAACATGGGCTTCCCTCTGGCCCCGGGAAGAAAGCCATCTGAACTGGAACTTCAGGGCTTCTCAGGATGCTTGCATCAGAGCTACTTAAAACCTTGACATTTCCACTAGGATAAGACATTTGGCCAAGTTTCCCAGAGCACCCAAAGGCTCATGATTCATCAAGCCAGCAGCCTAGGCTGCTGCAAATGTAGAGATCTCCAGTTTAATTGGGTAACTCTGCTTCCCCACCCCCTACAGTATCTGGCTTCATTTCTTACTTCATTCTACTCCTTAAACTTTTCTACTTTCTTCAAACATGGACTGTCAGTATGGTAGTCCAGGTCTCAGTGTGAGTGTTACTAAAGGTCCTAGTGTTTATCTTCTGGTTTTATTGTAGGAGTAATATCTATGATGCTTGTTTGGCTAACTCAGCCTGAGACTATGGGTCAGTGACAAAAGCTCTCATTCTCAGTGAGTCCTGCCAAAGACATCTGAAGCGATTGCTAGAACTCACAGACTTTTATTTTATTTTATTTATTTATTTTTTTACCTTTTTGAGGTAAACTGAGTAAAATTCTGAACAGTGTGTAGATCAGAGAGAGTAAAACTAATTGTTTATGGAATACTCATATACAGTGGAGGCTTTATTTCTTAGGCAAGCCTATACACCCAGAGGAAATGTGAAGGGAATGTATGAAGCCTAATAAGGGAATGGAACCTGCCACAAGGTCCATGCATGCAAGCTTCCAAGGCTAGAGATCTTTGCAGTCTAAATATCTACAGAAAAGTGTGTGCAGGCTTCCAGGTCAGGAGGGGAACCCCAGCTATGGCTTTCCTGCAAAAGAAAAGAAGGGTTTGACTCACGTGCTATCCTGAGCCTTGCTGATTCCCAGCTGCAGGCACAGGACCAAGAAGAGGATGGCAGCACTGAAGCGGCGTGAGAGGCTGTGCATGGTGGAGAAAACAGGACACCAGAGCAGTAGGGTCATTGGTGTGCAGCACAGGTTTTATATACAGATCGAGGAAGCAGAAAAGCTGGCAGGTAGGTCCATGAAGTGAACCACTTAATCATTCTCTGTACTCACGGTCCTTCCTTGTTGAGGAGAAGTTTGTTTTTTTCTATGGAATAAATATCATCATTCATTTAAATTGTTGGAATATTCGTGATTGAACTTCCTTGTTTTCTCTGCATCAGAGATCTTTAAAGGCTCTTTCTTGGCTTACAGGCATGTTTTTCTTCTTTCTCATTTACTTCTCTGTCCTGTTCCTTACTTTAAGTCACTGCTGATTTGGTCTTGGCAAGCAGTGGACATTTGGGGTGGCAGGTCCCAAACCATAGCTATACAAAACATTCACTTGATGATTTTGTAGTTAATTCAAAGGGAGGGGCCACAAAAGGATGTCTTAGAGTTCTAATATGATCAGGCATAGTTACCCAGAAGCTACCAATCATGTAGCTGAGCGAAGTAGGGAAGGGCTGAGCTCTCTGGATGTTGGAGAAGTGTAACTATAGTACCTGATGGCATGGTGATGTTGTGATTGTTAAGTCCTTCTGTGCTTCAGGAGAGAAGTAAGTTTTCTAGATGCTCGGAGTTTCTAGGATAGAATGATGCTTTCATTGTACAGAAGTCATTTACATAGTTACATCCCCAAATCAGACCTGACAGCATTAAAATGACCAGTCATTTCCCACACTTGTTTTATGGTAGAAGGCATGGAGGAAGATCATGATAAGGACTCCCTTCATTGTACCAGAACCCTAACTATACACAGAGACATTTTGACACATGAATTTCTCCCCATGGAATGGTAGGAGACTCACTCTTCCTTACATATCTCCACTGTCTTTACTAACTCAAAGCTTTTGTTTAACCTAAAACTATTCTAAAGAGATTTTTTTCATCTGTTGAGTTACAAGAGCCCAGGATGATCCTCTGGGGTATGAATATGGAAGTCATCTACCTAAGACTAATCTATGTATTCTACCATGGCGAGTGTTGAGAAATTAAAGTCTAGCTGTATGCTCACAGTGAATGAATTTTTAAATTCCCCGGCCTGCATGTTTATTCTTGTGCTAACCTCTTCATTCTCTGAAGCTGGATGGAGATCATTCCTCACTTGACTTGTAGTTGCAACTACATACTTTCTTCTGTCCCAAGAGTGATGGTTTTATTCTACCTTGACCCAGTCTCAGTGACCCTCCTTCATGAATAACTTTTCAGGTTTTAACTTTCTTTACAGCAAATTATTTTCTTATTTACTTGAGTCATCTTTACCAGAGGATCATCATAGCTAATATTAGCCAAGGAAATGGGCCCAAGAATCTAGACCACGTCTACATAGGAAATCTAGAAATAGCTCTTTACGGCATCATAACCCTCTTCAAATGTACATCTCTGTCCTTAAGTGCGTATCTGTGGCACCTTTGATAAACTATGGGTCAGGAAAGACAGATGGAAATGAATTCAGAGCATCTATGAGCATCTATAGAGGGCAAAGAGATCATTTTATAAACCAACAGAGACTTACAACATTCATAGCCCTTTAACATATGTAACAAAAAGTAATGGCCATATTAGCATTGGATGGTGTGATTATTTTATGAGTCCATTTGACTAAGACAGTACTCAGTAATATAGACTTTGCTTTGAAGGTATTAAAAAAATGTGAATTGACCACCATCAAAATTTCAGTAGAGATTCCCTTCTATAATGTGGGTGCATTTCATCTTGTTTATTCAAAGTGTTATGAGAACAGACTGGGTCCCTCTGAGAAAAACAAATTCTTTGCAGCTCATCTTCCAATTGGAGCTGTATTGGTGTTCCCACACCCCCAATGCCTGTCATCCTGCAGATTTTCCGTAAGCCAGTACAACAATGTTGAGGCACTTTTCACTCCTCTCTCTCCTTCCTCTTTATTGTATTCTCCTCTCCCATCTCTCTTCTTTTTTCCTCCTTTTATCTCCTCTCCTCCCCTTCCCTCCCATCCCCTGTCCTCTGTATTCTGTTTCTCTGGATGGTTCTAACACAGGTGGTGCTGGTATTTTGGAAAAGACACTAAAAAGGAGAACATTTACTTAAATATTTGGGTGAAATTAGAATCTCAATCCATGATTAGTTTCAGATAGGAACAGAAAACAAAGAAGAAGATACATCTCTTAGGCTCACTGCATTGAATGCCATTATTGTCAGACTTTAGTCTGTTTCTACTTCATTTTAATCCTTAAAGAATTCATGCATAAAACAGAAAACTGCCTATCGAATATAATTTTGAGGGGGACTATAGAGTCTAGTTTAGCTGTGTATTAGATTAAAAATTTAGAATTAAGGAAGTGGTGGTGCATGACTTTAATCTCAGCACTGGGAAGGCAGAGGCAGGTGGATCTCTGAGTTTGAGACCAGCCTGGTCTACAGAGTGAGTTCCAAGACAGCCAGGGCCATAACAGAGAAATCCTGTTTCAAAAAAAAAAAAAAATCAGGACTATATGGTCACATGTTTGTAAAGGGTAGCATGTGCAATCCATCATGGCTACAAAATAAAGCAACACAGTGAGATTATTTATGGTCCATCGGTAATTCTATAACACCCATATTTCAACCCCATAATCCGACCTAAATGTTTGATTAGAGGGTTCCTGGGTATTTTAGCTTGATTTAAAGGTTGACAAACATTAGTTAAATATTCTGACTTCAGCAGCAATGGGGTTTGTTCTGGAAACTGATCTTGTTTGTGCACCAATGAGCCCCACACAGCAAGCTTTGGATCACGTTTCCTCAGTTGCCACTGTAACTGCATTGTCAGGAATGGAGAAACAGAACCCTGCACATGCTGCAGCAGGGTCTTTCCCTACTCATTTACTGGATTTAGCTTAAAATCAGAGAGCTGGTAAACACATCTGTAAATCCCCCTGTGTTTGTGTTCCATTTGTTCTTTAGCAAACAAAGTGCTAGGCTTTGTGGAGTCGAATGTATTTCAGAAGGTCAACATAATTCTTTGCCTTTTTTGAACTCCATTTCATTGTATTAATTCTTTCATAGTGAACATATAAAATAATGGATTTAATTATGACATTTTAGATTCATATGTATCATTGTATATTGCTCTTATGCATTCCCTGTTAATCTTTCTCTTGCTCTCTTCTCCTCTTCCTCCTCCCCACAAATAATTCCCCTTTTGTTTTTTTTTTCTGTTTTTATAAAACACACACACACACACACACACACAAACACAAACACAAACACGTTCACACATATACATGCTAAATGGCTTTTTTTTCATTTTTATAGATGACATGTAACAACATTTTCAGAATATAATTTGTGACAAAAGTTAATGATAATGTCATCCTCTTGCCAATATTATTTTTTCATTTTTCTTTATTAAGAAAATTTCAACTCACTATACATACCACCCACAGATCCCACCTCCTCCCTCCTTCACCCCCCAGTCCTCCCTCCCAAGGCACCCCACACCCCCCAAATCAAGGTCTCCCATGGGGAGTCATCTTGCCAATATTATTGTTGAGAAGCCCTGTCTGGCAGATAGCTCATAGTGGGCAACAGATAAAAACCAGACTATAAATGACTCAAGAGGAGGGGTGCACATTGGCACAGAAGGAAGGGATGAAGGACTAAGGTGAAGCTTGTCTCAGGCTAAATTTACAAAGCAAAAGGTAACATTAAATCCAACAGGGCCAAGAGGAACCAGATAAAGAGTGGCTCCGAGAGGGCATTATAGAAGGCAGAACACACGAGGATTAGATGTAGGCATGACAATGTTCTGAACATTCTCTAGAAAGTCTCTTGCTGCATCCTAGTAGCAATGTTATGTAGAAGGTTTCTATTTTTATTCTGCTTTAGAAATGAGCTACCCAAAGCACAGGAAAGGCAAATTCCCAGCACAGTTTATAAGACAGTAACTAAAGGAGCCGAATTTGGGGTCAGGTTTTGTGCAATCTGTGAAACTTTTCATTTACAATAATAAGCAGCCTCTTTCAGAGGTAGGATACACACTGACAAATATAAAATATAGAGGATGTTGGAAGAGGCACCAGCAAGTGAGGAGCCTTGAAGTTTCACATTAACTCAGAGTAATACACATGGTGAATGGTGTTAGACGTTGAACTCAGGAAATCTGTTTCTACAGCTGGAGTGTTGACTCACTGCATTGCCTGTTCATGAGAGTGAGCTCCAGTGTTTGTTACTGGAACAACTGGGCTTCAAGATCACTTGTCTCATACCAGAGTCCATGACCTTATAGTATTTGCCTATCATACATACACAAATACTTTTATCACATCTATTTACTTATCACATCTCCTCCTTCCCTCCCTTTCTCTACCCTCATCTCCCTATAGTATATATATATATATATATATATATATATATATATATAATTTTATCACATTTATTTATTTATCATATCTCCTCCTTTCCTCCCTCCCTTCCTCTACCCTTCTCTCCCTCCCTCCTTCCCTCTCTCCCTCCCCTCTCTTTTTTTCTGTCTGTGCTTGTGATAATGTGTACATGATGGTTAGATGGTTAACTTGTGGGTGATAGTCTGTTTTCTCCTTCCATCATGTGGATTCTGGAGATTTGTACACAGGTCCTCAGATTTGGTAGCAAGAACCTTTACCTGTTGAGTTGTCTCACCAGCCTTTGCAATAATACATAAGTTGAGAAAGGGGTATTGGATTTTCTGATGCCTGCTTATAACCCCAGGATCTGAGAGGTGGAGGCAGGAGAATAAGGAGTTCAAGGTCATCCTTAGCCATGTAGTGAGTTCAAGGCAAAGCTATGCTCCATGAGACCCTGTCTCAAAAACAAATAAGTGAATATATAAAGTTTAGAAAGGGAAACTCACACAGGTTTTAATAACTTGTTCATCTCATCCAGCCAAAAGTAACAAGGGTTCTATTGAAGCCTGTATAGAAGAGAATCCGGATTTGGCACTTACACTCATGACTCTATTTCCTCTTAGCTAGTGAGACTGTGAAGGTTACAGGACTCACATAGGGGCATTTAGCTCACACCAAGGATGCAGTGAGATGTGTAGCACAGGGGTTTTACTTTTGAAGTGTTGCAATGTGAATCAGAAGCATTCTGAGAAAAACATGAATATGACTGTGTGTGTGTGTGTGTGTGTATGTGTGTCATGTACATGCTAATGTGCACACAAAAATATACTAGCTGTCTTCATGGATTAATCCTAAAATTGTAATGACTTAATGCAATAGAAGTTCACTTGTAGATTCCATTAAATCTCTTAAAAGGCACCCCAGCTCTTAGAAACATGCATGGCTAGTCCCATTTCTAAGGTCACTCTGGACATTAGAATCTCATTAAAAGGAGGAGGTTAGAATGGAGGATAACAGAGGGTATGTTGTTTACTTTTATTTTTGTCCTCATGGCAAAATTGACTTAGGGAAAGAGAAGTTGATTTTGGCTCACAGTCTGAGGGCACAGTGGGAAGGCTTGCTGGCAGGAGGGCCAAGCAGCTCTCACATGGCATCTACATTCGGGAGCAGAGATGAAGTCTGCTGCTCAGCTCACTTTCTCACTTTTGTTCAGTGTTGGGCCCCAGACTATGGCAGAGCACAGCCTACTTTCAGGGTGGGCACACTCACCTCAGTTAACCCAATCTAGAAGCTCTCTCTTAAACATTCCTGCTGAACTGATAAATCAACATTAATCATTGCAAAGGGCAATTTTATGATCAAGACTCCAAAGTGACATGCCATTTACCCTTGTTTGTCCAATGGACATTGTATCGTCCATGGCCACCTTGAACTGTGAGGCCATGGATTCAGGGCAAGGGAAATAGCTTTGGAGAAGGTTCTATATCACGACACAGGTATAACATGCACATCTTCATTTTTAGGAGATAACATCAAAATACTTCACCATTATTTTATATTGTCAATCCTTTAGCCTTGATGTTTAATTCATTCTCCTCCCTCTATGTATGTATGTATGTATATGTGTGTATGTATGCATGCATGTATTTGTATGCATGTGTAGGAAAGAGGTAGATAGATACCCCATGTTGTCTTCTTCAGTTGCCTTCTACTTTGTGTTTTGAGGCAGAGTCTCTCATCACAATTTGAGCTCTCTGATTGGGTTAAGCTGGCTGCCCAGGAAGTTCAAGTGATCTATCTGTCTCTGAATGCCAAGTACAAGCACCACATTCAGCTCTTATGTGTTTGCTGGGGAGACAAACTCAGGCCTTTGTGATTACATGGCAAACACTTCACCTGCTGAGTCATCTCCCAGCCCCTCTTCATCTTTCTGATCAGGGGTTTTTCTCTTTGATTTATAGTGTGTTTATCATGATTTTACTTGTAGTTTTTGTGATTACTAATGACACTTCTTTGATTTCTTTTCTATATTCTATATTCCACTCTCTGAATAATCTTATCTATTTTCTGTTGGCTTATTAGTCTTTTATTATTAATTGTGGGCTTTTCTTACCTATTTCTTGGCACAAGTCTTTCTGCATATTACTAATTCCACTGTCTTGTTTTGTTCTCTTCTGATACTGTCTCTTTGTGAACACAGTTCTCAATTTTAATGTTTACATTCATGTACCCTTTCCTTTATCACTAGTGTTTTCTATACTGACATTTACTATGTCAATTATATCCTCTTTTAATAACTATAATTTTATAATAGTTACTTACAACAGCTGATACCTAATACAGTAGTTCTTTCATGTTGTTTTAAGATTCTCTTATTTTATGTTTATTTTTGATTTTGTGCATCCCATGTCTCTTTAAAAATAAGTTTAAAAATTCTGCAAAGAAAAAGCTGGTATTTGTGTCAGGATCACAATGACTTGTAGAAAGTTTACTGCTTTTTTAAAATGAGGCTACCCAGCCCTTCATGTTCTGGCTCTTCTGACATTGACAATATAGCAACAAAGTGCCATGTTGGAAGAGGAGATTAAACTGCCATCAGACATTAAACCTGCTGGTGCCTTAGCTTCATCCTTCTAAAGCTCTAAAGCTGTGAAAAAGAGCTGTGTGGAAGTTAGAGGACAACTTTTAGAAGTTGGTTATCTTCTTTCACCATGTGGATCACAAGGACTGAATCGCAATTGTCAGGCTTAATGACAAGTACTCTTATATGTTGAGCCATCTCACTGGTTAAAAACTGTTGTATATGCACATTGATAGAGTTTAGATGTCAAATATCTTCTAAAGGCTCACATATTGAAGGCTTGATTTTCAATCTCCAAAAACTACTAGACAAATAAAACGTTTTTCCTTATAAAGGTAGTAGCATTTGGTGTTTGTTGTAGTAATGTAAACATATACTTTTGCTTACAAATATGCACTCCATTTATTTGGATGATAGCAGGTAGTTCTACTATGATGTGTCATATATGTATATACATATGTCATATATATATATATATATATATATATATATATTACTAAAAATTAGTGTGCTATGTAAAAATCTCATAGCAAAACCCATATACCTCACAAAGTAGTAGGTTTCTATTTGCGTATTCAAATCTACCAGTTTATAGGCTAACTAAAATAAAAGCAATCTTAAAAAAGAAAGGTCTTGAATGATAGTACTCTCTGCCTGGGTAGATAATACTGCTCCCAGTAGTCATGGGTTTTTAAACCAAAACTCCATCTGAGTTGTTTGACAATCAGTCCTGAGAGGCTTACAAAACCATACAAATTATCTCCATTGCTCTTGGTTGCCTACTAGAACTAGACGGTAAGACCCCATTGGTGAACACACTACACACTTTGGATGCAGGACATAGAGAAATCAAACCAATTGAACTAGATACTTCCTCCCTGATGGCTAGTTTTCATAGTGTCAGAAGGTCCTATGTAGGGTATTGGGGGAGAAAAGCCATCAGAAGTCATACAACTGTGGCCCCTGCATTCTATAACACAGAAAGACCTACTAGACAAAACATTCTGGAGCTTGCCAATCTCTTTCTAATTGGATTTGTAGCCAGGTCCATGAGATAGAATATATGCCAGGTACAGTAAGTTTGATCAAAATCTTGTGGCTGGGGAGGCTACAGACTCTGTGGAGGAATGAATCTACAATGGATGTTTTACTAAATGGACATGTAATGAACCTGCCTTCTAAATATTTACATTTATACCCATAGACTAGTATTGTTTCAGCCTTGGTCAGGGAAGCTGCTTTTGCAATTGGCCACAGTAAAGCTGAGACTCATAACTCATCAAAATGGAAAGAAGAAGTGGCTGTTGAGTGCTCAGCCCTAATAGGACATCTGTGTCCTCCTTCTAAGGCCTAGGGAACATGATGGAATAGGTGTTGGGAAGACTGTGAGAGCCAGACGACAGGGAGCAGTGCCATGACATGCTGTCTTCTGGACATGACTACAGCAGCTGTGACCACCTGCACAAGAACACACAACCAGACATGTAACTAGAAGGGGCCTGGCTCAAAATAAGATCAGGGTGAGCAGGAGTGGATAAGATGGGGGTATTGGGATGGGTGAATATGATCACAATCAATTTTATGCATGTATGGAATAGTCAAAAATAGAAATAATGACAAAATGGAAGAAAAACCCACATGGCTTATGAAGAAAATGGGATTAAGGGTACAGTTCTAATTTTTTTTTTTCAGTTACAACTAAACTAAAAAATAATAGTTGGATGCTATTCACGTTAGGTGGTAAAACAGTAAGCACTGAAATTGATATGATACTTCACCTTGGGAAATATGTGAGGCTTGCTGGAGGAAGTAGATATCCGAGAGTGGAGCTTGTGAACTTGTATGAAGAGGTTGAAGGGCAGTAGTCTGGAATCAGAAAGCTGAAATACTAAGAGTGAATGGGTGTGACATGAAGTCACTGACTGTAAATGACTGGTTGCTCTTGTATATAACTTACTCATCTCCTACCACTATACCTCCCTAAAAAGAACAGCTGTGGAGTTCCTTCCACAGCCCATTGGTAGTGTGTTTTAAATCTTTGGGCACACATATAACTGTGGATGATCATGGAGATGATTTCTGCTTAAGCAGTACAATTCCGATGAATAGAAATAATACCAGAATATTTTTCATAATTGACACAGGAAAGTAACAGTATTCTCAGTCACAACGACAGCCAATTTTAGACTTCAGAAATGACTACTTGCCCCTGCAAATAAAATACTCAAGGACAAATTCCCAAGTGTCTCTGTTGAATCAAGGCTAGGCTGTTTACGTTGAGACGTAATTCCCCACAGTAATTGACTGCACATACTCCTAGGCTCAATGTTTAGCCAACTAATTGTTTATTGCTAGTCCTGAATTTCAATGTCATTTTCTGTTTGGGAATGTTAACCACTCAGGCTACATGCTTGGCCAAGTGTTACTCACTTAGTTCTTCCTAGCCTAAGAAAAACTGTGTGACTTACTATGGGTTATAAGAATGGGTCAGACCCTGAAAATGTAACCTGTAATTGTCCAGAGTTTGGCTGTGAAAGGAGCAGTGATGTACAGAGGGGCTGTGTGGAGCTATGTAGGGGAGCTGTGTAATGAGCTAGTGGTGAGTGCATGCTAAAATGTGTGTTTGGGTATGCAAAGAGAGAGCTGAGGAAAGAGAATTCTAAGACATATGTTTATGTAAAGAGTTGGACAGAGATGAGGATGTATGTGAATGCTGAGAGAACAGGAGATTTATGCAGAGAGAACTGGGTAGAATAGGACAAGCTTTATAGAGAAGAGAGAGCTTGTGTAGCTATATAGGGAAGAGATTTTTTTTAAGATAAAGTAAAAGAGAAAGTTACCACCAGAAAACGTGTGTGTTTCCTTATTTTTCCCCTCAGATAAAAAAAGTCTAGTCCTCAGATAGATAAGAACCTTTCTTTTCCTAAACCTTTGCCACATTCATGTTTTTTGTTTGCTTGTTTGTTTGTTTTTTACATACC
Source organism: Onychomys torridus (assembly GCF_903995425.1). Lineage (NCBI taxonomy): Eukaryota > Metazoa > Chordata > Mammalia > Rodentia > Cricetidae > Onychomys > Onychomys torridus. Next base: position 28,509,719 of record NC_050445.1, read on the forward strand.
TTGGAGGTGGCCATGGAGCAGAGTCTTCAATATTTAGAGCCTGAATATAAGGCCATTTCTTAATCTTACAAAGATAATAAGGCTATTTCTTTGTCTTACTGCCCATATGCATGTGCTGAATTATGGATGCAAGCATTTTTTATGTTACTATATATTCTCCTTTATCCAGGAGCAGCAGAATATTCAAAAACACATAGAGGTAACCCTAGGAATATGATTTTGGCTTCCATCACAGAAATGCATCTAACAGTGGACATCTTAAGATTCTAGAGTGAGGATGGAACACCTCATGGACCAATGTAAAAGTGGTTAGTGGTGCTGTATTCTGACTGTTGGAGGTGCAAAACTGAGAAACTTGATACTAGAGTAGTTTTCCTATAAACAGAGTCTGTCAGCCTCCCCGGCTCAAGTCCCTGACCTGTCTTGTCGCCTACGAGCCCCTGGCTTTTGTTGAAGTCTTCTGTAAAGTTACAGTTCAAAGATGAAGTGCCCCCGCCCTGACTAACGTGTTTAAACACTTTGTCACCATTTTGGATGGTTGTAGAACCTTTGGAAGGTGGTCCATCTAGAGGTAGTAGGTCACTGGGGATGAGTATTGAGGGTTATAGTACTGCCCGGCTTCTAACCTGGAGTCTCTCTGCTTCCTGGTCAGTACACAGGAAAAAGCCATTGTGCAAACTCCTGTCACTGTCATGTCTTCAGCGTGATGAACTATATCCTCTGAACTGTGATCCAAAGTAAAGTTCTGGCTTAAGTCACTCTGTCAGATATTTGTTCACAGTGATGAGAAAAATATGTTGAGTGGGGGAGGCCAAGTATCAGTCTGCCAATATGGGAACTTATGCCAATATGTCCTCACCCAACCTCTGTGGAGTAGTAGCGGGGGCTCTGCTTGAGTGTTCCAAAGGTTGGAATGCCAGAACAGGTACACCTGACTCACTTCATCCCTGGTAGCTGAACATCAACCCCAGAGACCTTATAAAACCTTGACTATTGCTTTGAGAGCTTTCCCACTACAGTTGCCACCCCACACTACTCTCCACTCAGAGGAAACAGCCCTATGTCTTGTTTGATCAGAGGATGTGGCAGAGTTCATCCTGTCTGAAGAGCACTGACTGACTACATTCTGGCCAGTGGCCTTACCTGACTCGGAAGCATCTCAGGGCACAGGAAGTACCCTAATAACACTAGAGAACCTTATAGCAGTTCCTGTTTGGAGTTGCTCTAAGCTGATCCGTCCGGTACCCTAAGCTAGACTAGCCAGATAAGCTGAATTTACAGTAAAGAATATTTGTGAAAGTCAGAATAGGAAGCCGCCATACAATGGACAGGCAACAATGTGGGGGAGCCAGGGTCCAATGTTCAGACCAATTCTGAATGGAATTCAGAGAGTTGCACGAAAATACACATAGAAAATTAAATGAAGTCTGGAAAATAAACCTTGATCAAAGTAAAAAATTTGACAAAGAGAAACAAATAATACTAGCCTAAGAGATGAATAACACAGTAACTGAGGCAAGAAGTTCAACTTGAAGCTTCAATTTGGTCATGCAAAAATATCATCGATCTCAAACACAAGTCACTTGGATTATTATTGAAAGGACAGGAATAAAAAATAAGAAGGCTTTTTAGAATTATCCAGAAACCACCAAGAAGCCACAGGTTTATTCAGAGGACATTTCATTACAAAATAGAGAATAGGAAAAGAAAACTAGGTAGGCAGAGTTGGTGCACACTTTTAATCCCAGCACTAGGGAGGCAGAGCCAGGCAGATTTCTGTAAGTTCGAGGCCAGCGTGGTCTACAGAGTGAGATCCAGGACAGGCACCAACACTATACAGGGAAACTTGGTCTCAAAAAAAAAAAATTAAGGAAGCAATGGTTGAATTTTTCCTAAATTTAGTGGAAGACAATAATAGATACAGGAAACTGTGAAGTCTTCACCCAAATTCAACCCAAAGAGGAATTCACTGACACATATCATGATCAACCATAACAGCAACAACAAAAAGGATTCTGAAAGAAACATCAAGTTAATGGAAGGTCATATAAGTAGAATATCTTAGAAGATTCCTCATCAGAAGCCTGCGGTCCAAGAGAGATGAATTGTGTATACAAAGTTCTGTAGGAAAAGAAATGGAAAAACCTGTACACTAAGAGCCTTTACCTCGACAAACAGTCCTTCCAAAGTCAAAGAGACTTTGGTAATTTACACCTTCAATTGCACTCAAGAGGCACTAAGATGGCCTAGAGTTGGAGACCTGCTTAAGCTACAAAGTCAGAATTGTCTAAAAACAACAAACAGACAAGTGAAATAAATAAGGGAGGTGGAAAGATTTCCCCGAATGAAAATCAAAGAGCTTCACGTGTCTTTTGTCTTGCAGACACTTCTAAAGGTGTTCTCTAAGCGGAAAACCCAAAGCTGCTAGGAAATGAAATAAAACAAGAAGGTTCCAAAGTCAGCGGTGTTAATAGTACATAGCCATACACAACATACTGCAATACGTTGAGCGTGGTAAGGAAGGGCATTTGATCTACAGTATGAGGATGAAAAGAAAGAAAACCATTAAAAACAAATGTAGACAAATTACATAAAGATGCAAAATTTGAAATGAATATTATGAAAGGGAGTGACCCTGTCGTTTCTGTAAGTGATTTAAGTTGCACTGAGCTTAAAATAGCTTGTTATAATTATTAGCTGTTGGGGCTGAGAGAGGACAAGTGGTTGAGAGCATGTTTTCTTCTTGCGTCAGACTGTGGTTTGGCTCCCAGCATCCATAAGGTGATTCACAACTATTCATTACTCTAGTCCTACGAGATCTCCCACCTTCTTCTGACCTCTGTAGGCACAGGGCATTCATGTGGTACTCATAGATAAATGCATGGGAAACACTCACATGGATAAAATAACAAAACAAATCTAGAAACAAAAGGATTGTTTTTATTGGAGCTTCTGGGGAATCAAAAAGCAAAAAAACCAACAATATTTGTGTAAAACAATAACAACAAAAATTCCAACTGTTCCATCACAGAAAGCTGTCAGACGAGGGAAGGGGGAAATAGTGTAATTATACTGTAATCCCAAATTATAAGAAATTTAAAAAGGAAAGAAAAAAATCCCAGGATACTCATAAAGCAACCAGAAAACATGTTACAAAGTGGTGGTAAATGTACTCATCTATATGTAATTGCCATAAGTGGATTGTTATCCAACCAAGAGATGTAAAGTGATTGAATGGACTGAAAAAGAAATCAAATATATGGCTACACTGCTGTAAAAGTCTTAATTTACTAGTATGGGACAATAGAAATTGAAAGTAGAGAAATGGACGATATTCTAGATAAGTGAAAACAACAGAGAAGGTATAGTGAAACATGTAGAAAAACAGATTTCAAATTTAAAAATTGTAAAAGAGATGAGAGAAGTCTATTGCATAACAACAAAGTGATGAATTCATCTGGAAGCAACAGCAATTATAAATATACGTGACCAACGCTGGAGCACCTACATATATAAAACAGCTACGTATGATCTGAAGGGTGAGAGAGAGTGAAACTCAGTAACAGTCAGGAGGCACAAATACCCCACCTTACCAGACAGGCCATCCAGTCAGAATCAATGGGAAAAGATTAGGCTTCAGTTATTTGTCAGCCCCAAAGATAAAAATTTGCAAATGTTGGCAGTAGCACTGAATAACAGCACAAAACATATTTGCTTCAAAAACACAGTGTTCTCTAGGAGAGATCGTATGTTAGGACAGTAAACAGTTCTTAAAATAACAACCATCACGGTTAAACTCAATTGTCCACTCAGTGAGGTCTAGAATCACTTGTGATATAAGCTTGTGGGCATGCTTTTGAGGGGATTATTTTGATTACCTTAATTGAGGTAGGATTCTGAGCTGTATAAAAAGTGGACAATGAGTTGAATGCAACCATTCAGTGCTCTGTTTTCTGTGTGTGTGATGTGATCAGCTGCCTCCAGTCCCTGACGTCTTGACTTCTCTGGCAGGATGGAATGCAACTTGAAACTGGGAGTCCGAAATAAACCCCTTTTCCCTCAAATTACTTATTTTATCACAGCCACGGGAGAAGAAACTAAGACAGACAGACACCTGAGATTGGGATCGTATCAAGGCTCTTCTCTAGTCACAGGAGCATGAAACTAGATGGTAACAGCAGGAGAAAAAAATGGGAAAATTCTCAAATGCATGAAAATTAAAGTTTTCTCCAAATAACCAATGACTGATACAAACAATACAGGAGGTACTAAAAAATTTGCTTTTTTTTTTTTTTTTTGAGCTGAGGACCGAACCCAGGGCCTTGGGCTTGCTAGGCAAGTGCTCTACCACTAAGCTAAATCCCCAACCCTAAAAAATATGAAAACATAACACATAACATACAGAAAGCAACAAAAACTGTCCTCAGAGGAAAATTCATAGCCATTAAGCACACACCAAAAAAAAGAAGAAAGAAGTCAAGTCAAACTATTTAACAGTTAACTTCAAGGAGCTAGGAAAATAAATATTAAGGCCAAACTGAACAGAAAGAAAGAAAGAACAAAGACCAGAGAGTAAACAAATGCAACAGAGATAAGACTAAAAAATAAAAATAAGCAATAAAAATGCAGATAATCAAAATCAACAAACTCTTAGACTAACCAGGAAAAGGGGTAAAATTAGGATTAGAAGAAGAAATCCTTCAACAGGAGAGACATCCAAAAGATCCCAAGAAACTGCTGTAAACAATTATGTATCAGTGAACTGGATGCTCCAAAAGAAATAGGTTAATTCCTAGATACATAGAATCTACCAAGACTAAGGCACCTCAGACCAACAATAAATGATGGAATTGAGTCAGTGAGAAAACGTACAGTTAAAGAAAAACCAGGAACCAGATAGCTTCAAACCGGAGTCCTAACAATAAAGAACTTAATCCTTCTCCAAATCTCTCAAAAACTTGAAGTGGCAAGAATGCTTCAAAGTCATTCTATCAATCTAGAATTTCCCAAATAGAAAAGCCAGACAAGGACACTGAGGAAAGAAAAATCTCTCTGATGAAAGCAGATGCAAATATTGTTTAACAAATTACCAGCAGGCTAATTTCAAGGTTACATCAAGAAGATTTTTGCAGGGTGAAGGTGCATTTACTATGCTAATCTAGAAAGCACTGCAGCTCAGCATAGGTTACCTTGAATGTATCATTAACATCAAGCTAAAGTTGGGTGGCACTATCTAACACAAAACCCAATAAATATTGAACTTAGCAAGTGATCTTTTGAATGCCTGCATTCAAATCATTTTGACAGCACAATCTACTAGAGATCATCTATTTCTAGACTTATGATCTCTGACTGGCATTTAGACCAAGAAGTGTGACTAACCCGAGAAAAGATCAAAATTAAAATCGGAAGCATGATTTCTGCTGCATGCACATATATTTCATGCCCTCATATAGTAACAAACATTCAGTAAATCACCTAAAGTCATGGTCCATCTTATGTTCATAATAGCCAGAATGTGGAATCAATGCAAATTTCTATTTCATGAGGATGAATAAAGAAACTGGGGTATGTGTACACAATATATTCTTCAATCTTTAAAATGACTGAATTTCCCTTTGTATCAGTATGCATGAACTCAAAGAATATTGTGGAAAATGAAATTAGATAGGCATAGAAGGGCAAACACCATAGGATCTTACCTGTGGAGAGAGAATGACAGTTGCCAGAGGCTGGGGCTGAGGCAGAGGGAGTTGCTAGTCAGAGGGCACAATGTTTCAGTGATATAAGAAGGAATAAACTTTGGATTCTATGGCATGGCAGAGGTGACCATAGCTAACAGTGAATAACAGTATATTTCAAAGTAACTAAAAGGGTGAATTTCAAATGTTTTCTCACCTAAAACAATAAGCAGGGTGATAATTATGCCAATTTGGATGACTAAATCATTCAAAATTATGTACATGTGTCAAGACATAATAAATTAGTTTATTATTTTTCCTGTGAAAACAAAGACATTGAGAAGAGTACAGGTCTTGAAATAAGGTAGATTTTTACTTAAAGGCTGGATTGTTCTCTGGTGGGTAATTCTGCATTCTTTTTATGCTTCTTGAGATGGTCTTGCACATAACTAAAGCTATCCTTGAACTGCTACCCTTCTGCCTCCATATCCCAAGTGTTGGGGCATGGTCATGTACTGCCCTGGATTTCTCTATGCTCATTTCCTTTCACACTAAGCATTCAATAGCATTGCTTAGCCTTAGTACTGTTTTTAAAAGCAGCATGAAGATTCATCCTATAAATGTACCATAATTTTCACAAGAGAATTATATTTAAGAGAACTTATCTATACTTGGAGCCAGAACAGTTATTATGGTGAATTAATTTTTAGAGTCTTCCTTAGATTTAGGTATTTAGTCAAATATTTAATAGTGACTAAGCTGGGGAGGAATTTGTAAACCTAAATAATGTGGAGGTATTGCTAGGTAATAAAATTGGGAGTGCATGTTTACTTGTCAGAAAACTTTGTTTTTCCATGAACAGTTAATACATTTTCTGTGGATTTCCTGGTGGGAGCGGAATAGGCCACCACCATTCATGGTGTGACCTGATCCATACAGGTTATTAGGTTCCTATTCTGGCTGTTTTTGTCAACTTGATATATTCCTAGATGTATTCTCAAAGAAAGAGAAACTTAATTGAAAAAAAAAAAACAAAAAACAAAAACAAAAAACAAAAAGCAAAGCCTCCATAAGATTGCCCTGTAAGGAAATCTGTGCAGGCATTATTTTGACTACTGATTGATGTGGGAGAACCCATCCTAAAGAAGTCAGTCCCATCCATTGGCAGGTAGTCCTGAGTTGTATAAGAAAATAATGGTCCTCCATGGATTCTGTATCAGTTTTTGCCTCCAGGTTCCTACCCTGGTGGAGTTCCTTCCCTGACTTTCCTCAGTGACAGATAGTTAACCTGGAAATGGAAGATGAAATAAACCATTTGCTCCTCAAGTTGCTTTTGGTCATGGTGTTTATCATAGCAATAGAAATCCTAAGACAGTTCCCCAGGCACTGTTTGAGTTTGACATTTTAGGACAGCCTGTGTCCAGATCTCTGTTAGAAAATTGTTCTATCCAAACCCACAGATTTAGAATGTCATACATCCCTCTCTGAACATTGAATATTGCACTGTCAAATGTCACACTTAAACTCAAGATGATTTTAAGTCTCTGTGACCTGTCCTTAAAATAATTATGATTTCCACTCAAATAATGTTCCTATTGTATTGGTGATGTAAGAGTTAGCTGGAATTGATACAGCCTAAGTGTCACACCTTGCCAAACATATTGTGTCTTTGACCAACTTGTTTATTCCTTCTTTTGGACCATTATACTTACATATACCATTTAGCAATGTTCAAATTTCTTTTTAAGTTTCATCACTTCTGAAGACATAATACTTAAAATGGAAGTTACTATGATATTTTCTATAGGTATATTTTATATCAGCTACTCTTCAGAAAGTTTAGAGTTTTGGGCTACTTGAGAAGACACAGCTCTTTACATTGAGTTATTCTAAGGTGCCTTGTTTGTGGAAGAATCATACTTTAGGGTTACATTTTCTGTGGGGGTGGGAATCAGGTGACAGAACCCGAAGCAAAAGGTTAAGGTATAAATAGACTGTACTACTGAGGAGGAAGAGGACCCATTGGCTTGGGCCCAGAAGAAATAATGTTTGATCAACCCTGAAACCAGAGTAGAAGCTTATGAATATAGTATTGGGCTGTATCCCAATCCAAATCAAAGAGTTCTGGGTGCTGTCCTTACAGGCTTAGACTCAGGAGTTTGATAAAATGAAGTAGAAACTTGATGTTTTTACAAAGTTTTACAGTGGATTCAAATAGATCATCTAATTATTCTAATGGCCATTCTAATGGGAATAGAGAATGTTGGTGAAAGTTGAAATTCTTATTTGTAAGCAGTCTTTGTTTCTTTGTTTTCTCTCTCTTTCCCTTCTTTTATCTCTCTCTGTGTCTCTGTCTCTCTCTTCCTTTTTGTCTCTGTCTCTGTCTCACTCACTTCCTTTCTTTATTTCCTCAGTTATTTAAGCTTTCTATTTGAGGGCCATAGAGAACACACCTGTTTCTTTGTTACTGCTGTGTTCGCAAGGTTCTTTTTTCACCTGCAAAGCTCTTGTACGGATACTGAGTCATTCACCTTCACCACTGGCACCGTGTTCTGGCCACCACCACTATCAGGGTTTCCTCTGGACTCCCACTAGAGCTTGTACTGTTTCCTCATTTATTCCATTTTTCCAACCTCCAGAGTTTTGTGGCATATTCTTGAACTTCTTTTAATCCATTATCTCTGCAGAAATGAAACAAGACATTCAATATATCCTAGAATATTTTCACAGCTATCTTTACATACCTAATTTTTTTTTTTTGTAGTTAGCACTTAAAATAAACAAACTAGCTACTTCAGCTGCCATTTCTTCCTGTGGGTTGTGTAAGAGAAACTCATTCAAAGTACTCAATGACTTCTTTATAGAAATGAGTGTTAAAATAATGGACTCTAACTCATCATCTCCAGTTAGAGAAGGGGACTATCCACATAGCTCAGTAGTATTGTAGGGTTTGGGGTTTATCTCTTTTACTGCCATATGCTCTATTGAGCTTCCTTCCTTCCCTCTCAGTTCCTCCTCCTCCTTCCTCTCTTTTTTCACTCTTCTTTCTCTTTATCTCTTCCTTTTTTTTTTTTGAAAAGATCTTGTGTATCCAGATTGGTTTCAAAGTCACCACGTAGCCAAGGATGACCTTGAATTTGTGATCCTTTTGTCCCCACCTCTCAAGTTCTAGGATTATAGGCATATACCAGCATTTGTTGTTTGTTTGCTTTGCCTATCTCTCTAGTAGGATGTAAGTTTAGTGGGAGAGGTGTTTCATATCTTATCTACTGTTCATCATGAAGGCACACCACATTAACTATAAGATAGTAGTCAATCAACAAACATTTATTGAAAGTAATAAAATAAGCAAACTTCTTCCAGAATTAAAATATCTCAAGGGGTTGGAGAGATGGCTCAGCAGTTAAATCCTCTCTCATGGTTCTTGCAGAGGACCTGAGTTTGGTTCTCAGCACTCACATGGTGACTCATTACTGTCTGTGTCCATCTCCCAGCTCCAGTTTCTGTTTTTGAAGGGTTTCTTTAAGCTGTAATTTTTAGAAATGTGCTATCCTTCTCTTGTGGATGCCTTTCCTAAGGACTCTGATATTCCTGGTGAGTTTGTGATGTCTGCAATGAGAAGAGTGATGATGGAGAAACAGAGCTAGGCGGGCTGGAGGAACAGAGCCTTTGGCTTGTTTTCATCAAGGGGTCTGAGTACCTGAGACTTGAGAAATTTTGTCTTCTGAATGCTGATTCAGATAGCTGTATCCAAACCCCTCAAAGAAATACCTTTGAAGCAGAATATCTCCAAGACAGAAAGAACTGGGTCCATGTTCTCCCTGAGACAGAAAGCATGTTCCAGTCCACTTTTATAATATACTAGGGGTAACTTGCCCAGTCTTAGTACATGGAGAGGTTCTTAGTCTTACTGCAACTTGATATGCCATACTTCGTTGATATCCATGAGAGGCCTGCCCCTTTCTGAAGAGAAATGGGAGAGGAGTGGATTGAGGGTAAGTGGGGACAAAGGCAGGAGTGTGGGTGAGGGACTGGGAGGAGGAGAGGGAGGGGAGACTGCAGCCAGCATGCAAAATAAGTAAATAAGTAAGTAAGTAAGTAAATAAATTCAAAAATGTTATTTGAACCTGAAAGTCTATGGGGAAGATGGAAAAATAGACCCCCTCCAAACCAGCACACCATATCACATGCACAGCCACATATATGAGTGGACAAAGTGGTGGAAGGAGCAGGAGATGCCCATTTTATATATATTGTACTTGCTTCATATGGGCACATCTATGTCACACTTAAGCCCTATGAAATACATGCTGTTATGAGAAAATTAAGGAGTATAGAAATTAATTTGCCCAGAATGGCACACATACTAAGTAGTCAGATAAAATAAATGTCTAGGTCTTTCTAATTGTAAAACAAACCCTCTTTTATTATACCACACTGCTTAATGCTGTTAAAATTCCAGCTTCATTTTTGTGGCAAACCTCTGAACATAGAGGTTAGGATTAACACCCCTTAGTTGGCAGCTCACTTAGTGCATGGAGCTGAATCAGTCTGCTTTAGTCAGTGGGGTTTCTGGAAAGATCAGGAGGTAGGGAAAGATCAAGAGTGCCTTGAGGCCAGTTGGCATGCCATCATGTCCTTTCATCCTCCCATTATGTGCTTTTTGGCAGATTCTGCTTCTACAGGAAGAGTCCACAGCATCTGCACAACTGCACATGTCATGAAGCTGCCCAGAGGGCAGAGAACACAGCGTTCTTCCTAGATTTGTAGATGAAATGGTGTCTTTGTGTTAGGGATCAACTTCATCCACCTGCCTTTACCTGCTTACCATTTTAAGTTCAGGTGTGTTTACTCTCTCCACTTACCACGCTTCAAATTCATTGTGGCAACCAATGTCCACTAGTGTCCATCCTGTCTTCATCCTGGAGCTTCCAATACTCCCTGCAATGTCCTGCTGCTGGCTTTGTTTCCACATCACATTGACAATTAACTCATTGAATTTAGAACATATTCAAGGAACCCCTTCCCCATCTTGCTTCTATCATTGCTTTAGTCTGACAGGTATGAAATCTGGAGTCCCTTTCCTTGTATTCAGCATAAGAAGGAGATGGAGTTATCCCGTCACAAGGATTCCCTGTCCATCTCCATCCTTCTTCCATTTCCTGCTTAATTATTTCCCCTTTACAACTCTCCACTGTGATTGCTACAGCAGTTTTTTGTCTACTTTCCTTGGCTTTTATTTTCTTTCATTCAAGAAATCTTAAAGGCTACTATTAAATTACCCTTTCTAAAGTGATGCCTTCATCAGGGCACTTCATTTAACATTAGATGCTTCTCCTGCCTATAAAGGTAGCAAATATAGATTTGAAGTGAAGACCTTCTACCATACAGCCAACTTGTATCTACAAATACATCTCCTAATTTATTTTCTATACATAATTTTTATCTCCTAGACACTTTTCCCTTATCCTTAAAGATTCCTCCAAAGAATTTTACTCATATTGCCAACCTTCATAGTCCAGCTACGAAAGAAAGCTGTGAGCATTCCTTGAAATATGTTTCATGTGATCCCTCTCCAGATAGTGTTTTCTAATCTTTCTCAGTCAATGTCACATGTATTACCATGGACTTTTGGCATTTTTAATATACATTGCAGAAATAACTTCAGTTCTTCCTGTATTATAGTCACATACCTACTTGTGTTCATGTTCTATTAAAATATCAAGTCTTTAGAGAATTAACTACTTCAGGACTAACAGTGTCTTTGTAGATCCCAAACTTGCAACAAGACATTGACCTGCTGATTACTGAGAGGAGGGTAACATTAAGAAGGATGAAGAGAACAGAGAGGGTATGGTGGGAATATAATGTGACCAAGAGTGATCTAGACAAAAAAAAAAAAAAAAAAAAAAGTTGGATGACCAATGTCGCTAAAATAAAGAACTTCTGAATAAAAATACTGAAAGAAATGTGTTGGAAAGGTAAATTGCAGCTATCCAATGAAAGGCTAATTTGGGTTGAAATGATTCAATGTGCAACAGACTGCCAGGATGTGTCACTAAACACTCCATCTGTACTCAACGACAATTTCCTGCTGAAAATTAGGGCAAATTCTGTTCTTGAGGCCAATATACTTTGTAAGGAACAGACTGTCTTTGGGTATGGTTACTCTACTATGGATCATTAGTTTATAATATATCACTTAAAGGAGGAAAATATAATTATCTGACATGCTTGGGTTTGGGTTCTGTGGTCAGCAACTAATGATTGACTAAATTGATTAAGGTCAATGCCCTTAACGGAAGGACATTCATAGGGAGTTAATTATGTTATGTCTTCAAAAAACTTAAAAATTACAATTATTTTTATCTATCTATTTATCTATCTATCTATCTATCTATCTATATATCTATCTAGTGTGTGTGTGTGTGTGTGTGTGTGTGTGTGTGTGTGTGTGTGTGTGTATGTGTGTGTATTCATATGAGTTTGTGGAGGTCAGAGGACAATATTGGTTGTTGTTCCTGGAACCATCCCCCTTGTGTTTTGATACAAAGTCTGTCAAGAGCCTGAAGCTTACTGAGTGGGTGATGCTGCCTGTCTCTCTCACCTCAGTGCCAGGCTTGCATGCACATGTCACTATGCCAAGCTTTTTAAATGGGGCTCTTTGGGGTTAGCCTCAGGTCTTCATGCTTTGGGGGCAAATATTTTGCCAATTGAGTTCTCCACTTAGTCCCCTTCCATATATTTTGATCATAAATGTATACTGCTTTTGATTGATATGTTTCCTTTAGATACTTTCTAGTCACTTTCTTTTATGGTAGATATGGATTTAACTTATTTAGGTTATATTTATCTTCTTTAACCTCCCAAAATTATTCCTTTAAGTGAATCAGTGGTTGGTGACTACATCGTGCTTATGAACATCTCATTCACCATGGAACTGAAGTAGAAGGGGATGAATGAACTCTTTTTTTTGTTTCAGTTTTATATTGTATTTTTTAAAACTTTTACTTACATAGACTTCCCTAGAAATATCTTTAGCTCTTTTGAATTAAAAAAAATTACTTTTTTATGTTTGTGTGTTTGTGTGTGGATATGAGAGTGCAGAGGATCAAAGAGGCTAAAGAGAGCATCAGATCCCCTGGAGCTGGAGTTGCAGGTGGTTGTGAGGTACCCAACATGGGTTCTGGGAACCAAACCCAAGTCTTCTTGAAGAGTGCTACAATTTCTTAACCACTGAGTTGTCTCTCCAGCTCCCCCATTTCAATACATATTCCATGGAAATGTTTTTCCCTTCTAGAAAAGCACCCCAGAGTGTGCTTCCTTCAGCTGCACTGTGACTTTGCTGGGTTAGATACCTGTGATGAAGAAAGAACCTTGGTTGTCAACTACACTAGGTTGAGAGATACCTTGACAACTGGTAAAGCATACTTCATTTTGAGAGGGTTTCTAGAAATAATTGACTTACTTGTAAGGTGTCACCTATTCTGCCTGCGGGCACCTGGATAGTTTAAAAAGATGAAGAAGGGAAGTTTTTGAGCAAGTGTCACTTTATTCTGTTGCTGCCAGCCATGGATAAAAGACTCCAGGTTCTTTGCTGGCTTCAGGTGGGGTCTGCAGGCCTTCAGACTCAGACCAGGACTATACCATTGGTCCCTCTTGTTCTTCGACTAAGTAGCTACATGTTTCTCCAGCTTTCCTGCCCTCGTGTGGCCACTGTGAGCTGTTCAGCCCCCAGCTGTGTGAGGCAACCTAACAATTATCCTCTTATCATTACATAACCAAAAATTGTCTGTTAGATTTATTATTCCTTAATCTTTATACCACCAAACAGTGAATGTTGAGTCAATAGAGTAATACATTCCAAAATGTGTTTTCAAGATTAATTAATAGGAATGAGATTCGTTAATGAATCTGACAAAATTAGGGAAGGAATAATGAGCACTCAGTGAAAAGCATCCCATGCTACCCTTAACAGGACTCAAACTGGGGGATTTATATTGTACTTTGAGTTTCTTGAGGATGAAGTCCATGTCACACTCACTTTTTCACTACGGTTTCTACTAGCCAATCAAATGCAGAATCAGTTATTGCATAGATGACTATGGTCAAGGCATCTGACAGAATGAAGGTGACTTTAAACAATGCACTTTTAAGGCTGTAATCCCAGGAGTCACAGCACTTACAATCACCAGTGACCAGATGACTTTTGAAGAATCAGGCTGAGTTTGAAGCCCTGCTTCTGTCTCACTTCAGCAGGGACTTCACCATACACACTAGGTGACCAGTTACAGGAATAAGAAACAGGAGTTACAGCTCTTACAACGTACCCAGCTGGATAAATAGATTGTTGTAGAATATCTTCCAAATCCTGTGAGTTTCATGTTGGAATTGTTTTGGATACAACATGTCTGTAGCCTCCAGGAATTGTACAAAACTCTGTCATTTGGGTAGTTGAATTTTCCTGGGAAATTTCAGAGAAGGGTGGGAGGACAGGGTGGTGCATATGCCTTCACAGAAGTGGTTGTTATTCTTTGGAAGTACAAGGATGATATCTGTAATGAAATCATCTCTGGCATGTAGAGCATTACTAAAATAAAGGTAGGAAATGGGGAGGCACACTGAAATTGTTTCCCATCCCTCTGGGGTAGTTAGCAGCAAGGATGAATATTTATCTGTCAAGACGACTGAGTCTAGCTTCTTTCTTTCATTGTTTAGGTTTATCTCTGAGTTCCCCTTACACTAGGTAGGGGATCAACTCCTTCTCTACTTGTCAGAGAGAAGAGCCATGGGAGTGGTAAGATCATCTACCAAAAGAAACACAACTATTTCTTCATGTGCTTCAGAGAAGCACACCACACCCCTGTTGTATTGCTCATAAGGTGACAGCCTGAGGAAGTGAGAGAAGAGGGATAGATATCTGTAGTTGTTCATCATGGGAGCTAAGGTAGCACAAAGGGATGGGAATTCATTTTCACTTTAACATGAATATATGTGAGTATTGATAGTAAGACCTGAGTTAGGGTTTGAGGGCACATGTATGTACCTTAGTAGTCCTGATACATGGCAGTGTTTTTCTGCATGGATCCGTGAATTCTAATATGTGAGTGCTGAACGTGAGTACTCTCTGAGTTAGCTATCTTCTGCATTGACCTATTTATATAGGGTGTTTGTTGAAGTCTTAGTCCAGGACAAATGTCTGGCTGCAGGCCCATGGAAGGAACATCTTGACTTAGGGCATTAGCATAATCTCATGGTTCTGGAGACATAAATTTTTAGGACAAAAAAGTAATCTTGTGACTTCTTGTCCTAAACTGTGCAGCTTTTGGCCATTCTTGCCTACCAAAGAGCTCTACACTATTAAATGGACACTTCAAGAAACAAAGCCTCTCTCAGATAAATTTAACAAGAAGATCCTGACAAAGAGACTACTGGTGTTTCCTGTCTTCTGACCACACTAGAGCCTGGAGCAGAATATGATGAAAAAGATGTCTCTAATTGATCATTGAAGGGGTTACTCCTGGACTTAAAAGGGAGAAATTCAAGAAGGGTGAATGAGGAGGAGGACACTGTCAGAGTTAATTGTGTCAACATTACTGTGCATGGCATAAAGCTAATGACATCACTTGTTAATAAAAACCAGGAGTTATTATAAGAATCTAGCTTAGTACACATCATCCCACCTTTGCCAGTGTTCATTTCTGATTTTATAATTTGGAATGTTAGTGTTTCTTGAAGGGAAGTCTATTGATATCTAAACAACTAGACAACTTCCTTTAAACTCCTCTGGTTTGGTTTTGGGAACGTGTACCTATGGAATAGGAGGACCAGCTAAGTATATCAGAGACTATCTGGCTGTATACTTGATGATGATGATTAAGCTAGAAATACTTCATGAATCACTGGCAAATCCAATCATCTCTTTGAAATGCTCTCAAGGAGAGTCTCAGAGATTCTTGATGTATCTACATGTTGCAGTTGGCTGGGAAACATCATCTCAAACCAATGAATAATGCCAGAATTCCCTAGCATCCTTCTTGGATACTTGGGAACACTACAAAACTTGCAATACATAGTGAAGGTTGCAAAACACTGAAATTGTGAAAAACTTTATCCTGAAGCCTAAATCTGGAATAGTTAACTACGTACCTAGATATTGAAAGAGTAACATTTACTCTTTCTTACAGGTTTTGTTCTGTTCAGTGGACAAGTCTTAACACCATGAGCTGGAACATTTAGACAGACTGTCAAGAATTTGAAGCAAAATCCAGAAACAATGATGGATATTTGACCTGAAAAGTGAGTTAGGGCAAGGTAATTGTTATGGACCTACTGCCACACAGTTTTGTCAGGTAGTAGGAACTCAGAGAAAGTTAGTCAAGAGAGGAAACAAGATGAGACAACAGCCAGAGGCAAAAGAGGAGCACGGTACATACAGTA
This sequence comes from Onychomys torridus, assembly GCF_903995425.1. Classification (NCBI taxonomy): domain Eukaryota; kingdom Metazoa; phylum Chordata; class Mammalia; order Rodentia; family Cricetidae; genus Onychomys; species Onychomys torridus. The sequence goes on from NC_050445.1 coordinate 28,525,840, forward strand.
TGTAGGGAAGTGAAGGGAAGGATACATTCCTCAGAGATGGCTTGACTGCTAACCTTGTTGAAGTGTTTTCCAGATTACATTATGACCAGAAAAATCCTAAGCAGGAAAGCCAAAGCTCTCAGGCACTCTGTTTCTCTCATATATGTATGTCTGTCTGACCCCTACATGCCTGTACTGAATGTATTTCACTTTCCTTCTTGTCAAGGACATGCCTTCTCTTTTTTTTTTTTTTTTTTTTTTTTTGCATAACTTAGATGTTTAAGACAATGAAGACTCAGAGTTCCAGCAAGAAAGAGTTCCCTAACATGTACATTGTCAGATCCTTCTTGATTTCAGCTCCTGAAAGAAAGAGGGGTAATATTTTGAAAGCATAGAGATCAACAGGCTTTTTTTGCCTATCAGACATTTGTAAATTTGGGATATAATCTCCCTTTTCTTATTAGAGAAGTTCTACTTTTAGTGTTTGAACATAAATTTCTCAAGGCAAAGGCTGCTATTGCCTTAAGCTCTTGAATTTTTCATTTATTTCTGAGTGTGTTTCCTAAGTAATGTTCAATTATTTGCTAGGAGGCGATGATCAGACAAACATAATTTCACTGTAATAAGTGTTTAGCACTCTTTTGGGAAAGCATAGCTCCTCCACAGACCTTTCACTGTCAGAAAGTGTAATACACAATGATAATGATGTGTCTCTCCTATAGAAATAGGACCACAGACTGATAACTAAGAGCTGTGAAGGGACCTGTAAAGCTCTGTCTCGGCAGGAGATACTGGGCCTTGTTGGAGATGAAGCAGCCCCTGAATGAGTACTTAATTCTCATTATGGGCAGTTTAGTATTCTGGATGTCTAAGGATGACAGTATGCTAACTCCTTTATTAATTCTCATCAATTTATAATTTCCTGACAATTGCTTTTTCATCTTCCTTCCAAGCCTCAATCAGAAGTTAAAATGGTTGCAGCTCTTTGGTAACCTAAGCCCTTAAGTGCTAAATAGAAGAGAAAAATAAATGACATTAGCTGGTAGAGGTTTTATGATCATGGAAAAAAACAATGTGCAATGAAGAAATGAAGAGGAGACTTCTTCTTCACTGTTTCCAGGAAGCAGAAGTGACTAAAAGATGTAGTTGAGGAAGAATAAACTGCCACAAAAAAGAGAGTAAGCTAACTTGCCCAACATAGATGGAATGTGTTGGGAACCTGGAATTAGAGAAAGGTTGAGTGAGGCATGGTTTTGGGTCAGCAGGTATGGAGGAAGCTGTTTAATAGAGCTCTTTCAGACTGAAGTTTGTGAGTTTAGTAAGGATCTTAAGTTTTGGCTGCTGAAGATGCTGTATTCTTTAGGTTGTCAGGACTATGGAGGAAAGGCACTGGATATCTCAGCCTTGAGGACAAACCAACCATTGTGAACAAAAGATCCAGGCTCCGTAAGAGGAATATTGAATCAAGTATGTTTATGTGTATATCTTTGCAAGCATGTAGAAGGAGGCTTGGTTGTTGCATGATTATTGTTTTGCAGTGAAGGAATATGCAAAGATGTGCTTACCACTCACTTTTTGGTTCTAAGTTCATAATGAGGTAAAATAATTAGCCTCATGGGATACAGAATGTGGAAATGTGTACTCGTGGTTCCATTGGCAAAGTTCACAAACTCTCAGAAACTCCTTTATCAGGACATTTACTGACTTTCTGGTCTTCCACTCTACACAGTCCGTGGTTGATGAAATTACTCCCAAGCAGCCCCAAATTCAAGATTCTCTTCCCATTATCTTTGACTTCAATGGCTTTGGGGACATTTTCTGCTGCCTGTGTAATAAAAGAAGACTGATGTTCATTCTTATAACTATATACTGCAATTCCTAACTTCACCCACTTTTAAATGTGTTTATAGTTTATCCAAAACTCTTTGAGAACTAAAACAATCTCAAAATCTACTGATAAGCAGAATACCATTCATAAATGTAGCTGGAGGATATGTAGTGGAGACCAGCTGTAGCTGCTTTGTGTTCATTTGGTACAGTCGCAGGTCTAGGTCACAGCCACTGGCTGATTCCTTGAAGTCAGTTGCCCTTTAGCTTGGGTTGGTGGCTGTTATTTTTCTTCTGTAGGACATCTCTCACCTTCATGTCCAGGAAAGCTCATTTAGTTATTCACATCACTGCTCCCTGTACTGTCACCACTCAAGTTCCTAGACTTCATTTCACTTCAACGGTTGGATTTTTCCTGCCAAAAGTGTAAATTCATCCAAATGCGTTGCATTTAACCCCGCCGAATAGCATCCTCAGCATCTCAAGCTCCCAGAACACTCACTTGTTCTTTTAGCCAAGCATATTTCCTTTGAAAATCCATACAGGGGTTCTCTCCAGTGATTTTATGCTGTTCTTTCCCCATCCTCTTTGGAGTTTTCCTCTGTGCTGATGATCACAGGACTTCATTAAGTTTGACTGTTTTTTAATCTCATCTTCTTAAAATGTCCCATGCCTTCGTTTGTCCACCTTACTCCCTTATCTACTGCCATTTATTCTTCCCACTGGGTCACCCACAGCTTCTAAATACACATAAAATATGCAACAAATGGCTTTAAAGGATGTAGGGGTTCAGATCTCCCTCCATGCTTGCTATACTTTGCTATTTGAATATTGAAGGAAATAATGACTGTACTCACTATCAAGTTTAACAGGAACCTGATCTAATCAGTTATATAGTCCCACTGCATTTTGGAAAGAGATGATGGTAAGTCTAGGAAAAGAGGCTGGCATATGTCACAGAGAGGCAAAACTGCCTATTCATGCTTTCTTTCAGAGCCTGGCACCCTGCCTAGAGTTTAATCTTTGGGGCAGGTTTCCTGTGTTTGTATTTTCTAAAAAGTGTTTACATTTATTTATTTACTTATTATTTACATATTTGGGGGGCTTTTCATGTGTGGATGTCAGAGGACAACTTGTGGGATGTGATTCTTTCCTCCTACCATGTGAGTCCTAGGGATAAACTCAGCTTGTCAGGGAGGGCAGCCAGTGCCTTTACCTGCTCAGCTATCTCATCAACCTTTTTGTAAAAGGTAGATTCAGGTAGATACACCAAGCTCAGCTTCTATCTTTATATTTTTTCAGTGAAACTATTTCATGGCCATTAACAGATGGATGGATAAGAAAATAGGTTGTTTATCCCCAATGAAGTTGTAAAATATGTGTGCATGTGCATATGGTGAGTGTGTGTGTGTGTGTGTGTGTGTGTGTGTGTGTGTGTGTGTGTGTGTTTAGGTCAGAGACCATCTTTGAGCAGTTGGTTCTCTCCTTCCAGTATTGGAGCCTAGTGGATGGAATGCAGGTCATCAGACTTTATGGAAAACATCTTTAATCACTGAGTGATCTTGCTACCTCCACCACAAAGAAGAACAAAATTATGTTTTTGCAGAAAAATTGACTTGCATACCACCATATTAAACAAATTAAGCTGTATCCTAAAGACTGCAAGTAGACTCTAGGATACATGTATATGTACATTCTTACAAATATGTGCGTGTGCATGCTCTGTTCCATTTCTCAGTCATGCTTTTTTATTCACATGAAAATTGAAACATACAAACCCAGTAATTATCTAGATTAAGAAAGCTTATTGAAAAATTAAATAATTTAGCTAGCAGTATCCAGAGGATTTACATGGACAGAGGGAAAGATGAGTAACAAAATGGAATGTTATAATGTGCTTCAAGTCTCCATGGCACTTTGTGAGATCCCGGCTATATTAGTTAGCTTGACTGTGACAATGATTTCACTGTGTTTGTATGTGAAAATGTCATGCTATGCAACTGAAATATATACAATTTCTTTTTAAAAATGCCTACAACCTACACCTAGAAATGCCATTGACAGTATTTTTGCACAAGGGAAAAGTTGATGGTGATTTTCCACTAAGATTTCCTGGCCTCTCAGAGCTATGACAAACAAATGGCGTCAATTGTCATGAGTGATCATTGTCAGGGCATTTGTGCTCCTAGGATGTTCTCATATCCACAGGTTTTAAGTCTTGCTGTTTGTTTTTATCCTGTTTTTACACTTATGGTGCTGGGCATCCTGGCTCTTATCACCTTCACTTTTCTCGACTCCACTAATCCTAATTCTCCTTCCTTTGCAATGTCTCCTTTGTGGAGGTATTTGTCACCTCCATTATAGTTAGGATGCTGACAGACCTCCTGTCCTCCCACAAGACAATACCATTGGTTCAGTGGTTCAGTGTCTAAATCAACCTTTAAAACAACCTTTAAAACAAACAAACAAACAAAATCTTCTCTTCTGCTTTCCTTATCCCCATACATTTTATCACTATGTTTCCACCTGTTACTCTCTGCGCTGCCTAACTATCAGGGGTGGTCTAGTTTGTATGATGCTAGTGATAGCTTGCTGGGTCATCAGGTTCCTTTCCATGTCTCTCCTACTCTCTGGAAACTCTATCTCTGTTTCTATGGCTCTAAGATCATGGACTTTACATATGTGACTCTGCCCATGACTCAAGCTCATCTGCTCTGACACCCACTACATTGAGTGCATGGGCATCTTTCCACCCTTGTTTTGAGCACCATGCTGCATGATGGTCTCCTTCAGTCTCATCAGGGCTGCAGTACTGTGTATCCCTTCTTCCTCTGGCGGTTGGCAGGCTTTTTTGTCTGTACCTACCACTCCATGGTGCTGGTCTCAGCTTGGGCAGGCCATTTTTATCTATGTGGGACCAGATAAAGTCCATCTTTGTAGTCTCCATATTTCCTCATCCCTACTGATAATTCTTCCCTCACACTCTGAAAAACTAGTGGACTATTGGTGAAATTATTAAGGCTACTCCACGTAGTTAAAAGGGAGGTTTATTTTGTGGGGTAACTTACAAATGAAGGGATAGGTTGCAGGGTCTGGGAAAGGTATGGCACAGTCTGGCAGTGTTCTCTGGAGAATTCTGCTCGGTCTACCTCCAGTATCCAGGGTCCTGGAACCAAGAGAAGCCTCTCCTCTCGATCCTGGGTCTTCAGCTTCCTCCCTCAGCCCCGCCTTGTGGGCATGACCATTACTGAAGCCTCAATGGGGGTTGGAACTTCCAGGCCAAGGCTGGGATGGCTATCCACTACATCTCCCCCTTTTGTCTAAATAAGAAGGTTCTAACCTAATACAAGACTATATACAAAGAGATGGTTATCAAATATTGTCCAGGAGTAATGAGGGATAATGACTTAGATAAGTTGGAATTACAATAAGTGCAAACAATATCAAGCAAAAAACACATACTAAAATCCAGGGAAGTCTAGAGCATGGGTAGGTGGCATGTTACAAAGATCATTCCAAAAGGTGTCCTATCCTAAAGAACCTGAGTCTAATACTTAATATATTCTATCTAAGATATTATATATGTATATATATTAAGTTGTAGCTATAACTGCTAGTCTTCAACCTCATCAAAGACCTGAGAAGGAATATAATAATACCTGAGAAATGGGAGAAGGATGCAAGCAACTTCTGGGAGTCTTGCAAGAGTAGATAGAGACAGCTGGCAGCCTGGACAGTCACCTAATGTTTCTCAGCATCGTTGGTCCATTCAAATTGGCTACAGGCCTAGAGTATCTGACATACTATTTTCAGAAGCAGGACTTCTGAAAGACCATCTTACCTAGTCTTGGCAAAGTACAGTGGTCACTTTCCTCATATCCCGCTTGTCCAGAAAGGACAGCATTCGTACGTACTGTCAGCAGTTGAGGCAAGGGCAGTTCTTTGCCCAGTAGGCCATTTTGTGCCAAGAAGACAAACTTCCAAATGGAAATGTCTTAGAAGCCCAACATTCTCTCAGGATCAAATTGATGCTGCCAGGAGCAATTGTCTCTCATGTCAACAGAATTCTAAGTTATTTAAATGCCATATTCTCTAGGTCTATGAAGTATTTGAAGATTATCTGTCTATCCAACCTACGTATTTATAAATCTGGATAACCTAACTAACATATTATAAAGATGACAAGCATAGGTGACAATAAATCTAAAAGTCTTATCTACCTAAACAACCAAGGGACTAAAGCTTCATGTTAACAAGGCAAACAGTTTGTAAGCAAATGTACAGTAAAAGGACAATGACTTCAAAATTGTGTCAATACACAAAATATCTTTAACAAAGGTAGGAATGTATAGTGCAATATGCAACATGATAATAATCCTAAATATATATGAGTATACATAATATCTTAAACAGAAGTAGAACATACATACATTATGACAGATATAAATTTACATTTGTATCAATATACAAATATTTCAAATAAGAGTAAAAATATGTGTACATTATAACAAACATAGTTCTGTATTTGTATCAATATACAAATTATCTTAAATAGGAATATAAAAAGTTTATATTTGTATCAACATATAAGAATTCATAACAGTGCAAATTACAGTGCAAATTATCTAAGGCTGCTATTTTACTAAATTTGTTTACTAATGTATATGATAGTCTACCATAATATCTTATACCTATACATTCCATTTCTTGTTTTCCCTTTTTTTTTTTTTGAGACATAAGGGGAAGTGCTGTGGGATGTTCTGTATGTCAAATGTGTTCCTCTTATTGGTTAAAATAAATAAAGTTCTGATTGGCCAGTAGCCAGGCAGGAAGGATAGGGTAGGCAAGACAAGGAGGAGGAGAATTGTGGGGAGTGGAAGACTGGATGGAGAAGCTGCCAGATGCCAGCCACCATGACAAGGAAGATGTAAGGCACCAGTAAGCCACAAGCCATGTGGCAATTTATAGATTAATAGAAATGGGTTAATTTAAGATAGAAGAAGTAAATAACAAGAAGTCTGCCATGGCCATACAGTTTGTAAGCAATATAAGTTTCTGTTTGTTTACTTGGTTGGGTCTGAGCGTCTATGGGCCTGGGGGGTGAGAAAGAATTGTCCTGACTGTGGGCCAGGCAGGAAAACTCTAACTACAGTGGACATCCATCACCCTTCAAATATCTCAAAGCCAAGTGTCTATGAGCCTGAGATAGATAGTACAGGAACGGATAATTCCAAGGTTACCATGTAGGGAAAATAGTGGAATGATACAAATTAAATGAGTTTATGATGGGGAAATGTCTTTCTGTATGCTGCAAATATGTGTTACTCTGGTTAATAAATAGAGCCATTTAGCCTATGGCAAGGCAGCTTAGAGGCAGGTGGGAAATTCAGGGAGAGAGACAAGAAGAAAGCAGGGGGACAGAGTGGGGGGAGAGGAGAAGGCACCAGTGAGTTGTCCAAGGAGCAGCATGTAATGGGATGCAGGTAAAGCCACGAAATATGTGGCGATACATAGATTAATAGTTATGGGCTAATTTAAGATATAACAGCTAGCTAGCAAAAGGTTTGAGCCATGGCCATGCAGTTATAATTAATATAAGCCTCTTGGGGGACACGAGTGGGAGAAATTTGTCCTGACCACCAGTTGGCCAGGACACAGGAACTCTTCCGACTACAAATAAATCTATTAGAAAGATATAACTCACAAGGGGAACTTAAAATGTAGCTACTATTAGTAAATGTGCTATTAAATTTTTCTTTCCCTCATTTTGGTTCAGTGTTATTTTTACATATATAATTTATTTTTGTTTTGTGTTCATTGGTGTTTTGCCTGTATATATGTCCATGGGAGGGTGTCAGAAGTCCTGGAACTGGAGTTGCAGACAGTTGTGAGCTGCCCTGTGAGTACTGGGAATTGAACCTGGGTCCTCTGCAAGAGCAGCCAGTGCTCTCAACTGCTGAGCATCTATCCAGCCCCCAAAATGTGTAGCCCAGCTTGGCCTGAAACTCAGGATCCTCCTGCTTCAACTTCATTCAGCAAATCCTTCATGCTTGGCAGTTCAAAAGTCTAGTGTGGGTAAATAAATTTAAGATGCAGCCTTTTAACAATATTCAAGCATACACTATACTATTGTTTGCTGTAGCCCCATGCTGCAGATTAAATCTCAAGGACTTATTCATACTACTAACTGAAACTGATAGGAGGTATTATGTATCTCTCTCCAAATCTTTTATCCTACAACCATCCAGTATTTTTTTTGTAGTTTTTTTTTTATTTTTCTCTGTAGGAAACTATAATTTGAGTGTATTTCTTTATTAAAACTCAAGTTCAGGGTGGAGTTCTGAAATGGAAGAAGCGTTGAGAGTACTCGTGGCCCACCACAGTCAAGGCCCTCTCTCAGACTCCTGATTACCAGTTCCACTTATGTCTAAGTTGTTCCCCTCTGCTGTCTAGCACCAACGTTTCTTGTCTTCCAGCAGAAATGGTTCTTTGAGCAGCTGCCACCCTATCTCTGTACAGAGATGCCCAGGGCCTTGTCTCTCATGTGCCTGAGAGGAAAAGGGAACCTCTGTCACCACTTTCAGACTTGCTGCCCCTTCATGTCGCCTGTGCCTTCTCTTCTCCCACAGAATCAGCCCTGTGCCCCAGAGTTAGTCATTTGCTTAATGCCCCTGAGGCTGCTTTTCTCAATACAGTCTGAGCAGGGTACCAGGGGCTATGTTTGGTAAAGCAAGATGGAAAAAGACAGATGAGGAGGAGATGGTAATGATGCTGTGGGCAGCAGGGGGAGAGGGTACAGGTGTTCCTTGGAAATGGGTGGGTAGTTGAGGAAGTCAGGGAACCTCAGCTGGTGGGACTAGCATGGGTGTCCAGTTTCTTACATTGGATTGAGTCTGAACCAAGCTGCCATTAACAGAGCAGGACAAAAAGTTGGTGTAACCTTCCTCTAACTTCTAAAACTAGCACTGTCCATGGGATAGCTGGAGAAGAAACCCAAGAAGCAACATGTAGTGCTGATAGTCACAGTGTGGGGCCACCAAGAATCCAGGAAAATGAAGAAAGGCCACTTAGCCATACAGGCAGGATCCTAGTCTGCACAGCATAGAGACACTGATCTCTTACTATATTCAAATAAGATATTTTATTTTCTTATCAATCACCACAGATTTTTTTTTTATTATTTTAAATCTGTGGGTATTGCCAACTTCAGATTTTGGAAAAGCGTATCCATGAAAGCACTTTTTCAGTCTGAGAACTTTCTCTCTTATACCTCTCGAGGGATCAATTATTTTCCCTCCTCACAAACTTTGTGAAAAACTAAAGAACCAAGTGGGGAACAATTACTCTTTATACCCAGACTTTCTGTATCTTGTCCTCATAAACTAATCAGTTCTTAATCCTCTTGGAGTTGCCTTGGAAAATCACCTTCCTGTTTGCTTTTTTCTCTGCATATTATTTTCGTTAAATATTGAAAGAAAAAGTGAGGGCTTTGTGCTACTGCATTGCTAATCTTTCACAGTGTTTTCTCAGAAGTAGGATCCCTGACTGGTCAGCTTGAGGAAGATGTGATTTGCCTAAGGGCTCCACAGTCATCTCTTCACAGTCAGCATCCCTCTGTATACATGGCATTCTCAAGAAAGCTCACCTGTGGTCCTTGGATGCTCCTACATCAGCATCTCTTGGGAGTTTGTTAGAATCTCAGGATCTAGTCAAGTCCTGAATTTGAATTTGTTTTTTTTTTTTTTAAACACAGGTGATTCCTAGGACTATTAATATTTGCACTGCACTGATATACATGACTTACTGATGGAATTTTCAAGTAGGAAATTGTGTATGAATTTTGTTGCTGTTGTTGTTTGGGGCATGGGGAATGCAAGAGGGTAGTTAAATCTTCCCTACCATCATGCACAAAGCCCTGGGATAGATCCCCAGAAGCAGTACACACACACACACACACACACACACACACACACACACACACACACACAGAGAGAGAGAGAGAGAGAGAGAGAGAGAGAGAGAGAGAGAGAGAGAGAGAGACCTAATTGCAGTGTGAATGGCACTAGAAGAGGAATCTGATATCACATCCACATTTGTTTTTGCAGGAGCCAACCTCCCTTAGTAACATTTTCCTCGTCCTATTTCTGGCATCAGTAACCAGAACAAAATCTCCTCAGAGTCCCATTCTACTCTGGAATTACACTTATTGAGTAACTTTAGCCAGATGGCCCAGCCCTTGAGTTGCCTTTACAGTATTGTGTAGAGAGATATGGAGATGATTTGGTTTCACATATCTCTCTTGCTGAGACAAAGGCCCACAATGTCCACAATGTCAAGTGAGGGACCTGAATGTATAGGAAATAATTGTGACAGCTTTCCGACTTGCCAGAAAGAAGCTTGAGATTCCAATTATAAGCCAAAGAAGTTGTTAGGAAGCCTCCCCTGGTTTAAGTCATGTTACTAAACCACGTTGTCATGGAATTGTAAGGGAGCTGGTAACTCACTGAGGTTCACCACTCCCATTGTGTGCAAGCATTCCCAGGGTAACTCATTCATCCTCTTGGCTTATAGATACTACTAAAAACAAGCCCAGAAATGGAGCACTCCAAAATCAACAACAACAACAATAACAAAACCCTTGTTTAATTGTAGAAAATTTGAATTTTAAGTTGCAACCATTATGCCAAATATGACTTCTTTTAATATGTACTTACTGTGCAATATGCTTCTGTTGTGTTATAAAAGCTAATTCATGAAAAAGTGAGCTATTACATACTCCCATTACAGAGTATTTATGAATGAGATATTGCCATTGAACAATTTCATAAAACCCCCACTGTCTACATTGATACTTCTGGTCCCTGTTCAGGTGGATGTTGGAACTATTTACAGTACTGTTAATTATGCACAAACTAACTGTGGTAATGTATAATGGACAATATCTTTTCTTGGTTTATTAACTGATTTTCTGTTATCATCAACTAAGAGAACTCTACGGCTCAGGTTACAGGGTTAACTCATGTTCCAAGTTCATCTATAAAAAACAAAAACCAAACCAAACCAAAACCCACTCAGTTCTAAAGACAGCTGGCACTTATTGGTTATCTCTGGACAGAGCTATCCCCAAGCCAAACCACTCTCATCTTTAGATGCTTGGCTGGGCCTGTTTGTACATGATCATCACAGTTCGGCTTGTTGACTGCTTCCGTCATGAAGGAAGAAGGCAGGGAAGGATATGATACCTTCGCCAGAGTGTCCAGCTACCAGTCCAAACCAACTGAATGCAGTTCTGCCCTGATCCCATGTGGGATCTGAGTCTTAGGGAGGGGCTGGAGTACACAGTCTGGAAGGCACTTGGGGAGGAGGGTCCATCTATCCATCCATAGGGAAGTTGTCATCCATGTTGTGTGAAGACCTTCCAATGTGGCTCCTTTAATGCCATCCATAATCCTGGCCATAGTCTATCTCTATTACTTTGTAAATAATACTAAAAAAAAGTTTTCTAGGATGAACCTTGATGGAATCATACTTTACTTTGTTTTGAGGACCTTAGGAAGAGGGGTAGATGTTTGTGTCTCCCCCACAGAAGGAATTTTAGCAACAGATACCAATTATACTTTGGGAGCAGAAGATACAAAGACATACAAGGCATGCTGCCTGATTAGTGGAGCTCAGAAGTTTGCATGGGAAGATAAAACTGCATAAGTTATCACATGAAAAGCATTCTGGGAGTGCAGTGGAGGAGAGCCTCATTATTTTTGCTTAATTTGAAAGTTAATTTGAAAGAATCTTTGATACTTAAGTTGAACTTGGAGGTATAAAGAACAGTTTTACAGACTGAGAAAAAGAAAGGTGAATTTCTGAAAGGCAACTGAATGTGTAAACTAACATAGACAAACAGGGTATGTAGCATAAGCAACCAAGTCTAAGAAATGGAATTAATAAGTCAATTTTCTAGGGAGTGGCCATGTGTATTAACTAATCAGATTTAAGTTCCTTGGGGGATTTGTGCATGTTCTCTAAAAGATTCTCTGCTTCCTGAAATAAGCTGCATCTTGTTACAATAAATTTTAAATGCACATTTTGGACATCTGTGTAGACATCTTTGTATTCCAGGACAATGATGTATTCACAAAAGATACTATTTACCTGCAGTGCTTGTAAGCAACAGGATTTGGTTGCTTATAACATTTCAAATAACAGAAGGAAGTTGACAGAGAGTTTAGCTCACTTGAGACACTTGGTTTACCCTTTACCCAGCAGCTCAATTGATCCAACACAATTTTGTTCAGATCTTCCATTGAATGGAAGTATGTTGATGGTGGCTGGGGGACAGAGGGAATTATCTTTTGGTCTCCTGAGTCTGTGGAGTGATAGAAGGAATAACATTTGTGCAATTCCTTTTCCTTTAATCATAGTTAACAGACACCATGACAGGGAGAAAGACCTCAAGTGAGTCCTTTGAACACAGTTTCAAGGGTGGGAGACCCAAGAACTTCTGGGTGAGTTTTCCTCAGTTGGGGAGATAGCGAATGGGAACATGGGTGAGAATTGGGATCCATATAGCTGCTGGTGGAGAAGGAAGGTCTTATCACATTTGGAGTTCTCAGTGTGCATAAGAAATAGTAACTGAGAATGGTTACACTATGGTGTTTACTCCCATAGAACTGAAGGGAAAGGAATAGATAAAGGTGCTGGGGGCTGAATGAGAAAACCCAGAGGCAGAATGCTACTTACGCCCTGGAAACAGTTACTGCCCACCCAGAACCCACTGCTAGTTTGCCAAGAATTAAACACAAACACTATTACCAAATAACAAAGTAACAGTCAAGGAAAGGGTGCTGAAATGAAGGCAGAGTTAACTAGGTATCTTGCTATGTCTTCCTCTTAACCGTGTTTATGGAGTTTTTATGTCACCTGTATCATGTCAAGGTGGCAGAAATGTGGCACTAGTGGGTATCTTTGCCCAGTACCACATTCTGGGATGAGTAGTCTGAGAGTGGGCATGATGAGACTTTTAACACCATGGAAATGGAAAACTCTGTATGACAGCACATGGAGAGCTCGGCATTAAATATTTACCATCTTTCCTTAGTGTCTGTCAGGTATTATGATAAGAAAAATACTTACATTGGGGAATTAAATGGTCATACAATTATTGAAACTAATGTGGCTACCATAGAAAATTTTAAACTTGTTTTTAGTTTTATAAAACCTGTGTCATTTGAGAATTGTATACACACATATAATGCATTTTTATTAGATTGACTTCCCTTTCCCTCTCTCCCAATCCTTCACTGTGGTGGTATTGTGTTCCCCAAAATATTGTGCACCCTAATAAACTTATCTGGGGTCAGAGAACAGAACAATCACTAGATATAGAGGCCAGAAAATGGCGGCACACATGCCTTTAATTCTAGCATTCCAGACACAGAAATCCATCTGGATCTCTGTGAGTTCAAGGCCACACTGGAAATAGCCAGGCTTGGTGACTCACGCCTTTAATCCCAGGAATTGATGGCAGAAAGAAGAAAGGTATATAAGGTGTGAAAACCAGGAACTAGGCTGGTTAATCTTCAGGCTTTCAAGGAGCAGCTCAGCTGAGATCCATTTGGATTAGGACTCAGAGGGCCAGCCTGAGGAAACAGGATCAGCTGAGGAACTGGCAAGGTGAGGTAGCTGTGGCTTGTTCTGCTTCTCTAAACTTTCAGTGTTCACCCTATACTTGGCTCCGGGTTTGATTTTATTAATAAGCACTTTTAAGATTCATGCTATACTTTTCTATCCCCTCCACAACCTTTCCCTTCCAACTTCATGTGTTTTTTTTTTCATAAAATTTTTATGATTATCATTTTTAATTTTATGTGTGTGGGTGTTTTGTCTGTATATATGGATGTACACCACTTGTGTCTTCAATGTCTGTAGATGCCAGAAGAGAATGTTGGATCCCCTGGAACTGGAATTACACATAGTTGGGTGCTGCCATGTGGGTGCTGGGAATTGAACTCAGGTCCTCTGGAAGAGAAGCTAGTCTTTCCTGCCACTGCTTTTTTTTTTTTTTAAAACTCACTGAGTTTAGTTAGTGCTGCTTGTATGTGCATAAGTGTAGAATCCTCTACTCAAGCATGGGTAACCTCTTAAGAATGAGATTCTTGGAGAAAACTGACTCTGTCCCCAAGCAGTCATCCGTTGCCAATAGATTCTGGGATAGAGGTGGAATTTCATGAGTTCCTCCCTAACCCATGCAGGGATTTGGCGGACTTGGTCTTGACCACATGTGTGTAAGCAGTCATAGCTGCTGTGAGTTCATGTGTACAATGGTGCTGATATGACAGAAAGCATTTTTTTAACCATAGGTATCCTCTGGCTATTTCTGTCTTTCTGCTTGCCTCCTTCTTGATGATCCCGAGCCTTGACAGATATAGGGTATGATATAGATGTCCCGTGTAGAGCTTAACATTCCACAGTATCTTATTTTCTGCAGGTTGATTAGTTGCGGGTCTCCATAATAATTGCCATCCACGTACAGTAAAAAGAAGCATCTCTGTAAGGGTTGGGAAACAGATTAATCTATGGGCACCACTGGACAGACTGGTGAATGTTTAAAACTTTAACACAAAGACATTTTTTAACCTTTCCCAGTGGCTAAACTCCCATTTATGCAGTCTTCATTACTGCTGGCCATAAAGGGTCTATTCCTCCGTTTAAATGGTTACTTTAGTTTCCATTTCCTCATTAAAAGTATCCACACTCTCCTGTCATGCTCTCTCATCTTCTTATTTGAAAGCCTGTCTAATTTTGGGGCTTACATGTGTGACAATGGACTCTTGTATTAATCATTTAGAGTTCAGTTATTCTAGAACACTGAGTAAGAATGCTAGAAAACCAGAGTGTGAGCATGAAGAGAATCTGAGCTAGGGAAAACATCTCACAACCTTGAAATCTTGCCTATATTTAAATGAGTTCTGAGAGTGTGTAATAACCTTGCCCTTCTATCATCCTGAGGTGTGGCTCCAGTGTAAGCTATTTCTGTGAAGTGGAATGGAGTGTGGAGCCGTGGCAGATGAACTTATGTACTGATACGTAGCTGTGTTCTTGTTTCCTTGGGAAAGGGGTATTATACAAAAGAACTGTAAATCCACCAGGCAAATAACCTTGAACATGAGCTGAATACTGTTATTCACTTAAAACAGAAACATCCTGCATAAAACTTTGAAGTATTTACAGATATTATTGAAATAAAAACCAGAAAACCTTTAAAAGCGACAGTGGTGTTTGCATGACTTCCTTAAGTCATCTGTGTGGTGCTTTTATTCATGACTTAACTAGAATAAAGCGATTTTATTTAAAAAAAAATACAAGTGACAAAGAGTCTATCTTTGCCTTCTACCAATCAGGGTCCCTTTCAACTAATGGCAGCTAGCCACAAAATCCCTGGTAGGCGGGGCTAGTGGAATTATTGACAGTGTAGGACTAAGAACCAGGCAGAAGTTTTATATATCCATACTGGGACCTACAGGATGGAAAGCAAAGCAGCTCCAGATCCTGGAGACTCGTACTTCTAGTTAATTCTACGTCTGATCCAGGTGGAAGAAGGAATCCTGAGGATAAGGAAGTAAGTAGAATCAAATCCTCTTGTCTCTTCTGCCATTTCTTCCCCTAGCTTGTTTTCCCCTCTGCCAGTCACCTGAGTCATTAGTGTCAGAGTCATGACTTCACTGTAGCCCCAGAGTCAGTACCTTTGTCCCGGGCTCTCATACTACTCTAAGTAGAAAAAAACTCCTTATCAAGATAAACGGACATCCATAGCATCTCCTCCTTCAGTCTATAGCGAAGATTGTGAAATTCGGCTCTTCATTTCTTTCCTCCTCAACAGCACATGCTGAGCACTGTTTTACTTCTGATGGATCTGTAATTTGCTGAATCACTGTGAACCCAAACTGAATGGAAAACGTGTGTAAAATGATGTATGAAGTTTGAGGAGCTATGTAGAAGCTAAGCATTATTAGTAGAATCATTCTTTTTTTAAAATTATATTTGTGTTTTAATTTTACATGTCAGCCATGGGTTCCCCTGTCCTCCCCCATCCCTCCCCCATCCCGTCCCCACCCCTACCTTCCCCCTATCCCCTCCCCTCCATTCCTATCTCCTTCAGGGCCAAGACTCCCCTGGGGATTCATTTAAACATGGTGGATTCAGTACAGGCAGGTCCAGTCCCCTCCTTCCAGGCTGAGCAAAGTGTCCCTGTGTAAGCCCAAGGTTCCAAACAGCCAGCTCATGCACTAAGGACAGATCCTGGTCCCACAGCCTGGATGCCTCCAAACAGATCAAGCTATTCAATTGTCTCACTTATCCAGAGGGCCTGATCCAGCTGGGGGCTCCACAGCTGTTGGTTCATAATTCATGTGCCTCCATTCGTTTGGCTATTTGTCCCTGTGCCTCTCCAATCTTGGTCTCAACAACTCATGCTCTTACAGTTCCTCCTCATTCTCGACAATTGGACCCCTGGAGCTTCACCTGGGGCCTGACTGAGGATCTCTGCATCCACTTCCATCAGTTATTGGATGAGAGTTCCAGCTCGACTGGTAGGGTGTTTGGCCATCTGATCACCAGACCAGGTCAGATCAGGCTCTCTCTCAACCATTGCCAGCAGTCTACAGAGGATGTATCTTTGTGGATTTCTGGGGACCTCTTCAGCACTCTGCCTATTCCTGTTCTTATGTGGTCATAATTTATTATGGCCTGTTATCCCTTGTTCTCCCTTTCTGTTCTTGATCCAGCTGGGATCTCCTGCTCTCCTAAGCTTTCTTTCCCTCAAACCTTGCCCTTCATTATTCCCACTGTTGTCCAGGTTGTTCATGTAGATCTCATCCATTTTTCTGTCATTGGGTGATCCCTGTGTCTTTCCTAGGGTCCCGTTTCAAAGACCTCAACATAAATCCAGTTACTCTGAACCTGATAGAAGAGAAAGTAGGAAGTAGTCTTGAATGCATTGGCACCAGAGGTCACTTTCTAAATATAACACCAGTAGCCCAGACACTGAGAGAAACAATCAATCAATGGGACCTGTTGAAACTGAGAAGCTTTTGTAGAGCAAAGGACACAGTCAACAAGACAAAGCAACAGCCTACAGAATGGGAAAAGGTCTTCACCAACCCCACAATTGACAGAGGGCTGATATCTAGAATATATAAAGAACTCAAGAAATTAGACATCAAAATGCCCAACAGTCCAATTAAGAAATGGGCTATAGAACTAAACAGAGAATTCTCAACAGAGGAAGTTCAAATGGCTGAAAGACATTTCTGGAATTGCTCAACATCCCTAATTACCTGGGAAATGCAAATCAAAACAACTCTGAGATACTACCTTACACCTGTCAGAATGGCTAAGATCAAAAACACAGAAGACAGCTTATCCTGGAGAGGATGTGGAGCAAGGGGAACTCTCCTCCACTGCTGGTGGGAATGCAAGCTTGTACAGCCACTTTGGAAATCAATATGGTGCTTCCTTAGAAAATTGGGAATCCATCTCCTCCAAGACCCTGCTATAGCACTCTTGGTCATATACTTAAGGAATGCTCAATCATACCACAAGGGCATTTGCTCAGCTATGTTCATATCAGCATTGTTTGTAATAGCCAGAACCTGGAAATAACCTAGATTCCCTTCAACTGAAGAATGGATAAAGAAAATATGGTACATATACACAATGGAATACTACTCCACAGAGAAAAACAATGATATCATGAGGATTGCAGGCAAATGGATGGATCTAGAAAAAATCATCCTGGGTGAGGTAATCCAGACTCAGAAGGACAAACATGGTATGTACTCACTCATAGGAGGATAGTAGATGTAAAACAAAGATGACTAGACTGCTTCACAACTCCAGGGAGGCTGCCTAGTAGAATCATTCTTACCTGTCATTTATTTTTTGTTTATAATATGAATACTTTACAGAATGGTAAACAGAATTTAATTTCAACTAAAATGTATCAATTAGTTCAACAGCTTCAGCCCCAGAGTCATTGCTCTGATTTGTAATCAAAGGAGACACAAAGTTTTGGACCAGAAACTAAGGAGCCTAAAGAGAGTCTGACTTGGGTAAAAGATGTTGTGGGAAGAAGCATACTTCCACAAAGCCAGAGAGAGCAGAGCCTTCTTGACTCTTCATTCTGGGATGGCACAAGAGGAGCCCATTGCCAAGCCTCATCTCATGTGCTATGCTGTGTGTACTGTCTCAAAGTCACCTAGGCTGCCTGGTTTTTAAAAATTATAATTTTTTAGTTTTCAAAGTAAAATTACACCTTTCCTACTTCCCTTTCCCCCAGCCAACCCCTCAAGTAGACATTTTGTTTTAAAGTTTGACATTTTCAACAAATAGTTTTGGTGTCTAAGAATATACTCTTGCTTATAATTTATAGTCCCAAAATTGGGGGTATTGTTTGATAAATTAAGATATATAAAGCATTTGTTGGAATGAGATTATTAATAAATTCAGGTTATTATAGAAATAATGAAGCTAACACTATTTTTCTCTCAGCCATTGCTTTTTGATAGAGGCATTGGTAAGCAAATTATTTTTTAAATTTCATGCTATAATTGAGGCAAGGAAGAAAATGGAGCTGGTTATTTAGTCTACCTCATTAAAGAAATATAACATAGTGAGTGGTCACAAAATGGTTAAGGGTATGACAGACAGGAAGGAAGTAGAACCCAGGGTCAAAAAAAGAAGTAGAAATGGACCATGGGTGAGTGAAGAACATGACTTTATCCTGGATCAGCAGATCAAAGTCCATCCTTGGTACCATAGTCAAAGTCATCAGTATCTCCAAAACGAAAAATAATCAAAAGGAAGTACATTGAAGTGTGTAGGGGCATTGCTGTCTATGACCATCATGATGGTATTTCCCATGATGGTGTGAAAAAGAGTATAGAGAAGGACAGAAAAGCTGCTGCTGGCCAAATGATGAGAAACCCAAGAGGAGAGGACAGACTCAGAGATGTGCCTCTTACTTCTCAGGACCCAAGGGCTGAATCTCTACAAGAAGGAAAACAAGAGACAAGGACAGAGGCAAAGAATTGATAATCATTAAATGGGGAATTAGCAGAACACATACAGGGAACAGGAAGAGAGATGTGAGGAGAGATAAATGATTAATAACAGAATAGAAAAAAAAAGAGAGGAGCTGATTAAGAAAGATATTAGAGCAGCTGACATCAACACTTAGGAAGAAAAGGAAGTGGCAATAGAAGAAGCAGAATGAGTTAAGGAAAGCCAAATACAGAGGAGGGAGAAACAGAAAGAAAGAGAAGAAATATGGAGAGATGGAGGGTTATGGAATTGCCAGAAGCCTTCAGTGTAGGAGGGTGCTGTCGGTCTGTGCTATATATATAACCTAAACACATGTTTAAGACCCAGCTCCTTAAAGGGTCTTTGAAAATCTACCTTGTGAGGACCCTCATATGTTCACATTCCTTTGGTGGTTATCTTGAACACAGTGGAAAATTTGTGTTTGGGCCAAAAAATTAGGTTGCTTTTGAGTGATGATTCTGGCACAGACTGAGGTCAGGAGATACTCTTGGCAACCAGGCAGCTGTTCTGTCTGAGACTGCTGGCCTTCAGGGGTCTACCTGAGAGTCCTTTCAGGGCTGCAGCGTCTGCCCTATGCTTCCCATGCCATCTTCCTCTCTTTAGTGGTATGGGACATGAATTGTGTAGTCACTCTACCTGTGTTGTGATTCTGGCTCCAACACTTGCTTCTTATAGACCACATGTCTACTCTCCTCTTTCTGTCTTGGTCTTTGTTTACTCAGCTGTAATTTGAAGATGGCAATAGCACTCAGCTTCTATAGCTATTTTAGATGGAAAGTAAACTCAACATCATGATTCATACAACTGTACTAAGAATTAAAGAAATAACAGTTACTACTTTTTCCTTGTTATGATTATCATGCTGGTGAAACTTCCATGTTCTTTATCTATCATCTTTCCATACTTCCTGAGTACCAGTGTGTGTGTGTGTGTGTGTGTTTAAAGCCTGGTAAAATGTCTTAGAATACCAATTAATTAAAAGAATATTATAAAATATTTAAAACACAAAAAACAAAATTATTACAATACAAACTACCAGAAGTGGAAAAAACAAAGTTGTGGGTAGACAATTTTGACTTACTTCCTCTGGCCCCATAAAAATTTCTTTTGGGGCAGTGTCCTGGTAAGTCAGCAATGGCAGTGTGATTTAAAGAAGCCATTCACCTATGGCACTGATAAACCTTACTAGTAGTTTGAGATTACACGCTTTGCATTGACTACAGTCAGATTCAGTCCTTGTGTGTGTGCTGCCCAAGACTGATGAGCACACACACGAGCCACTTGCCTTCGCCTCTAAGCTGCATTTCCTTGCACTGCTGTCATTTAGGCATTAGTTCTTGGAAGATAACTCATAGGTGCCTGCTCGCCTAATTCAACCCGGCATTATCTGGAGGTGCCTGAGCATGAAAAGAGGTTAAAAGGAGATTTTGCCCCTAGTAATAGACACATCTTTAGATCAGACCACGTAGAAGGCTTTGTCTTGAATTCCTCTGAGAAGATGCTCACCTGAGGAAGAAAGGCAAACCAAGCTTGATAAAGACCATTCCAGGATTAAAGGCCCCGGGGACTTTTGAGTCACAGCCTTTCTTCTCAGAGATATTAAAACCTTTGGGTAGCACCCGGTTCAACTCTGTTTACTAGAAACAATGGCACAAGGATTTCCAACAAATAGTTTACAGTGAAGATAGCACAAGTGGACCTCAAATGTAAGAATAGACAGAGCTGGGAAGAATTGATCAGAGAATCGATAGCATCTGAACCTGGAATTGAGGGGGTTTTTTTTTGGCGGGGGGGCTGGATTATAAATAGCAAAGATCAGTTTTACATCATTAAGAACGGGAAAGCTATAATGGCTCCCAAACAACCAGGAAACATTGGAGAAAATGGAGTAGAAAGATTATAAGAGCCACAGGTTGGGGAGGCCTGCTGTAAAATGCTGTTTTCTGCCCATGTTATGGACCACTGCACTCATGAACTCATAGTAACTGTGCTTGCCTGAAGAGAACTGCACAAAGTCTAGCCAGTTAAAAGTCCAGTTTCAGTGGAGGAGTCTCACAAGACCCCACTTCTAACAGAGCTACTGAGTTGATGGCTGCTAGAAGAGGGAGCGTCAGTTTTCTCTCAGGCTGCCCTGTCCCCGTGGAGCCCTACACTCATGTACATCAGCACTAATTAGACTCAGTGGATTATAAAGAATAATGAAGAAGGTATGGAGGGAGTTGAGAGACTTTGAAAAGTGGGAGGGGTCAGATATAATCAAGATACAGTGTATCCATGCATGCAGTTCCAAAATTAATAGAAAGAAGATGATGAAGAAAGGAATATTTTTGCTAATAGGAAGTTCAGGCAGGTGGATAAGATTGCTGGAGACAGGATACCTTAAGAATTGAAAAATGTACAGAATGGAGTTATGGCACCTTCAGGACTGTGTACATTTTTGTAGTTACTGGGGAAAAGTACCACATCGTTGGTGAATAAAACAATATAATTTGTTACTTGAAAAACTCTACAAATTAGAAGCTTGGCACAGGCCTCCATTGACTTGAGTCATTATGTCACTGTAGGCACCCCATGCCATTTTTTGCTTTCAAAGGTTTTGTATTCCTTGATACATGGTTCTGTTTCTCAGTCATCTAAGCCATTGGGATTGTTTATCTATGTCCATTCTTCTCCATAACCTCTATTACAGAACTCAGAAAGGTTTCTGGGAAACGTTCTGGAGAAGTGCTGCACATTGACACATCTAGTGAATTAGAGTCTACTTACTTAGACCACTGAGGATAGATAATCCCCATCTCAAAGTCTTTCACTTATTTTCATCTCAGAGCCTTATGTTTTGTTGCAACAGTTATATCTCTGCATCCTTTTAATATGTTTTGGTAATATTCACCCTCTGTCCTAAAAATCTTCCCAGATCCATCAGCTCCTCCCTTCCCACCCAAATTTGTGTCATTTTTTTTCTCTCTCCACCAATACCAATTTGTGCTTGCCAAATATTCATGGAAATGTGGCCTTCCGCTCAAGTGTGGTTGACTTATCAGGAGCTATATGATTAGTGAAAACTGTCTCTTCTCCCAGCAGCTAAGACATGTCAATAGCTCCTATGCTAGGGATAGCACTTCATGTCTAATTCCCATCTCTATGATTGGACTTGGTCTAACTTTGGCTTGTATAGGTCTTGTGCATGGTGTCACAAGCACTATGAGTATATATGTATAGCTGTCCTATTATGTTCAGGAGACACTGTGTTTCTTATATTCATCCACCATATCTGGCTCTTACACTCCTTTTACCACTTCTTCCTTAATGATGCCTCTGCCATCAGATTATGTGTGTGGGTGAGGTATATATGATTTATGTAAGGTTGAACATTCTACAGTCTCTTGTTTTCTGCATCTTATCCAGTTAGTTTATGGTCACTGTGTTGATCATCATCTATGAACAGAAGCTTCTGTGATAAGAGTTGAGAGGTGCCTCAATCTATGGGTAGGATGACAGATGATTAGATGTGTTTTAATATTATATTCTGTAGTATTTAATATATACTACAGAATAACAGTAGTATATGCTCTTCTAAGGTATTTGATCTGCCTTGACATAGATTCTTGGTCTGACAATGGTGCCAGGTATAGGTTTCATCTTATGGAAAAGGTCTTAAATCCAATTACAAAGTACTTGGTTACTCCCACATTACTATCGTACCAGTGGGCATATCTTGCCAGCCTAATTGTTACTGTAGCTAACAGGATTCACACCTGGGTACAGTGATGATTACTTCTCTTTTCTGGTAGTGTTCATAGCACCTTCCATCACTATGCAAGCTAGCCAATGGATAAAGCTTCTAAGTTAGTACCAGGTTTTTATTTTTCCATGTTCCAAGAATTGAATTCATGGTATCTTCAGCAATAAAGTATTTATGTCAGGTTCTGGAAGGCAACCAAGAGCACTGGCAGTACAGCCTGTAATGTTTTAGGGCTTGTAGGACTACACTGAGCAACATCTACAAAAGTAACCCATTCCCAAGACTAGGCTTTTTATTTGATAGCTGTGGTATCTAGAAAAGGCATTTTGTAGCATCCACTTGACACTTTTTATGTGTGTGTATGGATATATTTTAGGAAAGTTCTACAGTAGTAGTTTTAGTTATGTGAAACAACATAGTCACCAATTCCAGTGATGAGTGCATGACATCATGGAGAGGCTATTGTCCTACACATTAGGATGGTGCTGGTGTATCTTTGTTGTTTGGAGAGCCTCTTCTCTAGCAGATTCATTTATTTGTTTAAAGGTTATGCATTCATCTAGAATTATGAAGCCTTAACTCTATTGAATACTCATACAATAATTAGCATATGCTGAGAATATGATTCTAAATATGTCCATATTTCCTTTGAGACCAGACCATGTGTATCACTGTTAATTTTTGTTTCTTCTACAGTCTTTCCAAACAGAAATGTTGGGACTTTAGGGACTAAAAGAATTACTTTAGTGCCACTTATTTCTGTCTCCTGGGATTCCTCAGCATTGAAGACCCATCATGTATTCCTTTTCTTAATTTCTTCATTTGTTAAGATAAATAGGGAAATACAGCTATTCTCATGATTATTTGAGTAAATGGAGTTTTTAGTTCCTTTGGATCTCTCCATCAGTAATTTATTTTCACATAGTTTTACTTCTTTTTAGTGGATATTTTCATTGTTTTTACTTCTTTGATAACTACAGTTAATTCCTATACTAACACCATTGCCAATGTCTCTGAAGTTTCTGACTGAGTGAAATCTTCCACTCTGGACTTCTACTTGACCTGTGCTCTCAGTATTTATGGCAGCTTCTTATTTCTCAGTTGAACACACAAAACTTTTCCTGTTGATTCTCATGGTGGTCTTTTGTCTTAACTTCTTTGTCCTCATTCCCTGAGACTGCAAAAGCAAAAAGAACTTTGGGATATTGCAAATCAGTGCTGTCAAATTTGACTATCAATGAGCTCTGCTATTCACTAGGTCCCGTGTTTGGGGAGGAAAGCCCTCTAAAGCAACCTGGAAAGTGTTAGGAAATAGAAAACTAAGACATCTCCTTTTCTTCTGTCTGATGGTATGTAATAATCATACCCAAGTCTTTACTGCATACTTCCAATACCCTTGTACACACAGCAAGTAAAATATGTCTGCTCATCAGTCACTGAAAACCTAGTCTACTTGCTTCTGTTACTTTTTAATGCAATCATTGTTGCATTTTTGAAACTTTAAAGAAAATGTTTAAAGTGGAGGAGAGTATGCATATATTTCCCAGAGGAAGTTAGATAATATAATTTTTGGCTGCCCATTTTTAAAGAAAAAAAAGCAGAGAGTCCAGGGATTGCAATAAAACATTTTGATACACCATCCATACTAAGATTCTGCCCTACATATTTCCTTGACATTTTACTTGTAATATCAGATTCTATCTCATTACACTGTGCCAGACTATTTAGCCAAATAGTTCTCTGGTGTCCTCTTTTTCTTGGATACACAACATTGAATTTTGGTCCCAGTATTATTGCAGCTCATCTATGCTTTTCTCTAAATGGTTCCATTAAACAATCTCGAGGTGGTATGAGGGTGGTGTGGTAGAGAAGGGGTAGATGAAGATGTTCAGCATTTGGGACGAAAGCACTGACTTAATTTAAGACCTCTTTTTGATGAAAGGAGGGAAAGTCTCTGAGTTTTACTTTCTTTCACTACTTTTACATTTATTTAGTCTGTATATTTGTGTGCACATGACATGGTACACACATAGATCACAGAGAACAACATGCAAGAGTTTTGGTGGTATTGTGTCTCCCAAAATATTGTGCACCTTAATAAACTTATCTGGGGTCAGAGACAGAACAGCCCCTAGATACAAAGGCTAGAAAATGGTGGCACTCACACCTTTAATCCTAGCATTCCAGAGAAATTCCTCTGGATCTCTGTGAGTTCAAGGCCACACTGGAAACAGCATAGAGATATACGCCTTTAATCCCAGAAAGTGAGCCTTTAATCCCAGGGAATGATGGCAGAAATAGAAAGGTATATAAGGGGTGAGGACCAGGAACTAGAAGCATTTGCTAGTTAAGCTTTTAGGCTTTTGAGCTGCAGTTCAGCTGAGTCCCATTTGGATGAGGACTTAGAAGCTTCCAGTCTAAAGAAATAGGAGCAGCTAAGGAACTGGCGAGGTGAGGTAGCTGTAGCTTGTTCTGCTTCTCTGATATTTCAGCATTCATCCCAATAACTGGCCTCAGGTTTGATTTTATTAATAAGACCATTTAAGATTCCTGCTACAAAGAGCCAGTCCTCTTCTTCCGTGAATCCCAGGTATGAAGCTTGGGTAGTCAGACTTGGCAGCATGCACCTTCACCTGCCAAGCCATCTCCCCATCCTCTCTTTTTTTTTTTTTTGCATGCTTCAGGAATACTGTGTTCATTACATCTCTCCATCCTCTCTTTTCTTTACATGCTTCAGGAATACTGTGTTCATTACATCTACTGACTCCCAGAGATCCACGCTATTGCTCTGACTATTGACGTTTTTTTGTATCTCTGCCTTGTCTCGAGTTGTTTCTCAGCACATCATTGCAGATTTCTACTCTGGATAGAGGTAAGAGGAGGTTGTCATCCCTCAATTCTGACACATGAAGTGACAAAGAAAAGTTAAGTCATCCTTGTAAGGCAAAATGTACGGTAGGCAAAGCTCTAGGAGGTTAAGGAAGAAGTCATGGATTCTAGTTATATGTGGACTATTTCTAACCCCTAAATTTTAGTAGCTCAAAACACCAATGATTATTTCATGTCTCAAAAATGTTTGCATAAAGAATTTGGATGGGGCTCATCAAGAGGAGTCTTTGATACCAAGCAGCAAGATGGAAAGTTTTTGGTGTTGGGTGGCTGGTCTGGAGGATTCCAGATGCTTCATTAACATTGTGTGATACTTCAAGGAGAGATATGCAGATAAAAGATAGTGGGATTGAGACTTCATGACCTCACTAGCCTGATGAACTCACGGTAGTGGAATGCTTTATATGGTGGCAAATGGCTACCAATTGAGACTTTCCATAAAAGGAGCATGACACTGAGTAACTTTTAAAAAATGGCTTGTGTGTACGTGTTTTATATGCATGTATGTATGTGTACCACATGTACGCTGGTGCCCAATATGCCAAAAGAGAGTATCAGATTCCCTAGATGTGGAGTTACAGGTGGTTTTCAGACACTGTGTGGGTTCTGGGAACTGAACCCTGGTCCTCTGTAAGAGCAACAAGTGTTCTTAACCACAGAGCCCTCTCTCCAGTCCCACCAACATCAAATAACCTTTATATGCTGTCCAAAGATATCAGGAGTGTCTCTTTTGCTGTATCTTACTTGTCTAAGCAGTTCAAGTCATAGAGGAAGGATATGACCCATTTGTTGTGCTTGAGAATAATGCCAAAAGACTCATGGTATTTTAAAAAGCAGTCACAATAAACCAACAACATTTTCTTGTTTTAATGGCTATGCTTTTCTGTCTGGTATCTGATCCTGAAGAGAAGAATGTTACTAACCCAACCTCTTCTTTTTCTTTCCCCTTTTAGAGAGAAAGAAGTTATAACATTCAAAATCAAGGTTATTTTTATCACAATGTCACCCCTCTTTCTTAGTCTATGTCCAATGTAGGCAGACATTTTGTTTCCTATGACAATATATTACCTGAGTCATAGGCATGACTAAAAGCACAGAACAAAAAAAAATCATTGCTGCAATATTTATAACAGCAAGGCAGCATAACCAGCTTACATATTCATCAGCTGAAGAATAGATAGTAAAAATGTGGCAAATACACACAATGGAATTTTATTTAGCTACCAAGAAAAATAAAATTATAGAATTTTAAGGAAATGAATTAGAACTGGAAAGTGTTATATTAAGTAAAGTAACCAAGTCTTAGAAACACAGACATCACATGCTCTTTCTCTTATGCAGATCCCAACTTTCATTATTTGTATGTATGTGAATAAGGGCTGTAAAATTGGTTATAAAGAATGAAACTAGACAAGAGGCCAGCATATGGGAATAAGAAGTGTTGAAAAACCTGGAGTAGGGAGAGGAAGGAGGCAAAAGGTTACAGGTGACATGAGACTGGAAAGGACACTCAGAGCGGAAGTGTACATGTGATGGAAGTGGAGTGCAAAGAAGCTGGGAGAGGCAGCAACAACAAAAAGTTTATTTTCAAAATGCTCTTTTAGGTTCAGTGCCGGTGGTCACATCTGCTGTGTGTTCATGACCACAATAGCCGTGTCATAACCAGGAAAAGCACCTAGATGCACCTCTACCCATCTTTAGAGTCTGCTGTTCTTCCAGGTCTTCTTTAGAGATGCTCCCAAGGTCTTAGAGAGGTTGATGTGTGTGGAGCCCTCAGCCTTCATCTATTCTCAGCAATTTTATCATTATGAGTCCCTAGTTTGAACATCATCTACTGCCAAAAGAGGCTTCTCTGACCAGGGATGACAACTGTACTACTCTATGGTGATAAACATAAATATTTAGTAAGCAGTTTTACTACACGTCCACTCAATAAAATGTCAGTAGTTGATTTTCCTCAGGGCCTGTGACTACCTTAGTAGGCTTTTGAGCAGATCTGCAGTGCCAGAAATATATCCCCTCCCATGGAATGCGACTGAAAGCCAATAAAGAAGTGGTTCATTATCTGCATAATATTCATCCCACTATTGCCCTGGTGGGCCTAATGTTTCAGGTAGTTTAGTATTATAGCATGCAGGAGCCGTAGCTGGGTGTGATCATTGCTGACTTTTTTCTTCCAACTCTTTGCTTGCCATCTCTGGTGGCATGAGAACTAGCCAGTAGAGAAAATGATCCAGCTCAATTCCAGTATGATTTCTGTTCATCCATTTTCAAGAATGTATGTTGCCTTCAGAAGTAGGGTCTTACTGTATTTCTGGTGGACATCCATGAACAACTGCAACTTCATGGAACATTATGGGAGCTTAAGGACATCAGACCAATAATCTTTCTTTCTTTCTTTCTTTCTTTCTTTCTTTCTTTCTTTCTTTCTTTCTTTCTTTCTTTCTTTTTTTTGGTTTTTCAAGACAGGGTTTCTCTGTGTAACTTTGTGCCTTTCCTGGAACTCGCTTTGTAGACCAGGCTGGCATCAAACTCACAGAGATCTACCTGCCTCTGCCTCCCAGTGCTGGGATTAAAGGCATGTGCCACCAACACCCGGCTCAGACCAATAATTTAAAGACAGTCATATTATACCTAGTACTTGATTTGAAAACCTATGACTTCTGGGATCAGCTTTAACCACTCATGAAGAGCAAGCACTTCCTTTGAAGCTTTTTTTTTTTTAAAAAAAATAGTATTTTTAATCTTTAGGATATAGTAAACATTTTTAATGTAAAAGAAAGATGTTATTATGAAACCTAATTATTTTCAGGCTAATAAAATTTATAAACATAAAATTATCATCTCCCCATCCTATATACACGTCACAAATCCCCATAACCATCTTGCTTTGCCAAGTTTAACTCTTTATGACTGATCCCAGACTGCTTGCTGAGACTTCTAAAACAGATATTAATTATAGATTGTTTTGACATACTTGTCACATAATTTAAAACCACATAGTCCACCTAGATTTTTAGATATATTGCAATGCATCATTTAAGTTGTGAGATGAATTTTTGTTTGTGTATCATCTGATAATGAATGTCTACTTCTCAGAGTCATCCATCTTCCCTTGAAATATTTCAACAGGAGACATTTCTATGAGAACTCACTCATCTCTGAGAATTTTCTAAGCAATACAAGACTCTCCCCATTTGTGTTTGTTTTCTTTCTACAGACACCTTTCATCCTCAAGCTCAGAGCAGTAGAAAAATGCTACATTTTCCATTAATGTTCTAATTTGTCAGAATAAGAAAGTGGTAAGAATAAGAGCAAGGCAAATTTATCATGAGCGCACTGGACTCCAGTGATAGCCATGACAAATGTCAACATTCCATAAACCTGACAAGAATTACTTCCAATTTTTAATCCTATTAATAATTGTTACTAAAAATCAATTACTATGTGCCAGGGTTTTCATTTGAATAATGTTTGTTTCCAAAGACTCAGCCTCAACCTTCTCTGTTATTTTTGCCTTACCACCTTAATGCAAATAATACTTGCACATAATCAGTTAATTGTCATTTATTTAATATCTACTATGTAAAAGAAGATACTATGCTAACTAATTATTTGGGAAAATTTTAAGAAACATAGGGGAAAAGAAATTCACTTTCCTGGATTTATAATAATAATCATGGAATTTGTGTGTGTGTGTGTGTGTGTGTGTGTGTGTGTGTGTGTGTGTGTGTGTGTTTTAAATAGCATAGTAGGTAGGCCCAGTTGGCAGTGAACTTACTATGTAACCACAGCTGGCTGTTTCTTCCTGCCTCCATTTCTCAGGTGTTGGGAATCTGTTCAAACATGCCTGGCTTGATAATCCCTCTATTAGCTTCCTATAGAAGAATATAGAATCCATAGAGCACTTAAGCTCTGTGTTTCTAAGTCATTATGTACTGAGGGCTGAGATTCAAGCTATGGTTTTACCAACCCAATAAACTGCATTTCTTTTATCTCACCTCAAGTAGTAATGCAATGACCCCAATAATAAACAGTTTTACTGACATTACCCACACTCATTGAAAATTAAACCCAAGATTCCTGAGACATTACCTTCACTCACACTTGTGGTCCTTCCTTAAAGTAATTTCTCAGTAGGAATACTACATGATTTTGCTGCATTTGAGCTCAGGGGTGGTTAAGTGATTTGCTTTGGTGAGATTGATGTGGGTGGACACAATGTAAACCATTCCTTAGCAGAAGCCTTGAAAGTCAGCATTTGATCCACCATCCTCTTTGTGGATAGAAGAATGTATTAAAATAAAGCTTTTGTTGGTCTGGGTCCCTGAGGGGTAATTGTGAGCACAGCCTGCTTCCTGGACAATGACACACATGTGGCTTTCGTGAGAAATAAACCTGGTTGTTCTAAGCATCGCAACACTTGAGTTGCTTATTTGTTCAGCATGAGCGCACAACAGCAAATGCTCTGGTTGTTCCATCCAGATTGCCTTGGTCTGCTTTTACTGTTTTTGTGTGAAATTCTATGCTCTTTGTGTTCAAAGATAAAGACAGGCAGAGGTTCAGAGAACAGATGACAGAGAAAGCAATGTGTAGGTGTGGGTATTGTGACCCCCAAGACAAGAGTTATAAGAGCAGCAATTAGATAAGAGAAAAAACAAAAGGAAACAATAAACACAGAACTGCAGAGAGGAAGCTGGAGGGGTGTCTGGAGCAGACTAAGACAACCAGCTAGGAAGCAGGGGATAAAAAAAGGAATAGAGAACCCTGAGGTACTGGAGATTACTGCAGAAAGAAGGAAGGTCAGAAGTAATGGACATCATCCAGAAATCCTCAAATGGAGTTGGACTTGGCATTATTAGTGACTGGGGCATGGTCAGAGACAGGACAGAGCACAGGCCAAGCTACCCATGACAGAGCACAGGCCAAGCTACCCATTAAACTCTGAAAGACTTCTGGATGCCTGACTGCTGGGAACCCTCACAGAGTCTCATCTCCAGCTCTCTGTCAGCAGCAAAGCTATTCTGTGCATGGACCAAGGGAGAGCAGTGATACATTGGATCACTGAGGTGACCATCTGCTGCATGCTTACAATGACTGCTGGCAGAAATCTGTCAAGACATCTAGACCCAAGCTCTGGGAGTTGGGAAAGATGGGTGGGATGCTGCTGCTCTAACAGTGCTCAAAAGATGTAATGAAATGTGTGCAAACTGCTGGGCTGTTCTTGGTGCACCAGCACACCTCTGCACCTCTTCCCTGACCCTGCTTCTTCTGGTGTGAGAGGGAACTGACAATAGTATGGACCCTAGACTTCCTGGGTTTCAATCCTGGCACTGATAATTACTACTTGGCCAATATCACTGCTTTTGGAGTCACAATTTCCTCAGTTGTAAAATAAAAGCAATGGTGATGCATTATACACTTCAAACTGGATAACGGCTGCCACAGAGAAAGAGTTCACTGATAGGAGTTGTTACTGCTGGCAGAGAAAATTATCATTGCCATTCCTCCTAATCTCACTCTGCTTTAATGTGAAAGTGTGGTGGAGGTCTGTGTGTGTGATGGTGTTTCTGTCCCTGTCTGTGCACAGCCCCGCATTTCTTTCAGGTTGCACACTTGGATCTAGTTAACTGAGTCTGTAAATGATATACTGGACAATGGAGCAAATGGAGTACCAAGGAGGCACACTTTAGCTATTCCTTTATGGCCACAAGGACCTTTCCAGAGCTCTGTGTTTAGGGATTGGGTTTGACCTTTAAAGCAGTAAAGCCTGAGACTTTCTATTAAACCCAACAGCAGGTCTAACTTCAGTGTTCAACTTTGATGGAATCTAAGTTCAATCCTAGCTCATTATTTGGTCCTCAAACCTGTTCAGTGCATCTTAGTAAACACAGAAAGAGTGTTTATTGAGGAGTTTGTCTTGGGTAGCATGGGAACCTCCCACTCTTCTCCTCAGGTTCTGCCATAGAGACATGGCTTTCCAGCGTGCAGTCAAAAGCCGTGGCACTGGGGCTCCAGAGGGAGTGGTAAGTGACTTCATAAGCTAAAATGAGCCAGAACCTTAGAATGAGTCTCTGATGAGGAAAGAGCATTTCTCTCTACATCCCGAGGCAGCAGTCTCTATGACTGATGTGCAGCTGGAAGGCTGGAGTCTGCGGGGAAATCAGAGACATTCCTTCTGCTGTACTTTCCTTCCTTGAGTGAATGTTCCTGATGCTGTTTGTCTTCCCTGTCTCTGTTCCTCTGTCTCTGTCTATCACTGTTTCTGTCCCCCCCCCCCAAAAAAAAACAAAACAACAAAAACCCTTAGCCTTGCTGACCTTTAGAACTTCTAGCCTGGTGATAGGATCTAAGACTCCAGTTTGGTTCTTATTGTGGAAAGCAAGGAGTCTTCCAGTTTGAGTGATGCTGATGTAATGCTTAACAAAGTCATCTACTTCTTCTTTCAGACAGCACCCAGAGGCACAGTAGGTTCAACCCAGGACTCTAAAAGCATAGTGTGTGTGTGTGTGTGTGTGTGTGTGTGTGTGTGTGTGTGTGTGTGTGTGTTTCTTGGCTCTTTAGGCTTGGCTTTGAAATATATGTTTACACAGTGTGTGTTCACTAAGGCTTCATTGACTAAATGCATTCCATATAAAGACAGGAAATTTTATCCCATAAAAATAGCCCCAATATTATGAGAATAATAATACTTCCTTTGCATCTTCAAAATTAAGTGAGAAATTGTATGTAAGATATATGTAATCACATGACTTCTGGAACATGTAGAGCATGAAAAATGTTAAGGAGCTGGGAGGAGCAAGTAAATGTTTTCATAGTAGATGCTCTTCTCCAGCTCTTTCACGCCCTCTGAGGACCTTTGAGCCATGTCTCAGTGTTACAGACTGAGCAAGAGTGTGCAGCTTGAGGAACTCAGCTGGGAGAACACAGGGACTAAGACTCCTTTGCACCCCATCCAATCTCCTAAGCACTAAGACTGTAGCAAGCCCACACTCTAGCTCATAAAGTAAATGTCCATTATGTCCTAAACTTCTGTTATTTATAAAGGCAATCCATGTTCATTGTTTTGGTGTTTATTGAGCATCTAGTATATGGCAATATGTGATTTTCTTCAGTGCAAGGAATGGATTTTGTTTTAAATAATGATCCTTAAATACTTGAAAGTAATTTATTTTTTGAAATTTAATGCATTTATACAATGTATTTTGATCATATCAACTCCTACTTCTCCCCTCCAACTGCCCTTATCCATGCCTCTTACAATGTCCTATATTTTAAGAAATATTTTTACAGCCTACTGAACCTAATTAGTACTGCCTGTGTGTGCATGGGTGCACAACATCCCCAAGAGCATAGCTAACCTACCAGTGGCCACAGTCTGAAAGAAAAATGAGTCTTCCCTCCCTCAGCAGCCATCATCTGCCAATAGGTCCTCAGCTACGGCTAGCGCCTCATGAATCCATCCTCAACTCTGCAGGAATTTTAACCCAATCTTATATGGGTTTTGTGTAGATGATCATGAGCTACTGTGAGCTCATGAATACAATGGCCATGCCATGTCCAGAAGACATTTTATAACATTCTTATCAGCTTATAGCTCTTATATTCCTTCTGTTCCTTCTTCCATAATATTCCTTGAGCCTTGATGGCAAGGAGTTGATGTAGATGGCCCACTTAAGGCTGAGCTCTCAGTCCCTTATTCTCAGCACTTTGACCAGTTATGAATCTCAACATTGACTACTGGTCACCAATGTTGACAGCAGAACAAGTATATAGGCATAAAAATAATATTAAGAAGGCTGTTTGACAACATGACCACTTAGCAAAACAATAATATGTTCTTCCTTTAGGTATGTGAACTTCCCAATCATGTGCTTTTGACCAGGTTTACAGTACCAAGCATGAATTATGTCCTATGGAGTAGGCCTCATATCCATCTAGAAATTGGATGGTTACCCCTGAAGTAGCCAGGCCTCTATTATACCAGTAGAGAGACATTTGCTTTACAGGATCCAGGACTTGGTAGAAATACCTGGTTTACATTATCAGACCAATGTATAAAGAATTCTCTTTCTAAGAATTTTTCTAGGTGGCAGAGCCTTTGGAAGCTAGTTCAGGTAATGCTCTCACAGTGTGGTGCACAAGTCCCTGCTGACAGCATCTCTGTCCAATCTATGGAAGGTTGACTTAGGAATGAGGATTGTCTGCTTTCACATTATAACTCAACTAGTAAATCACCATATGACCTAACAAGCCACCAAGTTTATCTTGACTGTCAGACCCACCATGTGAGAAACAATGTGTTGAAAGACAACTTTTTCCATTGCTGACATTCTTTGGTCTTCATTAATTTCGTTATGGTCTTTATTAATTTATAATCTCTGTTCCTCCTAGCCAAATAGGACTCTTACTCTCCTTGGTCAGATCTACGTCGAGGAGATTGTTTTTTGTTCTTTTTTTCCATCATGGCATCTTTCTAAACAAAGTCTCTCTCTTGCTCTCTCACTCTCTCTCCCTTCTTTCTCCCTGTCCCTGTGTTCCTTCCTCCATTACCTGATCCTAGAAATACATATAGCACCAACAGAACATGTGATAAAAACCACCCAGGATCTATGGCTCATGCTTACAAAAAATAAATTCCAGATGGTTCAAACAGATTTGAATGTAAAAAGTAGCAAATGAGACTTTTTTTAAAAAGAATTACTTTGCAGTATGCATGTAGGCTTTTTCTAAATAAAACACAGCTCCCAGGAGCCTTAAAGACTGTTAAATGAAACCTCATAATGCTGAAATATTTATACATATGCATAATAACAGAAAAATAAAAGCATCATAAATAAAGGTCTCTTTGAAGTTCTCTTGTAAACCAACCCATTCATTAAGGAGAAATATAACTATTTTTAAACATACAAAATAAATCCTACTCAAAATTGATATTAAAGAAAATTTAACAAGAACATTTTGTTTTGGATTGGCCTTTTTGAAATGAAGTCTTACTTACTCTGTAGTGCAAGATATATTAGACCATACTATATGTTTTGGTCATACTTGAACCTGTACTGATGTTTCTGCCCCAGACTTCCAAGGGCTGGGACTCCATGTATGCAGGAATAGTTTTTGAATAGCAGTTTTTTCCACTGTGCTAAGGTTGTATCAGGGAAAAGAGCAAATATAGTATCTTCTTTAGTGAAGCATATTTGATGAAGAATGATATTATCTAACATTTATTATTTGGTAGGTTGAGGCAGAAGGATCATACATTTTAGTTTGGCACTAAAATGGTCAACATAGTGAGGTACCTTCTGAAGAAGAAAAAGAGAAGTAACAAAAAAAGAAAAGAAAAGGTCTACACCTGTGCACATATATACAAGTGCATGCACATAGGAAGTGATGAATAGTGAACCATGTTGAGAAGGAAACTACATGGTTATCTAAGATTTGGAAGTGAGGAAGATTTGTGGACAATGTAATGAGGTTGTCTCAAAGGTTTTAATTCCATGGGAAGTTCAGAGCTAGAATGACTTTTCACAGTTGTCCTGAATTGTCACTTGGGCTGACAGTTAGGATCCGGCCAATTTCGTTGTCTGAATCAATGGGGCTTTGGGTACAGGCAATCTTAGATGAAGGTACATACTCTTGGGGAGGTGTTTCTCTTTAACATGGTAATTATTAAGAGATTTTCAGTTGTGGGCTGAAAGAAAGAATATTTTAGTCCTGTGTAGAGTCATAGCAAGGCACTGTCGCATCCATTCTAAGAACATCGGAAAAGCATGTGTCATGGCCCTTAGGCATGTTTGCAGAGATTATAGGGAACATTTGCAAAAGTGATGGTTACTTGATACCTGGTATTACTATGTACATCTCAGAACAGTGTGGGCTAAAGCCCTTGAAGGAAGTGGCATCATGTCAGGGATTGTGGACGACATTGGAGAGAGTAGGAGTTGTACTAGATCACATGAGAGAACAGCATTTCTGCAAGTCACACAGGGCCTTACAGAAACTGGGCTTTAACTCTGAGACAGGGAGAAAGATTTTGATCAAGCAAGAAAACTGGTCTTCCTTGTGTTGCCAAAGCTCACTGGAGTGCTGGGGAGAAGACTCAGTGGGTAAAGTGCTTGCTGTCAAAGCATGAGGAGCTGAGTTCAGATATCCAGCACTCATATAAAAGCTGGGCGTGGTGGCACAAATCTGTGATCCCAGTCTAGAAGAACAGATACAGGTAGAATCCAGAAACTTGCTCGACAGCCATTCTAGCTGAAACAAAATGGCAAGCTCTAAGTTCAATGAGAGATCCTGTCTTAAAATAATTAGGTAGAGAGCAACCAGGGAAAGGCATCTTGATGTCAACTTCTGACCTGCATGGGTGAGCACATACATAGAACACACACACACACACACACACACACACACACACACACACAAAAGAAGGAGGGAAGGAAGGATGGAGGGAAAGGAAGGAACCCTCCTCCCTCAACTGCTTTTCAATTCTCATCAGTGTTGTCTTCATTTCTCCCCATCTTCACCTCATGTCTCTACCCATCATCCCACAAAGAGACATATATCCTTCGTTATATGATTGTATTTATTTTTCAATGTTTTCAATTTAGTGAAGGCTAAATTTTATGGACTAAGTAATGTTGCTTTCAGTTCAAGTTGTGTTGATTTCTTACGTATTTCTGCACATGCTTTGTCTATACCACAGTCAAATGGTAAAGCATATCGAGCACACAGAAGTTTCCCTTCTAAGTCACTTTCCAACCCTGGTTAATTGTTTTCTCTTGCTACATTAGATTTTATTTTTTATTTTTGAAATTGTTGATACTTTTAGTCTTTGGCTTAATATAAGATTTCAGATACCTGTCATGACTCATGATAATGCTTCTGTCAATATTCCTTCCATCCCTTTTAATTATCTGATGGCATTCCACTACATGAATATACCACAGCTTATTTATCTATGAATTTGTTACTATTTGAGTTGCTGGATTTCCTTACGGACTGAGCTGTTGTCACCATTCCTAAATGTGTCTTTCATGGGACATATGTTTTCATTTGTCTTGAGAAACGATCTAACAGTAATATAGCAGGAGTGTATTAGAATTGTATACTTACCTATTTGTATCATTGCACATTCCAATAAGGAATATATAAGAATTCTAGTTGCTGCTCCTATTTACTAATATTTAGTCCATTTATAGTCCATTGAAGTTTTTGAATCTGAGTCTCATTTATCAGTATATTCTTGTACCTGCACTATATTGTGACAAAATAATTGTTTTGATTACTGTAGCATTATACTATTAAACTTAATAATCATATACTTCCAGTTTGTTCTTTTTCATGATTATTCTGGTTATTATAGGTTTTTCACATTTCATATAGTTTTGGAGACAGCTTTTAAGTGTGATGAAAGGCCTTCTAAAGTTCTAACTGGACCTTGCATTTACTCTATATACAAATTTGAAAAGAATAGATATTCTGGAATAATTGTATCTTCTAATATATGAAAATAGAATATTTCATCATCTATTTAGGTCTTATTTGTCTCAGCAGGATTTTATAATTTTAGATATATGTTTTAAATATAGCTTAAGTATATCCCTCAGTTTTCTTCATGTTCTCATATTTAAAGTTTTTCATTTATAATGAAATGATAAGGTACTAAGGAGTTATAGATTTTTACACATTTATATTTTATTTTGTGTCTTTGATAATTATTACTTAGTAAATTTATGGATCTCAAAATGTAACACTATCCCATTTATGGTGGAGGAATGTCTTTCTGTATGCTACAAATATGTGTTGCTCTGATTGGTTGAAAAATAAAGCCGTTTGGCCTATGGCAAGGCAGCTTAGAGGTAGACAGGAAATTCAAAGACAGAGATAGGAAGAAGGCAGGGAGAGACACCAGTGAGCTACCCAAGGAGCAACATGTAATGGGATGCAGATAAAGCCATGGAACATGTGGTGATACATAGATTAATAGTTATGGGCTAATTTAAGATATAAGAGCTAGCTAGCAAAAAGCTTGAGCCATGGCCATGTAGTTATAATTAGTATAAGCCTCTGTGTGTTTACCTGGGGGATGTGAGTGGGAGAGATTTGTCCCAACCACAGGCAGGCTGGGACACAGGAAATCTTCTGACTATACATTTATAAATATATAATATTATTTTTTGGCACTGGAGGTTTTCATTTAATTTTCTTGTCTTATTGAATTGGCTACAATTTCTAATATATTGTTCAATAGAAGTGTTCAGAATAGATGTCTTTCCCTCAGTTCCCAAATAAGAAGGACATTAGTAAGTCTTTCATTAATAAATTTGATGGTATTTAGTGTTAGGTTTTTTTTTTTTTCATAGATTTTATTTATCAGTTTAAGGAAGACTTGTTCTGTTTCTAGTTTGCTCAGAGTTCTGAATTAATGGGTTTTTATTTATTTCCAATGTCCTTCATGATCCTCTAGAAATGGCCAATAGTTTTCCCTTTTGATTCTGTTAAAATGCTGAATTACTCAATTTATCTTTAGGGTTAAGTCAGTTTTGTATTTCCAGGATAAATCATAACACTTTAATTATAGATTCCTATTGCTTTCTGCTGGATTCAGAATTTATCATGTTCTCCTGTGCTCATTACAATATTCCTAAGGAGATTTATTTTTCTGTAATGACATTGGTGTAAAGATCATTTTGACCTAATGATGTTAATTTAAAAGTGTTCCCTTTCCAACTTACTAGAAGACGGGAAGTGTAGGTTCCCATGATTTTTTTAAACTTAAATATTTGATAGGATATATAAGGCAAGCCATCTGGATCTGCAGTTCTCTGTGTAGGAAGGTTTTAGCTATGAATTTCATTTGTTTAACATACATAGGGATATTCAGTTCCATTTGCTTTTTGAATTAATTTAGGTACTTCTTATTGTTCAAAAGATTTTTCATTTTATTGTGTTCACCAAATGGTTTCTTTGCTAAAGTATTTTAAGTTGTTCTCTGAAATTCATAATTAAAATAAAAATTTAATTATACCTCCACTTCTAGTGGGTAAGGTATATAAGGGAATGAAGCCAAACTTGTTGGAATGTAATTTTGTGCCGGATGAAAGCAATAGTTTTAATTCTTCTACATTTTGACCTAGAGATTCCAACTGTAGAAATTTATTCCTGAAAAATAATTGTGTTTGTATTTATAAATATCTAAGAGTACTTATAGTATCTTTTAAAAAGAAAAGCATGGAAAACCACAGAAACTGATAAACAAAATGTTTGCCAATGAAGAATAAAATGTCAATATA
The DNA here is from genome assembly GCF_903995425.1 of Onychomys torridus. NCBI lineage: Eukaryota > Metazoa > Chordata > Mammalia > Rodentia > Cricetidae > Onychomys > Onychomys torridus. The sequence continues at coordinate 28,564,666 of NC_050445.1, forward strand.
ATTGACTATTATGTAGGAGAAGAGGGTGCAATAATACATTTTGTATGGAACTATGTCTTTTATATGCTGTTAAGTGAGAGGGAGAGGTTGTACAACAGATTTCCACAGCACTCTCTTTAAAGGAATATGGAGATCCATAGTTAGAAATTTCCTCTAAAATTACGTGTCAAGCTGGTTGGGCTTTAGCAATTTAAAAAATCAGGAAGGAAAATTATTCCCAATTTATCCCCTTAGGTGCCAATTGACATTTCAGAGTGAATAGGCATACTTAAAATGAGAACCTAAACTCAGACAAATGTTTTATAATGCACACATTTTCTGCTTTCTCCAGCACTAAACAGATTTCTGATTTGCATTTTGTCAGTTCTTCCAGGTTGTGAGCATAGCTGTCTGCAGAGGCTTCCTTCTGCTCTCCTCACTTGGAAGAGGTCCAGCTGGGGATTCAGCAACACACCGTAAAAAAAAGGGATGGTAAGTACCTCGCCAGAGCACATGCTGATGTACATATATTTAGAAGGGGGAAAACCCAAGAAATTCTACAGAGTGGAAGCAGACTTGCTGGTAGAACTTCTCTACAGTATCCTGTAGGGTCACAGTACTAGCTGTGAGACCCACTGGAAAATAGATGTGCTGGGGTCCAGCCTTGGCTTGGGTGCAGGGAAGGGATGTCAGCATAAGGGAGAAATTTGACCACCAGGTGGATTGTACCCAAGTGACCCCAAATAGCCCAAGGTGTCTTTATACTTAAACAGAGTTTTCCTTACCAGGGTTACATGAACAGCTTTATTATTGGCTTCTATTTTGACTTTAAGAAATACATAATTACATCACATTTTAAGGAGTACATCGTAATCATTATGAAAGCTACCCTTTGTGCCTCCTCCAATACACTTTCCCATGCCCTACATAACCTTATTCTAGATACAGAGTTCAGCATTTTTAAGGCTTAACTAAACATCAAGCCAGACACATCCTGCTCTCACAACACTTATGTCAGCTGGCAGCTACTTGTGGTTACAAAGTTAAACATTAATAGACATGGATACAATAGTTTAAGGACAACAATATTCAAACCCAAACAATTCTTTCATGTCTTCAAGATCTGCTTTTATATGGCTCCCTCTTCTATAAGAGGCTCCCATGTCTCAATCTCTCTGTAAAAGGCAGCTTTGGATAAGGTACTCTTTTCCCATCTCATGATACCATACTTCTTCCACCAATATGACTCCTGTGTATGGTAAAACATGGATCTTTCCATACCATATTTTACATTGCATTTTTCCCCAATGGGCCATACTGGATCCTATCATTGATTCTATATGCTTGGTGTCCAAAGCAAAGGGAACTTATTCTCAAAACAGTTAGCATTATTGTGTACTCCTGAGGCTTTTCCCCATTCTGTATATGCATGGCTTATTCTCCTTTCCAAAACTGAGACACTGTTAATGTTCCAAATGTTGTTTTCTCATATGTACCCAACTGACTCTATTGAGTCAGAAAAGTTCCCAGGATTAGGAGTTGTAGTTAGTTAATTCCAGATAAGAGATTTGAGAAACATTAGCCCCCTGCTGAATCTTAGGGGGAAATATTTGAGAAAGAACAGAATTTCCAGGGAGAATTATAGCTGTTGCATATATGACTGACCAAATAAAACTAAACACTGCCCAAAAGATCACCAATAAAATGAGAGAGAAAAGAGCCTGCAAGTTGCATGAATTTTGCAGATTCCTACACTGGCTGTTCCGTGGACTACTTGTCCTTGCCAAGTAGAGTTTGTTTCCACAGGTGCTTTGCCATTGGACAGGTAGTTATATATTGATCTGAGACTGGGCTGCAGGGCTCCCAATATCTCCTCCTTTTATATTTGTTAAAATAATGAGGCAGATGGCATGGGTTACAGCACACAAGGCAGAGAACACAGACATTTGATGATGACTGGAAAAAGAATAACAAGAATAAAAAATAATCCTACTGTAGTGTCCATATTAACAATAAAAGGCCTAAAATCCCTAGCAGAAGCATAAGACTGAATAGAAGGAAGGAAGGAGGCAGCAACCCCTTCTTGAGAAGACATTTGGAAGTGAGCATTCAAGATAGTAGAAATCTGATTATATAAATCAAGGATATCAATATCCAAATCAGAACTATTCCAGATTCCCTAATATGTACCTGAATCTGCTTCCAAGCAAAATCAGTGTCATTATATAGCAAAGGAGTAACACAAATCCATTTATATGTTGCATGACAAGAGACAATGAGCCTAGTGTTTGTATTTGGAATTTGAGTGTCCATGTATAATATAGCCTCTTCTAAGACATTAACCTCATACACTAACCTTTATCTATACTTTCAGGTATAGTAAGTATCAGAGAAACACTTTTGGATAAGTTATTAACATAATCACCTGCATGTACTTTCTGTACCAGAGCAGTGGTAGATGTTGCCATAGAAGCTACAATAGATATTAGGGCAGTAAGGCACAAATCAAAGCTGCAGCAAATTGCTTTGGACAAGAAAGAGCTTGGGAAACAATCTTCATAGTATAAGTACCAGGATCATCAAACCAAGATAAAGATAAGTTTACAGGCAGCAAAACAAAGGAGGCGGTCTAACAATCAGGAAATTACCTAGAGTAAAAGTATGATCAAGATAATTAGTAATAACATAATTAATACAGGAAATATCACAAGTAGAGTTTGGTTTTACAATATATAAAATTGTAAACCCCAAATCTCCACCTACCAGTATAGCAAAAGGGGCAGCAACACAGACCTGACTTATGATTGTGGAGGATTGCAGAGGCTTTTCAATATAAGTATAATTGGTGACCGCAAATAACTGGTATACATGTCTTTGAACAGTAGGATGAAAGTTTGGCCAAAACCATGGGGACAGCCCATCCAGGTGAAAAAGTTGTCTTGCTACTAAAAATTGTTTGTTCCACTGAGGAATCTGTGTCTGTTGGCAGTCAGAAATTGTCTATCATCATGAGTGGGACTAGAACAGACCAGCCATAATTTTTATCTTGGATGTCCTTAGGGAATAAACAACACCCTTTTCAGAAAAAACACAAGGAAACCAACTTGGGTACCCCATAACAGGATCAACCTACTCCCACGGATTTTTGTGTTTGCTCTGGGGCAAGCAATCAGGAACCTCTTGGGTTGGTCTCTTTTTAGTAGTAGCCATGTAAGTGGTGAGGGTTTCATCAGCTCCTAGACAAAAGAGAAATACCAAAGACTCCTTTATCACCCTTATTTCCTCTAGGGGAGTCAGCCACCAATGTCCTATATGAGAAGGAAACATATCCAGGCTCAGGAGTGACAGCAACTGAGAAGCACATAGGCAAGGATCTTCATGTCCTGAATGGTTTAGGAGACTGGAAATCTTATGATGAACAAAAGCATCTCTATCTCCCCACATCAGTTTAGAATCATTAACCACCATTCTCACTTCCTCAAAACCCTAAGCTGCAGGGTAAAACAGAGGTGGCTTTGTGATGTGAGCTATTCTTGAGCAGTACATATTGATAATAAAGATAGCAGTACCTGTATGGAGAGCAGAGAAATCAGCCCAAAATAGACAGGGAGGAATGACTTTACTACCTTGATCAATCACAAGATCCTCAGTTGTATGTCCTGGGTTTGGAACTTAACACCCCAGCCCTTCTGTTGAATGAGTGGCAAGGGATGATGTAATCATCTATGACCACTTCCTGCTGACGTTGGGGTATCTTGGGGACCCAAAAGGCTGGAACGTTGACCAAATCCTGGAAGAGGCGGCTGTTTTATTCACTGTCCAGGTACTGTTAGGGATGGGCAGTGAGTAGTTGGAGCAGTCTGCAGTCTTTGATTGGAAGTCTGCTAGAACAGACATACATTAAGGGCAGGAGACAAAATGAAGGGCTTTTAGCGGGGAGCTTTACTTAAGTGTACATTTGAAACCTCCAGGTCCACAGTCCTGGCAGCTGGGAGAGGTGTGTCTCAAAAATCAGGGAAAGGGGAAGAGGTCCCATTCCCCTAGGAATAGGCAGGTGGGGAAATGGGCTGTTGATTGGCAAAACTTGTCTAGAGTCCATTTTGACCTGTAAGAGGTAGATCCAAGTTGATCTGAAGCTCATAAAAACCATTTATTTGTTTGTTTGTTTGTTTACAGGCAAAAGTTCCAGATATGTTAGCATGTTATTATCATTGTTTGTGTCTGCACTGGCATTCACACTGTGGAAAAGGCAGTAGACTCATGCATTTGAGTCATAGTAAAAGTTTGTGAACCTAAAAGTAATTTTGGTTAAGAGCATTAAAAACTATTTTTATCTAGAAGACTGGGTATATATAGGTTAGACAAATGTTTTTAGTACAATGAAAAGCATTTTTAACTGTGTCTTTAGAAAACAACCAAAGGCAAATTTAAAGTATTGATCTTGTGACTATGATAATAATAGTGTTTATCACAGCTAGATTAATAGCTTATCAGAACTGTATTGATTAATGTTAGAACTCTGAACTTTTGAAGTTTTAACATAACAATAGCATAGTGAGGAAAAGAAATATGAAAAATTTTTACATACTTTAAGCTATCTTTTTATACCTTCATAAATTAAATCTACATACCTCAAAACACCTTTTCAGAACCTCACCACCCAAGCCTTCATGTCCTCAGACTCTATAACTTGTATTTACATACCTTAAGTTATATTTTTTAGACCTTAGAACAGCTTTTAGACCCTTACAGTTTATGTTTTTATATTGGTAGAACTTACATAAGCTTTACACTATTTTTATCCTGTTGTTTACTAGGAGACACAGGTGGTTGATTATTGAAGCAGTTATTGTAAAGCAAATTACTTGAAATAAAGGAGTAGTAAAAAAAAGTTACTTTGAAAACTCTTTGGTGAATTAATTAATTAATTAATTAATTAATTAATTAATTTAAGCAAACTGTTTTCAGACCTAGTAGTAGCTTTAGGGAAGTGAGGCCTGTGACCTGCTTTTTACATAACAAGAGAACTGAGAAGGCAGCTGAAGCTTGGGAAAGGAAGTGGGTGCTTGTTTCTCTTAAAGCCACAGTCGGTCAAAATCCTCATGGATCTGAAGAGAACAAACTATAGCTGGAAATATAGTCTAAATGGTCTATGTATCAACTAAAATGTCAGTAGTCCGTTACCTAGACAGGTTCCTCCAGGCTCTGGTGGTCTCCATAGTTTCACTGTGGGCAGTGGTTGTAGTTCTTTGGCTGTCATACAGAGCAGCATAGGCCTTTGGTTGCCAGAACCAGGTCTGAGATTTTTTTTCTGTAGAGGAGCAACTTAAGAGATTGACCTCACTTTGACCAGGTAAAACAGGGTGGTCAATCCAAAAGTATCCACAGTTGGAATAAAGCTCTGGCAGCTAGTGAGGCATGGGGCAGTTTCACCCAGGGGTTAGTGTTACTATAATCCAAGTGGGGCTATCTTGCCCCATTAATTTTTTTATTTTTATTTTGGATACCTAAGGGTTCCTACTAAGAAGGGACAATTTTGTCTATTATTGGAAGCTTAAACATTTTAAACGTCAAGTTTTGCAGGTCTCTGAGGCATAAATCTGAATAAAAATTTTGTTTTTAATTATTTACTTTAGGTTTAACTTTGAAAATTTATTCAGAGGGCTAAGTAAGGCTTATTTTTATAATTAATTACAATAGCATTTAGCACGACTATAAGCATAATTTTGAACATATTAAAGAATTTGATCATTTATAAAGTGACTAACCATTAACTTGTATTTTAATTATCTTTAACAGTTTACAATAAGTTAATAGCTTTTTATAAGACTAGGACTTTATGTTCCATCCCTGCTCTGTTTAGCCACTAAAAATAATGACTTTGAGTTGAAGCTTTTCTAGTGTCAAAATAAAACCTGTAATCATAGTTACAGTTCATAGGGAGACTGGCGATCTTAGCGATCCCTCATAGCACACCAGGAATGAAAATGGGCTCAGCAAAGGAACCAAAATGGCCACCCCACGGTTGAGAAGGGGACCTACTAAGGCTGTCTCTCAAGAAGGCAGGAAGAAAGGACAAGGGAAAGACTTTTCAGGCTTAAATGAGAATTAGAGAGTGCAGACAAGTTTCAGGAAAGAGCAAAGAACAGGTATGAGGAAGCAGAGGATGTAAATGCTGGGGTAACAAGAATTTCAAGCCAGGACATCTCCAAACAGACTGAAAGACCTGTCAGAGAGTAATGTCCCCAGTCACGGAGGAAAGACATCCCTTTCCAAGTGATGGGGGCCCAGTAGGGCAAAAGGAAGCTTCCTGGCATGCTGGAATGGCTTTCATAGTAAACAAAGCAGGGAGCTCCATAGTGACACCCACCTAACAGGAAAGGAGACACAAGTGCTTAGAGCAGGAAGGGGAGGAAACAGCTGGAGAGATGAATTAGTAAACTTGTCCCACGTGTTGCAATTAAAGTAAGGGTAGGGATCACCTAACTAGAATTTCCAATTTAGTGTCAGGGGCCTGGCATAGCAGCTTAGACACTGTCAACAAGGCTTCCTTGGTTAATTTCAGCCAAGTGGCCACTATAAGCCATTTTCCCATACCCATAAGCATTCTTTTCTAAGTTAACTCTTTCTATTCTTTCCCCAGTGAATCACTCTGCTAGTGGGCTTGATGCACAGGGACAGGAAATCCCACCAGCCCCTTTCTACATTGCTCAGGGGGTCATGTGGAATGATTCACGATCAGTCATTGCAGGGGGTACCAATCAGAATTATGATACCTTGCTGCTTCTTTCTCAGATCCTGAATGAGATAACAAGGGCATTCCCACCATAGGAAACCAAGCACAAACTTTTTGAATAAACTGTAAAAACTCTATGATTTGACTAATAGAAACTTTTAAACCTTTTGCTTTAACAATATGCTTACTTCTTCTACCAATATGACTCCTGTGTATGGTAAAAGAGGGATCTTTCCATACCATATTTTACATTGCATTTTTTCCCAATGGGCCATATTAGATCCTATTATTGATTCTATATGCCTGGTGTCCAAAGCAAAGGGAACTTACTCTCAACAGCTGACATTATGTGTATTCTTGAGGCTTTTCCCCATTCTGTGTAGGCATGTCCTGCCCTCTTTTTCAGAACTAGTTAATGTTCTAAATGTTGTTTTCTCATATGTACCTAACTGTCTCTATTGAGTCAGAAAAGTTCCCAGGATTAGGAGTTATATTAGTTAATTCCAGATAAGAGATTTGAGAAACATTAGGCCCCTGCTGAGTCTTAGGGGAAAATAATTTGAGAAAGAACAGAATTTCCAGGGAGAATTATAGCTGTTGCATATGAGATTGACAAAGTAAAACTAAAAACTTCCCAAAGAATCACCAATATAGCAAGAGAAAAAAGAGCATGCAAGTTGCATGAATTTTGCAAATTCCCACACTGTCCCATGGACTACCAGTCCTTGCCAAGTGAGAGTCCATTTCCATGGGTGCCTTGCCCTGAGGAAACCTGTTGGACAGGTAGTCATATGTTGATCTGAGACTAGGCTGCAGGGCTCCCAGTGTAGATAGGGGACAAATCAGGCTTCATGAAGGATTTGAGGTCAAGTTAAGGCTTTCACTAAGCTTAAGGTAGAGGCATTGGGAAATATTAACATATATTTTCCAGGAAAATTATAGTATCTCTGTAAAGATGAAGATAATCTGGGCTCTGATTAATTTAGGATCATGGGAAGAGCCTGAGATAATGAACTGAGAAGATGGACTGCTTAGAGGCTGAGACGCATTCCAGCCAACAGGCCTAGGGCCCTGTGGGGAAGGCAACCTTAGATTAAGAAGTCCCTGATCAACAAGATTTCAGGTTTCTTCACTAAAAGACTTAGAAAAGTTCTGCAACTTAATTGGTCAAAAACGAAGATAACTAAAACTTTTTTTTCTGATCTCCCCAGGTGGATTGCTGAGGGAACTCTCTGAGCTTGGGTTAATTAAGAAGATAAATCTCAGTGACAAAGTACCCTTGGGAAAGAAAGGGGGAAGGGAAGAGAGGAGAAGGACAAATTCTCAAGTCTGTACAGTACTTTTATTGCTAGACTTCCTCCTAAGCTCCTGGATGGATTCCATCACCCTCCTCACCTTGAGTGGAGGTTCCAGCAGCTTCTACAACTCAGCACGAGCCAGGCAGGAGTTTGTTTCTGTTGAGTCTGTAGATCATCAGAAGCAACATGAAGTCCCTCTGAGGAGGTCAGTGATTTCTTAAAGTTCTGCCTCTGTGAAGGAGAAACTAGAGGGATCGGGGTGGACAATCTGGGACTTGGATGTCTTGGAGAAGCTGAAGAAAATGGAGCTGTGGTGTGGGGTGGGCAGCAGCAGAGGGGACTGGCTCAGCCCGAGTCCTCCACACAGCACACTCTTTCAGCCCTGTGCTGCTCTAATACGGATTGGAGAACTTCTCCTTGCTGTGCCTGCTTTCCTCATTTTCTGCTGGTAATCCAAAGGCTATGAAAGAAAAGCAGGCATTGATCCCTTTCAACCACTCTAGCCTTGAAGTCTGAGACCATCCACTAGAAAACAGCCACAGAGAAATCGAGAGAGCAATTAAAGGAAAGGCAAGGAGGAAGGGCAGTGCTGATGTGAGACAGGGGGAGGCTAAGGGGTGTAGGACTGAAGGGTTATGACTGAACTAGTCTTAGCCCAGATGAGTATTACTTAACCTGTATCATCCACTCACACATTCATCAGCTGAAACATTTTCACATTACTAATGTGGGTAAAAATATATGATATAATATATACAATATATTATGTATAGTATATGATAGAAAAGATATTACTATATTGCTTATAATATATTATATTATATTACATATATATATATACATATACATATATATATATAGTATATTCCAATCCAAGTTTGAAGATGTGGTTTTCATAGAACTTATATTCTCATGTCATAAATGAAAAATAAATAAAATTAAATTTCCTAGTCATATTTTCTACATAATACTACTAGTGAACTAATTATTATATACTCTACTTCTCATGTGTGGTTTCACACATATATTCCCCTTGAATATAAATTCCACAGGGCAGGAATTTACCACTTGTACTCTTCATGGTTATCTTGTTTAATACTATAGGAGAGGAGTAAACAATTAGACACATAATATCAGGTAATAAATACTATGAAGAAAAGTGGAGTTCACTAATGAGCATGCTTCCTTGTATGAGAAAGGATGATTGGAAAGAAGTTTTTGAGGTGATAGTTGAGAAGATAAAAGAACTAACAAACAGAAAACCAGGTATCAGAGCTTCCAATGTTTTGGCATCTTATCTGTACTGGCTCTCGTCTTTCAATATTTCCAGGGCTTTTGAGGGAAAACGAGGTTAGAAAAAGTGATTCTGCTTTGAGAACTCATCACCATGCCCGAGTTTTCATATGAAGATACTGATGTTCTGTAACATTTTAAAATCTGAGGGTGGCAAGAGCACTGGCCCTCAACACTGGCCTTTGTTCTGTTGACCTCTGGATTCCTCTGTGTGGTGTTGTGGAGAACTGTTACTCAAAGTTCTACCCTTTAACCTTTCTCTGGAATGCTGTTGTCTTCTGGTACAGTTAATCCAAGAGGAAGAAGGATAATCCCATGACCAGGAGGATCTATCTGTTTGATACAGATCTCAAACTTGGACACAATAGTCAAAATCTAGTGATGGGCAATCTCTCTAGTGCCACTGAATTCTGCCTGCTAGGCTTCCCTGGATCCCAAGAGCTACACCTCATTCTGTTTGCTACATTCTTTTTCTTCTATTCAGTGACACTGCTGGGAAACATGATCATCATCATGATTGTTTGTGTTGATAAACGTCTACAGTCCCCCATGTATTTCTTCCTTGCCAACCTCTCTCTCCTGGAGATTCTGGTAACAACTACAATTGTTCCCATGATGCTTTGGGGACTGCTGCTCCCTGGAATCCAGACAATATCTGTGACTGGATGTGTTGTCCAGCTCTTCCTTTATCTGTCTTTAGGCACCACTGAGTTTGTAGTGCTTGGAGCAATGGCTGTGGACCGTTATGTGGCAGTCTGCAACCCTTTGAGGTACAGTGTCATCATGAACAGTCACACTTGCATCCGGGTGGTGATTGTGTCCTGGGTGTTTGGCTTCCTTTCGGAAATCTGGCCAGTTTATGCCACATTCCAATTTACTTTCTGCGAATCAAATCTGTTAGATCATTTTTACTGTGACCGAGGTCAGTTGCTCAAACTGTCATGTAATGACACCTTTCTCACAGAGTTCATTCTCTTCTTAATGGCTGTTTTCATTATTATTGGATCCTTGATCCCCACAATTGTCTCCTACACCTACATCATCTCCACCATCCTCAAGATCCCCTCAGCCTCTGGCCAGAGGAAAGCCTTCTCCACGTGCGCCTCCCACTTCACTTTTGTTGTCATTGGCTATGGCAGCTGCTTGTTCCTCTATGTGAAACCCAAGCAAACACAGGCGGCTGAGTACAACAGGGTGGCTTCGTTACTGGTTTCTGTGGTAACCCCTTTCCTGAACCCCTTCATCTTCACCCTTCGGAATGACAAAGTCAAGGAGGCCCTTAGAGATGGGGTGAAGCGTTGCTGTCTGCTCTTCAGGGGTTAGCTCTTCTCTTTATCTCTCTTCAGTGGCATAACCTAGAAAATCTCAACTTTTCTGTTCCATTAAAGTTGCTGTCCAATCTGAATCCTATGCACAGATTGCAGTCGTGCCATGGAAGATCTATTTCCAAACACCCTCCAAAGGCACACCAATCAGATGAATCTCTTCTTATGCTAACGAGGATTTTGCAGTCTTTGTGTCTGCCTCTTTGTATGGTTGAGCACAAGGATGAATGTTCTTGAAGACACTGGAGGGGCCAGGGAAAGGAAACAGTGTTTCTTAAGCATCCTATTAGATCAATTACTCAGGATCTGGCTCTGAGGATGTACTTCCTAGAGGAGAGAGGAAATGGTAAGAAAGATAGGGTAAGAGAGGGGTCATCGACAGAGTACAAAGAGAAGCACGAACACTCTGGTCCTTCATCAATTTTGCTGAGCCATTCTCTGTATTTTAGTGCAATTTTGACAAGATGTCTATCTACATTTGAAATGTCTTTGGCTTCTCTTTCTATCTTTAGATCATATTATGATTGTCCTGGCTCAGCTGGTACATAATTGTGAATGTAGCATTGTTTGTATATTGGCACAGAAATAATATAGAATGGTAATGGGGCACGTGGCAAACTTTTCCTCCGACCAATCTTGGTAGTATCCAGAAGAAAATATTTGAGTATAGGAATAGGAAATATTTCTTTTCTAAACTTCAGGTATTGCATAAGCTGGCCCTCTTTGAGTCGAGCATAGAAAAAAAAGAACAAATAAAAATTAAATAGTAAATTTTAGAGACATGTTGTTGTGTGTTACAGCTACTGAAACCACCAATTCTGTTCAAACTTATCTCAGTCTAAGATTTCTAACTTCAAAATCCAGTAGTCTCTGATACCTTCCAAATGATTTCTCTTTATAGAGTATTTAAAAGATGAGAGGCAATTCAAGAAAATGGGTTTGGGGGAAGTAGCTATGGAATTTTGCATGATGTTAGAGGAAGGAGGTTATTTATATGGTGGTAGTCAGTAGATCTTACCATCTGTGTGTGTGTGTGTGTGTGTGTGTGTGTGTGTGTGTGTGTGTGTGTGAGAGAGAGAGAGAGAGAGAGAGAGAGAGAGAGAGAGAGAGAGAGAGAGGAACCCAGGCACTTACTGCTAGGCTGGCACTGGATCACTGAGCCTCATCTCCAGATTGAGGAACTTCTTTAACATCCTTAAAGGAAGTGTTTGGTCTGTCAGCAACCAATCTTTTCATTTGTCTTAGATTGCCTTTCTTTTCTCTACATTTTGAAAAATAATTTTGCTGAATAGAGGATTATTTTCAGTTTTAGTTTTTATTGTGTAACTTGGGTACTAGTGGTCATATGAGGGTTCACTATGCTCATTACCTGACACAAAGACTTGAGCACCAGGAAAGACAGAAGATCAAGCCACAGAGGAAGGAAATGTAATAGCTTTATCCAGTTGGGATGGGAGAGGCCTAGGGCTAGAAGTTCAATAAACAGATGTTAGATTGGGTGATTACCTCTGGCTCCTCCCCATTTCCCCATCAGTCATATTTAGATCTGGTTCCTAATGTTTTTCCTCTAGTTCTTGCAATGTCTTCTGGGAACAAGAAGTCACCATGTCTGCGAGACTACTTTTGATTTCTTCATCTACCTCTGTGCCCCAGGTGGACCTTGCATTTTATTTTCTGTTGGTATTTAGCACTCTACCCACTTTCTTCTGCTTGTAATTGTTTCTAACTAGAAGTCAGTTGCTGATCTTACAGAGCATCATCACCTATGAATTTGGTTGAAAAGAATGTTGTTTCCTTGTCTTTTTTTCCCCCAAAGAAATTGTAACTATCTTTGAACTTACTTTTTAAGAAATGTATTGACTTCTGTGGATGTGTAGATTAATGTTTTGCTTTTTCTTTCTTTCCTTCTTTTTACTAAATTTAGGAAATTTCCAATAACTATCTGTTGCTGTATTCTCCTGTTTTTCTCATCCTCTCATTAGATATATGTTGGTATACTTAAGGATGTGTCGTAATAATTTGAGGTTGCTCCTTTTTTCAGATTTTAGTCTTTGTTCTTTGGATTGCATATTCGTTTTGATGTATCTTCAATTTTATTCATTTTTCTCTATCATTTGAAATATACTATTGAGATCCTCTAGTAATATCCATTTCATGCATGGTACTTTAAAATGATATGGTTTCTATTTTGATCTGCATTCCTTAGTGCAGAGAAACAGGGTCATCATGATTTAATTTTATAAGCACTGTTTCCTGCAGCTCTTTGAATATGTTTAAGTTGAGTTGTAATGTGGCATACTGCCTCTCACATATGCAGTTTCTGTAATCTACTTTTCCTCTTGTGCAAGGGTCATTCTTTACAGCTTCTTTACATCTGCTATTGGGTTGAAAGGTAGACATTTTAGATATTAAATTGCTTATTGCAGGTACTGGATCCAGTAGCAACAGCTTGATTGCAACATTTTTTGTCAGTTTTCTTAATGTTCTGGATGAACTATTTTTGTGTGGTATGTGTCCCTTACCATATGTACCCTAAAGAATGACTCCTCAGAGGATATAGGCTTTGACATCCATGCAGTTATCCTGAGGTGATGGTGACTTTACACAGGTTTTTTTTTTTTTTTTTTTTTTTTTTTTTTTTTTTTTAATGTAATTCTGATCACATACAGCTGTTAGGCTCTGCAAATTGCCAGATGGTTGTTCGTTTGAATCCTCTGTCTGGTTACTTAATACAACTTGATTTGTAAAGGAGACTTTTCAAAAACATCTATTCTCCTTCAGGTAGACTTTTTGGGAAATTGTGAAATTTAAGAGCACTTAGGTGCATCCTTTCCACATCCTGTAAACAAGCAATTATACTCAGGCTGCTCGCAGCCTCACATTCTTCAGGGAAATTTCCTTGACTGGGAAGCAGCCATCTCATGAAGGAAGTTTATATTTAACTCCTACCCAGTCCAGGATAAGTGGCTGATATAAAGACACAAAGTCATTTGATGTCAGATATCAGTGAACATACACCTCTTCGGAGGTATTGACATACCTTATTAGACCATGAAGTACATAAAATTAAGATTTTTTTTCCTCTTGGTGGGCTAGTATTTCAGAAATTCAAGGACATGGGAACTGTAAGAACTATATAGCTTGGTAGATACTCTTTAATGACATTAATAATAGAAAATAATAGACTCAATCTACTTCCAGCAATATAGCAGAGTTGAGAGTTTATTAGTTCATTTTCTGTTGCTATAACAAAATACCCATAGCTGAGTACTTTATAAAGATGGGAAGTTTAATTTCCCCCCTGTGCTGGATTCTAAGAGCTTGATACCAGCATCTTCTTGGTTCCAGTTATGGGGATGATGTGGTAGGCATCAATCCATTGGTGGGTGGTGACATCATTACCCTCTAGTCTTGTATGAAGGTTTCTGTGATGATGCAAATGAGAACTATGAACATTAATATTTCATGGTGCGTTACTTGACTTTCTGTTACTGTCTTGAGATGCTATGACCAAGGCAACTTAGAGAAGAAAGATTTTATTCAGGGATTCTGGTTTCAGAATGTGAGTCCATGACCCTTATGGTGGGGTACTGTAGGATAATGCTTTTGTACACTGGTTTCATGAAATGCTTCTTGGCCAGTATCCAGGCAGGTGGGAAAAGCAGACAAAGAATTCTGGGAAGAGAAAGGCTGAGTCAGGAGTCGCCAGCCAGACACACAGGAAGCAAGATGACAAGGCAGAACTGAGAAAAGGTACCAAGCCATGTGGCTAAACAAAGATAAGAATTATGGGTTAGTTTAAGTATAAGAGCTAGTCAGTAATAAGCTGGAGCTAATGGCTGAGCAGTTATAATTAATATACACCTCTGTGTGTTTACTTGGGGGATGCCAGTGGGAAAGATTTGTCCTGACTGCTGGCTGGCTGGAACCCAGGAAAACTTCTAGCTAAAGGGATCATGACTACAAGTAGACAGGCATGGCCTTGGAGTAGTAGCTGAGAGCTTATATCTAAACCCATAAGCACAAGGCAGAGAGAGAGAGAGAGGGAGAAAGAGAGAATGCTAACTGGAAATGGTGTGTGTTAGCGTTTAGATGCTCAAACCCACCAAGGCCTTTTGTGTGCCATTTTACAACAGTGTTGGCTTTTGAAACCTCAATGTCCACCTCCAGAGATACACCTTCTCCAACAAGGCTGTACATCCTGATTTTCACAAACAGTTCAGACAACTGGAAACCAAGCATTTCAATATGTGGACCAATGTGGGCCATTATCATTCAAAGCACTGTACTTGGCCTGAATCAATGATCTGATCTCCTAATGGAAAATACAATCCATTCTCTTACTTGAGAATTAAACAAAATTCAAGTGATCTCTTCCCAGGTGAGTCTAAGCAGTTTCAAGTTGACAATTCAAGCTAGCTATCACAAGTGGAATGATCAGATATTTACAGGACAGTAGGATAAAAGCAGTGTGAGAGAAGATACGGGTATCAAACTGTTAGGAGGTACTCACCTATAGTCCTCTCACACATTGCCTTAGAAGACAGTGTTTGCCTTCCTCACAATCTGATTCTACTTTATCTTCTTCTAAAAGGATGGCAATAGATTTTACTCTCAACATAGGCTCGAGAGCTGAGGCTACCAGCAAATTGGAGACATTATACACCAAAGCTGCAGAATGCCTGGCCTGGCATGCACCAGAAAAAGTATGACTGGAGGGGATTCAGAGAGCAGACCATTAGGGGTATTTCTTGGAATATGAAGCTGGACAAAGGAGAAGTGCAGATTTGGAGGTATTCCTCCATCATGGATAATTTAACACTTTAGCTGATGGTCTATAAATAGGCTAATATATGCCATTTGTTGACTCATAAAATTTTTCAAAAAGTAATAACCTTCATTAAAGTAACAGACCTGTCCAATATAGCTGTGGGAAAGTATGGCAGGAGGAACTAGATGGTTTACAGAATGGAAAAGCTATAATTGATCTGCATTAGACAGAAAATCCTACCAGCTGATCCTGTTCCTCAGAGGCCTGCAGGACACTCTATTAAATAAGGTCACTTTCAAAAGTGCTATTAAAGAGGGTATGGCTTGGGATGGCTTGTTAGGAGCCACTGTTTCAGAGCCAGGCTCTCTAGTAGCAGGACACACAGCTGGCCACAACAGCAAAGGACAGATGGATTAACTGTCAGATGGAAAACATACTCACCTAGCTTAGGAGGCAGAATGGTTTATATGTCAGAAAGGAGATATGAATGAGGACCTCAAGAGATGAATGATATACCTTGATGTTTATGGGTAAAATACTGAAAAGTGCACTGATTTGAATACCTTATCAAAAGGCATTGGGTACATGAGAAGACTACATGCAGTCACTCTAATGGAAAGTCATGATCCTTCCCACAGGCTCCAGATTTGAGCCAATTATCATTGTTTATCAAATGGGGGGTGGGTGGCAGGCAAATGGAAAGGATTCTGCAGCACAAAGAGAAAAGATCCAGTTCAGCCATCTTCACAGATAGCCACAGTTGTCAAAGGGGGTGTTTTAGTTTTACTTCTGTTGCTGTGATAAATTATCTGGACCAAAAAACAAACAAAAAACAAAAACAAAAACAAAAAACAAAAAAAAAACAAAAAAGCCCCAAACAAAACAAAACAAACAAACAAACACAAAACTTAGAGATTAAAGGAGTTTATTTCATCTCACTCCAGATTACAGACCATCTTGATGGAAAATCAAGGCAGGAATTTCAAACAAGCACCAATCACTCGCATAGTCGAGAGCAAAGAATATATACAGTGCTCACTCACTCACGTGCTTGTTTGTGCTCAGCTACACTTTTCCACTCTCATACAGCCCAGGACCTCCTGTCTAGTGAATGATGTCACCCATAGTGATCGGAGTCTTCCCATATCAATTAACTCAATTAAGACAACACTCTACCCACAAACGAACCCAATGTAGACAGTTTCTCATTGAGGCTTTCTTTCCAAGTGATTTTTTTTTCAAGTTTACAATTAAAGCTAGCTACCACAAGAGGAATAATCTGATATTTATAGAGATTTATAGAGCTGTAAGACAAAAGGTATCAATGGACTCCTTAGAGAAGATACAGGCTGTTGGTGGAGTACTCATCTAGAGCTATCTCACACTGGCTTAACTGGATCCTTTCCATTTTTCTTGTCTTTATTCTCTTTTCCTTTCAGCTAATACTTCTCCATTTCCTCTCTCTGTCTCCTTCTTGGATTTCTCTGTCTCTTTCTTTCTCTTATATACATATGTGTGCATGAACACACACATGCACATACATGGGGCAGCAGGAAACTATCAGAAATTATGCTAGGTTCTGAGAGTTTAGAGATGGAATCCAGATTGATTTGTTCATTAAAGAGTTCAGCCCAGTGAGAATGAAGAAGCAGTCAGTGAACAGAAAATTGCATTGAGTCTTCCAGAGAGTTGTAGATAGAGAACTACAGGATTCAGTGAGCAGGGGTAGTCAATGCAGCTGAGAGCCAGGAGATAAGACAGCCTCTGGGATCAGTGATGTTTGACTTTGTATTTGAAAGGAAAACAAGAGTCATCAGGCAGAAAATGTGGGCTCCAGTGTTTCTTGCTTCCTTTCAAGTAGGGCTTGCTTCCTTCAAGGTTAATCTAGCATGCATTTCTGGCCTTGTTAAGGAAACATTTTATGGAAGATTCAGCTGGTATTAAACCAGCCATGAGAACACTTAAAAAGATATAAACAGGTTCTTCTCTTAAAGAAGTCTGCGCTCTAAAAGTTAAGAAGCTTCTACTGTGTTGTTCTATTGTTCTCTCACCTATGGGTTGAGCTACCTTCCCATTGCCCTTTGAACACTAATATTTCAGTGGAAAAAACTATGACTGGAGGAGCTCTACACATGGTAAACAGCCTAGGTTGTTGTTGTTGTTATTGTTGTTGTGTGTGTAGCAGGAATCTTAAATGGTCTTATTAATAAAATCAAACCTGAGGCCAGTTATTGGCATGAATGCTGGAAGATCAGAGACACAGAACAAGCCACAGCTTTCTCACCTTGCCAGTTCCTCAGCTGGTCTTGTTTCCTCAGACTGCAAGCGTCTGAGTCCTCATCCAAATGAATCTCAACTGAACTGTGCTGCTCAAAGCCTAAAAGCTTAACCAGCCAAATGCTTTAACCAGCCAAATACTGCTAGTTTCTGGTCTTCACACCCTATATATCTTTCTCTTTCTGTCATCTCTCCCTGGGATTAAAGGCTTGCTTTCTGGGATTAAAGGAGTATGTCTCCATGCTGGCTGTATCCTTGAACACACAGAGATCTGCCTAGCTCTGCTTCCCAAGTGCTGGGATTAAAGGCATGCACCACCACCGCCCAGCTTCTGCTATGGCTTGCTCTGACCCATTTTCTAGCCACCATTTTTGGCTCTGTATCTAGTGGCTGTCTGTTCTCTGACCCCAGATAAATTTATTAGGGTGCACAATATTTTGGGGAACACAATACCACCACATGTGTGTGTTTATCCAAATCTTGTTTTGTCCTCTGTTAGTGGAAAACATGAAATTTACATCTCATTTAGGCTCTTACTCTATTCTGTCAGTCTGAGTCATGTACAATCCCTGACTCTGTTTCTTCAAAGTTTGTGGAAATAAAAAATGCAACACTTAAAGAAACAGGTTCACACCATGTCCTTGGTAAATTTCAAATATGGAATAACCATATGAGGTCATACATATATTCTTGTTACATAAATCTTTGTCCAAATCCACATCGTTCAACAGGATCAAATTTGGGTCCAATGTATGGGACTTCCCTATGGTTCAACTGCCCCCCACAAACAAAAACAAACGCCCCCCTAATTAAACCCTCAAAACAAAACAAAATAAAAACCAATCAAACAAAAAAGTAGACCAGGGAAAGAAACAGTGCATAATAATAGGCAAGTGTATGATGATACAGAAGATTGGTTAGAATGCTTGGAGAAGCACTGGAAACCAGGCAAGATATATGGTCAAATTCTGGTAAGAATTTTTACTGGGACTAGAAGGATTGTTGATATATGAATGAAAGAAAAGTATAGATGAACAATGACACACACAAAGTGGTTTGCTGGTATATCTATGATTGGGACCACAGACCCAAAATAAGAGGTCCCGTCTCTGGGAGAACTGAATAGCCATCAGAGAGGCAGCAGCTGTCTGACCATTCCTGGTAGTCATCATCACTCTTAGTGTGCCAAGTTCCGCTTATAAGTGGGATATTTGAAGCCCAAGCCACATTAAAAGAGCTGAGACTGCTGTGCTTTGTGTGTTTTACGAGAATTCTTGTGTTGGAAGTTTTGTTCATATCAGCTTAATTCTGTACATTGATGGAATGTGAAACTCAGGCCCTGAAGAGGTCTGGTGGTCCGTTTTAGTTGTCATCTTGCCACAGTTTAGAATCACTGGCCAAGAACGTCTCAATGGACAGGATCCAAGATCAGAGTGGCTATGGGCATGCCTGTGAGGGATAGTCTTCATTGAGTTGATTGAGATGGGAAGACTTATCCTGAATGTGTGTTGGACCACTTTGTAAGCTGGGCCCCAGACTGTCTTTAGCAAAGGGAGCCGAGCAAGTGAGCATGCATGCACCCATCCTTTCTCCACTCTGGTCTGTGGATGTTATGCTGCCTCAAACTCCTGCCTTGGCTTCTTGATGGACCATCACCCAGAGCTTCAGGCTGAAAGAAACCTTTGCTCCTCCTGTAAAAGTTTCTTTGTGTCAGGGTATTTTAGCAGAACAATGGAAAAGAAATTAGACCAGGAGGCAGATAGGAACAGATGATGACTTTAGGGTTGGATCCCATGAGGTAACTGCAGTTTTATAAGAAGAGTGAGACGCAAGTTAGCACACTTGCTGTGTGTCATTGAGATGCATTCTGTCCTGGCACAGTGCAGGAAGATGGCCCTTTCAGAAGTGGCTAGATCAATCATGTTCTCTGTGCCCTCTCAGCTCCTAGAATCATGAGCTAAATGAGCTAAATAGAGCCTTACTTACAAATTACCCAGTCTTAGGTATTTCTTTAAAACACACACACACACACACACACACACACACACACACACACACACACGCACGCACAAAATGTTGGCAGTAGTGATTAGATAGCATGTGAAGAGGGGGAAGTCAGTCATTGGAGTGAACTCTTTGACAGAATGTTACCATATTAGAAGTTGAGAGATTAATCATAATTTTAAAAAGAGTGATAGTACCTAATGACATAAGTTAGCCTATCTCTTTTTGTATATATAGATTATATATTTTAATTATTTCCCTTTAGTTAAACATGCCATGTGTTTTTGTACATTTGGAAGGGAAGCTAGAGAGGAGAGAGAGATGGAGAGAAACGGATGGTAAGTAGGTGTTATGTCAACTTAAGACCATGAAACATGCAGAGGGAAAGGGAGAAGACTTGATGGCCAGCAAATGCATGCCATCTCCCATTTGGGGTGGTTTGGTTTGGAGTATTTTAACTTATGACTTTTCGACCTTATGGTGCATGATGCAATCTGCACCCAGAAGGAATCATATTTCAGCTTTTGAATTTTGATCTCTTCCAGACTGGCCGAGTGTGTTCAGTGCTCTTTTACACTATTGGGCAGTGAACAACTGATACTCTAGTAGTTTCTGCTGTCCAGTTGTTTTCTTGATGCTGTAGTTTGTGCTTCTGCATCTCATCATGTCTACCAAACACCCAGTTGTGTGTGTATGAGATAGCCATCAGTTTAGTATAATGTAGGCCTTGTGTTAGATAACCTTACCTAAATGTGTGTGAATAGAATGTGTTCTGAGTTCCTTTAAGTCTGGTTTAGCTAAGGAGGATGTTGAGTAGGTTATGATATGTTTACTTTAGCCACAGGATGTTATGAATGGTTTGTGTGTATGTGTGTGTGTGTGTGTGTGTGTGTGTGTGCGTGAAGATGCACTTTGGGATGGACATGATGAAGAATGGAGAATAGACAAATGGGCTGAGCCTGAGGAATTCAACAAGAACCTTCGACCAACCCTCTTATGTCTTTGGATGAAGCCATCTACAGTGACCAGAGATGACATGCAAAGACTTTTAGTTGAGATAGTTTCTGCTGTTAGAATGGCTTTAGAATCTCATCTGCAAAGCAAAGGCTGGCTGGCAATACTCTGTATTAGAAAGGAAGACACCCCCCCCCCCCCCCCCGCTTTAGAGCAGAACTGAAAAAACATGGGGACATGAAAGGTAGTTTCACAGAGGTCCTATGAGGAAGTAGGAAGTAGGATGAAGGCTGGTGAGACAGGGAGAGCTCATGCAAACAAAATCCAGGGAGGACCAACCTTGCTGGCTTACAATGGAACAAAAAAGTAGGAATGCTTGAAAAAGCACACATGGGGCCAAGCTGCACAAGAGTGAAATGTAGTGTGCCGTGATTATGCACTGTTAACATTATTTTCGGTACTCACAATGGCTTTGTTGAGGAAAAAAAAAAAAAACTTTGATCTCTACTTTACAGATGAAGAATGTGGGCCTAGAGGATAAGAAACACCTAGATGTGGATTAAATTTAATTCAACTCTGGCCAACACCGAAGCAATCATTGGAGCCTCCTGACCATTCCCATTGCACGATGCTGACAAACACGTGCACACACCAAGCATGGCCACCTGCTGACTAACTACTATATTCTGTGTTTAAATGTATGTAGTCCATTCTCTGACAAACACAACACCAACTCTTTGGATATGTTATTGTTTTCACAATTTTGCACTATCAAGTTTTTCAACGGATGAAGAGTATAACTTAGAACTCTGTTGTCAAATCTGCGTGTGTGTATGTGTGTGGGGGGAGGGAGGGGCGTGCCCCAGGATTCATGGCCACTGGGACAGGGAACCTTCACTGTAGGACTTCAATTGCCATCATATTCTGTCATCGGCAGCCGGCCACACTCTCTGCTTCACATTAGCCCAGACTGTCCTCCACTTTCCAAGGACCCACAGTGTACATAAGCTTTGCGGATGGTATGTCCATGTTAATATGTGGGGCACAGATGGACACAGCACAGAAGGGTAGAGAGACAGGAGGCCTGAGACTGGACTCTTAAGCTAGAATATGCCTGGAGTAAACCTCCTGGTTCTTTGGAGGTTACCAACTATGGTGGTCAGAGGTGTTATGAAAACAATTTTGCTGAAGGAAATTTATGACGTTACTATGCTTACCTCATGTTTATAAATTAGTTAAATGCAATAAATAATTATTGTTAGTGCCCATCTTCTAAAGAGCCAAAATCTCAAGGGCACATTGCCAACAATAGAAGGCCCGTATCTTCCAAGAGGTGTGTCTCCACCTCCACCTAGTGGCCCCTGTTAGTAATGCAATCAGGATACCTGAACCCCAGGGTTGAGCTGCCTGGAAGCTTTTAGGGAGAATGTCAGAGGGGAAAAAAAAAAGAAAAAGTCAGAGCAAATATGCATCTCCAATGCTGGGGGAACAAAACAAAAAAAATTGAGAACATTTTGGGCATAAATTATCAAAATTAAAAAGTAGGAGAAATTTCTGAAGCAATTTGAATATAAAAATCTTGCTTCAGAAAGACTCATGAACATAGGTATCATTTTTTCTCCTTTTAACATATAACTAATAAAATGTAATTAATTTATTAATCACATAAATTAATTACTTGATTAATTTATGTGGGAGTGTGTGAGCATACCGTGGAACACGTATGGAGGTCAGAGGTCCACCTTCAGATGTTGGTTTTCTCCTATCATGCGAGTTCCAGGCTCCAAACTCATGTCTTGGTGGCAAGCATCTTCACCCCCTGAGCAATCTTCATAGCCACACATGCCACTTCTGGGGAATAATAACAGTTATTTATAGGAACCAGAAAACATGACTAATTTTAAAATGCTGCATTGGTCTAACGAAAGATGAGCAGCTGAAGGGATGTAATCTTTCTCTACACAGCTAAGAGCCTGCAGGTCCATCAGCTGATCATTACCATGACCATCTAAGTTAACTACCATCAATGCACCACAGCCACACTTTCCAAAGCCACAGATTCTGAAAATGTGGATTCAACCAAGCACTGATGCAAAGACCCCTCCCCAATGGTGTAGCTATCCTGAATTTAAGAGGACTTTTTCTCATCACTATTCCATAAGAACTATAGTATAAAAGCAATTTATGTAGCATTCCCCTCATAGTATGCATTATAAGTTACCTAGGGATGATTTAGTACACACGGAAATAAAAGTGTACATAGGAGGACATGCAGTTGCTGTATGCAAATACTATGTCATTTTATATCAGAGATTTGAATGTCCTTGTGTTTGTATCTAAGGGGTTACGTTCTCACATGTCAAGAATAAGGAAAATAGGATCGACTCAGAGAGGTAAAATCCCACGCCTGAGCCCCTATGAATTACAAGGGCCAAGATGGGGTTCAAATTTAGGTAGATGACTCCTGATACCATTCTGTTCATGATATTAGATTGCTTTTCTTTGAATCACATGTGTTTGACAATTTATTTCAAAGATGGTTTCAAAATGTTTTTGTTGAATTACTAATAAACTCAAACGATTTCCAAAAGGTGCAAGAGTAAACATAAACCAGTCTTTCTGCTGTCTCCTGCCTCCATGTAGCCCTTCTTCCTTGAGGCTGTCTCAGTCATTCTTGAGTTGCATACTTTTCCATAGTATCTCCTCATGAAAATGATAAGGAAATGTTAGCACAGTGTCTCACAGTTGCAATTCCAACACTTGGGAAACTGAGGCAGGAGGAAGATGAGTTTGAGGCATTCAGGCTGTATCTGGATGTTCTGGCTACCAAGCAAGCAAAGATGATTGCATCTCCAATGTTTTAAGATATACATATCGTTTCTTTGTGTAACATCTCTGCTGTCCTGGAACTCACTTTGTAGACCAGGCTGGCTTCAAACTCACAGAGATCCACTTGCTCTACTTCCCAAGTGCAATGATTGAAGATGTGTGCCACCATTGCTGGCTAAGAATTATAGTTTTTATTTATGAGAAAGTTACAGTGTGGGGTGAATTAAATTAAACATCAAAATGAAAACTACTATGCTCACCCTGACAAAACTTTAAATTCAATCAAAATGTGTCTTATTGTTGTTTGTTTTTTAAATAGACCATGTTAATTCACCATTCAGTCACTTGAAAGCTTTGGAGTTACCACTAATATAAGGCTTTAAAATGATTGCTTCAATTTTCTCCCCAGCTCATTACATTCCCCAAACACCATTGCAAAGCTTCAAAATATTTCAAGCCCATCTCCCTTCCCTTTCTTTTATTAAAGATACCTTTCTTATTCCCAGATCCATTGCTTGGTCATTAGGTTGACTTGTAGCTAATCAAGTTAATTCAGCTGGAGACACCTCATCTAAAGAGCCTCAGCCCTCCTCTCCAGTCCAGATGTAATTTCTGGAGTTATTATAGCCAAGCTAGATGGCCATATCTTCAATAAAATGCACTTAAGTTTTAAAAATATGCCTAAACTCTTTTCCCACGTGTTATTTTGTGAGTACAAGTCCAGTTTTCACATGCAAACTGAATCAGCTCCATCCAACTCAGTTTTAAGTACATTGTGCAAGAGTTCCCGTTTTTAGCCAAGTCACAGCTGAGCTTTCCTGTCAGCTAATTAGTACTTGTTCTTAAATTGGGCAGCTCCAATTCAAGCTAGATGAGATGCAATTTACTTCCTCTCCACTCTTAAAACTGTCTAAGCTGTAAAATTCATGTTACTCTGTTTTTCCCTTTGTCTACCAGAGGGTTGGTTTAGTTGCATCCTGAGCAAATCAGTAGAACTCAATAAATTCTGATGTTCAGCTCTGAACAGTAATAGAATATTTTCTTCTAACATATTATCTCTTTGGTTGCCAGGCAACGTTAAGTGGTTATAGTTAACTAATTTTTGAAAAATTATGATAGTTAACAGTAATTCTTGAATGTCCACAATGCTGACCAGTTCAGAATGAATACTGTGGTCATATGAAATACCTCTTGAGATTGAAAGATAAGTGAGTCTCTGTTTCCTGATTTAAGGAGAAGAGGGAAACCTTAGTCCCTAATTCATTGGATGAAGGGATCAGTGGAAGGTATACAATTTGATGCTCACCAAATGGGAGAAACCCATTTGGAAGATGCTTGTCTCTGACGAAGATTGATGGGCTCAGCAGTTAAGAGCACTTGTTGCTTATGCAGAGGACTGAGGTTGCATTTCCAGCACTCACCAGGTGGTTCACAACTGTTATGTGACTCCAGTTCCAGGGAATCCAATACTCTCTTCTGTCCTCTGTAGACACTAGGCGCACACGTGATACACAGAAATACATACAGGTAAAACATTCCCACACATAAATTTTTTAAAAACTTAAAAACAAAGATAAAGGTTAACATGAATTAAGAACAATACATAAGATTTCTTAAAGCACCCATTAATTTTGTTAGATGGTTCTATCTTAGCTTATATTTTCTTATAGCAATGTTTAAAATAAACTAATATATTGATTTGCAGCTAATGTATTAAGTGAGCTAAATGTAAGGGAACTAAAAAAAGAGTTTTATTTTTTCTTCAACCATTGCCCTCAACATGCTTCATCAAACATCCCTTCTTTCCACTTGCATGACATTTAAGGCAGACTCTGTCCTGTATCTAATTAAAGACTATGTTCTCCATTGGCCATCAGTGTGGAGACTGTAGGTGAACAGCAGGAGTAACCTGCTCTTTTACCCCTCCTTTATCCTCCATCTATAGCCAGAGTCTGACCCCATGTGAGAGGAAAGGAGAGGAAGGGGAAAGAGCCTAAGACTTTTCACTTACCTGCAATTGTCTTGGCCGTAGCTGGTGATGCCTCTGTATACTTCATCATAGCAGTACATTTACATTTTACACTGCTTTGTGATTACCTTCAACTCCTGTACTATTTGTTCCATTTAAAGCTTTTCAACATTGGAATTTCCTTATCTTAGTAGGATAGCCTGCTGTGTATGTGGGGTGTGTGTGTGTGTGTGTGTGTGTGTGTGTGTGTGTAGGCCAGGGGACAACCTTAAGCATCTGCTTTCCTATTGTTGGGATTAAAAGCATGTGCTACCACATAAAACTTTTTATGTGAGTTTGGGGGATCAAAATCTGGTCCCCATGTTTGTAAGGCAAGCATTTTGCTGACTTGTTGATCACTCCAGTTCCAGTGAGTAGGGTGGCCGTTTTGGATGAAGACTCTTCAAGATGAGTCATTCTTTCCATGGTATTTTCAAAATCACTCTATCTGTATCAGTGGAGAGAAAGCTCCCCACCATCCTCCCTGGGAGGAGACAGAGGAGCCCTCTCCTTTCTTAAATGGAGGATAGGTGTCCATTATTTCCTGGGACTATCTTCATGCTGCTCCTCTGGGACCCCCAGGGTGGGTCTATAGAGTAGGAGAGATTAGAGAGCTTGTCTGCATGGGTTAGACACACACATGAGCCTTGTGGAAATGCCTTTTCATGTCTAGGGCATGTAGGCAAAAAAGAGATGAAATTCAACTCCTGCAAATTTCTTCTCTCCAGTAAATATGCATCTTAGCCCTTTGGCCTGGATGGGTAGAGAAAGGTTAGTGGTCACGTAATCTTGCAGTATTGTCTCTGAAACTTTTCCTTCAGCATTTATTAGCGCAAACATCTGTTTCCTGAGCTTTGACCTTAGAGGTATCATAACAATGAAAAATGTCCATTTCAATATTCTACTGTGGTGGCCACAGGATAATCAGCAGTGTTTCAGCAGCAGTGGAAACAAGCCTGAGAGCAAACCTCAGAGGCCTTTGAGGCACTTAGGTTGAAAGCTCAATGTGAAGTTAAAAGTTTAGACAAAGCCGAGGGTCCTATAACGAGAATGAGGAAAAAGAAGGTGTGACCTCATAATTCTGCGGCTGGCCAACAGAATGCTGGAGGTAAGGACACTTCTAGAGAAGTAAAGCTCTCTTTGCTCACCCTCATTTGTATCCTGCAAGTTCACTCAAGGCAGTTCTACCCTGAGCCAGGATAGGTTCTCCAAGAAGCAGACACTCAATAGACTCGAAGTCTGGGAGATTTCCTAGGAAAATGTGGCAAGAGAAGCAGAGGGGAGCCTAGGGTGTAGAAAGCAGGAAGAGCCCTCAGATCCTGACTCAAGTGAGAGCGATGTCAAGGGAAGGGGGAAAGCGGCAGGAAAGAGTACGAGGCTGTAGGGAGAGGCTGAAAATGAAGTCGTGGGGTTGTTCTGGAGCCCATGTCACCATTTTCTCTGTCACCCTCAGTGGGAGCAGCTGGTGAGAAGCAAGGATTGGTGGGAAGAGGTGAATGAGTTCAGGGCTGGCAGCTGGCCCTGCCAGTGCTTTTCACTCCTTATCATTAGAAGTAGGACCAGATATGGCAGGTGCATTTGCATGGCCACTGTATAGTTTACACAGTGGTGAGTTAAAAAAATAACCCCTTACCCTTTTGGAGCTGCGGCCTTCCTGTCCAGTCTGATCTTTCCTTCTCTACTATTCTTCATTCAGTTCATGTCTGCTCGTGCCCAGCAAGATTTTTTTTCCCTTTTTCTTTTTTTCCCCTTCAACACTGCTGCAGTTCAGAAAGGAGGCTACTTCCCAGTGGTCCTATTTCCAAGTAGCATGTGAGTTTGGAATTGAGACATAAAGTCAACTGGGGGACCGTAGTTGTAGATACAGAACTAAATGTAGAGCCAAAAATCCAAGAGATGGAAGGAAAAGAAAGCCTCGTGTGTTTAATAAAAGAGGGGTGAAAAGAGGGCAGAGGTAAAGATCAGTGTGGACGTTAAAGGTAATTTCTAAGGTATCGAAAGATTTTTTTTTTTTTTTTTTTTTTTTGCTTTTGTTTTCTGGACCACCTGTTTGCTGATTAAACGTGTTCTCTGACATTTTCACTTGTAATGCTTTCTGACTACTCTCATATCCACCCTCTGCTATTCCCTCCCATCCCGAGCGCCCCCCAACACCTTCCCAAAAGTCTCTTCCTCATATTCAAGTCTTTTTGCTTTGTATGTATTCCACTGACTTTAACCAGAGTCATCTGTGTAATTATGGGTTTGGAGCCATCCCTTGGAACCAGGTGGGCTCATACCTGATATACATTGAAGACAATGTCTGTCCCCCAGAATCCATCAATATTCAACAGTTTGTCAGGGAGACGTTTAAGATATGCAATCCAGGAAGATTCAGGGCTTCTGGGCGTTATGTAAATTGAAAGGATAAAACAGAAATCTGCCAGCTGTTAGTTGGCTTCAGATTTGCCCCTAAGAGGTCAACAAAGGCTTTGAAGTCAGCCTTTGCTCTTTCATGAACAGGCAGTTGGTTCGGAAGGGACTTCTGCCTTTTGCTGTGGAGTTTATGCAAGGCTTTGATTACCCAGACTCCAACATGTTTCTCAGGTTTTCTCCCCAGGGCTCAGCAACTGTTTGTGCTCCCAGAGAGAGGACAGATCAGTCTATCATAAATCATCTCGGGTTATGTGTCTCCTTAAATGACAGAGCTTCAGCATAAATTTATACACTTTTCCCTTAAGGAGATTAGTTAAAATTATGGCATGCTAGACATGAGAGGAAATGATGCAAGTGTAAGACACTGAGAAGCAGAAACCAGCACTATTCTTGCTCTCAAATAATATGTGTATCTGGAAAACTCCAGAGAAGAAAGAAAGAAAGAAACACAAACTCAGTAAGATAATTTAGTAAAGTAACTGAGCACCAAATTTATGTTCGGGATTAAAAGCTTTTATGTAAACAAATAAAGTTAAGAATATAACAGCAGAAAAGAGTTGTATTTACAAGAGCAAACACAAAGAAGTAATAGCAGGAATATACTTAGCAAGGAAAGGCTCCCATGTGGAAGCTCCAGGGTGTCCTTTAGGTGCTCAGAAGACTAAAACCAATACAAAAGTGAACCCCAAAACACAGAGGGGTTCTCTAAACCTACCCACAAAAGCCATACAATCAGCTCAAAATACCAATAGTATTTTTTTTTTTGACACACAAACTGTTAAATTGTAATTTAGAAAAATAAATGAGCAGCGGCCTTTGTTTTCCCTCTAAAGATGCCCTGAGATGTGGCTTGCCTTGACTCACATGTACAAATCCCTGGCTTCTACCTTCAGGATCACAAAGGAAAAACAACAACAACAACAACTCCCAAACACAAAGACAGAGAGGAAAATACAAACTAATCAGACTCATGGCAATGTTAACAATGATAGCCGTATTAATGAAAAGGACTCTATCTGTAAAGCAGATTATAAAGCTATAATAAAAGCACTTGAGTATTATCAGTAGGGAAAAATGAATTATTCAATAAATGGTCAACGTAGGTAATCATCTAGAAGAAATACCTTAAAACCAGTACTTCATATATTCCACCAGAATGAATTTGAAGTATGTGAACCTTTTAAATGTAAAACATCATAAATTTAACATAAGATTTCAAGGATCCTACTCTAGAGACGTTGTGGTGACATACTGGTGACAGGCTGAGCTCTGTTGCATCTGATTCTTCTCCCAGATTGGTGAGGAAGTAGTGAGGCAGGCATAGAAGACAGATCTCAGAGCAAATGCTGAGATTTCTGGCAGCAGTGTAAAAGCTGTGAAGAAAAAAAAGAGGAATAATCAATCATAGCCTGAAGTCACATCTGCAAGGTGAAGATGTGTGTGTGCCTGTTATGGCACATCAAGTCAGTCTCACGTCTCTAGATAAACAGTAGCAGACTTCTTCATAAATCAGCAATGCCTGTGATTTAAAAATACAGCTCACTTTTTAGAACAAGTAAAATAATTCATGCAGGGATGGTTAAGCTATTCCAAAGGATAAAATAAATCACAAAAGCAAAGGTTGAAAAATTTAACCTTATTAAGAATGTTTTCAATTATTATGATTCACACCACCTCAAACAAAACAATATACGAATGGTCTGAGGAACATATTTGAAACCTACACCATCAATTGGTGGGCCCACTGTATAGAGAAGATGAATGGGTCAATAAGAAAAATTACAAACAACCAAATGAAAAAATGGGCAAAAGGTAAAAAGATTTGAGAACATCATCTTCATTACTGGTAAAGAAAACAAAGAATTAAAGCTATATTGAGATGCCTATTTAACTTATTATGTTGCTAATGCCAACCAATTCCATAATACACTGAGGGAAAATAGTGTAAAGTTGCAAATATTTACCCTTTGGCATAGTGATCCTTCTAAGGATTGTAATTCAGACACTTGGGCAATGGAAAGTAATATATGAATTTGATTACTAAGTACATCATTGAGCATAGAAGCAAATATTTATTGGTAAAGGACAGTAACATCAACAAGAGCACACTTTTATGGAGGAATACTCTGGAACCATTAAAATGTAACAGATAAGTTGGTATGGTGGTGCATGCCTATGACCCCAGGAGTCAGGGGTCTGAAGTTGAAGGACTGGATGTTTGAGGCCAGCCTTCACTATGAAAGGCATATTTGCACTTCACTACCATTTGTTCAAAAAGGGAAAACCCTGCATGAAGAGGATTTTATATATATAATATATATACATACACTTGATAAAACGTGTAACATTGGGAAAGGAGGGTCATATAGTGCCAAGCAAAGAAAAGTGATTTATAGTTTTTTTTTCTGTTTTAATTTGTGTGATGTTATGCTTTGATTCTTTAACATTTAATCTTTTAAGGTGATGTTTTCCTTAGTATTTGAGGCATTTCAATATTTTGTACTGAAGATAGTATGGTCTTCAATCTATTGCTATCATAATTAACAAGTACATATGAAGACTATTCTTCTAGATATCTATATATATGTCATATATCAATCATATGTATACTATATGTGTAAATGAATTCATCTATATCTTCCAAGAACATAGAAACAAATCATAAAATAGCAAAATAAACCTCCAAGAAAAGAATGTAGAAACCACAAGGCCAATGAACCAAGAGAAATTTAGAGAGTTCACTCACGTGACATTTGCTGGACTTCCTTTAATCTGTTTGCTTATATTTTGCAGATAGTTATAATCAATTTTGAGGAAAGGGTTTGCTCATGGATGTTGATAAGAAGGGCCAGGGCCTTCTGTGAGCACCAAAAGCAATAGCAGTTCACAGCTGAAGAGCCGGTTGTGGGAAAAGAAGCTCTGCAGAGCTCTTCCCAGATCTGCGGCCATTTTGTTCCTTTAGAGGAAGACTGTGACTTCTTTCACTCATTTCCTTATGAAGGTGACAGCCTGATGCTGCTCTGAGGGACCAATAAGACATTCAGGTATGTCCAGTAGCATGCTGAGACTGAGAAGAATGGAAAGAGACAGAATGGAAAAGAAAGGGAAAAGGAAGGGAAAGAGGAAAGAGAAGGAAAGAGTGCCTGAAGTCTAAACTTGGGCATTCAGAGAAACACAATGATACATTTCAGGTTGTTGGTGATTTAGAGTCTGTTTTGAAAATGCACCCAAAAATGCCAGAATTTCTTTCTTTAACAGAATGAAATATTAACAGAAAGTTTCAACAAATGAAAACATCAGCATTTAAAATTGGCAGGAGAAAATACAAACAAACAAACAAACAAACAATAACCAAAACCAAAAGCACAAGAAAACAATTTCATAATTCATAGAGGCTCCGAAACAATTTATACTTTGCAATGGAATGGCTCTAGAAATCACTATCAGAATATAAAGGGGGATAATATCCATTAGGGAAGAAATGAGAGTAATTACAGCAGTCATTAATCCTAGACAGGTTAAAATCAAAGAGATGGAAATGTAATGATTAACCACAATAATGTAATTAAGGATATTGTTGATGCACTCTTTGACCCAGGTACCCATTTCTAGGAATTGTTCCTCCAGATACTGTCCAGATAGAAGGGCACAGAGTTATATATAGTCAAAGATACATCTGTACTTGTTGGGAACACACATATCTTTTCCTTTGAAATAATGAAACTAGAAGCAACTTACATGCATAATAAAAGGGGATGAATGAAACAAATACTATTATATTCCTACAATGGAATACTACATCGTTTTAAGTAAGATACTGTGTATATACTGAAATATAAAATTGACTACAATAAAGAAAAGATAAAGTTGTAGAGCATCACACAAAGAATCATATATGTTTAAAAAATTTTGTGTGTGTTTGGATATGGGTAGAAAGAGAATTAGAAAGCTACAAGCCAAACAGTTGACTGAGGATTTAAAGAAACAGACACTAGATTATACCTTGTATATTACTTTATACTATACAAAACATTTGGTTTTTACTATTTTACTGATGGGAAATGATGTTGTTCCCTTTACCTCCCAGTGGCTCCTCTTCCACTTGGATGTCATGTGTGTTCTTTCACCCCCTTCTTTCTCCATCACCTTCCCCCACCCCCACGCCCGCCATAGTTCCTTTCTGCTTTCTTGACCCGTACTCTCACTGATATCCACACATGTGCATACATATAAATATTTAAAGCTAGGGTACACATATGAGAGAGCATTGATATCTACCACTTTGAAACTGGGTAACCACACTTCATATAATAATTTCCAGGTCCATACTCTCTCCTGAAATTTCACTTTTCTTTAGAGAGTTTGGGAAGGAGATGTGCAGAAGGTCAACAAAAACAAATTATGTTTGATGACACCATGATGAAACTGATTTTGGATGCCAATTACAAGATAAATATTATAAGGCAGGAGATGTTTTGAGAACGTGCTTAAATATAATGAAATATAATTAATGTACAAAAAAGAATATTGTTAATTGTGAGAAGTTCATCAGTAGGGCAAACCAAAAATTCAAAACTGAAAGTATAATTTTTTAAATTAAGCATTAAAAATGACAGAACTTGCTTCAGCACATCATAATACTAATGCGTCTCAGTTAAAACGAATTTTTGTATAAGTGTTGTCAATTGAACACATTATTATAATGACTAGGGATTGTTCTGGCCAGGCTGTTTCCTCTTGGGAAGTACTTCCTTCTCTTGTAAAATACATCTTCCCTTCTATAACCATTTGTCTCAGAATATATAACTATTTCTTAAAGACTATACTCCTACCAGACTAGACAACAGAATTGATAGCCCCATACCTGGGCCAATCACATAGCCCTTTGTCCCCAGAATAAATGATGTGGGGTTTCCAAGAAATACCAATAACAGCTGTTTGTCAGCATTGTTACTGGATTTGGGCCAGGCAGCAGTGGCACATGCCTTTAATCCCAGCACTCAAGAGGCAGAGCCAGGCGGATCTCTGAGAGTTCGAGGCCAGTCTTGTCTAGAGAGCGAGATCCAGGACAGGCACCAAAACTATATAGAGAAACCCTGTCTCAAAAAAAAAAAAAAAAACAACTGGACTTGGAGGAGAGCCTTTTTTTTTTTTTTTTAAATGGTAGGACTCACAGGTTCCTCCTTTACACATCCATAGAGGAAGGAAGGTGGTCCAAGGTAGCAGAGCCAATGTTAGAGGCTGCACTACTGTTTCACTTCCCTCTCTATGGTTATATGAGAAAATGAGTTTCTTTCTGAATACAGCAGGGCTGGCCACGTATCTGTCACAACCAGAAACATGCTCACATGCTTGCTATCAGAGACAACGAGGACCATACAATACCTCTGTTTTCCTACCTTCTTTCCAATGGCAACGTAATAATGTATGAGTCCAACTACGGACTCATAGAGTAATCTGAACTCAAAGATTTCAGATTAAGGTGACTACAACTTTTAGAACCCAAACCATAAAATCCTGAAATGGAAAAATAAACAAAATAAAATCCTGGTATCAGACATTCTTAAAGAAAACCTTGTTGGTGTGGTAATATACACCTGCAGTCCTAGCACTCAGGAGACCAAGGCAGGGAGGTCAGGACAGCAGAGATAGTGTATGATGAGGTGCTGTTTCCAAAGACTAAACAAACCAATGAAACAAACCAGTCTATTTCTCCTATTCCTGTAAACACCCTTCTCCTCTCTCTTCCTGGTTGAAGGGACATTTATTTGGAAAGAAAAAAAGAGAGGAAGTGTTTTGCAGTCCCCTGCACTAACTTGCTGACCTCAGATTTCAATTCTAACTAACACTTACAGGCAATGTTTTAGCATCTTCCAGTGGTAAGAAAAGCATCTCAAAAAGTTGATGTTGAGAACTCTGGCAGCCACTGGATTGATAACATAATCAACATAATCATGAATTCAGCACCAATAAGAGACTAGCACAGAAAATGACAGGTGCTGGATAAATGCAAAAAATATATATTCAATACTGAAAATGTAACATTTAATATGAAGTTCCACAGCCTCAGTTCTGAATGCCTATTCAAACCATGTACAAGTTAATAGAGTTGTATAGATTTAGGGTTAGTTGGGGTATGTGATATTTTAATTTATTTGTAAGTACTTTTTATAATAAATGTTTCTAACATTGGAAAAGAAAAGAAATTAAAAAGATAGACATTCAGACATAGAACAATTAGTATAAAATATCAGTTGAGAAAAATGGATAATTTATGTTTCCTGTTTAATTATAAACATAAGTAAAATACTTTCATGATTTACATTGTAGAATTTAATTAAATAAAGTTATCTTCAACCGTTTTTGGAGAACATGTAATGCAATCACAGGGAAACCTTATATTGACCAAAAAACCCACAAACAAACAAATTCTTCTATAAGTTGATTTTCGTCTTCATTTTTGAGACAAGGTCTTTAAGTATCCTTGGCTGGACTGGGTCTTTCTGTGTAGACCTAGCTGGCCTCAAACTTGTGGCAATCCTCCTACCTCTGCCTCCTGAGTTCTGGTCATAACACTGAGAAAAGTCCCTAGTACAGAAAATTGGTACTAGAGTAAGGTATTGCTGTGATAAACCTGACCATGTGGTTCTTTGGCTTTTGGAACTGATTTGTGGGAGAAATACGGAAGAATGTGGAGTTTCAGACCACAGAAGTTCCAGAAGAACTCTGAAAGCAGTTGATGAGTAATTCTGGTAGGAATGTGGAAAACCAGAAAGAGTTGCAGATGGTGAAGGTCAGGATCATGAAGTTTCAGACAGAAACAAGGACTTTGTCAACAGTCTGTTTAAAGCTCATACATGTTGTTGTATTTGATCAAGGAATCTCACTATATTGTTTATGTGCTGAAAAATTGAGTGAGGCTGAATTAAAAAACAATGCACTAAGTCATTGATAAATTTCAAGACAGTATACCATCATGTAGCTTGGTTGTTGCTAACTGCTTTCAATAAGGTATATGGTGCTGATTCAAAGCAAAAAAAAAAAAAAGGAGCAGAAAGCCTTGGGGAGGGGGAGAAGCACAGACTGCTGGGGAAAGGGATCAAAATTGTAGACAATGGTGGTGTAAACAAAATAGCTATAATTGTCAGAGATTGGTGCCATAAAGAGAACTTAGGACAATTGCATCTGGACAATAGAAAGGTGCCTCAGGAAAATTCTACCTACAGAAAGCTCAAGGGTATTAAGATGCAAGCTCATTTGAAAAACTTTCATGTGAAAAGATAGTTCTCACAAAAAAAGAGTCCTCCAATCCAGGACAGCTTCGAAGTTTCAACCATGAAGATGTACAGAGGCTGCTGCATCTGTGTCCAAGGAGCCAAGGTTTTGTCTTGAGCTGATGGCTGTGGTGGTATTGTGTCTCCCAAAATATTGTGCACCTTAATAAACTTATATGGGGTCAGAGAACAGAACAGCCACTAGATACAGAGGCTAGAAAATGGTGGCACTCACACCTTTAATCTTAGCCTTCTGGAGGCATGGATCTCTGTGAGTTCAAGGCCACACTGGAAATAGCCAGGCATGGTGACTCACGCCTTTAATCCCAGAAAGCCAAAAACGTATATAAGGCGTGAAGACCAGGAACTAGAACTGGATAAGTTTTTTTTGTTTTTGTTGTTTTTTGTTTTTTTTGTTGTTGTTGTTGTTGTTTTAGCAGCTGAGATCCATTTGGAAGAGGACTCAGAAGCTTCCAGTCTGAGGAAATGAGATCAGCTGAGGAACTGGTGAGGTGAGGAAGCTGTGGCATATTCCGCTTCTCTGATCTTCCAGTATTCACCACAATACCTGGTCCCGGATTTGTTTTTATTAATAAGAACCTTTAAGATTCCTGCTACAGATGGCAGACCTTGAGATCACCCATGTGGTTCTGGTTTTGTAGGTATGTAAAACCCAAGAGTTACAGAATCATGGATGCATGGATCAAGGTTCCAGAAAACCATTGATGACAGGAAATGCAAGGCAGGGTCAGATTCCCAGCAGAGAGGCCCTGACCTTAAAAGGCCATTGTCAGAAGCTGTGAAAATGAAACCGAGATTGAAATAGAGACCCAGGACTTTGGAGATGCCAGAAACATGGGGCATCCACCAACAAAAACTCAGGCGAGAAGCAGAGCTCTGTCAGGTGAGGTTACATATGCTGTAGGCAGCAAAGCTACAGTGTTTGGAATACCCAAGCTTATTTCAGCCCATATGATGTTGCCATCATATCCAAATGTCATAGGTTCTGTTAAATTTTGGTATATTTTTTAAAACTCTTAGCCATTCTTTCTGTGTCTCCATTTCTTCCTTTTAGGACAGAAACATTTAATCTATGACACTCCATGGTAGAAGTCTGTAACTTGATTTTTTTTTTTCAAACAAGGTTCAGAGTTAAGAGATTACTAGAGTATCCAACAGACTCTGTGCTTTGGACTTTGTCCAGCAATGTTGGAACTGGAAGACTAAGGGAATGTTTAAAGTTGGCCTGAATGGACTGTGCATTGTTAGAATGTCTTGGGCCTGTGAAGGGTAGAGAGGAATGTTATATGTTGAATGTGAGTCATCTCCCATGGAATCACATGTTTGGGGTCACTGTCCCCTAGCTATACAACTATTTGGTGAAGATTATAGAATCTTTAGGAGGAATGGTCTAATTGAAGGATATGGGTCACAGGGTGCTGGGCCTTGGGGACTAGAGCTAAGCTTCACATCTGGCCCTACTCTGTCTTTGCTTCCTGGTTGATGCCACAATGTAACATGATGTTGCTACATACCTAGTTGCCATGGAATTGCCTGCTCCCATGCCTTTGCCACATGATGGATTACATCCCCTCAAGCCATGGGCCCCAAATAAATAATTCTCCCCTTAAATTACCTTTTTTTTTTTTTTTTTGGTCAGGTATTTGGGCACAGCAAAGAGAGAAGGAACTAATACAGCAGACGCATCAGAATGTCAGTATTTCTTACTTCCTGAGTCAGAGAGAGTCAGAATTTGGCTTAACAATATAATGACTTCATTCCTAGTGTCAAACTTACATTTCTTTCTTTTTATTTTGGTAGAATTCAATGTTTTGAGGAGATATCAAACAGTAGAGAATAGTGAGTGCAGAAAATGTGAACTCCAGGCAGAAGGGAAAAGGAATAGTTGCTGGTAATTCATCTCTTCATCCAGTTGAGTGCCAAGGGATCAGGAAGCAGACTCTGGCTCTCCAGAGAGCAGTGATGGTATAGTGGAGGTGGGGTCCTTCCTTACAGAAGTTACAGGCAGAAATGGAGGTAGAACTCTATGGCACTAGACATCATGATAGCATTTAGGAAGACTTAGCCACAGACTACTACACACATTAGGAGTAACAGATACTGTCACCAACTCCCTCTACTATAAAGATAAGATCTTTGCCATCATTCTTCTTGATGGCAATTACCCCTAGAGAATGGAGATTCTAAGAAATTCAAGAATTAAGATTATTAAGATGACCAGGTGGCGGCGGCGGCACATGCCTTTAATCCCAGCACTTGGGAGACAGAGCCAGGCGGATCTCTGTGAGTTCAAGACCAGCCTGGGCTACAGAGTGAATTCCAGGAAAGGCATAAAGCTACACAGAGAAACCCTGTCTCGAAAAACAAAAGAAAAAAGATTATTAAGATGATGAAAATTAATAAACAAAAATTCAAAAAAAGTAGGCATTTCAACTACCCAAGCAAATCTGACAAATTTAAAAACTAGTCAAGAAAAATCTAAATATATCTGTTTATAGTTGTCACACAAAGAATGTCTGTCGTAAATAGGTCATAAAATTATTTTTAAGATGTCAGCTACCAACCTCATAGGAGCCAGAATTCTGCCTAACACATGCTTTAACCACAACACATTTAAGAAAGAATAATGAAAATATGAACAAATTGCTTAATTTCCTGAGATATTAAAATACTTTTTTATAAGTAAAAATTGGCTTAGGAAAGAAATTAGGAATGCAATAAAAATCCATTTTAAAGTAATAATAAACACAGCTCTGAATATCAAAATGTGATGGGATGTGGCCAAAACAGTGTTTAGAAGAAAATGTACTCATTTAAAGGTCTTTAATAAGAAGGAAAAAAGAACCATTAATGAGAAAAGCTAATATACTATAAATTCAGGAACAGAACAGAACACTAATCCATGGAAAAACTAAATATAATATGTAAGTGTAAAATGTTAACCTAGAAAATAAAGGGCATAATCATATATAAAACTAAGAGTTGACTATATGACAAAAAAAAGAAAATTTATAGATCTGAGGTAACAATCTAGTTTCTAAAGCTATCTGTTAAATGGCTATACCAATTTGTTGTCTCTAATTAAAAACCACCAATATGTACTTACACACACACACACACACTCACACACACACACACACTCACACACATATAATTGACTATATGTGTTTTTGTGTATGTTATCTCACTTATCAGACAATGACAAATCATCTCTTTAAACAACTGGTGTGCAAAATAATGGGTTTCACCTAGGTAGTCAGCACTAAACACATCCTTAAATGTATCCTTAAACTCAGAGGATAAGTGTGTGTGTGTGTGTGTGTGTGTGTGTGTGTGTACTGGGAGAGCTGCAGAGAGGCAAGGGGGTATTGGAAATGATGTAAATACAGTATTTATGTATGATATTCTCAAATATTTTTTAATTAAAAGAATAATTGGATTCATTATTATATTTCCACAGTTGTATATCATGATACTTTGTTCATATTTCCCTTTTTCATGATTTCTTTTTAGATGCTTATTGGACATTTCTACTTTACTGTATAGTAGGCAGTCTCAGATTTATACATCTAAAAACCAACCTCTTCACAAAAAAACCCACAACTCATTCTTTTCTCCAGAAAATGGTGTCACTATCATTACAGGCACCAAACTCTGGCAGAGTGCTATTTAGTCATGCCCCAGTTTCATCTTGCATGGGGCCCATCAACTAGCCTTAATGTGATATTTTGATGATTATGTATATATATATATATATATATATATATATATATATATATATATATATATGTCATATCATATCATATCTATTTATAGGTATGTCTATATATCCACTATATCTATCTCTATATCATCTATCTATTATTCTAACTAGCTACCATCTATCTATTTATCGTTCCATCCACCCATGTTCTGTTCTTACTATCTCTTTAACTCAGGTCTTCATTATTATAACTCAGGCCTTCATTGAGCATCCTATACTTAATGAAGATTTCTATAACTCATTAGGTAGCCTTCTTGCTTCCATTTAAGATCATTCCCATAGGAGTCCTGAAAATCCTTTATAAACTATCCAGTGACTTATTACCATGTAAGGAGTCTGTGAAGTCTTCCCACAAACCATCTCCTGCTGATTTCTACAATCCTGTTCAAATAACAAACAGCCCTATTAGAGAGGGTATCGCACTACCACCCCCTCTGTCTCTGTATCTCTCCATTTCCTGCTTCATTTTTTTTCATACCAGTTATCACTCCCCAATGAGTTATTGATATGGCTGTTTGTTGCCTACCTACCTACCTTTCCTCCAGCCATGCTAGAAAACTATGTGTGCTCTTTCTCTGCCCTATTACACTAGAACTTTTTATATATTCAAAATTATCTAAGCAAGATGAGTGGATCCCCAGAGAAGGTAGTTCAGTATCTGAAACTGAGGAAGAACTTTATATATTTAGTTCAGAGGCAAAGACTATATATATATATATATATATATATATATATATATATATATATATATATGTGTGTGTGTGTGTGTGTGTGTGTGTGTGTATATATACATACATACATACACACACACACACACACACACACACACACATTGAGATCAAAGGTAAGTACAATCAGCAAGAAGCTTTCAGTAGATGTTCGAGGTTATTGTTTTGCATTGAGAATAATTAAGAACTCAGGCCCTGGTGCTAATGAATGTCTCCTAGAATGAGAATAGGCCCAGAGCTAGTACCATATTTACTGATAGATGATATCAATAAATATAAGAATGGGCATGGTGGACCTAGAATGCATATTTCTCAGAGTTAACATCAAGATAAGAATGAAACACTTTATGTTTAACTCAACTCTGTTCACAGAAGGTGAATCAAAGGATTGATGTTCAGGTGCTGTGTGGAGAGGAAGTGTTGGGAGAGTGTTGGAAGTTTATTGGGTCAATTTGTAGGTCTTCAGGTTTTATCAGGGGAAAAGTAGCATTTTTCAGTGGGATTCAATAGGATTTACCTTAATTGCCTGGCCTGGGTCAATATCCTATAGCTTCAGATAGCCACAGCTGGACAGCCTCTAGGTCATCTTTTTGAGGGTTAATGAAATGTGGTTTCAACCCTAATCAAAAGTGGTTAGGCATTCCAAGTTCAACTGACCCAAAATCTTTTAAATATAGTCAGCACTTTTAACAACACTTACATTTCAGCATAGCCTTGGCATCCAAACTCAGACTGCTGCACTAAAATCAAGCTATATCCGCCAGTTCTATATTTACAGACCTCAGGCTTTAGAAAATTGAGAGGACAATCTGGAAAGCAAAGTAAGAACATTTCACTTAAAAATAGGATTTGCTGGGGGAGATTTCAAGTCTCCCAAAGACAATTATCTGTAACTAAGTCGGCTACACAAATGTATCTGGAGTAGATCTGTAGGCAATCTAAACATTTGCAAATTATCTAACAATAAATATGGACAAACACTATCTTGCTCAGTAAAAGTAAAGTCATCTTTGCTACACCTCTGAGAAACTGGTTTTAGGGACATTGAAGTTGGTATCAAGGCAGTTTCTCTCTTTTGATTGTATCTTCCTGAGAACCCACTTTATTTTCTGGATAGACCTCCACTAGCTCTGGGACCAAATGTTTTCTTACTATGCCTATAGAGTGCTGAGGAAAGAGAGCTACTCTTCTCAGCAAAGATAAATATTGAACTTCTTGAAAACTGGACTCTACTCTGGAGTCAATGATTGTAAAAAGGTAGGTGCCGGCCACTGATGGGCTTAGATATGTGTATTACTTTCTTGTTACAGTGACAAAACGGTGATTAGAGCAACTTAGAAAAGAGTTTAATGGGCTTTTGGGGCTGGAGAGATGGCTCAGAGGTTAAGATCACTGGCTGCTCTGCAGACAGAACACTGTATACATAATAAATAACTAAATCGAGTGAGAGAGAGTGAGAGAGAGAGAGAGAGAGAGAGAGAGAGAGAGAGAGAGAGAGAGAGAGAGAGAGAGACTGAGATTGTTAGAAGGGCCAGTAGCAAGGTAGGTATGACAGCACAATAGGATGCTGAGAGTTTGCATCCTTTACCACAAGCACAAAGCAGAGAAAGCCAGCAGGAAGTGCTGCAAATCTATAAACAACTAAAACCCGCACCCAGTGGCGTGCTTCTCCTATCAACGCTTCCCAACCTCCCCAAGCAGTCTCGTGGGAACTGGGACCCAAAAATCCAACTCTCTGAGCCTGTGGGGGGACATTTCCATTCAACTGCCACCATATGACTTTTCCTGAACTAATCAAATTGTGTAGAGAAATGAAGTAACAGTGGCTGGTTTAGGTTAAATAGACAAAGGGTGTAGAATTAACCACATATAAATTGCACGTGTACTTTACAGTGAGATGTGGTTGGACTAGATAGCCACATTCAAGACAGTTACTGTTGGGTCCTGTAGTTCAGTTGATTTCTCCTAGTGTGCTTTTGAAATTTTTAAGTTTGCTGTAAAACCTTGTTTTATAATAGATAGTATATATAAAATTAGAAATAAAGAGGGAATGCATAAGTGGAAAAGAATGTTAAAACCAATTAAGAAATGATAGGTACAATTATATATTCTAATTGGAAAGATAAGTGAAAATGTATGAGTTTCAAAAAAAAAAAAAAAAAAAAAACCACAGCATGAACTATACAATGAAGAAGTAAAGAGTACCACGAACTGCAGGAGAAAATAGGTAAATTATCAAAGAATCAAACTACCTTTCTGTAACCACCCTACTCACCAGAATTTGACATTTTCAATTTTACACCTTTTATTGCATGTGTGTGGAGGGTGGGCAGGTGCCATGGTGTGCACATGGTCAGACAGTGACTTTTTGGAGTCAGTTCTCTCCTTCCTCTATGTGGGTCCTTGGGATCAAACGCAGACCACCAGCCTTGCGTGCAAGCACCTTAGCCTGCTGAGCCATTTCCTCTGCGGGGCTCTTTCCGTGTAGATTTTCAAGAGCGGATTTTCAAGAGTGGTCTCTTTGTTGCGAAGCATGGCCTTCTGTCTGTAGCTGACTTTGTTGTGTTTGTGATCATCATGGACCTTCTCAGTGTCTCCCTTGGTTTGCAGAACTTCTTATATTCTTTTTATCCCAGTTCTCTAAGATAGAAAACAGACCCTCTTTTCCCTCAGAGTGTGACAGACTCACACCCAGGCTTTCCTCTCAGGTGTACCTAAACCAATGTTCAATTGCCCAGTGAAAATGGAGGAGAAGTATTTCGTATGGACTAATTTTCACCAAATGTGTTTCAGGGCCCCTGTGACTATTGCCCAGCAACTCAGAAGTGAACTATGGTGTCTAGGCAATGTGTTGCCTAGAACACAGTGAGGTCCTAGCCTATTCTCTGCAAAGATTATTTCTTCTATCTCTATCATTCCCATATATCATGAACTTCCAAACACAACAAAGTAAGTTTCCTTTCTGACAAAACTTTCTAAATTATATTCTAGAACTACATTATCTAGCTCATTCCATAGAAAAAAATTGTACTGATATTGAACTTGAAAATCTTTTTTTTTTTCATTAAGTTTTAAGTTTTGAGGATTCTCAGGCTGATGTAAGGAGTAATATAGAAAGATCAATACACCTCCTTCCCCCACCTCCAAATGGCATCATTTTGCAGGATTAGAGTACAATTTCCCAGGATATTGACATGGGTCCTATCAAGTAACAAAACTGCTGTACCACCATAAGCATCTCATAACTTGTTCTGTCCTAGACAAACTTTTCAACAACCTAAAACACTTCCTCAACTCCTGGGTCCACTAGCTT
Organism: Onychomys torridus; assembly: GCF_903995425.1. Taxonomy (NCBI): domain Eukaryota; kingdom Metazoa; phylum Chordata; class Mammalia; order Rodentia; family Cricetidae; genus Onychomys; species Onychomys torridus. The sequence continues at coordinate 28,607,654 of NC_050445.1, forward strand.
GTTACCCAGTTCTCTAGCTGCACATATAAAGCATGATATGTAATTACATGGTGTAGCACATCACTTCTGAGACTGGCTTTTACTTCACTCACATCATCTCCTGGATAGTAACCCCAGTTGTATTCACTGAGTCAACTGCTTTTTGTTGCTGAATAATACATCATGGTATGGATCCCCATAATGTGTTTAACTGTCACTCACTGGAGAAATATGAGCTGTTTCCTGATTGTCTCTTGTGAAGAAAGCTGATGCAAACATTTATGAGAAGAATTTACATGAGTATAAATTTTGCATCTCTATAAACTATAGCATTTTCATTCCTAATAACATTGTATGAATGAGCAATTTTCATTTTCTCTAGCCTTTATTTGTCACCATCTTTAAATGTTTGGGTAGCATATCTCATTGTACTTAATTTGTGGCATTTAAAAATGACATTATTATTATTATTATTATTATTTATTGTTATTTAAATCCTGACTGCAGTTTCCCCTCCCTTCTCTTCTCCCAGTCCCTTCGCCTCCCTCTCTATTACCCCCTCCACCCCTCCTCCTCCATTCCTATTTAGAAAAGAGCAGGCCTCCCATGGATATCAATCAAACATGGCATATCAAATTGCAGTAAGAGTAGGTATCTCCCCTCATATTAAAGCTGTACAAGGCAGCCCCATATGAGGAATAATAGGTCCCAAAAGAGGTAAGGGGCCCTCTGACAGTAGGATCAGGATTCATCCCTGGTGCATGAGTGGACTTTTTGGAGCCTGTTACCTATGGTGGGACACCTGGCACAGTCTTGATGCAGGGCACGGGGCTTGGACTTTCCTCAACTGAATGTACCAGGTTCTGCTGACTCCCCATGGGAGTACTTACATTTTTGGAGGAGGGAATAAGGGGTGGGTTGGAGGGAAAGGCTGGGGGCAGGGTGGAGGAGGGAAGAGAGGGGGATCTGTGGTTGGTATGTAAAATGAATAAAAATTTTCTTAATAAAGAAAATAATAAATAAATAAATAATAAATAAATAAATAAATAATAAATAAATAAATAAATAATAAATAAATAAATATTTAAAAAAGAGAGAGAGAGAGAGCCAAAGACAACCGCCTGTTTTCACTGTTGGGGTGCTACAAGAAAACCAAGCTACACAACTGTAACACATGTGCAGAGGGCCTAGGTCAGTCCCATGCAGGCTCCCTGGTTGTCAGTTCAGCTGTTTTTGTTTATTTGTTTTTTAATTGAGATAGGGTCTCACTGTGCAGCCCAGGAAGGTCTTGCACTCCAGATACTCTCTTTTCAGCCTCACAAATCCTGGGGTTGTAGGCATGTTCCCCAACATCAGGCTTCCCTGGAGTTTTTATTTTATTCTCCTAACATGTAACAGCATACCTTTGCAATATGCTTATTGACATCTTTATATCTTTGATAAAATAGTTCTTTATGTCTATTGCATATTTAACTAATTAGATTGTTCTTCTAATGCTAAGTTTTGAGAATCCTTTATATATTCTCGACACCAGTGCTTTCTCCAGTATGTAGTTTGCAAATATTTCCTCCCAGTTTGCCATCTGTCTTTTAATCTTCTTAACATGGTTGATTGCAGAGCAAAAATGTTAATTTTGATAAACTTCAATTTATCAGATCTTCTTTTCATGGATGTTGCTTTTGCTATCGTCTCTTTTACAATGTTTGCCAGCTGTTGTGACGAAGATCTTTCTCTTGTTCCTGTAGGATTTCTCTATATTTATGTTTTAAGTTAGTGCTCTGTTTGAGTGCTGAAGATGTAGGCTTTAGGGCCAGACTCATTTCTCTATGAATATTAGGTTTTTCCTATATTGTTTTTGAACGGGCTTTCTTTCTTCCAAAGAATTGCTTTTGTACTTAAATTTATCTGTCTTTGTTTCTGTGTCTTGTCTTGTTAATATTTACATCTTAATTAGAATGTGAGATTATCATACCTATATAACATCTTGCGCTAGCAGGTAAACTGATTTTCCCACTGGTTTTAGATTTTTTAAGCATTTTACCTATTGTTTTCTCTTCATATAAATTTTATGGTATCCTTTATACATATATAATCACAGCAAATGTGTGTGCATAGGTATGTATGCATGTTTGTGCATGCATACACACACACACACACACACACACACACACTTCTCTTTCTAATACATATGTTTTATTGGATTTACCTTTTCGGTTTTGTCTTTTTAATTTATTGTTTCAGAATTTCATATGTGAATATTATGTGTTTTGATCAAATCCATCTTGACTCCCTTACCTATAACTTCCCCTGTCATCCTCTACCACATTTCTCTCCCAATTTGAAAACATACAAATAACATACATATTGAGCAAATGGTACTTATGCATCTAGGAATATACATAGGCATACACATGAGTAACAATAGTTAATGAAGAAAGAGGCCATACATTTGAAAAAGAGCAAAATGGGTGGGTTTTGAGGGAAGAAAAGGAAGAGAGAAATGATGCAATTTTATTATAATCACAAAAAATAAAGAAAGAACTTTAAAAACTGTAATGTGCGTGGGTGTAGGATCAGTCACTGGAACACGGGTAGGTGTAGGGCCATCTCCTGGAGCACATTTGAAGAAAATTGGGTCTCAGTTCATGTCTTGTATTTTTTGAAACAAAGTGTCACAAGGTAGTTTTGTATTTTGTCAGTCCCTTTGATCTGAATTCTCTATGTTGTTAATATGACTACGCCCATTTTCTGTTTATTAACACTTGTAGTATGTATTTTTTCCCAGCCTTTAGGCTACCTAGAAAATGGGACCCTAGGAAAGACCCAGGGATCACTCAATGGCAGAGAAATGGATGAGATCTACATGAACAACCTGGACAACATTGGGAGTAATGAAGGACAAGATTGGAGGGAAAGAAAGCTTAGGGGAGCAGGAGATCCCAGCTGGATCAAGAACAGAAAGGGAGAACAAGGAATAACAGACCATGATAAATGAAGACCACATGAGAACAGGAATAGGCAGAGTGCTCGAGAGGTCCCCAGAAATCCACAATGATATATCCTCTGTAGACTGCTGGCAATGGTCGAGAGAAAGCCTGATCTGACCTAGTCTGGTGATCAGATGACTAAACACCATAATAGTCATCTTGGAACTCTCATCCAATAACTGATGGAAGTGGATGCAGAGATCCTCAGCCAGGCCCCAGGTGGAGCTCCAGGTGTCCAACTGTCGAGAAAGAGGAGGGAGTGCAAGAGCGTGAATTGTTGAATCCAAGATTGCAAAAAGCACAGGGACAAATAGCCAATCGAATGGAAGCACATGAATTATGAACCAAAGGCTGTGGAGCCCCCAGCTAGATCAGGCCCTCTGGATAAGTGAGACAATTGGATAGCTTGATCTGTTTGGGAGGCATCCAGGCTGTGGGACCAGGACCTGTCCTTAGTGCATGAGCTGGCTGTTTGGAGCCTTGGGCTTACCCAGGGACACATGCTCAGCCTGAAAGGAGGGGACAGGACCTGCCTATACTGAATCCACCAGGTTTAAATGAATCCCCAGGGGTGCCTTGGTCCTGGAGGACATGGGAATGGAGGGGAGGGGCTGGGGGGAAGGTGGGGGTGGGGACAGGAGGGGGAAGACAGGGGAATCCATGGCTGATGTATAAAATTAAAACACATAATAAAAAAAAAAATGGATCCTGGGGCTGGGCGGTGGTGGCACGTGCCTTTAATCCCAGCACTTGGGAGCCAGAGCCAGGCAAATAAATCTCTGTGAGTTCAAGGCCTGCCTGGTCTATAGAGCGAGATCCAGGAAAGGTACAAAGCTACACAGAGAAACCCTGTCTCAAAAAACAAAAACAACAACAACAACAAAAAAATTTAGCCTTCCTATATCATTGCATTTGAAATGAAGTATGATATTTGTAATCTACTCTACCAATCTCTCTTTTACTTGGCTTATTATACTATTTATCAGAATAGAATTAAAATGTAATTGATAGTACATTAAAGCATAATATTTGGTTGTATGTTTGTCTTCTCATTTTTCATGACTTTCAAATCCTATTTTATGTGTTTTGATCAATTTAAATTTTTATTTTTATTATTTGAAATTTTATATACATACTTTTAGCTTAGATCTTATTGTTCTTTGATGGTTCATCTATTATATTATTACATGTAATAACTAATCATAACCATTTTATCATCTTCCTTATTGTTTTTAGCTATTTGTTTGTGGCATGTATGTGCATATGTGTACATGCACACATGTGTGCGCATGCTGTGTTGAATATGTGGAGCTCAGAGGACAGTTTGTAGGAGCTGATGCTCTCCTACCATCATTTAGGACTTAGGGGTCAAAGCTGGGTCATCAGGCTTGGCAGTAAGTTCTGCAACCTGCTGAATCATCTCTGAAGGGCCCTATCTTCCTTATTTTTAATATAATGGTCTTTAAAGATTCTCTGGATGCTCCCCTAAGCTCTCTTTCCCTTGAACCTTGCCCTTCATTACTCCCACTGTCATCCAGGTTGTTCATGTAGATCTTATCCATTTCTCTGTCATTGGGTGATCCCTGTGTCTTTCCTAGGGTTCTGTTTTCTAGGTAGCCTCCCTGGAGTTGTGTAGGAGTCTAGTCATCTTTGTTTTACATCTAGTATCCTACTATGAGTTAGTACATACCATGTTTGTCTTTCTGAGTCTGGGTTACCCCACTCAGGATGATTTTTTCTAGATCCATCCATTTGAATTGAATCCCCAGGGGAGTCTTGGCTCTGGAGGAGATGGGAATGGAGGAGAGGGGCTGGGGGGAAGGTGGGGGCGGGGCGGGAGGGGGGTGGACAGGGGATGTGTAAAATTAAAACACAAATATAATAAAAAAGTTCTCTGTATGCAAAGTCTGAACCAACAACCAGGGAGCCTGCGTGAGGCTGACCTAGGCCCTCTGCATATGTGAGACAGTTGTGTCTCTTGGTCTATTTGTGGGACTCCTGGTAATGGGAGCAGGGGCTGTCCCTGGTGCTTTGGCTGGTTCTTGGAACTAATTCCTCCTGCTGGATTGCCTTGCCAGGCCTTAATACAGGAGGAAGTGCTTGGTCTTATGGCAGGTTGACAAGCCATGTTTTGCAGATGCCCAGGGGAGGCCTGCCCTTTTCTGAATGAAAACGAGGAGGGGTGGATGTGAGGGGGTCAGGTGGGGGGAGGAAGTGGATGGAGAGGAGGGAGGGGAGGCTGTGATTGGTTTGCATATAGAATCCAATTATACGTGTAGTTTTCACCATAAAATTCAAGCTATCAAATACTACACAAAACTCACAGATTATCCCTGTTGTATTTACCAAGAGTTCTACATATGGTTCTGTCATTTGGTTTTGCAAAGCTTCTTATTTCCTTTGTGTTGGGGGAGTTTTCTTTACCAGTGTTTTAGGGTTACTCTACTGTCAATATATTCTCTTAGTCTTACTTCATCTGAGATGTCCTGGGTTTTCCTTTATTTCCAATATTTTTTAATAGAATTATGGGTTTCAGCACTTAAAAAAATATTGTTCCAATTCTTCCTGCTTTGCAGCATTTTCTTATGAGAAATCCACCATAGTTTGGATTTTCAGTCTCCCGTTCCTGCACATGATGTTTCTCTCTTATTGATTTGAGATTTTTCATTGTTATATAATTTTCTTGTTTTCAGAAGTTAAATACAGATCATTAATTTATTAATTAATTTTACATGAATAGGTGTTTTGCCTGTACATATTTTGTGCACAATGTGCATACCTGGTGCCCGTGAAGGTCAGATATCCTGAGACTGGAGTTACAGAAGGTTTGAGCTGCCATGTGGGTACTGGGAATTGAACCCAGATCCTCTGGAAGAGCATCCAGTGTTCTTAACCACTGAGCTATCTCTCTAGCTTCCTATGATATGTTTTAAAGTAGATATTTTTAAATTTATCTCTCTGGGATTTTCTAAGCTTCTTAAATGTGTAGGTTTGCATCTTTGGCAAAATTTGGGGAGTTTTCAATTATCATTCATTTGAGGTGCTGCTCTTCTCTCCCTGTTCTCTCTGTTTTGACTGAGTAGTTTCTTTGTACTAGTAGTTACAGGTAGAAGTTCAGACTTCACAACTCTATTTGAGGATCTTCACTATGGCTGGATGCTAGTATGGTGCTACCAATACTTTCTCATGTGGGGGAGTTAGGAGTGACTCCTAAGTGAATTCTATCTGGCCTCCACTGACACTATTTCTGAAGAGAAGTTTGTCCCTTCTACTAGTTATTGATAATGAATGTCCCAACGCTCTACTGGTCCCTCTATGACAGGAAGGGTCTCTTAGTCACATGGCAATGGCAAGCCCTACTTGGCTCCTCTGATTCCATCTCTATGTATGCATATCAGGTGACCGTTTGAGTATCCCCCTTTCAAAGGAAGTGCAGGGTCTTCACTTACCTTGGCCAGGATGGCTGACTTGCTTTCCAGGGTGTGTAGCCATTACTGTAAGTTTTTACATCGTCCTAGGCTCTTTCTTTTCCGACTCTTTCACTAAGAGAGTAGATTTCTTCTTTGAGGATGTCTGTCTGTATCAGTTGTACTTATGGGTGTCTGTGCTGTCTGAACACTTGTCTGAGTTATGGGACAGTAAAGTGAAACAGTGGTCACCACACTGTACCACCCCTAGAGTCCATTGTCACTGACTTCTCTCTACCTTTGAGTGTCTTCTGTTTACTTCATACATAGTTCCCAGAGATTTTAGTGGCACATGTGATTTTATAAAAATGAAAATCACAAGCCATTTTCCTTTCTAATAGAATTTTTCATGAAGTTCAAATGTTGTCCTGTCTCATTGCAGCCTATAACAACAATGATGTCAACTGAACAAAACCTCAAATTTCCTGTTCTTGCCCTCACCCTGTTTCCTCTTCCTATAAGTAGATTCTTGTCTTTGACACAGGTGTTTGCCAGGATCTTACCACTGTCACAGCTGCTGCAGGGTATTATGGGATGGTAACACTGTCTACCTCAATGATGCTGTGTCCAGATGAAAACATCATTATTAAGAATCTGAGGAGTTACGTACAAGAGAAATAGAGCTTTCTGTTTAGCTTTGAACAACTCTTCATGATCTGGGTTATGAAGTAGTCTTAAATAGATCCATATATTTTCACAAATACTCCATGCCTATCATTTGCCTGTATGTATGTTAATTTATTACCTTTTCTTTTTTAGTCTGTATTATATGGCATTGTGTTTCATTTGTTTGTCAGGTTTCTGTTACTTTAACAAAATACTTGACACAATCAAGTTAAAAAGAGAAAATATTTATTTGGACTCAGTTTCTGTTTACTTAGTCAGTTGCTCCTATGGTTTCCAGGGTAGCAGTGGAGCATCATGGCAGTAACACACAACAGAGGAAACTGTTCATGTCATGGCAGCTGGTAAGTGAAAACAGAAGGTTGGGTCAGGGTCCAAATACACCCTTCAAGGATACACCCTTATTTAACCTGAAGACATCTAATTAGGCCTTACCTTGTCAAGGTTCCATCTCCTCCCAGAAGTTGATATTATATGACTCCCAAGTCTAGGCCTGCAGAGTCTTGCAGCATCCACTACTGTTCTCTTAGAATCCAGCTGCCATGGACACTGACTCAGCTAGCCTGCTGAGTATGATAAGATGTGCTCCAGGCAAAAATCTCAGCTGTCACACACAAGCAAGACTGTCCTGGAATGGCCAGCTCTACGTCAGCCTGTCATATGAAAACATATACTTCAATGAACAGAACTAATATGCTATCTATAGTCAATGGAACAATCCATAGAAGAGAAAACTTACACATGGAGGGTTAGTATCAAAGTTGTGGATTGTTATGGAGGTTGGAGAGATGGTTCCATCGTTAAGAACTCTGATTGTTCTTCCAGAGGATCTGGGTTCAATTCTTAGCACCCACATCCAGTTCTAAGATAGCCAAGACTTTCTAGCCAAACATAAAAATATTGGTGATTATTTATTATGAGGAATGAAGAACTAATGTTCCCTTTCCCAGCTTGGTCAGTAGTTCCTGTGTTCTTTAAAGAAGTCACAAAGGATGACTATTAAATTTGTACTATTGTTTTATTTTCTAAGTGGAAAATTTTTGTCCTTAATACTGTAGACAACAAAAAACGTACTGAAAATTAAGTTGACCAAGTGATATTAGATGTTTGATATTTGTGCTAATAAGGAAGTTAATTTATGTAATGCTTAAGTGGAGTCCTCTTATTTTCTCTCATGATGAAATAAAGGCATTGAATTCCTTGTCTTTGGTCATGTGGTGGATGAGACTGGTTTAGTAATGGGGCTGGATCCAACAGGGTGCTGGCAGAATTGATTTTATTCTTTCATGCAACTGTTCCTGCAGAACCTGCTCTGTCGGCTTGTTCCTCACTCTGGGTGAAATCTCAAGCGAGTTCAGTAGCTTTTCCAGCTACTTTAGGCAATAAGATGTCCTCTAGTCATTTACAAGTAATAAGAAGACATTTAAATCTACTACCCAAACACTGGATTGTTATCTCCTTCCAAATTGCTTTTTTTCTGGAGTTCATACTTACCTCGGGCATGGAGACCATAGTGAGAAATACAAGTCACACTCAACATCTTTTATTTATTGGCTATTGTCTCACTTGGGGCAGCTGTTTTGGTGCCTTCTAAGTTAGACCTTGAGAAGGGAGAAGTACTGGATAGAACAGGTTTTGTATGTGGTCTGATGTAAGAGCTCTCTGAAAGAGATTAAATGTCCTCAAGTTCTCTCTGTCTTGTGGGATGCTCTTGTGAATTATTTGGAGTTACTTTCCCTAGGAATCTATAGATTAAGTCTTCTGAATTGGATTGTATTTTCTTGGCTTACTCTTAATGATCTTGCCTTAATTTTTATTTAAGGATGTATGCCCAGATTTTTCCTGCCTCGTCTATCTCCTGTCAGGAAGCTCTTCAGCATATATATTTGAATATTGTGCATAGCCAACTCTTTTCTATAGGATGTACAGAATACAAGAAGGACAGAAAATGTGTATCTATGAAAGTGTAACTTATATCTAATATGGTGTTTGTGAAGCCACATTTTAGGGCGGGTATCTAGTACCATCTAAGTCCTTATGGTTTTCAAGTATGAATCAGGTGATCCTTGCATTTCAAGCTCTCTAGACCTTCTAATTGGACTTAAAGTGAGATGTAAGGATAATTTATCAAGTAAGAAAAGGAAAACCATGGAAGTCCACATTCACTGATCTCTAACTTCCAGTGAATTCTTATTTTACTTCTTACTGAGAAAGGAGGCAAATCAAGATTGGACAGGCAACGTTCACAAGCTCTCATCCTCTGCTGCATAGGTGGTCTGATTTCTTATCATTGCTCTTGGAGACTCTGATACAACGTGAGCAAACACATGTGGGTGAAGATACCCATCATCTGTTGTTGCTTATAATATGTCGAGAAATGAACGAAGCACACATTACTCCAATCCTTGTGCCAATCATATTAAAGAAGGTATGATTATTACTTAACAGATGAGAAAATTAGAGTGGAAAAATGAAGAGAATTTCCCGGGATTTAATGAGCAATAGCACAGGTTGTCTGCATTTAAAATCCCCGCTGATTATATTAGATCCACTGAATGTGTTACTGAGTATAGATGCATTATATATGCACATTAATGAGGGATGAGAGTACTCAAACTGATGCAGAAGTCCAGAAAAGGTTAGGTCAGAGGGAAGATATGGCCAACGGAGACACCCCTGATTTGACCGGATGTAAAGAAGGGAAGGGGTAAAGAAAGAATGCCAAGGCAGCCTGAAAATAATTCCAGAACAAAAGTCTTAAAAATTAGACAAGGAGTTAGAAAGTCATAAAACAGGAGGCCCATTCTCATTCTCTCTCTCTCTCTCTCTCTCTCTCTCTCTCTCTCTCTCTTTCCCTTCACCCCTCTCTCTCTGTCTCTTTGTATTTCTCTTTGTCTCTGTGTCTCTGCCTCTCTCTCTCACACATTCTTTCTCTTTGTGTGTGTGTGTGTGTGTGTGTGTGTGTGTGTGTGTGTGTGTGAGAGAGAGAGAGAGAGAGAGAGAGAGAGAGAGAGAGAGAGAGAGAGAGAGAGAGACCAGGAAGCTGAAGCCTGGGTATAATGAATCTAAGGCTAGACTGGCTACATATTTGAGACCTTTTCTCAAAAATATAACACCTCTCCCTACCAGTCCCCATCACCCTCCCAAGTGTGGAGAGATCAAGGAAAAGGAGAGTGAAGGTCATAGCTTCTACAGTTGGAAATACGACTGTGGTTTTCAGTTTCTTTAAAAATGTTCTTTAAAATTTTTAGTCGTAACCTAAATAAACATAACACACAGATACAATACGTCCACATTTCTGGGCAACCTTCACCACCATTTGCAGAGTTTATTAATTTGTTCAAGTCTAAACTTGCCTCTCATTAAACACTAACTCTCATGTTTTCCTTCCCTAAGCCACTGGAAACCACTGTCTGCATTTTGTTTGTGTGGATTTGTGTTTCTTTTGTGTAAGTGGAATAGTATGATATTTATACATTTGTGGCTGGGCTCAATTACTTATAATATTTATTAATATATTATGTTTTGTTTGGAAATGTTAAAATTCATCATTGTTTATTTAACCATTTCTTTGCCATGGGACAGTTAAGGGCTTATATTTTTAAATATCATAAGCAACAGTGGGTTTCCTAACCTTATAATGAAGTCGAAGATGCATTCATTGTCAATTCTCTGCCATGAGAAAAAAAAAATCTCTGGTTATATGCCAACAGTCAGTAGCTAACAAACACTACTGGGGACAGAGTCTAACCTCAGAAATCAGACCAGGCACAAGTGTGATTTTTGATTCCCAATAGACCAAACATAGCTTCTAGTCTTCTATGCAAACTCATCACTGCACTAATATTAGATTCTTCCTCTTTGGGCTGATTTCCTTGCCACCCACACCAACGTTATTACATTTCTATTTTATTTTATTATTTTATTTATTTTATTTTATTTATTTATTTTTTTAAAGAACAGAGTCTTATTGTGTGGACCAGGACAGTCTAGACCTTACCATTCAGTGCAGGCTAACCTCAAACTCATAATCTTCCTACTTCAGCCTCCTCATTGCTGGGGATTGTTGACATTTGCAACCATAACTGGCTTCTAATTCTATTTATGGAAATCAATACTTCTTGCCAATCACTTAGTAGTTAGCCTCAGCCCAGACTTCCAGTTAGTTCAGCCATTTCCCCTAAAGTATCTCCATCCCTTGCAATCTTTGTTAAGGGCTCACTTGGCATGTTGTCTCCTCCTCTCTGCATCAACAAATTCTCTGTATTCGTGGTCCATATATGAGAGCCAAAACACAGCCAACAGAAGAAAAAATAAGCAAATGGGATAATATCAAGCTAAAATGTGCCTGTACGGTCAAGAAAAACAACCAACAAAGTAAAGAAACAAACTACAGAACAAGCCAGTACATCTCATGCACAATTAAAACTCCAAACACATAGGGAATTCTATTAAGAAGTAAATGGCAACAAACCATATAACCCAATTAAAATGGGCAAATAAAACACATTTATGAAAGTATGGCATATAAATGGCCATAAATTTTCAACATTCCTAATTGTCAGAAAAAAAATGAAAATGAAAATTAATGACATATCACCCCTCACCTATTGGAATAACTACTATCAGGAAGATCAAGCATGAGGAACCTGAGTTGCATTCCCAGAGTCCTCAGAAAAACAGCCAACCAACCACCACAAACATCAACACACCAGATGTGGTGGCACATTCTTATCATAACAGCATTGGAGAGGCAGAGAGAGGCAGATTCCTGTGGCTCACAAATCAGCTAGTCTAGCCTGTAAGGTAAGATCCAGAATAGTGAGAGACTTTGTCTCAAGACAAAGTATGGGGAATGGTTAACCCAAACCAAGGATATATGAGAAAGCCACATTGAAATCTACTACCTTATAAGCTAATAAAAAAAGTCACAATTATCAAAGAGTTTGAACAAAGGTACCATATGTGGGTGGATAAAGTAAATTCCAGAGGTTGTGAGTTATTAAAAATTCCAAAGCCATATACGGGATATGTTCCTAGAAGTTGTTGCCCTGGAAGGTCCCAGAGGTTCCCTGAACTATAGAAGTTATAACCACTGCTTGACTGCCCACACAAAATGGATGATAAGACCTTTTCGCATGAAGAATGCAGATAAACCATGCTGAACTGACCTGGAGTCTTCCTACTAGTGTCTAGTTTTTAGTGGTGATGGAAGACACTGTGCAAACAGCTTGGAGAGAAAAGCCAGTGGTGGTCTTCCCAAGCTTTGGACCTTTGCCTACAATTGCAATAATGGCATGACACATTTCTGATTAGATCTATTTTGACTGGGGAGCTGGTCAAATGACCATTGCTGTGGAAATCACAAGCACTAAACATGAACTTATTACTTCTGTTTTGCTAAAAGGGCATATTCTAAAATAGCCTCCTAATATATCTATATCCATAGACTATTGCTGCCTTCAGTCTTGAACAAGGAAACTTCTCTTTGCAGTGTAAACCAGTTAATGCACAGAGTCATGGCTAGTCAAGATACTGAGAACAAGTGACTGTTGAACACTCAGCCTTAAACAGGACAATCATATCACTGTCTCCTGGCTCAGGAAACATCCTGAAAGAATGCAAGATACTGGCAATAGGGAGAGGATTTTGAAATGTTGTCTTATGGCTATGACAAAGTTGTGACACTTATGAACTCACTTAAGTTCCAATTAACTGCTTGTCTTCACAAGGTCTGAAATCCCATAAGCATTCAGTTATTGTTGGGGGATCAGTCCATGGGGTTCAGCCCTACCCAGAGGAGCTACTGAGTCTATAGTTGCTGTGGAGAGAATGCATGGGCCTCAGTGATACAATTACTGGTGAGTCCCTTGTGTTCTAGTGGATAGCTCCACACCCATGGCTACAGGGATGGCCCTGGTTAAACACAATGGACAACAAAACAAAAACATGGCAAAAAGACACAGAAGTGGGACAGGGGCTTGGTTGGAAGAGAAAGAGTTGGTGGAGGTGGGAGGGAGATTCAAAAGGATTGGCAGGTAACCTTGACTAGAATGTGGTAGATACAAGTATGAAATTGACAAAGGATACATTGGCTTAAAGAAAGAGAGAGGGACAGAGCCAATTCTGGAAAAATTCCCAAACCAAAATCCAAGGTATTGGATTCTGAGTACTGACACCTGGCACTGACATTCTGGCATCCATATGCACTTATAAACATATACTTGTATACTGATTATCACACACATACAAACACAGATACAGAAAACAATGAAAGAATATGTTAGTGAGAATCACAGAAAGACTTGTATACTGTTGGTGAAAATGTAAATCAGTACAACCATTATGAAAAACATTTTGCAGTGGTTCTGACCCTTCCTAATGCCGTGGCCTTTTAATACAGTTTCTCATGTTGTGGTGACTGACCCTCAACTGTAAAATTATTTTGTTGGTACTTTGTAACTGTAATTTTGCTACTGTAATGAATTGTAATGCAAATATCTGATATGCAACTCCTTAAGGGTTTGTGACCCATATGTTGAGAACTGCTGGTTTAGAGGATCTTCAGTGCCCTAGAAAACAGAGCTTTTAAATGATACAGCAATTCATGGGTATGTTCATAGGACCCTAAGCCAGTATGTCAAAGAGATGTCTACACCCCATGTACAATGCAGTACTAGTCTCAATAATCAGAATATTGCATAAATCCAGCACTGGATACAGAAAATGTGTTTGTTTCCAAAGAAATACTATTAGCTTTGAAAAAGAAAGAAATTCTGTCCTTTGGGAAAATATGGACAAACTTAGAGAATATTGTGCTAAGTAAAATAACAGACAATGACAAAGTGCCTGTGATTGGGAGATACTAAAGTCACAAAAAGAAGAGAATTCAATGGTGACTGCCAAACAACAGAACAGAAAATGGGACATACAGTTTTAGTTAGATTAGAGAAATAAGTTTGAGAGTGTGTTCTAGTGTGTGACATAGTGACTACAGTTAATACAATGAATTACAACCTTGAAAACTGCCAAGTGGACAGATTTGGGGCATGTTCACCATAAAACATGTTGAAGGCATGAGGTACTATATATGTCAATCTGCCTGATTCAACTATTTCCCAATGGACAGATACTTCTAAGCAGTTTATTCACAATAAATGGTTACAATTTGTATTGGTTATCAACTCCCAAAGCTCATCAGAGAAGGTTCTTTTTTCAGTTCATAGTGGTTAACACAGAGAAAGACTCACAACTGGTTAATGTGCAGAGAGTAAGAAACTGTGGAATTCTCAGCCCTAGATGGGACATTTATATTACATCTCTTTCCTTCAGGACACAGGGATCATTGCAGAAGTGGAGGCTGAAATGCAGCAAGAGTCAGAGGCAGTGAAGAGGACAGGGAAACAACATTTTCAGATAAAATAGACATGCTGTACATATGAATGCACAGTGGTTGTGACAGCATGGATAAGACCTGTGCATGCTTGAGCCAGATAAAATCCCAGCAGGGAGTGGGGAGGTGAGCACAAGATACCATCCCTAACTGAGGAGCTACTGGCAATTAATTAATAGTTGTCAAAACAGAAAGATTGCTTTTCTTTAAGGCTGTGCCCCTTGCTAAGACATACAAGTTCCATGGATGTCCATACACCTAAATACATATAGGAAGCACTAAAGAAACTCAATGGGTTTAAAAGGATTTTAGATGAGGACAAAGTTGGGTGGGCATGGGATTGGAGTGTAGATCTGGGAGAGGATAGTTGAGGGGGCATGAAAATGCTCAAAATACAATGTATAAAATTCTCAAAGTTAAACTATTCAAATAAATAAATAAATCAAATTAAGCTGGGAATAGTATCCTATCCCTGTAATTTAGCATTTAAAAGGCTATGGCAGCAAGATTGAGAGCTAAAGGCTAGGCTGGTCTACATAGCAAGATCTTTCTGCATAGCAGAAATTAATTCATTTGTTAATTAATTAAAACTATAAAGAAAATAGATAGTCAGAGAGGCAACTGCGCCAGGGTCCTACCGCTAGACACAGGCCACTCCGGGAGGACCTGACCAACTTGACCCCAGTTGCCTGCCAATCAGCAGGTCCTGCAGGAAGGATCCCCTTTTCCAAGACTGCAGGCAGACACTGCAGTCTCCACACTCTGCCCCCACACCCATTTTCCCGAGACCCCAGCCACTTCCTGAGACTCAGAGACAAGCCCCCAGCTTCTGTCGGCCCCAGAACTCCCATCTGGACCAGAGACCAGAGGAACTCCCATCTGGACAAGAGGAGCGCCCATCTGGACAAAATAAGGAGACATCAGGGACATACAGAGACTCAGAGTCCAGCCCCCAGCTCCTATCCAGCCAGCACTCTCATCTGGACCGGCACTCCCATCTGCCCCAGAGCTTCCATCTGGACCAGAGCGAGGCTCCCTAAATCTGTCAACTCTCTCTGGACCAAGTACACTGATAAGACCAAGAAAATGAAAGAGGAGATGGGCAGGCGTCAAGGCAGAAGGAAATACAACAAAATAAAGAGCAATACAGCATCACCAGAACCTAGCCCTTCTCCAACAGCTAGACCTGAACATCACAGAATGGAAGAAGAAGAAGAAGAAAACAACCTTATAAGTAACATCATGAAGAGGCTAGAGCCTTATATACAAGAAATCAAAAATAAAGTAGAGGAACAGACAAACAAAAAATGGGAAGAACGCTATAAAAAACTAGAGGAAAGGACAATTAAAGCAGAAGAAAACAAAAGGTCCTTGAATGAAAGTCATGAAAAAGCAAGGGAGACAATCCAAGACCTGAAGTGGGAAATAGAAAAAATGAAGAAGACACTAGCAGAAGGAATGTTGGAAATAGAAAATCTGAGTAAACAAACAGGAACTTCAGAGGCAAGTATAACCAACAGAATGCAAGAGATGGAAGAGAGGATCTCTGGTGTTGAAGATACAGTAGAAGAAATAGATTCATCAGTCAAAGAAAACACTAAAACCAACAAAGTCATGACCCAAAATGTCCAAGAAATTTGGGACACCATGAAAAGACCAAACCTATGAATAATAGGGATAGAGGAAGGAGAAGAATACCAACTCAAAGGCACAGAAAATATATTTAACAAGATCATAGAAGACAACTTTCCTAACTTAAAGAAGGAAATGCCTATGAAGATACAAGAAGCCTATAGAACACCAAACAGACTAGACCCCCGAAAAAAGTCCCCTTGGCACATAATAATTAAACAACTAAATGTACAGAATAAAGAAAGACTATTAAGGGCAGCAAAGGAAAAAAGGCCAAGTGACTTATAAAGGCAAATCCATCAGAATAACACCCGATTTCTCAATGGAGACTTTGAAAGCCAGAAGGACCTGGACAGATATAATGCAGACACTAAGAGACCATGGATACCAGCCTAGACTAATATACCCAGCAAAACTTTCAGTCATCATAGATGGAGTGAACAAGACCTTCCAAGACAAAACCAGATTTAAACAATACTTATCCACAAACCCAGCCCTACAGAAAGCACTAGAAGGAAAATCCCAACCTAAGGAAGGCAGATACACCCTCAAAAACACAGGCAATAGATAACACCACAGCAGTAAACCTCAAAGAAGAGAAGTACACACACACACACTACCACCAAAAAATAAAAATAACAACAGGAATGAACAATCACTGGTCATTAATATCCTTTAATATCAATGGACTTAATTCACCTATAAAAAGACACAGAATAACAGAATGGATATGAAAACAGGACCCATCTTTCTGCTGCATACAAGAAACACACCTCATATTCAAAGACAGACACCTCCTAAGAATAAAAGGCTGGGAAAAGACTTTCCAATCAAATGGTCTTAAGAAGCAAGCTGGTGTAGCCATCCTAATATCCAGCAAAATAGACTTCAAACTAAAATCAATCAAAAGAGATGATGAAGGACATTACATACTCACCGCAGGAAAGATCCACCAAGATGAAGTTTCAATTCTGAACATTTATGCCCCAAACACAAGGGCACCCACATATGTAAAAGAAACATTACTAAAGCTTAAATCACATATAAAACCCCACACATTAATAGTGGGAGACTTCAACACCCCACTTCCACCTCTGGACAGATGGGCCGAATTGAAACTTAACAGAGACATAATGGTCTTAACTGATGTTATGGCACAAATGGACTTAATCGATATCTACAGAACATTCCACCCAAACAAAAAAAGAATATACCTTCTTCTCAGCACCCCATGGAACCTTCTCTAAAATCAACTACATACTTGGCCACAAATCAAATCTCAACAGATACAAAACAATTGGAATAACCTACTGTGTTCTATCAGACCACCATGGTTTAAAGTTAGATTTCAACAACAACAAAAAAAACACTACAGAAATCCTACAATTTCATGGAAACTGAATAATGCTCAACTGAATCACCAATGGGTTAAGGAAGAAATCAAGAAAGAAATTAAAGACTTCCTAGAGATCAATGAAAATGAATAAACCACATACCCAAACTTATGGGATACTATGAAAGCAGTGCTAAGAGGGAAATTCATAGCACTGAATGCCCACATAAAGAAGCTGGAGAAATCTCACACTAGTGACTTGACAGCATACCTGAAAGCCCTTGAACAGGAAGAAGCAAAGTCTCCCGGGAGGAACAGATGCCAGGAAATTATCAAATTGAGAGCTGAAATCAATAAAATAGAAATAAAGAGAACAATACAAAGGATTAATGAAACAAAGAGTTGGTTCTTTGAGATCAACAAGATAGACAAGTCTTATCCAAACTAACCAAAAGACAGAGGGAGAGCATCCAAATTAACAAAATCAGAAATGAAAAGGGGGACATAACAACAGACAATGAGGAAATCCAGAGAATCATCAGGTCATACTTCAAAAACCTCTACTCCACAAAACTGGAAAATCTAAAAGAAATGGATAATTTTCTGGATAGGTACCACATACCTAAGTTAAATCAACATCAGATAAACCATTTAAATAGTCCAATAACCCCTAAGGAAATAGAATCAGTCATTAAAAGTCTCTCAACCAAAAAAAAAAAAAGCCCTGGACCTGATGGATTCACTGCAGAATTCTACCAGATCTTCCAAGAGGACTTAATACCAATACTCTTTAAATTGTTCCACACAATAGAAGCAGAAGGAATATTACCAAACTCCTTTTATGAGGCTACAATTACCCTGATTCCCAAACCAAACAAAGATGCAACAAAGAAAGAGAACTACAGACCGATCTCCCTCATGAACATTGATGCAAAAATACTCAATAAAATTCTGGCAAACAGACTCCAAGAACACATCAAAACAATTATCCACCATGATCAAGTAGGCTTCATCCCAGGGATGCAAGGGTGGTTCAACATACGAAAGTCCGTCAATGTAATATGCCATATAAACAAACTCAAGGAAAAAAACCACATGATCATCTCACTAGAGGCACAAAAGGCATTTGACAAAATCCAACACCCCTTCATGATAAAGGTCTTGGAGGGATCAGGAATACAGGGAACATACCTAAACATAATAAAGGCAATCTACAGCAAGCCATAGCCAACATCAAATTTAATGGAGAGAAACTCAAAGCAATACCAATAAAATCAGGAACAAGGCAAGGCTGTCCCCTCTTCCCCTACTTATTCAATATAGTACTTGAAGTTCTAGCCAGAGCTATAAGACAACATAAAGAGATTAAGGGGATACAAATTGGAAAGGAAGAAGTCAAGCTCTCCCTATTTGCAGATGACATGTTAGTATACATGAGGGACCCCAAAAATTCAACCAAGGAACTGATGCAGCTAATAAAAACCTTCAGCAACATTGCAGGATACAAGATCAACTCAAAAAACCAAAAACCCTTCTATATACAGTAGACAAACAGGCTGAGAAGGAAATCAGAGATACATCACCCATTACAATAGCCACAAATGTTATAAAATACCTTGGGGTTACTCTAACTAAGCATGTGAAGGACCTATATGACAAGAACTTTAAGTCCCTGAGAAAAGAAATTGAAGAAGATGTCAGAAAATGGAAAGATCTCCCATGCTCATGGATAGGCAGGATTAACATAGTAAAAATGGCGATCTTACCAAAAGCAATCTACAGATTCAATGCAAGTCCCATCAAATTACCCACACAATTCTTCACAGATCTGGAAAGAATAATACTCAACTTCATATGGAAAAACAAAAAACCCAGGATAGCCAAAAGAATCCTTACAGTAAAACAACCTCTGGAGGCATCACAATCCCCGACCTCAAGCTCTACTATAGAGCTACTGTAATAAAAACAGCTTGGTACTGGCATAAAAACCGACATGTGGACCAATGGAATCGAATTGAAGACCCTGACATTAACCCACACACCTATGAACATATAATTTTTGACAAAGAAGCCAAAAATGTACAATGGAAATAAGAAAGCATCTTCAACAAATGGTGCTGGCATAACTGGATGTCAATGTGTAGAAGGCTGCAAATAGATCCATATCTGTCACTGTGCACAAAACTTAAATCTAAGTGGATCAAAAACCTCAACATAAATCCAGGTACTCTGAACCTGATAGTAGAGAAAGTGTGTAGTACTCTTGAACGCATTGGCACCAGAGATCACTTTCTAAATATAACACCAGTAGCACAGACACTGAGAGAAACAATCAATCAATGGGACCTGTTGAAACTGAGAAGCTTTTGTTAGAGCAAAG
The DNA here is from genome assembly GCF_903995425.1 of Onychomys torridus. Taxonomy (NCBI): domain Eukaryota; kingdom Metazoa; phylum Chordata; class Mammalia; order Rodentia; family Cricetidae; genus Onychomys; species Onychomys torridus. The sequence goes on from NC_050445.1 coordinate 28,627,449, forward strand.
GACACGGTGAACAAGACAAAGCGACAGCCTACAGAATGGGAAAAGGTCTTCACCAACCCCACATCTGACAGAGGGCTGATATCCAGAAGATATAAAGAACTCAAGAAATTAGACATCAAAATGCCCAACAGTCCAATTAAGAAATGGGCTATAGAACTAAACAGAGAATTCTCCACAGAGGAAGTTCAAATGGCTTAAAGACATTTAAGGAATTGCTCAACATCCCTAATTATCCGGGAAATGCAAATCAAAACGACTCTGAGATACCACCTTACACCCATCAGAATGGCTAAGATCAAAAGCACCGAAGACAGCTTATGCTGGAGAGGATGTGGAGCAAGGGGAACTCTCCTCCACTGCTGGTGGGAATGCAAGCTTGTACAGCCACTTTGGAAATCAATATGGCACTTTCTTAGAAAATGGGAAATCCATCTCCCCCAAGACCCAGCTATAGCACTCTTGGGCATATACCCACGGTATGCTCAATCATACCACAAGGGCATTTGCTCAGCTATGTTCATATCAGCTTTGTTTATAATAGCCAGAACCTGGAAACAACCTAGATGCCCTTCAAGTGAAGAATGGATAAAGAAAATATGGTATATATACACAATGGAGTACTACTCAGCAGAGAAAAAACAATGACATCATGAGGTTTGCAGGCAAATGGATTGATCTAGAAAAAATCATCCTGAGTGAGGTAATCCAGACTCAGAAGGACAAACACAGTATGTACTCACTCATAGGAGGATACTAGATGTAAAACAAAGATGACTAGACTGCTTCTCAACTCCAGAGAGGCTACCTAGAAAATTTGGGACTCTAGGAAAGACCCAAGGATCACCCAATGACAGAGAAATGGATGAGATCTACACGAACAACCTGGATGACAGTGGGAGTAATGAAGGGCAAGATTTGTGGGAAAGAAAGCTTAGGGGATCAGGAGATCCCAGCTGGATCAAGAACAGAAAGGGAGAATGAGGAATAACAGACCATGATAAATGAAGACCACATGAAAACAGGAATAGGCAGAGTGCTGGAGAGGTCCCCAGAAATCCACAATGATATATCCTCTGTAGACTGCTGGCAATGGTCGAGAGAAAGCCTGATCTGACCTCATCTGGTGATCAGATGGCCAAACACCCTAACAGTTGTCTTGGAACTCTCATCCAATAACTAATGGAAGTGGACGCAGAGATCCTCGGCCAGGCCCCAGGTGGAGCTCCAGGAGTCTAATTGTCGAGAAAGAGGAGGGACTGTAAGAGTGTGAATTGTTCAATCCAAGATTGCAAAAAGCACAGGGACAAATAGCCAAATGAATGGAAGCACATGAGTTATGAACCAAAGGCTCTGGAGCCCCCAGCTGGATCAGGCCTTCTGGATAAGTGAGACCATTGAATAGCTTGATCTGTTTGGGAGGCATCCAGTCTGTGGGACCAGGATCTGTCCTTAATGCATGAGCTGGCTGTTTGAAACCTTGGGCTTACACAGGAACACTTTTCTCAGCCTGGAAGGAGGGGCCAGGATCTGCCTGTACTGAATCCACCATGTTTAAATGAATCCCCAGGGGTGCCTTGATCCTGGAGGACATGGGAATGGAGGGGAGGGTTGGTGGAAAGGTGGGGGTGGGTGCAGGAGGGGGGAGGACAGGGGAACCCATGGCTGATGTATAAAATTTAAAACATATAATAATAAAGAAAAAAATTATTTATTAAAAAAAACTAAAAAGTAAGTAATAGACTTATGATAATGAAGGTGAATATAGGAATTTATCTTGGTCTTCCAGAAGTGAAGGATCTAAGTGCATGCAAACCAAACTATGTTACAGAACTCAGTCTGAGTTCATGTTTCATATTAGTGAGTGGCTGAGACATGCACTGTAGGTATAAAAGAGGGGGCAAAGGCAAGTGTCAGAATCAGTGCCAGAACAAAGGGCACCATCAAAGGCCAATATTAAAGCGTTGCTGGGAAGATGGCTTGTGGATAAAGTACTTGCTATGTGTACTTGAGGACTGGAGTTTGGGGTTTCCGGAATACACGTCAAAAAGACTGATGTCATACACATGTCTGTAATCCCAGCATGCTCATGGTAAAATGGGAAGTGGAGACAGGAAAATCCCTCAAAACATGTTGACCAGCTGGTCTGGTGTATGATGCAGTGAACAACAAAGGAACCCTGTCTCAAACAAGGTGGAGGGTGAAGACGAGCACACAAGAATGTCCTCTGACCTCTGCATACATGCTATGGCACACACATGCTCACACTCACAATCATGTACACACACATATACATACATTACTCACATCATATGCACACTTCATATACTTAATTTTTTAAATTTAAATATATTTATTTATTAAAATTTTTTTCATTTTCCATATCAACCCCAGGTCCCCCTCCCTCCCCTTCTCCTGCCTCCTCACCTCCCTCACACTCTACCCCCATCCACTCCTCAGAGTGGGTAAGGCCTCCCATGGTAGTCAATGAAGTCTGGCATACCAAGTTAAAGGAGAGCCAAAAAAAAAAAAAAAAACCTGTAAAAGTCTTAGAAAAATTATTCTGTGTAAAAGCTAACAGCATTTTGACCATGAGTAGGCCAAACAGTTTAAAGATTTAGAGATGAGGGCATGCTATGCTAACATGCTCTCTAAGATGTACTTTAGGACTAGAGCACATGAACGAGACTCCCTTTTCATTAGATAGTATATTTCTCAACATTTCCCTCATAAAAGGGTGATCCTGTCTGTTTCTTGGCATTTCATTTCTTTTGTAGATTTGATGGTTTTCTGTAAGAATCAATTATTATGATGATGTCAAACATGATGACTAAATTCCCTTATCCTTGCTAGAGAGTTTCTGAGACCTTCAATAAAATGAGTACGATGGTACAGATTCATTAATTGTCAAATATTCTTTTGTCTTGCCCTCTTGCTATGAGTAAAGCACAATTCTGGCCTATTGACTTTGCATTTGGCCAGTGGAGTGTTAGCAGACATGGTGAACCATCATTAGCTGTAAAAGTTGCACATGTTTGATCTGTAGTCTTCACTATGGTGAGTCTTTGTGGGAAGACATGACCTGCTGAATCTCAGCGCTCTGTATCTCAGAAGCTTAGCCTAGAAAAGCACGTGTGAGATAAGCCTGTGTGAGCTCGTGCTCTGGATTTAAACCCCTCTGAATACAGCCAGTAGCACAGAACACAGCAGGGCTCAAAAGAGCGTGAGTTAGCACACAAGGCTTTGTACATGTGAGGGAATGCTTGCTTTGTACCATTGAGCTGGGGTAGTTATTTCAAATCATTATCATAGTGAGAACTGACTAAGACAGGGGGGTTAGCAAAGTCTTGTGAGAACTCTTGTTGAGGAACCATAAGTTGAATTGACACAAGTTATTAGAGCTTCCTGTATCCAGAGTACTGTTTCAGCTACTGGATTAGAAAGAAAGAATGGCAGCATGGATGCAATAACAGAATAGGACAAGGATCTGCCTTCTGAGATGTGTCTCTGTATCCATGGATAGCAGATCTTCTACTTCTGAGTATTGCCTTTAATAGTTTCGGCATATCAAAGAACAAACAATCTCTACCACTCACCATCCCTCTCTCTCTCTCTCTCTGTGTGTGTGTGTGTGTGCACATAGTCTTCAGAAAGTAGAACTGAATGTTCAAGTATATATTATATACTCTATATTGATGCATATACACACACACACACACACACACATATATATATATATAAACATATGCCTATGTGCACACATATACACACATGCATACACACACACACACACACACACACACACACACACACATATGGGGCAACAAAGACTCACTAGAGTAAGCTGGCCTTGAACTCACAATTTTCCTGTCTTCGTTAACCGAGTGCTGGAACTAAAGGCACACATGTGCTAGCAAACCTGGCTTACTATATTTTAAATTTACTTACTTGTTGAATTAAATAGGGATGCTTAAATGTAATATTTCTCTAATAATCAACCTGTGGAAGAAAAATTCACATGAAAATTAAAACATTAAAAATGTTTACTGTTTTAGCAGTGAAATGATTTCATAAAACACTTTCTGTCCATCTGGGCATGATAATCAGAGCTACATAAGTGAGACCCTGTCTTAAAGCAAACACACACACACTCACACCCACACAGAAAGATACTCAAGTTATCTTCCTGGGTTTTCAATTTCACCTTCTGAAGACAGTGCCTTTGTTGCTGACCCATAATCAGCTGTAGTTTGTAGTACTTAGGGTTTCAAAAGTGAAGGACATTTATGTACATGCCATGGTACTCAGATGTGCACACCAGTGACGATTTTGAGATCATCTAATTACACTGACAACTGAGAAGCTACTCATGAAGGTGAATTATACCCAGTTCTGAATGGACCAGTGTAATCAGTGCTGATCTGTCAAGCAGTGCTGAGGACTTCAGCGAGAGGACAGGGAGACCCAGGTCCCTGCATACAGGTTTAGGACTTTATAATTTGTCCTTCAATGGATGAGAACTAGAAATCACAATTGAGATTAAAAAACAAAAGATGACTTTTTGCACTAGTATAAAGATCTGAGTTATAGTCCCCAGCACACATGAAAAAAAACAGAGTATGGTGGCGTGGGTCTATAATTTGAGCTCAGGAAAAGCAAAGATAGGAAGCTCCAGAGAGCTCAATGGCCAGCTAGTGTTGTTAACTGGTAAGCTCCAGACTCAGTCTCAAAGCTAAGGGGAGGCCAGGAGAGAAAGACACATGCTATTGACCTATAGCCTCAACACATTTGCACACATGTGCAAAAATATATACATATATGAACATGCACATCTACTATACACACAAATAAATATAAAAACAGAAGAATTTGAAGAATGTGGCTGTGGATGTAGATTAGTATTGGAGAACTTGTCTAGCATATTGTATGAGCATGGAAAACAAAGTTTTGGAGAATAAAAGAACACCACTCCCACCCCCAATCAATGCATAATAATTCAAGGCAATGAAGGACAGTTTAAAAATTAAAAGCAACTAAATTTTGACTTAAAAAATTCACTAAAACAAATTTAATGTCAGAGAGGCTTAATTGTTAAGGCTTTGGTTCAATTCCCAGTCCTGATTAATTGTTATTTTATAATAATGTACAAGCTTACCATACTTCCATATACCCCCACTTTCATCTGAAAAATGGAGTTATCAATAACTCTTATCTCCTCCCATAGAATTGCTATATAGACTGATAGGAAAAATATATATGGTTGGATTATTCTACACATACTTCACTCACAGAATGTGGTCTGTGGATGGCAGATACTATTGCCATCAAAATTACTACTTGCTGCTGATATGGCATCAGGAAAAAGATCTTGGCATTAGAATCAATGATAGAGAGGAATTAGAGCAGCTGGGCTGCAGTGTCTGCAGAGGGAAACATGGTCGCCCCACGAGGTATACTCCGTTCTCTCCCATTGCCCAGCTTCATGATTTGGCTGCTCTGCACATGTGTTGGGCATGGCTGTGGTGGTGATGAGTCACCCAGAGCAGGACACAGCAGATAAGGAGGCCTCGCTCCTGAGGCAGCTTCAGGAACAGTGGTTCTTTCACCATTAGGAGCATCTTGGTAGGGAGGGGTGAAGCCACTTCCCATCGTCATAGCTACTGAACCATTATGATTACTGGCTCAATTTCACCAACAAGGAAAGAACCTAAGTTCAGGCCAGGGAGGCTGTCCACAGGGCTGGTGTCACACAGCACATTGCTTCTTCAAGTCACTCTCATGTGTCAGCACCATGCTGCAGCAGGGGGACACCAGCTGACACTCATCTAATCTGAACTATCCCTGGGAATCACTTTCCTCGAGAACTGCCAACTAAAGACATTGGCTAGGAGCAAAACGGGAGAAAGTGAATAAAGTATGAGTGCTCATGGAGAGCATCAGACTTCCCGAGAAAGGAACACACCTTTGTGTGCAGCAGAGCTGAATAGACCCTTTTACATTTGTGAATGTGTGTGTGTGTGGGGTGGGGGGGAGTACTCATGTGTCATAATGCACACATGGACATCAGAGGACAATTTTTTTTCAGATTTATTTTTTAATTGTGTGTGTGTGTGTGTGTGTGTGTGTGTGTGTGTGTGTGTGCATATGTGCATGTGTGCCCCCATGTGAGTGCAGGTGCCTGTGGAGGCTACAAGGAAGGGTCAGATTCCCTGGTGCTGGAGTTATAGGGAGTTGTGAGCCATGTGGGTGCTGGGAACTGAAGTCAGGGTCTCTGAAAGTACGTTCTCTTAACAGTGAGCTGCTTCTCCAGCCTACAGAGGACAACCTTTGGAAGTCACTTCTCCCCTTCTGCCATGGAATCTGGGCATTAAATTCAAGTTGTCAGGTTTGCACACACAAGCTTTACCTACTGAGCCATCTTACTGGGCCCCAAACTCTTTTGACATCCTCAAGTAACAATTTTCCCATAGCCTGATCCTCATTCCCACCCTTAACCCAAATTTCACTTCCATCCCTGACCTCACCGTTGTCCTAGCCATCCAAGACCACACTGAAGTCTGTCTGTGACCTTTTTACAACCTCTGTACCCTAACATCAGATTCCATGACCATATTCCTACACAGGAATCTTTTTTGTGTGTTCTTTTCATTTGCCGTCAGCCTGGGCCAGATCTTACTTCATCATAGCACACTGCCAGCATAGTCACTGTCGTCTGTGTTTTCATTCAGTCCATCCAAATCCTCAGCACCGCATCATACTTTCTCAAACATTGTTTTATTTTGCCACATCTTTCCCAATGGACTCATTGTTCCCAATATCTTGCTTTCTGTTGTATGAAGTCTGGACCTTTCTTCATGACTTCCTTGGTACTACACCATGGCCCAAACATCACGCTAGCTTTGCTTTACTTTTCAAATTGCACAGCCACCCTGCTGCCTCCATGTCCCTCCCAATGAATCCAAACTGAAGATCCAAGTAAGAAGTTTTCCTTTCATGCCATTATCTTGGCCATCCTAATACATCACATTTTACCTACAAGAAAATACAGGGAACAGACACATGCTTGCATTGCTGAGACCGCTGATGAGGTCCCAGGGTGATATGGGAAGGAGGGTTTGGGCTTGACATTCCATCCATCCCTACTACATATTTATGAGACATCTTGAGAGATTATGAAGGAAAAGGAATACCGTATCTGCCACAAACTATTTTCAACCAATAAGGAGATGAAAAGACAAGTCTTCGCCATAATACAGTGCAGAGTAAGGAAAGAGATGCAAAAGGGCTTCATTCTTTTATAGCAGGTATGGAACTCCAGGAGGCGGGCATGAGAAACTATTACCTTCATTTTCCAGATGATAAAACTTGCTTACCTTCCTGAGAGTGCAAGAGGCTAGTTTATTGTTACAGAGCTAATCATTAGCAGATTGGGGTCTGCTAGCTGGGTGATCTTTTTAATGTGTGGCTCTGACTACAGCCAGCGGGGCCATGGCCCACGCGGAAAAGCAGTGAAGCATGCTTGGGAACAGTGGTGAATGGGTTTGGGGCTGAGAGGCCTCCCTGGCAAGTGGCATTTGCCTCGGGAATGAAAGACTCCAAGAGATTTCGATCAGGAAAGAAAGTAGAGGAGGAAAGGCTACTCTGAAAATAAACAGACAGGTGAACAAAGTTACAGACCCCACACAAGGAGCAGGCAAAGTGCAAGATTGCTTGCTGAGTGGAGATGCCTCCCTCTTCCCCCTCTGAAAAGCTGAGATAAAGGAGGAGGTGAGGCCTGAGTGTTCCCTCTCTGATAAGCAAGCTCCACCCAGAGGCCAACAGCACACATTTGGGGACAGAGGAGTAGACTGGAAGGGGTGCCCCTTCTCCAGGGCCACAGGGGCTGGAGTAGGGGCCAAAGGGATGCCATTTCCAGTAAGCTGGCTTTAGATACAGCACCTGGAGCAGAACCAGGGAGGATTCTGGGAGCCAGAGAGAAGCAGAGACAGATGGCAAGTGTCCTGGAGAAACATCCAGCTTCTGGAGCCAGAGCCTAGGGTGGGGGTTAGGGTGGCTTTGTGCAAATATCTTGTCCCCTCAACACACACTGGGGAGGAGGGAATATGAAGCTCTCAGAATAGAAAAAGGGAAAGGCAAGGCCAGTGATGAGCGCAAGGAGGTGGGGAAGTTGAACACCCGGGGAAGGGGTTCGTTCTGGGGACTTTCTTGAGACAAAAATGTGAGGAGGGTGAGTGTCAGTGTGGCTTGACAAATCTGTCTTTGACACGTCCTTCTTTTCCAAACCAGCTTCTCTCTCCCCTCGATCCTCCACTCACATCGGGAGGAGAAGGACAGAAGTGCGGAAAGGCTCATGGAAGAGAGCCAGGACAGTAGAATGGGACCTCCCTGGAGCCAGGAGGTAAGTGGCCTCTGCTGTGACCCTGGAGTCATCTCTTCTATCTCTAAAGTCCTACAGACCCTGTTTGATTCCGTTTTTTCACAGAACTGCTGTCTCATGTACTAGAGGTCTAAAGAAAGCTGGATCTTAGAGAGAATAAGCAGAATTACCCCTATACAAAGGGACACTAACATTACCCCCTCTCCCCCAGTTCTCATCATCTTATCTTCTCTGTCCCTCCCAGACGTGTCTTATTTGTTTTCGCCCACTAGAGTTCTCCAGAAGAGGGGCTTCCCACCGAATGGAGCAGACCGTGGACAAGAGGCAGACGGGTGCTGATAGCTGGCCTGCTCTGTGGCCTGCTCCTCGGTTCCTCTGTGCTCTGGGTGTACATCTTCCGGAACTGTGGTCCTCGTAAGGAAGATTCTGAAACACCCCTGCCCTAGGCAGCCCTCCTCATATGCCCTGGCCCTGACTCCTGAGGCTCCTGCCCCATGACTTCCTTGCCCCTATCCTCATGGTTCCTGAGAATCTAGAAGCTTTCACCCTGAATCCCACAGCAGGCCCCGGGCAGACCATTTCCTTAACTCTCCTTTGTTCCTCACTAGAAGTCCTTTGCCAGCCCCTTGGGGGAGCCCTTGTTCAGGTCGCTCTTCTTTCCTAGCTCTGAGCTTTTGTTTCACAGGCCACTGTGAGACACCTGTGTGTTTGGATCTCTTGGCCCATTACCTGGCCTCTGGAAACAGCAGTGTAGACCCCTGCACTGACTTTTTCAGATTTGTCTGTGAAAAAGCCAATGGGACCAGCGACTCTTTGCAGGCTCTTACAGAAGAGAACAAGAGCCAGCTGTGGAGACTGTTGGGTGAGGACACAGGATGGCAGACTCTCTGGGCAAGCAGACAACTGAGTCTCAAGTGATCTTGATAGCTCTAAATTCTGCAAAACCTCCGGCTTGCTCCTCCACATCTACCCAACATTCTCCTTTTCTCCCATCCCACTTAGTCTTTATCTTTTTGTTTCTTCTACCTCTTTTCTTTCTTGCTTCTCTTTCCGTGTTTCCTCTCTGGTCCTCCTTTTTTTGTCTTCACTCCATCTTTCTGCTCTAATCCTGCGGTCAAGCTGAGCTGTTAAAAACTGAGAACTCTCCTCACTTCACTCAGCTTGATCCTCTTCTTGGCGGCTGTGGGGAAGTTTCCTGAACATCTCTATAAAGTTCCCATCTCCTGTTTGTCCCTGTACCAGTATCCACTCATTCAATATCCCCATGTTTCCTTTCTAGAGACCCCAGGGTCTTGGCACCTAGGATCTGGGGAGGAGAAAGCCTTCCAATTTTATAACTCCTGCATGGACACAGATGCCATTGAAGCTGAAGGAGTAGGTCCCCTCCAACAAATTATTGAAGAGGTGAGAAAAATTGGGGTGTCAATGTTTCTGAGTAATTCACATGACCAGTGAGTGCTTGAGGGCTTGCCATGATTTTCTAGAACGCAGGTCTCTTTCTTAGGGATTCCAAGTTCTTGGAGGGAGACAGACAGACCTGGAAATACTTTCTGAAGCATTGAGACTTGGAGTAAAAGTAGAGAAAGAAGTAGAAGCCTAGAGGGAACAAAGGGCTCAGAAACCAGGAGCTCGTGGCTGTGGGGAAAGGAAAGATGAACATATTTGGGGCTAGCTCTCACAGGTTCCTAAATTCAGTTCTGTCTCTTTTCTTCCAAGCTTGGAGGCTGGCACATCTCTGGCAACTGGACTTCCTTAGACTTTAACCGAACTCTGAGGCTTCTGATGAGTCAGTATGGCCACTTCCCATTCTTCAGGGCCTATCTGCGACCTCATCCAACCCCTCCACACACACCAGTTATTCAGGTGAGGGATAAACTGACAAAACCACAGTTACACCTGAGCCTGTCTCTAACTCCAGGCTATCATAGCTTAGAAAAGAGATTTCAGGCTGGGAGATAAGACATCTGTGCAAAGTAGAGAACAGCCCTATCTTAAGGGGAAATTAGTACTACACGGATCAGGTGAGACTGGGAAAAGGTGTTGCAGGCTGGCTCTGAGAAGAGTGGAGTACTTTCAGACTTCTTTATTGTAAATAAGAATTTTTGTGGGACCTCTTCACTAGTTCTCCAGAACTGCCTTTCTCTTATTTACTCTTTATTTTCCCCTACGGCACCTTTCTAAATTTAAGAGATAAGAGCCTGTCATTTTAATCGATCACCCAGTCATCAAGATATGGCCCCTAACCTTCAGCAAAGCATTGCAAGTTTGTGATCTGACCCCTACACTTATCTCCTGTTAAGTTCCGTCTTCCCGTTATACTCTACGCTCTGCTGACTCACATGTAGTGTCAAAAATATTCCTCTTCTCTTTGCATATGCTCCTTTCTTGCCTGTAACAATGCTAGAAGGCTCCTACATGTTTCAGATGTTAGCTTGGAGAGCCTCCTCTTTCAATAAGTCTTTCCCAACTCACTTGTTACGATTTGGGTAAAGTCCCTCTGTCACCCGTTAAATGCTCTCAGCATCGACTACTCTGAAACAGAGTGTGGCCTCAACAGACTAGAGTTCTTCTCAGCAACCAGTGGCCATACTAGGTGTTTGTTTCATTTGTAAATAAGTAAATGACGGAGCTATTACTGCTGTGGTAAGCACTGCAGTGGTCTATAATTGTCACTGAATCCCACAGCTTTGTACAAGGTGATTATTCAAGAATTCATGGCAATCATTGTAAGGTATTCCAAGATTCTGCTTTAACATGTGGATTTGTGCATCTAACTTTTATGGTTTGGTGGGATTAGTTAAGATCTGAAATGATTAAGGACAGATTTAGAGAGGAGGATGTCAACAGAGTCTTGGGGTATAGCTAATTATTCAGGAGAAGAATGAAACTAAAAGACACCATCAAAGGGTTACAGGAAATTTCTGAGCCAAAGGAAGTATTTGGAGTGGTGGGGCTTCTGCACAAGGTCAATGAGAAACTGGCCTGGAGATTGGGTGTGAATGAAAATATGAGATTCAGCCAGAAATTATTGTTGGCCCAGCCAAGAAGAATGAATAACTATTAGCATATGGTAAAAAGAGGAGCTTCTGAATTCTTTCAGATATCACCATGGATTTGTGTAGAGCTCAAGAATAACCAGCTTTGCAGGCAACCTGAAGAAGCTGAGGATTCTAACTGAACATATTTGAGTTTGGTGAATAACAGCAAAAACGAAAAATAAGAGCTGAGCATGAGAACATGGTCAGTTTCAAGACATTGTAAACGGTCCCAGAGACTTTCCAAGGTTGACAATAACGGGAGGTGATGCAGAAACTACTGAGTCATGGAATCAGTCCCCAGTCTGGATAGTCTCTTGAGTGAGCTTAGGGAGAAGGAATAGACTGCAGAGGAGCCCATGGGATGCTTAAGCAGGAGGAGTGGACAAGTGCAAGCGATCATGGAGGTAGAAGATGGACCACCATGTGTGGGATCAGAAGGCAAAAGGGAGGAACTACTGAAAGGAACTATGAATTCCAGATATTCTCTCACATACAGGGTAGAGAACTGGAAGATGCCATTGAAAACGTGCAGCTAGTCACAAAATTTTTTTCTAAGACTAGACAGAGATTGTAGCTGGAGTTCAGGAGGACAGTAAAAAAATTGTAACAATAGGCAAAGATGCTTTCTCCTCTCTAAACTTGGGACATAAAATGCAATAAAAGGGTCAACTAAAAGATTATTTTCAAGATGGAGGAAAAGTGTGGAGGTCAGAGAGGAGTGGGACATTGAAATTAGAAGAGAGGAAGGAGTGCATGACCACAAATAATCTGCGAATCAAAGAACAATGGGGCCTGGGCACTTGACTGGAGTGCAAAGTTGGACAGATCACCTACATATAGTATTAATATAAACCTGAATACTTTTAAAAATATAAATTAATGCAAAATCTATGTGAACAAACTGTCAAGTTTTCAATTCTAAATATAATTTCTTTCAAAAATGATCAAAACTATTATGGTTCTTTGAAAAACAATTCTATTTACAAATAGAATAAAATAGTGTATGGAATTCGGTGCAAGGGGCCGAATCCAAGGCCGCATCTGTGATAAGCAAGTACTGTAGAACCATGCTTCAAGCTCCTAACATTAGAGAATTTATCTTTAAAAATTCATGATAAGGAAAGTTATGATGTTTTATTCATGATGGATTTTCTGCATTAATTTTGTTTTAAAAGCATGTATTAAAATGTGCATCTTGTTACTGAATTTGAGTACTTCTTAATTAGTGCACCTGACATGGGTGTCTCACATCCTGACTCTAGATCTACACTGGCACAAAGAGTAGCTTCCTCCAAACAAATCTGTGTGTTCCTCAGTTGCTGAGAAGCTCAAAGTTTGCATGCATAGACTTTCCCCATCCCCATAGTCCCTGTCTTTCTTTGTATAGTCTTTCCTCTCTCTCATTTCTTTATTCTCATTTCCCCATCTTCCGTGGTACCTCCCCCACCTTCCCACGCCTTCCCTCTACATCCCCTATGCTCCTACTTCTCTCCAGTCTCTCTTGTATCCAGATAGACCAGCCGGAGTTTGACATTCTTCTCCAGAAAGAGCAGGAACAGAAAATCTATGCCCAGGTAAGATTCCACACAACACACCCGCTCTGCTGCCAGGCAAAAGGCTGCTTCTAGCTTCTAAAACTAAGTTTGCTGTCTTCTAGATCCTGCGGGAACAGCTGACTTACCTGAATCGCCTGGGAACTTTGCTGGGAGGTGATCCACAGAAAGTGCAACAACACGCTGCCTGGTTCATCTCCTTTACCTCACGGCTCTTCCAGTTTCTGAGGCCTCTAGAGCAGCAGCAGGTCGAAGACAAGCTCTTCCATGTGGTTACTATTGATGAACTGCAGGTGCCTAGAACTGAGGGCCTTAGGGCTTGGTGCTTGATGGTTTCTCAAAACCTTTCTCTGTTTTATTTTCTTCCTCCTTGTACCCTGAATTTTTTTACTTAAAAAAATGCATGTGTTTATTGATTGATTGATTGATTGATTATGTGGAATGCTGGGCATGAATGTGTCAAGGTGTGAATATGGAAGCCAGATAACAATTTTCAGGAGTTAGATTCTTGCCTTCCATCATATGGGCTGGAGAGACTGAACTCAGGTGGTCAGGCCTGGTGACAATGCCTTTGACCACTGAACCCTCTTGCTGGCCCCTTACCCCTTTCATTTCCATTCTTCCATAGCTCCAGTTATGGGGAAATCCTCCAATCCTTCCCCATTCCCTCTCCATCCTGTGCCTTTCGTTGTCCTTTCCTTCTCTTCAAACTTGTGTCCTTTCTCTCAGGAAATGGCCCCTGCCATCGACTGGCTGTCCTGCTTACAAGCCACATTCACACCGATGTCCTTGAGTCCTGCCCAGACCCTTGTGGTCCGTGACCTAGACTACTTGAGAAACATGTCACAACTGGTAGAAGAGGAGCTGCTGGCAAACAGGTTTGCCCAGGTGGAGCTGGACAGATATTGAGCATGGAAGGAGAGTGAGGTCACATAGGTGTCGGGGACACCTTGAGTGAGAGGCACCAGCCACAGAGGGGGGCAGAGAAGGGTAGAGTGGGTAGCATCAAAGTAGACATAAAAACCAAGAATTATGTAAGGCTTTGGGGTGTGAGGACCACGTGACACTTGAAATGAAGGATGTAGGGGTGAAACAAGATGAGGTGTCTACCAGGAATTTAACATCCACCTTTAAGAAACTCCTGCACTCTAGGTAATGCCCGAAAGCCCAACTTTGAAAGGCACAAACCCAAGCCCTTCTGTATAGCATCTCAGGGGTGATATTGTCTAGAAATCCTTTATAGGGGAGGCAAAGCAGCAATCATGTGGCTTCTGCAGTTTTATAAGTGTGCCTGAAAAGACAGCTTCTGGCAGGACCAAGGCAAGCTCAACCCAGCTTTGCTGTACTTAGCCATCTATCTTCAGATGAGCTGAGGTTTCCTGGATGTGGAAATAGATAAATCAAGTCCTTCTCTCCCTGTAATTCCAGAAGGCAACTTCTGAACTCTCCTCTTCTGTCACCCCCAAAGCCAAATCAAGAAAGACTGTTCTTGATGTTTGGGGATATATGGCAGTTGGTCTTTGTAAATATAGAGGACAGGGCTGCATACAGGTATACCAAGGTGATTTACTGAAGGGATTCTTCATTGGGGCATGTTGAGGAGCACTGGTTTTAGGTTGAGAATTTTTTCTCCACAGGGACCTGATACAGAGCTACATGATCTTGGGGCTGGTGGATACCCTTTCCCCAGCCCTGGACAGTAAATTCAGGGAAGCACGCAGAGAACTGAGACAGAAACTATGGGAACTGAAAGAGCGACCACCCCTGGTAAGGAGAGAGGGTGATGGACTTTCTATATTGGGGAAAATATTGATGTATTTCCAGAGGTAAAAAGGCACAGGAAGAGAATTCCCACTATGTGGAATTAGTCAGGATTGGAAGACAGAGTCTCTCTTTAGAACCAAGATACCATCTGGCTACTTCCGTGGCATTTTGCTGAACATTGGAATTTCAATACAAAAGTGAAATAAAGAAGGACAATTCCTTTGCCATAACTCGTGAACAATGTGCTGTTTTCCTCATCTCCTGAGCTCTATGGTTTGAAGACCTGGACCTAAAGTTTAAGATATATTGTGTTTAATGGTATTTGGCACACAGTAACCACTTAGAAGATTCCATGTTTGGTTTCTAAATGTATATCAAAGAGTTCATCTTTATTTCAGTGAGATTTTATTTTCTTTTACCTTATTTTGGTTACAAACGAACTTGGTTGGTCAGATCTTCCCATATCTGAGGAGAAAGGTGTACAGGAAGTGTGTAGAACCAATCAACCAGTTAGATAAGTTATCTGAGAGGCACAGATCTGCCCTCAGAGAGTTCCTTGACATTCTATGTCACATCATTTCAAATGCAAGTGGAGATGTCTAGAGCATTGGGTACATCCTTACCTCAGTGAAGGTCTCAGTTTACAGTCTTGAGGGAAAATAACCATTCTTCTTGTTAATTTGTAGGCCATTTCTCTACTTCAAAAAAGTCCTTCAAAATATTTGTTGAATTCTGGGGAGATGGCTCAGTAGCTAAAATGCTTGCCACTCAAGGTTGAGGATTTGAGTTTGAATACCCAGTTTGATGTAAATTGCAGTAGTGGTGTCTATAATCCCAGTGTTTCTGTGGCAAGATGGGATGGAGACAGGCAAACCCCTGGACATTCAGGGCCTGGTGGTCTGGTGTATACAATGGCAAAACAAAGAAACCCAGTCTCAAACAAAGTGGAAAATTTGGGATTGGCACCTAAGGTTGTCTTCTGAACTCTACTCATGCATGGGTAATTAATGCATATTCTCTCTCTCTCTCTCTCTCTCTCTCTCTCTCTCTCTCCTTAAATTTATAAAGGGAAAATGTTCTCATAGAGACTGAAATGTAGCTGTTGATTGTTTATGGTTTATGAAAGCTAGATAATTTCCTTTATTGGCTTAATCCTCAGTTTTTTTATGAGGTAACATAAATACCATTATATGTTTTTATTTTTTTTTTAAGACAGACTCTTACAGTTCTGGCTGTTCTGGAACTCACTCTGTAGACCAGGTTGGTCTTAAACTCACAGAGATTTGCTTACCTCTGCCTCCCAAGTACTGGGATTAAAGACGTAACAATACACCCAGTTCATTTTATGTTTAGAGATGAATCATTGACTCTGAGGGAACCCGACTATAGTAATAAGTTAGATCATCTCTGGCTGTCGGCTTCAAGGTTAGTTTGCTTCTTCAATGCCTTAGACCATTTTCCTTTAGGACAGTCACTCAGTGTGGGGCAGATTCACCAGAAGCCTATCTCTTGATCAGATGTAGTCGAGCATAACACCAAATGCAAACTTCCTGGCAAAAATAGCTTCCTGTAAATGCCAACACTGTGGCATTAGGTCATGTCTTGGAAGTTATAAACATGTCAACAGAGATTCATGCGTAAAGAATGTAGAAGGCTTACAAATCCTATAATCACCATACTTTCATTGGGGGTATATAACTGCAAAATATGTATCATGTTCTGCCAACACATAGTAATATGACAACCTTGGAGAAGCTACTTCGACTTTCTGAACAGTACAAAAAAATGACACAGTAATAATGTTGATAGCATCTGACTCTTAAGTTACTATCAGGCATCTGTGAACACCACTCACTAAAGATGATTATATTTAACCTTCCCAGAAATGCTCTGGAGTTTTTAGTTCCCATTTCTCAGATCAGAAACAGGTGTGAGAAAGACAAATAACTTCCCCAAGATTGCGTTGCTCTCAAATGAAGAAACAGGCTCCAAAACAAATCTGGTTGGCTCATGAAACTATGTTTTTAACACAATGGGCAGGATTGAGAAACATGTGGGTGCTATAGCATTGGGTTAGGAAACTCTTCTATAAAGGGCAAGACAGCTAAGTATATTTGGCTTTATGTTCCATATAGTTTATGTTGCTAACACTTGACTATCCTAGTGTCACAAAAGACAGAGCTGTGTTCCTAAAGAACGCAGTTTGGACAGTGCATAACTTTGGTGGTTCCTAAAGCAGGGTGATTGGAGAGGGTTTGTGTATCAGTAGGATCCTTTAGTAGCAGGTGAAACTGAAGCAACGTTTAAAAAAAAAAAAAAAAAAAAAAAACAAGACATTTCCTTGCCTTCTCTCACAGGAGTAATTCATGAAGCAGACTGGTTGAAAACTGGTCTAGTGTGTAGGGTCATCCTCATGCCTCTGGCTGAAAAGTAACAACGGGACTTTGCATGTAAGGCTGTGCCCAGTGCTACTGCTGAAGTTTACTCTTGGTAGTTGAGAACTGGATCAGCAAATAGGATAACATTGAGGTGGAAATCAGAGAGCAGAGGGGCTGGCAGGATGCTTGCTTTTCTTTTCATGAAATAAGACATTTATAGAATTTAATCTGATTTATATTTTAGAAGAACATGTTTCAAGATAAGCAATGGAATTTCCTGGTTTGTGTTTTAAGAAGTAAAATGGAGTCAGGGGCAATACCAGATTCTGGGTTTGATTTTTAGTTCCAGACAGTGATTATCAATTGAAGACCTCTGACTCCTCTGTGAAATTCTAATGTATGTCCTTAGTTTGAAATCCCAGTAAGTGTCATATCTGAACTATTTATATTCCACCTAACATCCAAATTTATTTAGACAATTAAAAAATTTGTTTAAACAAGTCATTTCAGTTACCTTGTTTCTTGGATCTTGGGTCATCTGCAATTTTACTCAATATTTCTTAAATCAGACTATTATTAATATCTTGTTAGCAAAGCATTAGGTCAGGCTTTATTTAGCTACAGATTCATCTATTCATTTATGTGATATTTTGTTGTTTTTCAATTTTTTTTGAGATAGGGTCTTACCACATCACCATGATGGCTTAGAACTTCTAATCCTCCTGCCTCGGCCCTTCCACTGTAGGATTACAGATGTGTGCCACCATTCATGGTATGTGGGGGTATGTGACAATATTTGTTGAGTACCTATTATTAAAAAGAATGCTTCTCTAGGCACCCATTTTGTAACAGTAAACTAAATAGACAAGCATCCCTGCCTTTGGGTATTCATAGTTCAGGAAAAAGAGAGATAATAAACTGTGTCTGCTGGGTGGTGTTAGGAAGAAAAGCAAAACATAAAATGAAGAAAAGGAATGCAAGAGAAAGAGCAGTTATGATTATCGGTAGGCAGGTCAGAAAAGGTCAAATTAGCTGCGAGTCATTCTCATGGCGTTTGGTTATGGTTCAACCAGACAAGAGTCCACTCACATTGCACCATCATTCTACATCTATTTCTTCATCTCATTTACCAGGACATGATTTGTGATTTAACCAGATCCTTTCCTGATAGTGAGATGATGTCACCAGAGTGGCAATAGAATTTAAAGAGTAGTGCTAATGGAATTCCAGTGGAATTTAGAATAAACAGTGTGATTTTAAGGACTTATGTCACCTGATCTTTAAATCTGAGAGGAAAGTAGAGAAGACATTGTTCTTGTTTGTACAACTGGTCTACCTGAAGTACCTGGATTTAAGTTAATAGCTCACATTGGTAAATGCTGGAAACTGTGTTTAAGGGCAATATTGTAGTGGTCTTTTAAGGACAAATTTAGTTTACAGACAGGTTTCATTGGCATTTGAAGTAATTTATGTTGAAAGATAAAGCAGGTGGCATTCTAATAGATATCCATGTGTGCATTTGTGTAAGCAAGCAGTCCTGGACCAACCTTCTTCAGTGATGCTGCTCATTTCTGATGGGTTCACTCTCCAGTTTAGTGCAGCGCATCTGTGTCTTGTGCTGCTGATATGCGACTCTGTTATGTTATCTCAGGGTCCTTATCTATGTTTTTAGAAGGCTCTTATCTGTGTGTGTAGCTCCTAGTCTGTCTTGTACCCCAGTTTAATGAGCCCTTCAAATAGATACATTTTTATTATTTTGGCATTTTTGGTCCTCGGTGACCCTAATCTGGCCTTTAACAGTTACACATTCTTTTCTGTGCCTTTAAAAAACACTCATTTAATAATTCATTTGAGAATTTTATCTAGAAGTCCTTACATACTCTTGCGATCTTTCTTGACTTCTATCATTTCCTTATATTATTATCATTCATGGTTTGTAGGAGATATATGCAACACTTTTCACTGCCCTGAAATGAATTTACTGAGGTTGATTATCTTACATTTGAAGTATTTCTTCCATCCTTTATATTCCAGAGATTTCTCCCTCCTCTGAGGTTGATTATCTTGCATTTGAAGTATTTCCTCCATCCTTTATATTCCAGAGATTTCTCCCTCCTCGATTTTAACATTCTCTGAAACACTGTAGTACCCTTCCCTGTCTAGAGAGACAGCTAGGACTCTAGTCTGAGTGATGTTTATTTTACTTAGCATTTTGCTTTCACCTCTTCTAGCAGTAAACATTGTATCACCTAAAAGCCCAGATTTACTGATCTATTCTGCAATATAATACACACATTTTGAGACTGGGCATGGATTGTGTAGAGAAAAGGAGTTTCTCTCTTCAGTTTACAGTTTAGAAATGGGAGTCTGGGAGGAAGGAGTGTGTGGTGCAACTCCCGGGCCATTTCTGTGGTGGGTGGGGCCCAGGTGAGTCACTCAGCATTAGATACTTCTTCTCTCCTCCACAGGAGTCTTTTAATCCTCAGAGAGATACCTCTCAAGGGCCTTGCTTTCATACCAATAGACAACAAGCATGGGCCCTGAGGGAGAAGGGAAGCCTCTCTCTGCTGAGTAACAGTGGATATTGCCAGATAAAATGATAAATGAAAATCTCTCTCTCTCTCTCTCTCTCTCTCTCTCTCTCTCTCTCTCTCCCTCTCTCCCTCTCTCCCCCCTCTGTTGTGTGTGCTATTGTCTTCTACATGTGTAGTATATGCATACATGTATTGTATATGTACTTGTGTGTGCATATAGAGGTCTGAGTTGACATCAGGTATTGTTCTTTTATCCATCTCCACCTTTAGTTTTTGAGGTAGTATCTCTCACTGAACCTAAATTTCACTGATTAAGATAGACTGGATGGCAGCCAATCAGTTTCGGGAGTCTGTTTTTCTCATTTCCACCCTAGGCATGAGCCTCCATACCTCACTATTTATGTGGGTTCTGAGGTCCTGGAATCAAGTCCTTATATTTGTGTAGTTGGCACTCTAACACTTGAGTCATCTCCCCATTCCTGGGAAACAAAAATTTAAAACACCATCAAAGGGAATAAATATCCTGCGAGATGAAGGTCTATGAAAGACTGGTGTTGAGATGTGATGAAAACAGAAGCCTGAGCAGGTCTCACTCACTCCAGTATGTTTTTGCAGCCAGCCTACCCACGATGGATGAAGTGTGTGGAAGACACAGGAGACTTCTTTGAGCCTACCCTGGCAGCTCTGTTTGTTCGGGAAGCCTTTGGCCCCAGCATCCAAAGTGCTGTATGTGAGAGCTTTTCCCATGTGCAGCCCTCCACCCTTCCCACTCAACACACTTTGCCCTAATTCTATGGAGTGTACCCTTCTCTGTGGTGTGCAAGGCAGGAATCAGGCAGAAAAGAAATTCAACTAAGAAGGAACCCAGAGAGCTGTCCAGTCTCTTGGGCAAGTCCAGTTTAGCCACAGGACACAAGTATTCACAACATGAATTAACTTGAACACCTCACTGGACTTTCCTGGTATTGTGTTTCTTCAACCATAAAAAGTAGGGGCGGGGGAAATCAAACTCCTTGACTTTTAAGGCTCCTCCCTGTTTGTCTAGGAGTTTCGAACAACACATGATAGACTATGAGATCAGGATGATGTAATCTCATAGAGGGCAAATGAGTAACTTCTGAACAAGAGGGGGACTTGGTGAGAAGGGGACTCAAGCATTTTATGTGTAATATTTTTTAATTGAAATCATTTTCCTGATTTAATAGGAGAGGGAAATGAGCCAAGGGTAGTGGAACAAGGTGCTTAATGTCATGGAGATCCCAGGTAGCAGTCGGGATTTGAGCTCAGTCAGTCTGAAGCCAGTCATTTTGGAGATTGTCACCCAGTTCCTTCCACCAAGAAAGAACGTGCATAAGAACAGTGAGCATTTGAGAAATGAGGTGTATGGGTCCAGCTGTGGGCCTATAAAGACACCAATCTGCTGAGAAGCCAAGGAATGCAGAAGATAGGAAATATGTCTTCAGTGGGAGAGTATGAACACAAAGGCTCCAAAAGCAGAGGCAGAAACAGTAGCTTCCCATGCCCTTTGCTTTCTGAGAAAGTTGTCTGTCCCCAAAAGAAAGTACCCATCAATCTCAGATAACCCAATGGCAAGGTACTGTTATTATGGCTCCTTTTGGGGGACAATCAACTCATTATCCTCTATGTGCTTGGCACTGCCTTTGTGGCCCCACAGACCTTCAGGCCCTGGGTATTTGTCATACTCTGGGAAACAGACCCTATTGTGAGCTCTTTCACATTCTCTGCTAGCTTCTGGAGCCCAGTAGGCTCTTTAGGGCCAAGATCTCTTCACAAGCTGCAGCAAGACCAGGGCTCAGACTGGTCCTAATACCGTTTTCCTTTTCCTGACCGCATCCCCACAGGCCATGGAATTATTTGCTGAGATCAAGGATGCTGTCATCCTACGCCTCAAAAAACTTTCCTGGTTAAGTGAGGAGACCCTGAAAGATGCCCTGAACAAGGTAAGAACAGGAGTCCAGGCCAGTTTGAGACTGTTTAAGAGACAGTTGATCACTGGATCAAGAAATGGGAATGGAGGACAAGAAAAGGGCACAGAGCATATATGTGGGTGACAGCGTTAATGGCTCTTGGGGGTTTCTGAAGGAATGTTGGATGCTTACAAACTTTTGTGTCTCTTTCCAGCTCACCAAACTTCAGGTGGAGATGGGGGCCCCAAAACAGGCCTTGAAGCCAGGTCTGGCCAAAGAGGAATATAGTGATGTGAGTCTTGTTTCTTTCATTGTCCTTATATCCTTAACTTCCGACTTCCTGACCCAGCTGAGTCTGAAAAGCAATCCATTTTCTATGGGAAATTCTGAGCCAACCTCTTCTTGGCCCTGGGGCTGGAGGGATCTTACAGGCAAAACACTGGAGCATTCTAGGGCTGTTATGTGTACATGCATGCGTGCACACACATGCATCCTGTAATGTGTCTATGTTTATCTGCACGATGATGCGTGTAAACTTTGTACCAACATGAGGTGGTAGCACAGGGTGGTTTCTGCTGCAGTATGGTTGCATATATGTCAGGGCTTCCATGTTCAGGTTTCCATGTGCCCAGCTCCATCCATTTGTATTCACGTCAGTGCATCTAAATGATCTGCTGCCTTGTTCCCAGATACAGCTTGGTCCCAGTTTCCTTCGGTCTTTCCTGAGCTGTGTCCGATCCCTCCAGGGCAGGAAAGTCCGGCACTTCTTGCAGCCTTTTCCCCACCACAGGTATGAGAACAGACACTCCATCCCAGAGATGGGCTTAGAACAGTGACAACAGTCACAGAGCCCATGACAATGGTTGGGAGAGACAGTAAATGACGGAACTGTGCTTGCATGTACTCTTCACACAGGTGGACGGGATCTCCCTGGGGAGTCCATGCCTACTATTCAGTATCTGACCACGTGGTGGTCTTCCCAGCTGGCCTTCTCCAGCCTCCATTCTTCCACCCTGGCTACCCCAGGTATGGACCATTCTCTGAAGGTGAGTCTTTTGGTGGGGGATCTCAAGAGGGGTTAATAGCTATTAGGATGGATGAGACTTAGAGCTGGAAAATTGGCATAAATACTTTTGAAGGATTCTGGAAGTACAGTGAGACTTTTTCTCTCTAGAGCCGTGAACTTTGGCGCTGCTGGCAGCATCATGGCCCATGAGCTGTTGCGTATCTTCTACCAGCTCTGTGAGTGATGAGTCATTGGGAGGCAAGGTCACAGGGATCACTAGGGAGGATATCAAAGGAGGCCTGGGGAAAGGGGAGGGTTATTCAAAGGCTTCAGGAGGGACAGTCTGAGAACTGTTCTGTGTTCCTGGGAGCCAGGTCAGTCTGTGGTATCCCTTATGGTCCAGTGATCTTCACCACCTCATTCTCTTCTTCCATTTTCAACAGTACTCCCTGGGGGCTGCCCAGCCTGTGACACCCATGTCCTACAGGAAGCACTTCTATGCCTGGAGCACCATTATGCTGCCTTCCCTTTACCCAACATGTCCCCCTTCAATGGTTCCCACACACTCCTGGAAAATGCTGGAGATATAGGAGGCCTGGCCATTGCATTTCAGGTGTGCCAAGGTCCCTGTCCTTCTGTTTTCCTTCTACTATCCCCCAGGAAAACATAGTTGCATAGCTTTCTGCCCTTCACATTCCCACTGAACAGATGACAACTTGGAACCCCCTTCCTACCCTGTAGACCCCCCACCTACTAGAACAACTGTAGGTCTTCTGGTAAGTAGCCTTTTTTCTTGCCTCAGACAAGTACATCAGTATACATTTAGATAAGAAGGCTTAGAAACTTGTTAAGGTACTATGCTATATATCTGGGATCTGACGTCTAAATGCCTATAGATCTAAAGCCTGAAAGAAATTTCTCTCCCATACCCACATCTAGGCATACAGCAAGAGGATAGTAGAGCACCGTGGGGAGATGACCCTGCCCAACCAGGACCTCAGCCCCTATCAACTCTTCTTCCGCAGCTATGCCCAGGTGAACAGCTACCATTTCTCTCTACACTTGCTTCATATCAGTTCAGGACCCCATCCCCAAGGCTGAAAGGATGTTTGCCCCATGCTACCCTGCTCCATACTCACAAGTCCACTGTCATGGATCCCCACTTTTAACATTTCTCATTTGCCCCTTTGGAACCATCCTTTAGTTGATTACAGGTTCTTTAATCAAATTCAGCAGCTGGCTCCCCACCCTATCCCCAAAAGAAAAAGACTCAACTTCCAAGTGCCTCCATAAGACAAACATGTTGTTTCCTTCTTTTCTCACACTTTAGAAATACAGACTATTTTAAAAGGAGCCAACAGCAGGCTGGACATATGACCACACTACTCAGAGACCTCAGTCCTGGGGTTAGTTCCAAACCAGTATCATTCCTTTTAGGACTTTATTTTCTGTCAACAGCATGGCCCACAATTTTTCAACATGTCAATGACTCCCTTATAGAACTCCATTAAACCCAACTTTAGTCCCTTATAAATGGTAGCATTATATAGTCAAGTTTCTTCCTACACAGCCAGTGCTGTATTGAATGATTTGCACATAAGTTCACCACGTGGTACCTGAGCACCCTACTCCTTCTTTTGTTCTCTATAGTGATCTCCTAGTCCTTGTATCCAACCTGTCCCTGTCACCCTATGAGACTTTCTCTCCTCCTTACCCTTCTTTGACTATCTTTCTCCTCAGGTGATGTGTAAGGAGCTGAGTTCACAAGACCCTCAGGACACTTACAGCCCTCCCAGCCTTCGAATCCATGGACCCCTCAGCAATACCCCAGCCTTTGCCAAACATTTTCATTGTCCACGTGGTACCCTTCTGAACCCCTCTGCCCGCTGCAAACTCTGGTAACTTGACTACCAAAGAGACTGAGATATACATGCATGGCATGTACCTGGTCCCATCCTTCAAGTCAGAACAAATGCCTTTCTTTTTTTTTTTTTTTTTTTTGTTGTTCTAAAATTAAAATCATGTATTTAGCTTTTGCTATCTTTTTCAGTGTGTGTGTGTGTGTGTGTGTGTGTGTGTGTGTGTACTGTGGCCATATGTGTGCTACAGCTCATATGTGGAGGTCAGAGGACAACGTTGGCTATCAGTCCTTGCCTTCTACCTTGTTTTGAGACAGGTGTATATGCCAGTGTGTATACCAGGCTGGCTGCTCCACCAGCTCATAGGGACTCTCCTGCCTCTACCTCCCATCTGTGTCTGTCACACTGTAGAGTGCTGAGGTTACTTATGTGATGACTGCATCTAGCTTTACGTGAGTTCTGGGGATCTAAACCCAGTTCCTTACACTCGTGCAGCAATTATTTACCCCAAGAGCCATCTTCCTGAGCCATTCGCTCATTTCTTCACACTTCTTTCCTGCTATGTTCTATTCCTAGAAGTCAGGAAGGGTAAGAGGGGCAAGTGGCAGGAAAAGCTTCATGGACACTGGAAAAGCAGTTGGTGAGCTGATGGGTCTGAAGGTCACTAAGTGGGCAAAAGGCCAGGCAATTCAACAGCACAGTGAGAGAAGAGAGCTTAAGTTGCAGAAAGTCACTCACAATTGTTTTCAGGATTTTATTGCTATTGCTACTTTATTGTCTCCTCCCTCTAAACTGCTGTTTCAGACAAAGCTTATGAGTAAGAAGAGTGTGGGTGGGTCTGGTGTCTTTGGCCCTGGGACGTGACATTCTGGGTTGGAGTGACACTTGGGTAGTGGCAACAAGAGTTGGGGAAACTGTGTTGCTGCACTCTAAGGCCAGGTGCTTCTCAAAACCAGGGAGCAGGGTGTGCATTCCGAGGAGGCATCTGGGAGAGGAGGTCAGTAAGCAATCACGAAGGGGAAGTAGACTTCAAACTCCTCATGCAGGACCCAGACAACTGCCTCCACCACAAAGTCTCTCATAAAAAAATCATGATGCTGGCCAGGTTGAAGCAGAAAGCTAGATCGAAGAGGTGGTCCCGGATAGTTGTTGCCTGGGCGATCGTGTCCTCTTGCTGGGCCATATCCATCACCTGCCACAGCTCACCCACTGAGGAAGCCACAAAGTGTTCTTCGAACTGCTCTTGGCCCTGGTCTGGAACATGAAAGAGGGGCAACCCCAATCTCACTCCTGGTCGGCACCAGAATGGGGAGGAGGTCAAGGATGGAAAGACAAGTGAAGGCCAATTGCCAGTCATAACATTGGCCTTGACTAGAAAGCAAACACCCTAACTAGAAGGCTTTTCAGATCTCACTTCAACCGTAGCTCCATCTCAAACACCCACAACCTTCCCTCCTCACACAGGTTCCCTCCTCCAAAGTGTTACACTGTTTGAGGAGTGAGGCACATCTTCAGGCCTGAAGGCAAAGACCTCCCTTCTTTAGGCAAGCACTCTTTTTACTTCCCCAGCAGCTTTGGACAGTTGCAGCTAGTCCATGCTGTAGCCTAAGAGTCTCTCTAAAGCCAGACATTTTTACCTGCAGCTATTATTACATAATTATGGTGATAGAGAACATAAGTTATCTCATGAAAACCAAACCCATCCCAGTTAATCCTGACTCAATCAGCCACTAGAGCCTGAATTCAACCCAAGCCTGCCTTTACTTCCACCCCGCTCCCCATACACCCTCTCTCTCCACTGCCTACCCGCAGAGACCAATTTCTCTCTCTGACTCCTGTCCTCATCCAGGCTGGCGCTGCCCTTCAGACTCTTCACCTCCTTCACTTGCAGCAGCAGCAGGACAGCTGTCAGGAATGTTGCCCTGTGGAGCTGGGAGCCCAGGAAAGTCATGGGCCTTCTCTCCCATGCCGCCTCTGGCCCCACTCCCCACGTCCCACCACCACCTTGTCCCTGTCTCAGCCCTTACCCCTTGCCAGCATCGTTTTTCCTCCTTCTCTTCCATAGGACCTCTGACTCTATGTGTTCTGTGACATCACTGCCGTGGGCCTAACCCACGTTCTAGATCATTACACCATTCCAGAATGGTGGGCAATGGCAGATGTTTCAAAAGATGGCCATATGACTCACCTTGTAGATCACAGCCCAAAACAGCTCTAGAACTTTCCAAGTATCATCACATCTATTACACCATTGGATGTGCATAGTTGTGTGTACTCCAAAGCAACAACATTCTCATAGTCTACTTAGATAAAAAAGCAGGTTCACTGGGAAAATACATGTCCCATGTAAGATCACAGCCATCAGTGGGCAAAGTAGGATTCTCATTAGTGCTTCTGAGTCTAAATGTGATATCTGCCTATAATTCCATGTAGCTTTTCTCTTTGTAAAGTGGTTGGCACAGATGAGGCCAATGACTTTCTACACACCAGTATCCTCAAGTCCAAACATGTGCCTTGTGCTCTGCATGAAACTTGAAGCCTATTGAAAACTAGGAGTAAGAATTAGGGCATAGGGGAAGGATGAGAAAGTACAGACACCATGTAAGACAGACAGACAGAGAGGCAGAGAGATGGAGACAGATAGAATTTGATGCACAGTATATAGAGTTTCATAGTGATAGAGCTGAGAGCTGGGCATACAGTTACTTCCAGTTACTCTAGAGGGGAGGAAGCAGTAAGAAAATCACAAGTTTGAGGCATGCCTGTGACTTCAGTCAAGTTTGGGAAACTTGGCAAGACCCTGTCTCACAAAAGTGCACTTTTCAAAGGGCTGGAGGTGAGGCTCAGTGGCAAAATGCCCGATGTGGACAAGATCTTGGGTTCAATCTCCAGTACTACAAACAAATGGAAAAACAAAACCAAATGAACACATAAAGAAATAGATGCAAAGAGTTGATTATCTTGTCTGTGAGTAGAGGGTACTCCTTTTTACTCTTTCCCTTATTATTCTTCATCCTTAGACTTTGTCCTGTTGTACATCCAGGCTGAAATACCTTCTTTTATTTTGTATCTTCTTGTACTCTCAGACATAGAGAGGCTGTTTCAAGAGTATCTGGCAGCTACTTGCTTGGTAGAGGAGTGAGAGTCTATAGAGAGAAGGCAGCATGGCAAGGAGTCAAAGACCCCAAATAATGGAACTAGGGACGACCTGCACCTGTGCCTGCTCCCTTCAAAAGTCAGACCTATCGGATAGCCAGCAGATGGTGGGTTGGGAATACACTATGAAGGTCTTTCTTGGAAAAAGTAAACCAGACATGGGCCATGAGCATCCAACTGGGTACAAGGATATGGAAAGCCCATTCATATCACTTTCTTACATGCAAACACAGGTGTCAGGGTATATACATGAACATATACTTTTGTGCAAGAAAGAATTGGAGAAACGAGAAGATAAGATGAGAGATGAAATTCCTTCCCATGAAGGGAACCCATGCTAGCAGGTACAGTCACATGGAACCTGCCAGACTCTAGCTCTTACTTCCTTGAGCTCCAAACCAGGTGACAGGAGACTAGGGACACTTTATGGTGGTGGCATAAAGGTGTAAAAATGCAGTGACCTCACTTACCCCAACCTCGTACCCATTGACCTGCAGATCCAGCGAATGATGAATGAATGGAAAAAAATAAAACCATGAATCTCCTCCTGGCTATTCTGGAGGAGGAGCTTCTTGGTTCCCTGGTATGCAGGGAAACCTACAGCTCCGGAGACATGAATGAGGAGGGCAATAGTGGGAGGGCAGCTTGGAGTGGAAAGAACCAACGCGGGCCCATTATCAATGACTTCTACCTCTTTACCAATTCACCTGCCGGACTCAGCTTCAGTGAATCAAGCAGGAACCACTAATTCCTTAATTTTTCTCTTCTTACAAAATACAAAACACTCAAAAGCACAAAAAGCCCTAAAAATCCCACCATCTAATGATACCTGCTGTTAACGTGGTGTTCAGCTGTAGTGCTTATTTCCTCCTCCTAGATACTTGTCAGCAGGTGGGAAACATCCCCTGGACTCAACAATGAGGTGACAAGCCTGCCACTATTAATGCAGCTGCCATGCTGGGGGCACAATGACCAGGGAAGGCACTCTCTGGAAAAGAGGCTGCAGTGGTGCTCAATGCAGAAAGCTGCAGGGGCACTGAGTAGAAAACCAAGACAAGAAAGGGTGACAATGTGACAATATAGGCTACTATCAGAAGGCAGGCATGGTGGAGAGAAGCCAAAGGAGGAAAGATTCAAAACTCTGTTTCACCTACTGAGATCGATGGTGATGGGACAAGGGACAACTTGGCCCCCACCCAGGTTCCTTATTCATACCCCTCCAATTGAAGAACCTAGATCGGGCAAGAGGGGCAATAAAAGACTGAAGACCTGTGGGTGGTTGCTCTTTCTCTTCCTTCAGGAACCTATGGACAATGTCCTTGATGACTGCACCTGCTCTGTGTGTCCCTGACTGAGCCAGACTCCTCCACCACAGCCCCTCCCCCCACCCCCTCAAGGATTAGCTTTATGGGCTTAGTAATTCCTTGCCAAGTGCACCATTCTTGACCGGCTCCCCCTCTACTTATCAGCACATCTATAACCCCCACCTCAATCTTATCGCTCCCTCCATCTCCTTAGGCTGGAAGTCCACAGGTTTCAGAGACCATTAGCACCCCCACTGCCCCAACCCCCAGTGAGGCATAAAAATGCCCCACAAGGTGACCCTCCCCACTCCCTGGGTAAGAACAGTTTCTCCATGTCTCAGGCACGTCCTCTTCCTTTCCATATTTCCTTTCCTTTCCATCCTTGCCCTGTTGTAGAGGTTATTTTGCTCTCTGGATCAGAGCGTTCTTGCTTATGTCAAAAGAAGGAGGCAGTCCCAAGGTCCCAACGTTCTCTATGGGAAGGTCTCAACTCTCTCGTATCTTTCCTGAGTCTCCTAAAAGTTTCCCATGAAGCTCTCAAGTATATCCCACTCAAGTCTCTCATATCTTTCCCGGGTCTCTTAAAAGTTTCCCCAGAAGCAGAAAGGCCCAGAGAGCAATGAATTGGGAGCTAAGATGCCAACTTCAAAGCCTGTTTCAGTCTGTCTCCAGCCCAGGGATTGAGACTGAACTCTCTCTCTCTCTCTCTCTCTCTCTCTCAGTACAGTATCTTCTCATTCAAAAGCAACTCTTGCCTTATTTCCACTGACCTCACAGGTCCTTTGAAGGAGGGAGTACATTCAATAATAGCAACATGTCTCATTAAAAACCATAAGAAGGCCAATGCAAGATACTGTTTGATAAAGTAACACTGCCTTATCATAACCCACTCCTCCTGCTTTCTCACTCCTAAAATGTTTCCCATGATTTCTCTATACTCTAATCATTTTCAATTCCTGCTCTCCACCATCAGGAGTCACAAACAAGCCCCTAGGAGTCTTCTAAGCTCTGCATCCCAGGGTACCTGTTTCACCTTCAAGATTATCTTCAAATTCCTTGGCCCAACCCCTCAGCCTCTCCCAGTCTCAGTTGCCCAGCCCACGGCCAAGAACCAAGAAGGTTCCTCCCCTTTCCCCCTCCCTCCTCCAGGCTGCTTTGTGCCCCCAGGCTCAACAATGTGAAGGTCTCCTCCCCTTCTCCAAGAAGGTAGCTAATTCTTCAGTGCACATGCAACACACTCACACCCGGCAGCCACCTAGGAGATATATTGACCTGGGTCTTCACCCAGCAGACTCGTCTCTTCAGCTGCTGTCATTCTAGACTGGCTCCTTCCATTAGACTTGCACTAGTTGCAAGTGTTTGCAAGAAGACATGGGGGCAAAAAGGCCTTGGATCCAACTCCAGAAACTTCTCAGCTGGTGGGTCAGAGAACAAGACTGGGATCAGCACTTGGATCAGCTTCACATGCTACAGCAGAAGAGGTAGGCTCCTGAGGGTACCCAACCACCATAGATTCTTAAGTCCTTTATTACACAGCCTGTTCGCCTGAGAAAGCACTCAAACTCAGTGTCAGACCCTTGCCTATTATTCACCCCTTCCAGGCTAGCTGGCATAATACTCCACCTAGCCCATGGTAGTGGCAATAGAGTGTATGGCACTGTACAGAGAGAGATTTTGAATGTGGATGCAAAAGCTGAAGAAGACAGGTGGATTGGTGGGGAAGCCAAGCAAGAGAAGGTTGCTAGGAGTAGGTTTTGTGGGGAAGAGATCAAATCTTAGAGGTTTTGAAGTAGCCTTTGTTTAGAGGACTTGATGACAGAATGATGAAGGAGTTGTCATCAGGAAGAATGAAAGCTGATTGCCTGGGAAAGGGGGAGGAGGGGTTTATTTGTGTCATACCTGGAGGTGGCCAGCTGAGCAAGGCAGCTCAGGTGAGACTGGAGTGCTGAGTTCAATTCTACCTTTTAATGTGTCAGGCTTGCCAGAGATCAGGGAGATAGCTGAAGGCCCTTAGTCCAGGGTTGCTGATCCATCTCCAGATAGATCATTCCAGGAATGAGCTCCGAGGTCCAGAAGTAGGAAAAGCTATCCAGCCAGGGACCAGAGATCTTCCCTCAGGTGAGCTTCTGCATCAGTATTTGTGGGATTGGCTTCCCCTTAAGAGCTGGCTGGAACGCAGAATGAGCTGAGGAAGAATGCTTGCGTTGCTTCAGAAGAGCCTCAGGCTTGGCTCAGTGTCCAGTTCGCCCTGTCTTGAAAGTTTTGATGATCATGAACATGGAGTCTTGCATTTATCTTTCTTCCTGAGTCCTTCCACAGGCACTCTGTGTACAGAGCTCCTCGCCAGGTTGTGCAATGGGAACTTTGGCTTCTCGGTTCCTTGAATTAGAGTGAGACTAGGGGAGTCTTTGAGTTCATTTGACTTCTGCACCGTTCCTCAGCAAAGGTGCAGTGGGATCAAGGGTTAGGATGGACAGAGCTTTATATAGCAGCCTCA
This sequence comes from Onychomys torridus, assembly GCF_903995425.1. Lineage (NCBI taxonomy): Eukaryota > Metazoa > Chordata > Mammalia > Rodentia > Cricetidae > Onychomys > Onychomys torridus. The sequence continues at coordinate 28,658,840 of NC_050445.1, forward strand.
AGAGAGAGGGTAAACTCGGGAATCCACCTGACACCCTGGGCTGGTCAGGGCCACAAGGCTCAACTGGGACCAAGAACTTAGGTGAGCTAGGTTAGGGTCTGACCTCTGGCTCTGTAAGTCTCTCCTTATAGCCCATTATGCAGGATAAAATGATTCTTTAACTGTGAAGTTCCTTTTCCCTGGAGACACCAGAAAAGAAGAATCAGGGACTGAGAGGCATCAAGGAGAAATAGCTAGCAGTCTGTCTCTCCTGCTTTCCCTACCACCCCCCAAATTGCCAGACCCATGTTTTCCTCTGGAGCCTGAAATATGTTGTCTAGGAAGATTGGGATCAGTCGGCTTTATCTCCTATTCCATGGATATCCAGGCTAAGTCAAAAGCAAAGATTAGCCTAGGGGCATTTGCAGGACCATTTCAGGCAGCTGAGAATCCCACTGCCCATTCCTCTTTGGGTGAAAACAAAGTATCCAGAGTCTTAGGTCTAAAGTTTAAGTACAGGAGGAAGGTGTGGCCTATGGGCACCCCAACACTCTATTCCCAGCTGAGAAGTGCATTTAAATAACCCACAGTCGTGGTGAGAACATGGGTAGGGACCGATGCAGGAATCCAGAACCCAGCTTTCAACAGCCATTAAATCTAGGTGATGGATTTCCCAGAATTTGCAAGGTCTAGGCTAGTCCAAGTCCTTCAGTGTCTGGTCATCAAACTCCCCTTGGCTACAGAGAGCAGGTCTAGCTGGCCTGGGAACCTGGGGGACTGACAGAAATGTCCCCTTGTCTGCCTTCCAGGCTCCTGACATGCTTATGTGGCTTAGATGAAGTCCATTAGGCCTGCCTGGGGTCCTTTTTTTATTTTCCACAAGGATACTCTGAAACCCATTGCAGGCCCCAGACTCTCCTTCCTCAGGAACTATCCCTTATGTTTTGCTTATGATTAATTTATTGATTATTTTTTATTTGTATGTTTTTCATTAAAATATAATCACTTCACTATTTCTCTTCCCTCTCCTCCCTCCAGCCTTTCCCAAGCCACCCTCCCCCTAAATTGATGGCCTCTTTTCCTTTGATTACTATTGTTTTACACACACATATACACACAAGCACACACATATTTGCAAAAATACAAATACAGCTTGCTGAGTACACTTTCATTGTTTGTGTGTAAATAATTTCATGTTAACCAGGCTGTATTAGACAAACATTTGTGGAGCTCATCTCTGGGACAGGCTGTTTCTTCCTCTCAGCAGTCATTAATTGCCCAAAGTTCTTTGTCTAGGGGTAGGACTCTGATATTTTCTCTATTACAAGTTAATATGTCTATTGATACTGGCACTGTTGAAGTCTTTTTTAGACAGTCATTTATCAGAGACAAAGTCTCACAGCAGACTTTCTGGTCCTCTGGTTCTTACAATCTGTCTGTCTTCTCTTCTGCTATGTTTCTGAGCAGGAGTTGTATGGAAGATGTATTCACTGGGCTTGTATCCCCATGTTCCACTGATCTGTGCATTGTGTCCAGTTGTGGTTTTCCGTGGCAGTCTCTATTTGCTGTAAGAAAGGTCTTCTTTAATGAGAGTTGGCAGCTATACTTAGCTGTGGGTATAAGGATAAGTATTAGAAAGTTGTTAAGAATTATGCTGGTCTAGCAAAATGATGGTAGTAGATTCTCTTCTAAGATCCATGATCTCATGAGCCCTATGTAGTTGGCTGTTTCTAGTACCAGAAATATTTCCCTCATGTTCATTGGAACTTAAGTTTAATTAGACAGTTGTTGGTTACTGAAAGATAGGTATGTCACAATTACACCATGTTGGTCAATGCTGCTGTTCATAGATGTCACAGCTGGATAGGACTATTGATTGCTTTTGTCCCTTGGCAGCTTGCATGATACCTTCTGGTACTATGGAAGATAGACCATAGCAGGAGGTTTTCAGGTTAAATCCAGTTTGAAAAATCTGAGAGCTGTGTCCTAAGTCCAATGTCTTCAACAATATGAAGAATTGTCCTTTTTATTTATCAGCTTCAGCTAAGAAGTAGGCCACATACAAGCCTTCACTTTCTGGGAGGAATTAAAGTTAGAGGAACCACAACGAAAGTCAGAGAAGCCTGGAAATAAGCTCTTACCCTAGTGTCCTCTCGTCCCTTGAGTCCAACAAAGAACTTGAGAGTGACAAAATTGATTTAAGTGTACTGTGAGAGTCGTGATTGTAACAGGAATCTTAGAAGGTCTAATTAATAAAATCAAACCTGAGGCCAGTTATTGGGGTGAACACTGGAAGATCAGAGAAGCAGAACCTCGCCAGTTCCTCAGCTGATCCTGTTTCCTCAGACTGGAAGCTTCTGAGTCCTCACCCAAATGAATCTCAGCTGAACTGCTGTTCCAAAGCCTGAAAGCTTAACCAGCCAAATGCTTCTAGTTTCTGGTCTTCATGCCTTATATATCTTTCTCTTTCTGCCGTCACTCCCTGGGATTAAAGGCGTGAGTCACCATGCTTGGCTATATCCTTGAACAGATGGATTTCTGCTCTGGAATGCTAGGATTAAAGGCGTGTGCTACCACTGCATATCCTCCATGTTTAATATTGTGGCTGTTCTGTCTCTGACCCCAAATAAGTTTATTAGGGTACACAACATTTTGGGGACCATAACCAGCACACATGACCATATTAGGGAATGGCTCTGCCTCCTCTGATCATGGCTTGTCTGTGATGGTCCCTAATGGACTTCTATTTATCTTCCTTCAGTATTAGGGAGTCTCCACTACTTAGAGCAGCCAAGGAAAATGATCTGTGTACACTTAAGAAACTTCAGCTTGACCAGAACTGTGACTTTCGACAAAGAGGTAAGATCAGGAGTAGAGGGATAGAGGTGGCTTTGGAAAAGGCCACCTGGAGAGGCTGCTGAGGTGCTTCGGAGGTCAAGAGCCTCTGTCCTGAAAGAGATTGGCAAGTGTTTGGTATTCTTGCCTTGTTTCATTCCAGGAGCCCTCGGGGAGACAGCGCTTCATGTAGCAGCCCTCTATGACAACCTGGAAGCTGCTGTAATGTTGATGGACACCGCCCCATACCTGGTCACAGAGACCACACTGTGTGAGCCATTTGTAGGTGAGGAAGGAGGCTTCACAACAATTCAAAGCTGAAACAGATGTAGGTAGGCAGCCTACCATTTCTAAAATGTATCTGTATAGGATGGGCTCAGGGAAGTTGTGGAGGTTCCTCATGAGCTGAGATAAATACAAGATCCTTTATCGTTGCTTTTAGCCTCAATGGCTCCCTTTAGTCTTTTCATTGTTCTCTTTAGTTTTCTTAGAGTCCCTCAGGCCATTAACTCCATAGTTCATCGCTCTCTCTCTCTCTCGCTCTCTCTCCTCCTCCTCCCATTCTCCTTGCAACAAACACTAGACTGATTATACATACAGAAACCCCTCAATAAATGAAGGGTAGAGACACTGATCCAGGAGCCTGAGGGATTAACTGTCCTTGGTCCCTGACTACTCTGTAGTCTACAACAGAAGTTTGTGTGACAGGCTCTCAGGGAACTTCTGTAAAAGGTTCTGGGGTGTTGTGCCCCAGACAGAACTGTGACTCACAGCTCTCTCTGGGCCAGGTCAGACTGCACTACACATTGCAGTCATGAACCAGAATGTGAACTTGGTCCGAGCCCTGCTTGCCAGAGGGGCCAGTGTCTCTGCCAGAGCTGCAGGCTCTGCCTTCCACCGCAGTCCTCACAACCTCATCTACTATGGTGAGTTCCAGGGCCAGGATCAGAGAAAGGGCAGGTGGAGAGCTGGGCTGGGCAAAATTCCCTCCACAACACTTTGCTGCATTTTTACCTTGGGTTCCACTGGGCAAGTGATCCCAAGCCACAAGCTGAGATAGGGAAGGAGGAGGCAGTCGTTGGGCTGGAGGGCAAAAGTCCCTCTCTTCTGATCCTGCTGTCTTCTGTCACATATCTCTTTGTGTCCACAGGAGAGCACCCTTTGTCCTTTGCTGCCTGTGTGGGCAGCGAGGAGATTGTTAGGCTGCTGATTGAACATGGAGCTGACATCCGGGCCCAGGACTCACTGGGTAAGAATGGGGATGAGAGAAAGTACTGGATGCTCTGTGTGTGTGTGTGTGTGTGTGTGTGTGTGTGTGTGTGTGTGTGTGTGAGAGAGAGAGAGAGAGAGAGAGAGAGAGAGAGAGAGAGAGAGAGAGAGAGAGAGAGAGAGAGAGAGAGAGAGGCAGAGAGGACACTGGGATGGGTAGTGAATCATCAGGGAACCTGATGGCAACCTCTGTCTTCACCAGGAAACACAGTACTGCACATACTCATCTTGCAGCCCAACAAAACCTTTGCCTGTCAGATGTACAACTTGCTCCTGTCCTATGATGGGGGAGACCACCTGAAGTCCCTGGAACTTGTGCCCAACAATCAGGGACTCACCCCCTTCAAGCTGGCTGGGGTAGAAGGCAACACTGTGGTGAGACTCATGCCCTAAGGTGTCTTTAAGAACCCTTCCCTTCCTACCCCATCACTAGCATGGGTAACTGACGTGGTCCATAGGTGTTCTCTACACCATCTTCTAACATACTCACTATTCAAATCTTTGCTTACTCCACCAGATGTTTCAACACCTGATGCAGAAACGGAAGCATATCCAGTGGTCATGTGGGCCACTAACATCTTCCCTCTATGACATCACAGAGATTGATTCCTGGGGCGAGGAGTTGTCATTCCTGGAGCTTGTGGTTTCCTCCAAGAAGAAAGAGGTATAGACGTCATACAGGTCCAGAACCTTCATGTGAGAAACACATATTGAGGCACTTCTTGCTTTTCCAACTGCTGAGACACTTTGATCCCAAGATACTTCACACTTTATAATAGAGAACTGTGCATAGGAGAAAATAGTTTCCATAGGTACAAATACCACCCAACATTCATCTTCTGAGACCACTTTCCCCCTGCTGGGCTCTCCTCTCTCTGCTTACTTATCTTATTTTAACCTTTTAGATAAAGAATTTTTAACTTGGAATACTTCCCTTCCTCCCTCCCTCCCTCCCTTTCTCCTTCCCTCCCTCCCATCCAGCATTTAGTGTATTAAGTACCTGCTTTGTTCTAGACAATACACAAGGAACCAAAGGGACAGAGAGAGGCAAAAATATGTATCTTTTCAGCCAGTTTCTTCAGTTTTGGTCTGATGTTCTCATAAATTGCAGTAGAGTTTGATTTGTTCCATGATGGGGCTGCAAAATGGAGGTGGGAGCCACTCGGCACACGTGATGAGACACATCTAAGGCAAATGCAAAGGAGAGGAGACAATGGATGAGACAATGAGGCAGCTGAAAAACTAGGAAGAGGCAGATTCAAATTAAAGCAGGAGGGATTAGCCATAGGCAGGAATTTTTTCACCTTTGAGGGGGGAGAAAGGAAGAGTTTCCAGACATGCTTGACAACCCAGAGCAGGAAGTTGAAAGAACCCTCAGAAAGGAAGTGTACCGTCCCCCTGGGGCCTCTAGGGGGAGTTATATGTCACTGGGAAGAAGAAAATAAACAAGCCTCGGACAAACAACAACAAAATCCTGAGTTTTGCATCAAACATACCTGAGACAGAACAACGCAAAGACAGTTGAGACATAGTGGACCGAACAGACTGAAAGGAAGGTGTTCTATAGTGGAGAAAAGGCCTCTGTCTTCAGGAACCTATAGATACTGGTGAAACGAGTTTCTGTTGACTATCTGCTCTATGACAATCTCCTAAGGACCCTTATAGAGCCACAAATCATGAAAGATTATTACAACCAATGAGCAGAAGAAAAATGGACAGCCACTTTGTATGGCTCTGGAACAATCCTGGAAACACCTAAAGTTTGAGCAGGTTTCTTAGGACTACAAACCCTCACTGACTATGAAGATCCTTAGACCCCTACCCTCCCCCCACACTCTTTGATATCCGGTATTAATCGCCTGCATTCTCCTATGGGCTTCACACAGCCTGAAGTAGCTTCTCCTATGGCTTCATACAGCCTGCACCAGCTGCTTTTCCTTAACACCCTCTGTCTTGCTTCTGCTTCTATTTCTTGCAGTTGTCATTCTTAGTTTCATCTGAAGAACAAGATTTTTCTGTTTCATGGCAGAAATTGGTTCTCTGGTTGGGGGCTCCTCCAACTTGCTGCCCGGATTGTTAAGCGTACCTGGAAAGTGTCTTTCTTCCTCCCTCCACCCTCAAGGAAACTTGTTTGTTTTTTCGTCTGAAGCCTTTCTGCTTTATTTTGAATGTGCCTCTTCCCAGTGTTTCAGAGGCTTCATTCCATCCATGGTCTTCTTTCACTTGCATCTTGCTGTTTGCTTCTCCCAGAGCACCATCGCATCTGGTTTTAACCATTGCCACATCCTATCATCTTCTTACTGCTTTTTGCCAGATTAACCATACTTCTAATGCAAATGGGACTAATGCTTGGAATTCCCAATTGCTTTCTATTTCATTTAGGAAAAAAAATCAAATTCCCTACATGTATGATGTATGCATTGCATCTGCACAGTGATCTTTGTTATTGTTTATTTCTCCCATGCAATTTCTACCCACTAATCTCAACAGATGTTCTCATAGTCCCAAGTACATCTTACCCACAAAAGGACAATGGCTTCTCAGACCTTCTTTTCCTAGTGACTGCTGCTATTTGTGGGATGGTCTTGCCTAAATGTCCCTTCAGTCACCTGGCTACTGTTCATCTAGCATAGCCTCTCTGTTGCTGTATGCACTGTGTTTACTGCTGTAGATACTTTCTCCATAGCACTAGTGCAAAACCTAGCCTATAATGGAAATTGCTAGTTGCCTGTCAAAGAGATGAGGGACTGGATGACTCCCTGTCATCTGGAATGTAGTTCAAAACTCAACGCTGCTCACCATGCTGTTCATTCGGTACTATCACTCTTTCTGACAGGCTCGCCAAATTCTAGAACAGACCCCAGTGAAAGAGCTGGTGAGCCTGAAGTGGAAGAAGTATGGGCAGCCGTACTTCTGCCTCCTGGGCGCTGTGTACATCTTTTACATGATCTGCTTCACCACATGCTGTGTTTACCGCCCACTCAAGTTCCGTGACACCAACCGAACACATTCTCGAGATAACACCATCATGGAGCAGAAAACACTACAGGTAAATTCTTCTACAGCAGGATGACAAGGAATGGTGGCATGGGGTGATGGTGTTGGAGACCATATGGATGCTTTCCAACAAAAGACACTGTCCACAGGCCCAGGAAGTTGCCCACACCTTGTTACTAACATCAGAATTAGACAGGACATAGGGGGCCACACAGATGGAGCCTCATCAGTAAATGTGTTTGTCCCAGGAGCTACAAATTTTCTCACAAAAAAACTTTTTAAATAAGTGTTTGGTGTTACCAACTTTACACATTTGTGCAATTCTATGTAATTTACCAAGGAGTTCTACTTCATAGTGGGTTGTCTAGATCTCTGTTGGAGACCCTGTATAAAGATGCTCAGAAGAGATAGCAGTTGAGTACAAATCACCTATATAGGACTTGCCATTCTGTGGTGTCCTGAAGAGGTCTGGGGAGGTAAAGATGGAAAAAGTAAAGGTGTAGAATAGATTGAAAACGATGCCAAATAGAGAAAACTCTCCTTGTATTGTTACAAAATGCATAGATTCTGATTGATGAGTAGCTTTGGACAGACGTAGTCAACCAGTAGAATACCATTTGGGGGGGTTATTTATGAAACCCTGAAATTTTTGTCCTGGTGCCTTAAAATAGTCTCCAAAAGGATAAAGAGATAGGACAAACAGAAAAAGAAAATAAAGAACTGTGCAAGCTGAGCAAGATCTGGATGCTGGAGACTATGGTCTATATTAGTGAGTTTTGGTCAAATGACCCTTTCACAGGGTCGCATATCAGATATCTTGAATATCAGATATCTACATTACAATTCATAACAGTAGTAAAATTATAGTTATGGAGTAGTAACAAAATAATTTTGTCATTGGGGGTTACCACAATCTGAGGAACTGTATTAAAGGGTCACAGCATTAGAAAAGTTGAGGACCACTGGTCTGTATAGAGACCATAGGAAGAGTTTAGTACAGGTAAGAAAAGGAGAGATTTCTGTCCCAAAGAGAAGATAAATTTCCTGTAATCAAGAAGCAAAACAGTGAATTTGTTGGATTAGATAAAAGTAGTACACAAACAGGGACAAGGACCCCAAACCAGGTGAAGATACTCCACTTTTCTTATTTCTAATTTTGATATTTTCTCTCCTTTTCTATATCATCTACTTATCTCTTTTTTACATATATACACACATATATACATATATATATAGACACACACACACACATATATACACACACACACACGTGTGTTAGTATGTATACAGAGCATATGCTATATAAAATAAATGAGTTACATTTATAGTCTTACTATATATATGTATCTTATATGTGATACCTATATAATTAATTTGATTTTAATATGCTGTATTATTCAACTGTAAAAGTCATTCTGAGAGAGAAGAGAGGAGAGGAGAGAAGGAATGATAGAGAAGAGAGTGGAGAGAGAGGGAGAGGGAGGAAGAGTGGAGGAGGAAGGAGGGAGATTGTTTTATCACAAAGCACAAAGTAAACGATGATACTGCCAGAATATCAGGGCTAGATACAGGTGCTCAGAGGAAATTTTTTTCCCTTGGCTCCATCTGGGCTTGAAAGCTCTGACCAAATAGAAGCAAAGAGACATTTAGGAAAAGAGAGTGACACTAATGGAGAAAGTATAACCATGAAGAAACCGAGTAGATAGGCTTTACCATTATCGCTGCCCCTGTGTCCTCCCACGTGTTCTTCCCCAACCTTTGTCTCACACTAATACAGGGATTACACACTGGTCATGCACATGAGGTTCCTCCCTACCTACACTTCAATGATGCTGAGTAATGAACGACTAAGTCTCACATGTCTTTCTCATTGGGGCAGGATGAATTATGCATAAACACATTCCTTTGACTCAGGTAGTCAAAATTATGTTTGAGAGCTCTCTTTCCTTTGCCTCCAGACTGAAAATCGCACAGTTATAGCTAAGTGCCACAGCCATCCTTCTTTCTCTTCCCTTGTTCCTCCTTAACATTTCTACTCTTTTCTTTTCTGCTTAAGTCAGGCATTCTGGACAAAATGGGAGACTCTTATTAAATATTACTTTCTTAGCAATGGGGTAAAGAGTAAGAAGGTCAAGGATACAGCAATAAGGGATTTAGATAGCAATTGTACATCAATGAATGGTGCCTACTCTTTGCTATTAGTCTTTAAGCATTGGCCCAGAGTTTCTAGAATGTTCTGTTTCTAAGTCAATTTGAATAACATGAGAATTTGTCACCATAATTTGGAATATTCTGCTTTCACATTGCACGAAATTCTTTGAACAATATGAAATTCTCTCTTTTTTTCTTCTTAAGCATTGCTTGAAAGCCTCAGAAATACAAAGGTATAAAAATATGCTGTTTAGACTTGAATTCAATTGTTGGTCAATTAGTTACCTCAGGGAGCTTTTGCTGAAATACATGAACACTTAATAGTCAATGACACTAATAGTGTTGGCAACACAGGGCTCTCAAGTCACCCTGAGACTACTTTTGTGGATCTTTTAGGGTCTATAGAACCACTGGGCTTCAGGAACTTAAAGAACCATTCTAGCTTTGTGTATGGGATTTTATGTCAACAGTCCAGCAGCTCCATGCTGAGCCATGTAAGGGAGGAGCTAATTTTAGTTCCACTCAGATTTGGGAGTGTCAGAGTGATCTTGTACTTTGTTGTTCAGCCATAGGTTTCAAGTAATTGAGAAGTTCAAGGCTTGGCAGCTTGGGTTCATGGATTTTAATACTAACTGAAATTAAACAGTTGGGTGACCACTAGTCAGTCTTGTCACTTTCTAGATCTATGTATTGTAAACAAGACTACATGTTACAGACTTGGGAAGCTAGTAAAAAGACAGGTCCTTGTGCTACAAGCCAGACCTAAAATTTCAGAATTTATGAAGTAGAGGCCTGGCCATGGTCTTTTAAAGCAACTCAAGTGACTAATATTCAGGTAGAACTGAGAACTATCAGATTCCATCCTGGAAGTTTGTTTTTAACTTTCCAGTCACAGGGTCACTTTGGTCTTTAGTGTACTATTTGTGTACTATTCGTCATGAGAGTATTGACTGACTCCCATCATCACATCTGGGCACGGTTACAGTTATTTTTGCATGCCCATTTCCTAGCACTCAAGTGGCTTGCTTGATTTTATACACAGAGTACCACTCTAGCCAGGACTATATAGCAAGATTATCTATCACCCATCTATCCATCTATGCCTATCTACCTATCTATCTACCTATCTTTCTTTCTTTCTTTCTATCATTATCTATCATCTGAGGTTAATCTTCATCTTCGAATTTGCAGGATGCAGGGAATTTTAAATATGAAAATAGCTCTGTCAGAGTGCCCTGCTTTTCTCTACACAGGCTAGGTAAGCCTCAAACTCTTGGCAGTCCTCCTGTCTCAGCCTTCTGAGTGCTACAATTATAGCCTTTTCCTACCCCAGCTGGATATAATGATGAGCATTAATAAAAATCCTCATGCCAAATAGTATACCTGGATACAAAACAGACTAGAAATGACTAAGAAACTATGGAGATACCAATCAGGTGCCTATTATAGTTTACCAAGCAAGAGAAAATGGTGAATTGGCATAGTGATTTCATAGGGATGTGGTGAGGAAGAGCTGGCATCAGGAGATTTAATGAAGGTAAAATCATTTCTTTGTGATGAATGTGGAGGATGAGGGGGGAGGACAGTTTTAGAAATTATACATGGTTTCCTATCTATTTTAAATCATTGATTTGGCATAGTCAATGTGATGATTTCATATGACCTTCTCTATCTTAAGCTCCAGACAACCCTAGACACCATAGCCCTTTGAAAAGCCATCTGATCTCCAATTCTGTACAATCCCTTGTTCAAGGCTTCTAATCAGCTCCCTGGAGAACAAGCATCCCAATTAAAGTCAAGGAAGGAAAGAAGAGAAACAAGGAGCCTGGGAGATAAAAATAACTACTACCAAATGCTTATGATGTGTACCCTGCACATACTTGTCAAGCTTTGGAGACCTTATTAAGCTCACCTGAAGTTTCTGGCAGCGAAGTTAGGATAGAATCATGATATTACATTTTTCATAAGCTACTGGGTATGGATTATATGATTTTGTAGATCATTTTTTATACAGCAAAGCATTTTATCATTTGATGTTCCTCTTACTCATAAATAAAATGAGCACCATTGAAATAGTGGTGACTACAAATCCAGAAGATACTAAGCACTTTGACAGAGACATTTGGTTGGCAAAGGCAGTGTAGGTGTTAGTAGACTTCAAGTGTCCATCTTCTTAGACCTGTGAATTATAACTGCAGGAACATGCAGTTTCTATCTCCAGAGTCATATGCTATATCCTAGTCTTTTTTCATTGTAGATGCATCACATAAGAAATCACTATCTCTAGGCTTTGAACTAGCCCAGGGTCACCACCCTCACCTTTTATATAGAAATACTTGTAAAGGTGAGCACATCTAATCAGATATGGAATATCTCCCACTCCCAGCTTCTGAGATACTATCTGTTCTCCATTTTTCATAATCAGCACTTTGATTTATGTAATTAGTTAGCCTATATAGAGTAAATCATACTTCTTTGGGAATGGGTAATTGTTCTTAAACCAACATAGAAATCAGTTTTATTTGAGGTTCCCAGAACACTTGGAAGATGCGGGGGTTATTGATCTCAAATCCCTCTCTGGAGGTGCTCAGGTACACTACAGGATTTTATGAAAATGTGTGGAATGCAGGGCAAGAAGATTGTGTGTTGGGCAGAATTTTTTGTGTTACATGGTGTCTTCATCATCCAGAGTGCCCTTATTCTCTGATCAAAATATTGGAATGGATCTTAATCTTCTGGGGCTAATTTCTGTAGTTCCTTAGACACACATCCTGCTGTTTTACAATTAAAATTTCTCAGTGAATTCCACTGTTCCACATAGTTAAAGTGGATGAAAGAAGGTGACCAGATGCTCTAGGAAATGGACAAAGGGCAAAGGGAAAGGATGTTGGCCAGCACTTGCCGTGGTGAGCCAAGATTGTGAGTTCTGGGTCAGCCTGAGCTATATAGTGAAATCCTACATCAAATGACAAATCAAAGCATATCAGAACAAAGTAAAACAAATGTAGTGGAGGTAGGGGGCAAAACCTTTACAAGAACAACTCATAAAGGAGTGGTCACTGTTACCCAATGATTTCTTAGAAGAGAGAGAAAATTTCCCAATCAACCTTCCCGAGAAAACACAGAGACTGGGCAATAAACTCTGAGTGGGTGAAATTTCCTGGGAATAGGATCCTACTCTCCTAAGGCCAGCAGCCCTTACCTCAGGATACAAACCATGAAAACCTACAGGACTTCTTAAAGAAAAACAATGAGTTGGCATAAACTGTCCTGGGATCCTGCTTTGCCTTTGTATTGTGGTAAATACTTGCCCATTAACACTTGACAGTCCTGTTTAGGAAGCTCTGTTCAATTTAGAAAATGAGAGAAATCCTCCATTAACTGCCAGTGAGGCCCTTTGTAGGTCTGATATGGGAGGAGAAAATCCAAAGTGTGAACTGGGATTCTCAACCTCTTCTTGTGCTCTGGGACGATCAGTACTGCTCATCTTTTTCCACATGGTGCATGTGAAGACCTTCCAGCTCACTGGTGGCTCAAGCTCTGCTATGCCTTCTCCTGAGCATCTTATCCAGAAAAGTCAGCTCATTTGGATAGTGTGTCAATGGGGTGTGGGGGACAAGGGGTCCGGTTACTGACAATTAAATCCCAGGTTATCACAACTCCCAGGCTGGTAACAATTCCTAAAATTCTAAGCCACGTGGAAATGCATTAAATTCTGGGTATTTGTGGAAAATTCTTATTTTTAGAGGAGTGGAGTGGAGTGTCTTTTATGTTTCCGGTGACCTTGAGCAAGTACTCTGGAAGTCTCAGAAGAACCCGGTCAGGTGCCATCTTTTCAATTAGTCTGTTTCCAAATAGATTTCTCTATCCCCACTTACTGATTTATTTCCTTCTTCAGCCTGCAGCTTCCAGGGAATGCTGTTTCTCTGCTGTTTCCACAGCCCCTCTTCCTTCTTGCCTTTCTTGCTAAATGAATACTTTCTCACAATGTTGTAAACTGTGAATAAAAAATAGGAGTAATATGCTAATGTCCTCAGGGCACTCTAAGAGATGTGGAGAACACAGATTCTTTGGTGCCCTCGCTATAATCAGAACAGCACCAGGTGCCCACAGGGGACACATCTGAGCTCACTGAAAAAGGGCATTGAAGGAGAACCCAGACGAATGTTGGCCTGACCTGAATCCTAAAGCATAAGGAAGGGTGAACTAGATAGGTGTGGTGTCAGAGGTTTCTTAAGGGAAAGTAAATCCTGTTTTCAGGCCTGGTTAACACAGGACACCGTTGGCATGTCATTAGTCCACACACAACATAAAACACAAGGCAGAGGATAGAGTAGTGAGTTTTGTAAATCATGTTAGTCAGTCTAAGATTTACATTTGATTCTTCTCTCACAATGGACACTTTTAATTAAAAGAACACATATACACAATTTAAAAAATCAAATGACAGTGTGATGGCAACCACACTGGAATTCTAACATCCAGGAGGTAGAGGCAGGAGGACCACCGTGAATTTGAGACTAACCCAGTCTATACAATGTGTTCCGGGCCAGCCAGGGGCTACGATGGTAAGACCTTGTCTCAGAAAACAAAAACAGAAATAAACAGACAAAAAGAATCAAATCAAACAAAATCTTAGCAGTCACAACCTGGCCTGCCACTCTTCCCCATTCATATCTCATTCCAGGCGGGTCAACCAGGTTTTACCCTCTCTGAGATCCCCTGCTTTTAAGTCTGTTTGTTAATCCTGTCCAGACACTATGTAGTGACTTTCTACTCTGGTAAGTATTTAGGGAACATTCTCTCATACCATCTGTGTTTTCACCCTGAAGGCACTGGACAGCTAGGAAGGGCATGAAAGAGAAGTCATGTGATAATGTTCACATTTCCAAAAGAGTAGTCTCAAAGCTTGGAGGAGAGTGGAATGTAGGGATACAGGATGAAGAAGATGATGGATAGCACTGTGTGTGCCTGAAGGCATTAGGGCCTGTGAAATGAAAGAAAATGAGGCATCAAAAGGACAGGTTGGCTGAACAAACAAACAGGAGCCGAGACTGGGTGATTGTGTAGCTTAAACAGTTTACCAAATACAACCTTGATCCCCCAACCTTTTTTTCTAGAACCACAAATATAAAGAACTATGAACTGGATGCTTAATTTAGGCAGAACATCTTGAGTACAATCCTTAAAGAATGAAATTTTGAAACTTAAAAAGGCAAATTCATTATTTGTTTAATTCTAGGGAAGCTTGGGATAGTTAGTTAAGAGTAATGATAGTTAAGAGTAAAGAGTGATGTCTCATCACTTCCTGAGAAATCAGAGATGTATCATTAAAATCTAAGGTCTCTGCATTTTTAAAGCACTACCATTCTCTTAATGCCATAAAAATAACCGTTCTAAATAAAAAGAAGTTTGTCAGTATGAAACTCTACAATCAAAGGCCAATGCTTCAAGTACCTAAAGCAATTATTATGACACATTTCACACACACACACACACACACACACACAGAGAGAGAGAGAGAGAGAGAGAGAGAGAGAGAGAGAGAGAGAGAGAAAATAGGTTTTTTTTTTAAGACAACAAAAAAAACCCTTTGTTTACTGGTCTTGAAGAACAGGAAGAAGTGGGCTCACAGAAGACCCCATACTCTGTAGACTGATTTAAGGGAGAAAACTCTGGGAGAAAGGGTAGCAATATCATGCCTGTAGCTTAAAAGCAAAAGTTTGAAGTTTCTGGATGCCTATCTGACTGGTGAATTTGTGCAGGAGAATGTCTCCATGTAAAGGAATCTGCTGAATAGGAAAAGAAGGGCTGATGGAGTTGGGTGGGGAGCCCTAGCAAGGGAGATCATCACCTGTTTGCCTACAATTTCTTATTTTTCTTTTAAAGGAAGCACATAGATGCTGTCATTGCTTCACTGGCCTCTAGGGGCACCTGATCATCACAGCTCTGTGCCATCTTCTGTCTTGAGCATAGTGCTCACCACCTCCTGCTCCCTTTCTTTTACAACAAAGTCTCAGGTTGTCCAGGCTGGACTCAAATTTATTGCATAGTCAAACAATGGGCTTGAGCTCTCAACTCTCTTGAATTCACCTCTCTGTTGCTAGGATTTGGCCTTGAACTCAATCCTTCAGCCTCCACCTCTCCGTTGCTGGAATTACAAGATGTTACTACCATTCTTGGTTGGGCAACTCATCTTAACTGAAACAAGCAAAAGTTGATGGCATTGTCTAGATCAATGGTTCTCAAACTGTGGGTCATGACCACTTTGGAGGATCAAATGACCCTTTTACAGGGGTCACATAAGATCATCCTGTATGTCAGATATTTACATCACAATTCATAGCAGTAGCAAAATTACAATGAAAATAATTTTACGGTTGGAGGTCACCACAATATAAGGAATTGTATTAAGGGTCACAGCATTAGGAAGGTTAAGAACCACTGGTCTAGATCCATTCACCAAGATACAAAGTTTCAAAAGGAAATTTGACAATATTTGTACAAGAACAGATTCACTTGTCTAATTTCTGTATTTAAAGTTATTTCTAAAGTTAATGTGTTTACTATTTATTTTTCCACTTACCCACAGTCTAAAAATGAATTGGCATGGTATGCTGTAAGAGATAGCTGCAATAGACTCAGTTGAGAGTAAAAGGACATATTCTGTGAACTGAATTTCAGTGGAGAAGAAATTGAATTCATATAGTTGCAAGGGCTGAGGATAAAATAAGCAAACAAACCATATTACCAGCAAACAAGGAACTCTGGGGCAGGCCCAACACTGCTTTAACTTGCTCAACTCAGATGTACAGTTCCATGTTGAAATTGTCTGTACATGAATTTTTCCCCCAAAAAAGCAGTCCAAAAACTTCCTTGTATTCATTCCAATGAGGTCATGGATTCTCAGTAGGTAAGGATCATGCACGAAGAATTCCATTATCAAGTCCGAATGCTATTGAAGTAGGATGGCCTTCAACCCACCTTGACCCCAGGAATATCTTGGCTTCTCAGGATAATCAGGGCCTTTCCAGAAAACCAAAACCCATATCTAGGCCCATTTTTATCCTATTCTATGTTACCAAATCAGTAGTACTACAATAAATATTTCTAGGGCTTTTTATGGTTTAAAGTACACTCCAAAGGCAACACCTACTGTGACCTTTATACTATCTATAGGAAGTAAGCATTAGAGTTCCCCTTTTCCAGATGAGAGAAGCCTTAGGTTCAAACATCTTCAGTGCTTCAAGGTCTCACTAGAGCTAGTAAGTTTTGGGCCCATAGTGGCCCCTGAATTCTGAGATACCCTTACAATATGTTAAAAATGAGTGGAAGTCACAGTGAGATTGGAGCAATTGGATTTGTTCTGTGGCAGAAACCACCATCAACATATCCTAATCTCTCTTACCCATTTGGCATGCTTTGTTATTTTGTTTGTTTTCTTCTGTCATTTCAATAGACAAGGTTTCACTATGTAGCCCAAGCTGGCCTTGCATTTGTGCTCTGTTGTTTTGTCTCAGTCTCTGGATTGCAGGCATGTACCACCGTGCCCAGTATTTTATTTGGTCATTTTAGTGCTTTGAAATATTGTCTCAGTTGCTCAATACATATGGAAATTGTTACTACAACATATATAAAGGAGGCAGCATTGCCACAGACTAGATCAAGTCATTAGCATACAACATTATAAGAAAATCTTGGACACGTAAACTCATGTCCTGGTCCCGGAATTAGACAGAGTAGAAGTTACAATGGGGTGACTTTGATAGTGACTAAAAAAAAGAGCTTTTCCTTCTCTTGGACACAACTTGACAGCTTCAGACAGTAGGCACTAAAGGTTACAACTCCTCACATTAAGAAATATTTCTTGTTCTGATTTCCTTTCGTAGGAAGCATATGTGACTTACCAGGATGATATCCGGCTGGTGGGGGAGCTGGTGACAGTCATTGGGGCTGTGGTTATTCTACTTCTAGAGGTGAGGAGCAGGGGAGTCTTTGATAAAGCAATCTACCTAGGTCCCCTATTGAATTGCAATCTATATTTTCTTTTTGCTTTATCATCTTTCCCTAGATCCCTGACATCTTCAGAGTTGGTGCCTCTCGCTACTTTGGACAGACAGTTCTTGGGGGACCATTCCATGTCATCATGTGAGTGTCTTCTTTCAGGCCCTGATTTCACTTACTAGAGTTTTACAAGTCTATAGTTCCCTTGCTGAGACCTGGATATGACCTGGAGGTGACACTTCAGGGATTTCTGCCCAGTGGATTTGAATCTTTGGATTTATGTTTTATCTGTTAAGACTTAGCCTGAATGTGTGGGTAATTCTAAATGGACTGAGCCCGGCTAGCTCAGTTGGTAGAGCATGAGACTCTTAATCTCAGGATTGTGGGTTCAAGCCCCATGTTGGGTACCAAATGTAGATGTATTTCTAAAGGGTTATATTAAATAAGAAACACAGAGCCAAATGTAGAGTTAAAAGCCCTAGAGGTCAGAGAGCAGTAGCCAAGAGATGAGACCACCTTCTTACCACCCATTGCCACTGCTGTCCTTCCATGGAGAAAGAGACCTACTTCCTGTGTGTCTGTCTTTTTATTGACTTTCTGTTCTGCCTTCTTATGGGTTGTAAACCCAACCACATGACCTCCTCATCACTGCCTGTCTATACAGACCTCTAGGTCTCTATGGTTGGTATTGAGATTAAAGGCATGTGTCTCCAAGCTAGCTATGTCCTTGAACACACAGACTCTGCCTGCCACATGATCGGATTAAAGGTGTGTGCCACCACTGCCCAGCTTCTGCTATGGTTTGCTATTAGCTCTGACCCCCAGGCAACTTTATTTATTAACATGCAATTAAATCACATTTCAGCACAAATAAAATATCACCATAGGTGCTAGCCAAGTCACCATCATGTTATAGTAGATCCAGAATATTCCCAGCTCATACCTCACTTTTTGCTTTCTGTTCTCACTCCAGCATCGCCTATGCCTCCCTTGTGCTGGTGACCATGGTGATGAGGCTTACCAATGTGAATGGAGAGGCAGTGCCCATATCCATGGCCCTGGTGCTGGGCTGGTGCAGTGTCATGTACTTTGCCCGAGGATTCCAGATGTTGGGCCCCTTCACAATCATGATTCAGAAGGTCAGTGCTTTCCCAAACCTCCCTCTGATTAGGATACAGGACCTTCATAAGTGGGGAAAGCTGCAAAGAAATACTGTTCAGAGCCTAGCTGGAGGCATCATGGGGCATTCAGATCTGTTAGCAACAGCTGCTCAGAGATGGTGGAGAAAGAGTCACCCCATCTTTCTTCCTCTTCTTTGTTTCCTGTAGATGATTTTTGGAGACCTACTACGCTTCTGCTGGCTGATGGCTATGGTCATCCTGGGATTTGCCTCAGGTAGCAGCCCTACTTCTAGACTGTTAGAGGCAGTTTTTCAGGAAGATGACTCTCTTCTCAGTTCACACTTCCACTTGATTTTGTTGTTTTCATTTCCTATTGGAAATTGAGTCTAAAAACACACCTTTCTCCATAGAAAGGAACCATCCAGGTTGGCCTGGAAAGTAGACTATGAGTTCTGAGCCATCAAGATTCATTTTCACTAACTGTACTACAAACCCCTTAAAGGAATACTGGAGAAAGACAGACATCAAATGCTGAAGAGTCATAGATATTTTAAATACTATCTAGGCAAATATGGACAAGGCCATGTTGAACTCTGCTGTATTTACAGTTCAGAAGAAGAAATAGAAGGCATGCAATAGAACAGAAAGTGCCCTCTTTCTATATTCAGTCATTTAAAGTATGGAGAAAAGGGAAGGATTATAGAAAGGAGGTACATAATGAGAGTTTGGAGAGCCCAAAACATGGCAGAGAATGCAGACAGAAGAGCTATGATGAGAGACTGAGAGAATGGGGACAAACAGGTGCAGTGGGGAATGCCAGGAAGCCGAGAAAGTCCAGCACAGGAAGGAAAAGTCATCTGAAAGAACCTGGGGAACATTGGCAGGCACAAAAGAGTTTGCACTCGTAGGAAGAAGCCCCAGGTCTGATTCACGGAAAAATTTAAAATTCTAACTCAGTCTTCTGTGTCTGTAACTGGTCACCCATTAGAAAAGAGGATGCCCAAGAAAAATGGTCTCTGAAGAACTCTGCCCCATCATTCCAGAACCCTATCACTATCTATAGAAGTTTCTCTGTTCGATGAGGTTCCCCACAAAATGATAGATTAAAATATATATATATATATATATGTATTAGGACCTTAAATGTGAAAGGATCAAACTGGCAGTCTGCATGGAGTACTCTATCCTGTGAGGCCTGATGCAAGTTCTCTTCCTTCTCCCTACCCTAAATTTACTTGCCCATAAATTGCTTACCCATATACAGACTGCAATTAGGAGAACAGCGGTTATTTCCTGAAGATGTCCTACTTTTTTGATCCCCTAAATGATCACCCTGCACTTGTGCTTTTACTTAAAGAAGCAAGTGTTTCATATAGACTCTTTTGTATGCTCTTGGGACCACCTTGTCACATATTTCAGTACCATACAGAAAGAAGCCATTTAAAGGGCCTGGTGCTGTTGTAAGGATCCAGAATAGCCTGCCATGTGGTAGGGTGCACACCAGTGAGACAGCTTTTTCCATAATGGTCAAAGCTCACCCTGCAAGTCTCAAAGTGATGGGTGGTTATCTGGAAGTCTTGAAGATTAAAAAGTGTTCTTCTTTTAACCTTATCAGTTGCTCTGCTCTTCAAAGTCATTGGAGATTCAATACATTCTTTTAATGACTTACCTTTCAAATATTTGGTTTTCCAAAAGGTAATAATCTGTTAGGCAACTTATTATGCATATACGTACACATACAATTCTTTGTGATAAACGGCTGAGTGTTATTGTTACCCAGAACAGTGAACTTAGTCAGGATTCTTAGGTTTAGCCAGTTCTAAGGTAACTATATTGTAGATGCACAGTCATATGTACTCATATATAAACTGATGGAGATATATAGATAAGAAACAGAACTAATGGCCACCAAGTCCATACTTATTGTGACAATTTCATTTCCCATCTGCATCTTCCTGGGCGGAGCAGCCTTCTGTATCATTTTCCAGACAGAGAACCCAGATAATCTGGGGGAATTCTCTGACTACCCCACAGCACTGTTCAGCACATTTGAGCTTTTCCTCACCAACATTGATGGCCCTGCCAACTACAGTGTGGATCTGCCCTTCATGTACAGCCTCACCTATTCTGCTTTCGCCATCATTGCCACCCTGCTCATGCTCAACTTGTTCATTGCCATGATGGGGGACACTCATTGGCGAGTGGCCCAGGAGAGGGATGAGCTCTGGAGAGCACAGGTGAGTCCATTTGTATTGCTCTTGCAAAGGGGCAGGAGCTGAAGGGAAATATTCCAGTAGGATGTGTTCATTGTGAACCACTCTTAGTGGAGTCCCAGGACAGCCCCACAAGGCTATTGTTTCAGTTATACAAACCTGAAGCATGTACTGATGGAGTGGAGGGCCTATGCAGTTGGGATAGTTATTACAGGTAAAATGTGGATCCGGGAGTCTGAATCCACAGAGAACAAGAATATTTTGTTTTTATATAATGCAGTTTATAAATTTAGAGTTTCTCTTCTATTAGATTCTATAAATCCCTAAATCCCTATTATATCTTTTCTTTGTATCACAATAAGCTAATCAAATACTAGAGTTACGAGCTAGGTTCCAAAGACTGATAAGTAATTGAGCTGCTTTTCAGCATAATTATGTATCTGTGTGAGAGTCATTCAGTATATTCTTTAGTCTAATTATGACCTTATTATTTTGTAGATTTGAGTAAGGTTTCAGAGACTAGGAGTTTTCCATATTGTGAGAAGTTTATTAACAGAAGCATCCGTATTACAGTGAACTGAACCCTATGTTGCTCTCATTCTGCTCTTCAACTTCAGACTTTTCCCTCCATGTAGCAGAGAGCACATATCTTTCCACATGAGTAATATATAAATATTTGAATATAACCAATGTTTACCCTTCAGATAATTATATGGTGTGTATGTGGCAATACTCCTCAAAAGCCTGTTGTATGCAGGGAAGTGTCTAGGAGCTGGGACACAAATACAGTCATCACAGACATAGGAGGTCCTCCAGCTGAAGTGGCAAGCTCTAGAAAAGACATACACTAAGTAAATCACTTCACAGGAGGCTGAAAATTCATAGAAGTAAAATTGCTACAGAGAAGTACATTGTGCTAAGAAGAGATGCAACTGAGGAATTTAAGTAGAAAGTTAGGAAATGCTTTTATCAAGGGAGAAATGTTTAAGAGAGACGCTAAAGACGGGTAGGACTAGCTAGCAGAAGAGAATAGTGGAGAGGGTACAAGTCAAGGTTTATATCAATGAAGGTGCATGACCACAGAGAGAAATAGACCAAACCCAAACAGCTTTTTGTAAGGAGTTGAAGGTGGATGAACTGATCCTCATAACTGGGAAGTTTAAAACATTAAACTAGATTTGGATATCTGTCTAGAATCCAGTCTTTACCTTACACATCCCATTAGTGTCCCTGTTCTACCCATTCAGCCTGACTTTCTCTTCTAAGATAAATCACCCCATGCTGACAGCTTCTAAGAAGCTGAAGACACCTGAGGGAATAGGGGCAGGGTACACTTTTTTTCACAATTCTATGGGTCCCATTAGAGTTGCACCCTCTGACTCTTCTGACATGCTTTAAAATGCAGGCTTTAAAAGAATGCCTTTGGACTGGAGATGTAGCTCCATAGTAAATTGCTTTCCTAGTGTCTTAAGGTTTCTATTGCTGTGAAGAGTTGTGAAGGTTGCCATGACCATAGCAACTCTTATAAAGGAAAAATATTTCACTGGGGTGGATTACATTTTCAGAGGTTTACTCCAGTATCATCATGATGCAGCATGGTAGTGTGCGGGCAGACATGGTGCTAGAGAAGGGGCTGAGAGTCCTATATCTTAACCCATAGGCAACAGGAAGTGATCTGAATGTTACACTAAGTGACACTTGAGCAAAGGAAACCTAAAAACCCATCCCCACAGCGACACACTTCTTCCAACAAGGCCACATCTGCTCAAACAAGGCCACACCTCTGAATAATGCCACTCCCTATGAGCTTATAGGGGTTGAATTCTCTATATCTCAAAACAATAAGATTAAAAGCAAGCTTGGCCCCAGACAATTCATTCTAAGTTCCATGGGACTGTAACAAAGTTTAGGTGAAAGGCTTATTTTTGAACCTAAGACAAGATCAAGTGCTGGATAGTAGAGGCCAAGTGGCAGTAAGAAGATGAGATCCCCTCTTCTCCAGTCTGTTAGGAAGAACCAGCTAACTGTGCAGCCCCATCTACTCTAACCAAGTGTCTAAAAGTGGTTAGATTGTAATGATGCCAGAGTGAAAGCGTCAAGGGAAGGCTAAATGAAGAATAACCCTGAGGACTCATTTCAGAGGAAAGAGGGCTAGCTATTCAGGAGAAGAGAACAAAATGATGGGAAGGAAGGTGGGGGAGAACCTGGTATAATGAAGGGCTCAAGAGACAAGACAATGAGGGAGCATAGAAAGACATGTCACAGAGAGCAGGCTGTTAGGAATTGATAGCTCCTTCATCAATAATCTCTTGTCCCCAACCCATCTGGACTGCACACTCTACTCAAGTCTGTTGGATGCTAGGATAGCTCCTAATGTGGTGGGAGTGGTAAAGTCCCAGAAGAAGCTTCTTCTGTTTCTTATGGGAGAAACACTACTTACCGTCAATGACATGTGCAATGGAGTCAGTTTGTCAACCAGATGTACAAGTGGCCACTCTAAACTCACAATCAACTATCACCCTTGAATCTTTGTTACATGAATGAGCTAAATTCCTTAAAAGCAAGGTAACAACACTTCTCATTTTGTTCTGTTAGTTCTTTGTGTTGCTGGCTTTAGAGAGGCATTCCGCTTTGGTGAAATCATTTTATATTGCTTTGGTCACTCCATGTATTACGTATCCCTCCCAGTTTTGTGTCATGGACACATTTGATAAGCTTGATGTCTGTTTCATGTAGCTAGTTAATGAGGTCAGGACAAAGGACAGAACATAGGACATACTACTAGGAACTTCCTTGCCAAGTACACAGACATTAATAAAACCTTTTTCTTCTTAAGATATGGATTTTTAATTTGTTAGGAAGTCCCTGAACTGGAGCTGCCTTGTTTCATTTCTGACATCATACAGATTCTATTTAATCATTTTATTTAAGTCAATGCCATTGGTCTGAGCTTTCCTATGGGAGGTAGGAAGGAAATCACATTAGTTTTGAATGACTCACTTTCTGTGAATATGAATAATAATATAGAACTCTTTGTTCTATTTAAAAATATTCTCTGTCCTGTTTTGATGAGATAGGGAGGTTAGCATAGTTCTGGGACAAGCTTAGATGTGGATGAATGGTGGTAGTTCTTACCACGGGCCTCCTGGGTCTTCCTTGAGCATATTGGTCTTTGTTTTCTTTTTTGGTTGCCTTCGTGTCTCTCTGTCCCTTGTGGCTCTTTCTCAGATCTTTTGCTACCTCATCTCCTTCCAGGTTGTGGCCACCACAGTGATGCTGGAGAGGAAAATGCCTCGTTTCTTGTGGCCTCGATCCGGTATCTGTGGTTGCGAGTACGGCCTGGGGGACCGCTGGTTCTTACGGTGAGTGACAGTTTGTATGTGAAACCTGCAGGTGGAATCTCTGAGATGGCAAGCAACCAGGAAATGTCATGGGATTGCATTAACCTGTTGTTGGGCGAGTGGGGGAGGTGAAGTGTCAGTGGGGGGGGTTAGAAAACAATAGCCAGCTGTGTTTACTACAGGGCAGTGGTATGTGAAATGGTATGCGTAACAGACATGTAAATGCTCAGGTGTGGATATGGGTTGTCCTTTTTTTTTTTTTAACTTGTGTTTACTCATGTTACTTCCTTATCCTCATTTCCAATATACTTTGGCCTTGACTCTAGCTTCTTCCTTCATGGACAACCCTTATCCCCGACCTGCTCTACTCACCCCTCACTGGTATGCCTTGAATTGGACACTGGAAACCTCTTGACATACAGATCTCTTTATTCATTCATTTATTTATTTTTCTTTCATCGTGCCACATATAACACAGCCTGCATTCCGTGTTGACTTCTTACTTCTCTCAACTCATTATCAGGTTAACTTTCACTCCATTCTCTTTCAGCCCCTCCATCCTAGATGCTCCGCTTGCTTTGGTTCTGGTTCCTCCTTCTATTTCCTAATATCCCATCTCCTCCGCATTCACCTCTGCTTCTCTCTATGACCCACCTTCCTCGGCTATCATGAGTCCTTTCTGTTTCCTCCCAGGGTTGAGTACCACCATGACCAGAATCCTTACCGTGTGCTTCGCTATGTGGAAGCTTTCAAATCTTCAGACAAGGAAGGAGGTGCAAGAGCAGCTATCTGAGAAACAGCCTTCTGGGACTGAGACTGGGACTTTAGCTAGAGGCTCTGTGGTCCTCCAAACACCTCCTCTGTCTAGGACTACATCCCTAAGCAGCAGTAGCCACCGTGGCTGGGAAATTCTCCGTCGAAATACCCTGGGACACTTGAATCTTGGACTAGACCTTGGTGAGGGGGATGGAGAGGAGATCTACCATTTCTAAAGAGGATCCTGTTACTTTAGAACTAGCCCCAGGTGGGCCAAGGTGTGGGAAGAGAGGGGGTAGGGAGGAAGAGGGACAGAAAAAGGGAGAGACCTGGTTCTGCAAGAATCTGACTATTGGCTGTGAGTTGTGGGAAGGTATATATAGAATATTCTTTAAGGGGCAATATATCACCCTTTACATTTCATCATTTGTAGAGATAGGCAGTGGGCATCTATTGTACATACCTTATGGGTTCCTCTAAGGCTCATATCTTGAGAAATTGCAACTAAGGACATGAAATGAGGACACTGGCATCTCTGATTGACATCTGGACCATCTTTCTTGTCCCTTGAAAGAAGACAGAAAGCAGTAAGCCCAGAGACTTGCCTGATTCCACAATGCTTAAGGTGAAAAGAACCATCATGACGCTAAATTCCTTCCTTAGGACTCTGCCCAACTAGCAAGCAAATCCCAAGTAGAAAACTACAAGAAGAAACGTTCCTTATCCTACTGCCTTTAATTTTTTTCTTATGTCGAAAATATATATCATAAAAATTGTCGTTTTAACTACGTTCACTACAAAGTACATTCAGACTATTGTATAAGCATCACTACTATTCATCTACAAAAGTTTTTCATCTTCAGACACTGGAACTCCTATCCATTGAACAATACCTCTCTGCTATTCCTACTCTTTAGTCCTCAATAACCATTATTTTACTTCCTACCTAGGAATTTATTGTAGGCACTTTATCTAAGTGGAATTGCACAAGGCCAGTTCCATTGTGCTTGCCTTGTTTCATTTTGTATAATAATTTCAAGGTTTCTTCTATTCTGTAAAGGTATCAGCACTGCATTTCTTTTTAAGACTGAGTGCACACACACCTCACTTTGTTTATCCATCTGTCTGACAAAGTGTATTTATGGGTTTTCCTATCTTCTGGTTATTGTGAATGTTGCTGCTATGAAAATGAGAGTGTGCATGTCTATAGAGGTCCCTGTTTTTAATTGGTGTTGGTAGGGTTGATATGCCTAGAAATTGCATTGATGGATCACACAGCAAACCCGAGTTTAATTCTTTAGATAAATTATCATACTGTTTTCCATAATGGCTTTCAGCATTTTATAAAGCCTGGTAGTGGGTGTGAAATGCTATCTCATTATAATTTTGATTTGCTTTTCCCCACAGTCTATGGATATCAAGTCTCTTTTCTTGCTCTTATTTATGGAATAGTTTTTACCAGTGCACTGCATTCTTCTTTCCAGAGGCTTCGAGTCTGAAGTGTTTGCATCTCACTTGTATCCTGATATGTTTTATGAGTGGTGAAGTATATCTTGCTTTGGTTTGAATGGTCTAGTCAATCCTTCCATAGGACCTTCTCTGCTCTATCCTTTAGGGGATCCTCTGCAAGTTATCATCCTTTTTCCTGAAAACACAGGCTCCTGTTTTTATCTTGAGGATGCCATGACCCACAACTTTCTCCCGTTACTTTTACACTGTGCTGTGTAATGCTGATCTGACCGTTCCTACCTGGAGGGAAACTTTGGAGCAAGTATCCAGAGCACTCGTTACAGAGGATGATGTATAGATAGCCTCTTTCTTGTCTCTAACTCTTACATCTCATCTCACTCCTATCAACATCTCAGTCAAAATGTGCTTGTTGGAAATAGTGACGAGACAAGTAAGATTTGGGAAATTTCAGACATTCCAATACACATTTTCAAAATGGTACGCCTAACATTGAACTACAATGTACTTATACCTTTGGTGGTATGGAACATTACAGGGCCGAGTCATCATGACTCAGTTTTATTCTCTTTCACAGTGGAAGTACATCCATCTTCTGTGTAGTTAAATTCCATCTGTTGTAACTGGAGACCTTCTCTCCAGCCCCCGCCAAGCCCTGTTATTCTAACAGTCCACTTATAAAATAAACACATAGACGTTTATATTATTCAAACTGCTTGGACATTAGCTCAGGCCTACCATTGTCTAGCTCTTACTCTTATATTTAGCCCATTTCTATTAATCTATACTTTGCCATGTTGCTCGTGGCTTACCAGTACCTTACATCTTTCTTGTCATGGCCGTGGCTGGCCATGTCTCTCCGCCTCTCTTTCCACTTCCCAGACTTCTCTTCTCTGTTTGTCCCACCTATACTTCCTACCTGGCTACTGGCCAATCAGTGTTTTATTTTAACCAATCAGAGCAACACATTTGACATACTTGAACATCCCACAGCAAACTGTGTTCTAAATGGTCCCAGATCCAGTTTCTTTTGCATTTTCAGATGCCAGCAAGGGAGCCATTACTGTGTCTTCCAGCCCTTCTCACTAGTATCATCTGTAACCCCTCCTCCATCACCTCTGCCAGTAAGCATGCTGTACTCTTTAAACACCCTCCTCCAAACCACCTCCCTTTTTGACAGCTGCCCTATTGTTCAAAGCCAAACTTCTTAAGAGTTGATTCCATTATCTACTGGCTCCCACTGATTTCTCAACCCTTTGTGATTTGATCTGGTCTTCTCCATGCTACTGATTCCACTCTTGTTATCTCCCTGAAGGTAAAGCCACTCAATCATCTCAGTTTTTTTTCTTATTTGAACTCTATAGAATACACCAGACTGTTCAACACTCCTCACGTTCCTACCTCTCTGGGTGCTTTTGTTTTGCCCTGAAGTAATTTTGGCCCACCGGGACTTTTTTTTTCTCTCAGTACAATAGGCAGTTACACTCACTACTGTGGAACACCACATAGTAGATGACCAAGCTCATGATTCAGAAGGGCCTATCTTCAGCTCTGCCCTGTCTTCTGAGCTCTAGGCATGAACTACTTAGATGCTCAACTATTAGACTTGCTCTACTTGGGTGTTTTGTAGACACCTCAGGCTCAACATGTCTCAAGCTGAGCATTTTTTCTTCCACACCAAACCTTCTCCTCTACCAGTATTCTCAACCAAGTTAAATGTGAGGATAACAGACCAGGTGGCCTAAACCACAGCTCTGGGCATCACCCTTAATGCTCTGTCTTAATCCTCATATCTAGCACTTTCAAGAAAAGTGGATAGAAAGTCCATTACTTTTCTTTAAAGTAACTAATTCTAATTAAATACAAACATGAATTTTTCTACCACTGTCTCAGTTTCTTATATATTTTCTCTGTGGTAGTTACTAATAAAATTTTGTTATGTGTACTTCCAAAGATATCTTCAATGTGAACAAGCATTTGTATGTGCACATTTCTCTTAAAAAATATCAAAGTATAATATATTAGAAAAGCAGTCCTTTTTTTCCCTCATGTGATATGTTGTAAAGACCAACTTCATATCATTGTAACCTTAGAAAATACCTTTCCAAAGCAAAGTGTGACGGTGTACACCTTAGTCCCAGAACTCAGGAGAGAGTGGCAGAGACAGAAGATGTGTACATTCAAAGCTAGCATGGGCTGTACAATGAGACCCCATTTCAATACTCAAAGAAGCAATGAAAACCTTTGTTTGGCATTCTTCTAAAATAGGCCATCAACATCTTCTTTGTGACGGGATCATATTTCTACCTGTTCATGTTGCACATGGTCCTGGTCTTCTCTTTGTAACTTTTTATTAATCTTATTATCTCTGCTTAAAGATGATACATCTGATGTGTGTGTGTGTGTGTGTGTGTGTGTGTGTGTGTGTGTGTGTGTAATCCCTGATCTAGAGGGAAAGTAGAACATGCTCATTTGGTTTCTAGATCATTTATATTTTCTTTTGTATGTTATTTATCTTCACTTTATTACACTTGTTTAATATCTTGTTTTTCTTACTAGACGATGTGTCAAAAAGGCAAAACAGTGTTCATGTTATTCACTATTGTGTTCTCAGGACCTTGTACAATTCCTGGTACCATGTATTGTGAAATAAATATTCATTAACTGAATCTATGAATGATAGACCTGTTTTAAGTTTTACTGGACAAAATAACACATTTTGTTATTTTGTTTTGTTTTTCTTCCCTACCTCTTTCCTTTGAGTGCGGCTGTAGTAAAGATGAACATAACAAGAGTGGAGAATTCTGCAAGGACACAAAAGAGGAATTTACTAGTGGTAATTCTTTTGTCAACTTAAATATACCTCTGTGTGTAAGCATGCATGAGTGTATGAGAGAGATAAAGCAGGGGAAGTGAGAAAAGGGCCAGGAGGAGCCCAGGGCCCAGGGTTTAAACGAAAGAAGAGGAGCCATGAGGAAGAAGGGGGAGACTCGCGCAGCAGGTCTCTGGATGGAACTTTTGGAACCTACCCGTGTGTGATGCCCTCTGTGAGAAGCGTTTGGGTGAGCTCCTCGTTTTCCAAGTCTAGCCTCCAGGGCTCAAGAGGAGGAGAGAAAATACACAAGGACATCCTGGTACCGCCCTGCAGAAGTGGCAAATTCCCCATGTACTGAAGGGTTAAAGCAGGGAGCAGATGTTCCTGTGCTTCCAGCTTTGCAGAGACAGCAAAGGGGGTGGAGAGTAAGAGAAACTCTGCTGTTCTTGCCTAAGGAACTGTCCCTGTAAGACTGTGAGTGGTTCCCATTTCCCCTCCTGCCTGCCCTCTTCCTGGTTCCTTCCTAAGAGAATAAGTACTTACTCCTGCACATCTCAGAGGCCAGAGGCAGGGGAGAGATGAAGATGTTTTGTTACTAGAACAAAGTGTCACTGAACTTAAAGAGATGCTCCTCTCAGATGTGGGCAAAGTGTGTTATTGACTTGACCAGGCTCTGGTGATGAGGGTGAGCTGCACCTGAAGAATTGTTGTCTTCGGTGTTGAGATAAAAGGCCAGACAGAGGTCAGCGTACCTTCAGTGGGGTTGGTGTACATAAAGAAATTCAAGATAAATGTGAGGGGCCGAACAGAGAGAGATGGAGAAGAGAGGAGGGAGAAATAGGAGAAAGGGTGGCTTGGCCTAGACCAGGGAGAGAAAAGGAGCTGGAAAGAAGAGCCAAGCATTGGTCCTTTTGCCCCATGAGGATCACTGTAAAAAACTGAGAGAACACTGTGATGTGGGGTCATGAATTCTTTACCACTCTATCCCAGACACACTTGTTTCTTAAAGGTTAATGAAGACAACGTGAAACTGTGCAAGGAAAGGAGCATTTTGACCTGGTCACAAGTAAGAGTCACCCCAGTGGGAGAGGTTCAGGCTGTGGGGGCCCCCATCTCTGTTTTGCATAACAGCCAGGCAGGAGCCACCTGGGGAAGGGCTGGACATGCCTTCTTTACTCCCTTGTAGGCTTTCTTTGTCATCCCAGAATGGAGGAGGCGGCAATTAGAGCCAATTGGGCCTGAGGGTGCAGAGGCTTAGGCAAGGCTGGGCTGCAGTTGGAAATAGAATGGGAGTCTGCTACAGGTAGAAGGATTCTGCCTAGTTATTTCTAAGGACCAAACTTATCCAATAAATCGGCCCCTCATTCCCTGCCTTCTGGAGCCGCACTCCTGACACCTTCCTCACCCAGTCAACTATGGGGCTGGCACAATGGTTTCATCACAGCATCATGATTCTTGCTCCGAGTCCCAGGGTAGATTTCTCTGGTGAGTCCTAAGCATATCTCAGGTCAACTCAGGAAGCAATTTCCTCCTTTCTTGTCCCTGTGAACTGAGCCCTCTCCAGAGCTGGGTCCTTCAGGGACAATACACTCAGGAATAGATTCAGTTCTAACCCCCAGCTCTGCTAATGGGATTAGCTGTGGGGACTTGGATAGGAGTCAGTGATCATCTTGATTTCTGACTTGTCTACCTGGCACGGCTGTGAGGACAAAATAGCAGCATGCATGTGAAAGCGTGCAGGCTGAGATTTTATGATACCAGGAGGCTCTGCAATGTCTTGGCCTGTGCCTGGCTCTGTCTGTTCTTATTCACTCTCCTTTTCTTCAGCTCCCAGCTGCCTCCTAATTCAGGATTAATAAGGTAAAAGGATAAGAATAAGAAAAATATCAAAGAAATATCATGAAAATATCTGTGACCCTTTCCCTCTAAGTCTTTCTTGAGACCTAGGGTTAAAAACTATAACCCCCAGTGAATGATTAGCTCCTCTAGGGACTCCTCAGACTCCACACTTCTCCTAGGCTCTCATTTTTTTCTCTCATCTGCTCATATAAGGCAATTTCAGAGATGGTAGCTGCAAAGGAGGGCTGAGACTAATTGTACTCCTTTTCCTTTAATGGAACTCTCCTTCTCCTTCTCCCTCCATGGACAAAACCAGGTCCTTGAGCCATGTGATAGGCCCCTATATCAAGGATCATTTCTTCCCATCAGGCCACAGGTGTCTAGGATGAGGGAGCTCACATCAGAAAAGCTGGCAGCAGCTAGGAAACACAGGTACCTTTTCTACATGCCCTCCCCTCTAGATCCCACGTGCTGCACCCTGCTCACCTCCAACACAATAAATCTTTCAGGAGAAGATGGCCAGACACCCCCAACTCCCATAGACTCCTCCACCCATTAGTTTTTGTCACATTCTGGACCCTCTCTTCCCCACTGACCTAATTTTACCCTGGAAAGCAAATACACACACTAACTGATTTTGAAGTCCCTTGGCACAGGTTGTTGTTTGCAAACCATAGTTCAACTCTATGCCATGTCCACTAAAGGGGATAGAGAAGAACACAGTGTGGTCTGGCCTCTTCCTTGGAGGATCTGAAAGTGGAAGAAATAGTAAGGGGAGGGAGGCTGTTCATGTGGTAGGGCACCATGCACTCTGAGCAGAAGGGAGGTGAAACACACAGGAATGAGTCTGGATCGTTGGAACTGGCTACAGCATGTGCAGTGTTTGGGCTGCCCTTCAGTGAGTGAGCGGGGCATGGAAGTGTAGGCAATTGCATTCTCAACCTGTGGATCAACATCCCTCTGGAAGGACTGAAGGACTTTTTCCACAGGGGTCCCCTAAGACCATTGGAAAGTACAGATGTTTATATTACGATTCATCACAGTGGAAAAATTGCAGATATGAAGCTGCAATGAAAATAATTTTATGGTTGGGGTCACCACAACTTGGGGAACTATATTAAAGGGTTGCAACTTTAAGAAGGTGGAGAACCACTGTCTTAGGGTATCTTTTTGAGCTTGGGTAGGGCTGATCTGGACGAAGAGCCTATCATGGAACTATCATACCTATTTAATCCAGGAGTTTCTCCTCCACATTAAGTCAGTGGCCATAGTTAAACACTTCTCAGCATGGATGAGGTGTGTGGTATAGAAACTTACCTGTATGGGTGCAACCGTCTAAGTTTGGATCTATTCTCCCATGAAATGGAACAAAGAGTTTGTTCATGGGAAATAACCTGGTCTCCAAAAGGCTCTAAGACAGGAAAGTAGTCTCAGAAGACCAAGGGATGAAACAGAGGCCTATGTTTTTCACTGTGCATTTTAAAGGGGTCAGGTGCCCTGCACACCTGCCTCATCTAATTCCCACAGGCCTATAAGTTAACTTTTACACTCATTCACAGACAGGCAATCAAGAGCCAAAGAAAGATGACTTTCTTGCCCAAGGTGAAGTGACTATTACTGTGCTCATTTTGCAGACAAGGAAGTTGAGTCTCAGACAGATGGACTGTTTGCCCAAGATCACCCAACCAGTAATTAGCTGAATCTGACTTTACGTTGAAATGTATCTGGCCTCAAAGCCAATGCTTCCATTATAAGATGGCAGCTTGAAGCAAGACGGCCCTAACACCTGTCAGAAAGCTATCTCTTTCAGTTCCAAATTTTCCCACCCAAGCAAAGATGATCACGCAAGTGGCTTGCATTCCTACCACACTTTATAGTACATAAAACCTTTTCATGCCCATTATCAGCTATATCCTAACAACAGCCCTATAAAGTTAACAGGGCAAGATGAATGTTCCAATTTACAGACAAGGAAGTTGAATCTCCGGCTGTCCAGTTGAGGTCATAGGCCTGAGGAGTTCAGAGCAGGAAGATAATCCAGGGCTTATGGGCTCCTGGAAAGACTTACCTCCCTCCTCTATATGGACAGGTGGACGAACCCAACCCAGGTATGTGGGACACTACCTTTTTTTACAAATTCTGAAACCCAGTGAGACTTCAAAGCCATGCTAGCTCAGGGGCACTTTTATACTTCTCATAAGAAATGTGCTTTACCAGATTGCCCTCTATATAGGCAGACAACCCTGGTCAAAACTCACACGCCAGTGATTTCGATGTTAACTGTCACTGACAGTCTTGTGTTCTGGGGGTTGGCCTTGTATACTCTGATCTGTGTGTAAGGACTTATGGCCCAGTCCAGACAGCAAAATAGTTCCAGACCTTGTGGCTGCTTGGAGACAGAAAAACGGAAGGAAGCAAAGGGAAGCAGATTGGAGCCATGCAGGAAAATTGTTTTTGAGGGACAGCATGTGGCTCTGTGATAATGTGATGACTGTGTGAACAGGTCCCTATCAAGAGCTCGTTACATATTCCAGCTGATGTTCACTCAGCTCATGCTCAGCTCATGCCCCCCTACAGCCCTATGCATGCTCTAGTACACCTATGCTGACTAAGCACCTGTGTAAGCACCAATGACTTCTCAGGCATCGATAGCCTAGTGTATATAGGGATCTATACATGGGAGAGCACCTTGTCCCTTGTCCTGGAACTGTGTGCCTCGTGGTAGGGAGAGGATGGGCAGGAGTTGCAGAATAACTAAGAACTCTCCCTTCAAGCACCTGACTTCTTTCTGTTTCCTTTTATTTTGGTGACTGACCACGGACCTCCCATTCTCTGCCTAGGTAGACCCAGAATTGCCCAACAGCCACCTGGAGAATGTGCTGCTTGGCTTCAGGCCTTGCCTTGCTCTTCACCAGGTCACCTCTTCTTGGCCCCTCCTTGGCTGCTACTTCTCCACTTTCCTCTCAGCCTCCCACCACACCCTGCTCAGGTATCTACTCAGAATCCCTCCAGCCCCTTATATTCCAGCTTGGTGCTAACTTGCATTCTGGAACATGCTGACAGTGGACCTCAGCTTCCATTTCATCCCAGGTTGAGTTATAATCCCCACCTGTGAGAACCGGGACCTCACATCTGGATTCCAGGGCTCAGAATCTTCCCCCGGTCTCAGACACGCCTCCTCCCCCACCCCTCTGTGTCTCTGACTCGGACCCCTTAGTCTGATGTCACCAAGAAGAAGAAGCAGTCCCCTCCCACAGTTTTACACACGTCTCTACACATTAATCACCCCTACTCTTGAACAAGTCCGGCGTTTTGCTTGGTTTTATGACGGAGGTGCCTGGGTGTTTCAGTGAGTGCTTGTGTTGAATAAATAGAATTTGAAAGAGTTCTTATCACCGGCTGCCCTTTCACTGAGTTTGTTGGGGAAAAGAATAAGTGCAGGTGGGAGCAAATCGGGGAAACTCTCCTGATAAAATGTACCACGGCAGAGCTGCTTCTGAATATCCTCTTTCCAAGGCAGGTTGGATTTGAGCAGCCACAGAGAAAGGTAAGACCATCTCCTGAGCTCTAAACAATTGTTTATTGCCACATCCATCCCCCCACTCCCAAATCTTTGGCTGAGTGAACAGATAATCCATACAGAGCAGAAACCGATGTTGGATTTGAACCTGGAATCCAGAGACATTGTCCTGGCTTCCTCTTGTTTGGCCAGAGTGGCTACACACCTTGTTTCCTCCTCTATTTTGATTTCTGGGAATTCTGAAAATTGCCAAGGTTGGGAATCATCATTCATTCCCTACCCAGAGCTAGACAGTGATCAGAAGCTCACATGCCCAGATTCACCCTGTTGAAACCTTCTCTTTTTCTTCCCGGCCTAGTGCAGTGCCTGCGTTGTTATTTCTACATGGACATCCAGACTTGATCAGAGAAGGAGAGGTCCATTTCTGAGAAGCTCCTCCAAATGAGAATGCCTTCATTCCCGCACAGGGAAGTTGAGGGAGGAGGGGGGATGGCCTGAAAGGAAAGAGAAAGGAATGAGGAACAGGTGGCCTTAAGTTTCACAAATCAGGAACCCTGATGGTCAGTCACCCTCAAAGTCACCCAGGGAGTTCTCCCAGCATTGAAGCTGGAGTGCAGCTGCCACACCTAAAAATCAGTAGCTTTCTCTGCTATCCTCTCCTAGGAAGCCAACCCACCCTAGCACATTTCGCACAGCTTAGCAAAGCTCATTGGCTTGGAGGGCTGTGTACAAACCTGCAGTTTTCCTCCTGTTTGGTTCTGCAGACCAAGAGACACAGGTACAGTGACTGGGGGTAAGACCGTCGATGTCCAGTTTTGGAAGGCGGATGACCTCATGGTTGATGAGGAGGAGAGACCAAGAAGGAAACAGCGGAGCAGAAACAGGTCTGGGGAAAGCAAGGCCAATAGGACCAGCAGCTCACCCAGGCGCAGGCTGTGGACTTTGACACCTTCTTTCTTACATTGTATCTCCAGGGGGCCCCTGCTGGGGCCTAAGTCACATCTAGCCAGAAGCTGAGTGAGTGAGGTCAGAGCTTGTGGAGTTCCTGGGATTCATGGTCTTCCTCTAAAGTAACCAAGTTCTTTCACAAACCCACGAGACCCATTGACAAGTTCTCAAACCAGAGCTCAGACCCTCCCCTGATATCCCCAGGGTGGGGGGGGACTAAGGAACAAGTGCCAGACTTATTGACAGAGTCAGACAGGTGCCACCATCAGCATAAGCATTCTCAAGGTGGGACTTGTCTATGGTCATTGCACCCGGACCAGACCGCACCCTATTTCGTCAAGGTGGAGCCAAACAGTCTTCCACTGGTAGTGTGGATAGGAAGGTGGTGGGGTCAGATTAGGTAGTCAATACAAGAAAGAAGGTAGATGCCCCCATGCATCCATACATCCATGCATGACCTCTGGAAGAATCCTGTAATGTATAAGGCAAGATGGATCTTGAAATGTAAAGACAATTTGAAGGGAACCAGAAAACAGACATGTGCTCATTTACACAGTAAACTGAGCCTCCAGAGGGGAAAAATATTGCTATAGTACACTGATCCATTTTCATATGAAAAATGCACTAATTCCTGTCCAAAAAAAAAAAAAAAGGACACACATATACCTCAGAAAGTAGAAGTAGCTTCCTAGTATGGCTTAACATGGCCTCTGCCTTCCCAGTGGCCAGTGGCTGCCACCTTGGTGTTCAACCACCTTCGTTTTGGCCCTTCCCTAGGACTTCCCAAAGAAGCAGAGTGAGAAGCTCCATGGTAAGGCTCACTGGGGCATGGGCAGGAGAGAGCAGGACATGAGGCTGTGGGGCAGACTAAGGAGCTACAACTGTATTTGACAGAAGGAAGAAAAGGTGAACAAAGGCATGTTTCAGGGGAAAGACGGACAAAGGCTCTGTAATGAATTGGAGCTCCTGACCTGTGAAAGCTGAAGTGTCTTTCTGTACACATGGAACCGCACCTTCAGATTTCTTCACAATCACAAGTTGTTTGGGTTGAAAAGGGCCTTGGAAGAGTTTCAGCACAAAGTGTCTTCCAGTTACAGACAGGAATACAATAGAGCCAGCACTAAAGCCCAGCTTGCCAGTCTCCAAGTCAGCCATGGCAGCCCCTGGGTAGTGCTGGTGTGTGTGTGTGTGTGTGTGTGTGTGTGTGTGTGTGTGTGTGTGTGTGTGTAATGTGTCTGCTCACCTGCTAACCTCCACTGGCTTTATGAGCTGGCACTCAGGGTTTTTGAACCCGGTGACTGGAACAAACTCCACTCTGAGTGAGCACTGTTTGTGATGTCATGAACCTCAACTGCCCTGCCCTGGCTCCATCCTTGAAGACCCCACCGCCTGTCAGCCATCGGCAGGCTAGATCTGCCAACCAAACTGCCTGTAGGCACCAGACTAAGAACCATGGGCAGAGAGAGTCATTGGATCCAATGAAAAGAGGAGCTGGAGAGGACTAAGAAGCCAGAAAAACCAGAGTTCCACAGAGACTACACAGAGCTTTAGACATGGATACATAGACCCACACACTGCACATATACTACCCACACATGCAAACAAAGTGTGCTCTACATACACCCACCGTACAATACAATACATACATACTCAACATGTAGCACATACACATACAATCCATGTATGCATACGAGTCACACATCACAATAGTAAAATATTTGCATGTCCCATTGTAATGCACACACACACACACACACATACAGATATTCATAAGTACATACCATATACAACAAACATATTATGGAACATGCATGCAACACAAACTGTATGCATATACACAACACACAGCATATATATACATTCACATGCTAAATACACATATAGCATATAATACTCATACCCTATACATACACACACTGTACATATAATGCTACATACTACACACACAACACACCACAAACATATTATGTACCACCTCCATATATACCTCATTCATTCTATGTGTACACTTCACACACTATGACATACAAAACACACATACACAGATGCACTCATTACATACTACATACATGTCATATATCTACAAAGCAAATTCTTCATGCCCACTAGCCAAGTATAACACACACACAATACACACCTTACAACAGAAACTAAAGGGGGGAAAATAGAGACATAATTGCAGACTGGTGGAAATAGTTACAGTGACAACTGAAGGAAATGTGATATGGACACACACACACATACACATACACACACATACACACATATACACACACATACACACATATATACACACATACCACACATACTCACATATACACACATATTTACATACACACACACACACACACACACACACACACACACACACACACACTTTATTGGTGGCTCTCAGTGAACGTTGATTTTGTCCCTTGAAGATGTTGGCAGTAAAGGCTATTGTTACCTCATGACTGGAGGTCCAGATGCTGCAAAGCATTGAGATATGCCTGAATCAAGTCCTACAGGGAAACAGTATGCACAGTACCCAGGTCCAGCAACAATACCAAATGCAGACACAGGCATCTCAAGCCCATTCTCACACTTACGCATAGGTAAATACTTAAAATCTCATCAACATCTCTAGCCCCCCATGCATGTGATGCCTAGAGACAACTACTAATATTCTGATGTCCTTCTCCCCAGCTTACAATTGGAGGTGAGGTTAAGCCCAAAGCAAGAACCAGATAGATCAAACTGTTTCTACACAGCATCTTGACCTGTTCTGGGCTTCATATTATCCTTGCTGTCTGCTGACCCACAGACAGGGAGCTACTTACTGAGTAGGCTGACAATTTGTCTTAGATTTGTCTTCTCAGATTTGTTATCAAAGAAATAGATTTAGGAAGAGTAAGATTTCAAGTCTCTCAAGTTGAGGCCAATCTCTGTGACCTCCTTCACTCCAACACAGACAGCATGCAGCATAAGGACACCCTTTGGCTGCCAAATGAATTCCTCTCACTTAAGTGGGCAATACTGCCCCGTAGTGTCATGGGGACAAAGCCATGCCATCTTCAGAATGCTTTCTGTTCCCTCAGAACCAGCAGTCCAGGAGGCATGGAGGATATACCTGTCAACTGCAAGTCTGGTAGTGGATGAGGGGGTTGCTGTTACCAAGGCCTTGGGTGGAGACATGAGTCCATAGCTTCACTCTGTCCTAAGAACATGATGTGGGATGCAAAGACAGGGACTCTTGATGTTTGAGTTTGTGACCACTAAGCCACCCCATTTGTGTCTGATATCAAGGCCGGGTGAAAGAAGCTGAGAAAGAAGGGGAAAGGGCATTTGAAATTGACGTCTTCCTACTGGCTTCCTGTTGTCTCACTCCCCAGCATGATACAAGCCTTGCTATATTATCTGCTCTCCCACTTGTGACTACACTGGGGTCTTTTCCTGGAGCTGAAGAGGACAGAGAAGGTGGGGTGGGTCAGCGACAGACAAACACTTGGCTTAATGGGCACAAAGGTCCTGGGTTCAAGGTTTGAATTCTAGACTTACAACAACCACCCAGCTTGAACTCACTGACCCCTAGCTGGGTGGGGAAGGCAGCTAATCGAAGTGCATTGTTTGCTCAGGGCTGTATGTCCTGGCCTTAGGCCCAAGAGCAGGAACATGAGTAGCTTTTCATTTGAAGGTGGCCCTTCCATACCCTACCCACAGAGATACCTCAAAGATACCTCACTTTTGCTCCCAAGAACCTCCTCTCCACCCATGCTTGAGTATGCTCATACAAACTAACCCACACAACATATGTGACACACTCCACTGAGCCAACGCATGCTTCATCATACATACCATACCTAGATTCTAGACACACACCACATACCATTATTACATGCATATTAAGCACAAAACATGCACACATACTTCATGGACCATGCACATTACATGAAAAGCACATACTATACGCACATAGCATATATAAAACACACAACACATACAACACAAACAAACACACAGTAAAAACATTCCATATCCTACATACACGTATACAAGATTCCCCATACCTGTCATGTAGTATCATAGTCAGCATGAAGCTTTCCCATAGAAAGAACCAGGGGCAGATCAAAGGCACACACAAAAAATACACACTGGACATACCACGTGTCAAACACATCACATATACACAGCACACATGGGGCACACAGAGCACATGTATGCCACATACACGTGTGTACATACCACCTGCACATTAGGCACTTGCTGTACCACACACATTCACACCTCCCCTGTTGAGCCTTCCTGCTCTGTGAGTGTGGCATGGGAGCAATAAGCTGAAGCTGGCAAGTGACACACAGACACCCGTGACTTTAGACAGCCAGCTGCTACCCCAGCTAACTGGTCCCCTGGGTGGCAGCAGAATTTTGAATTAGACGATCTTCAGCTTCTTCCACATGGGGAAGGTGAACAGATAAGTCTCTGGGTGGGCCCTGTTGAGGTCTGGTGCTGTGACCGAGGATGCCTGTGACCTCTGCAGAAATCATTTTGCCTACTAGAGTAAGGATATGGGGAAGCATGAGCAAGG
This sequence comes from Onychomys torridus, assembly GCF_903995425.1. NCBI lineage: Eukaryota > Metazoa > Chordata > Mammalia > Rodentia > Cricetidae > Onychomys > Onychomys torridus. Next base: position 28,698,659 of record NC_050445.1, read on the forward strand.
TGGACTACAGAGTTAGGGGTGATTTGGGGCTTCACCTGTCACTTCTGTGGCCTTAGGGACTTGGAGTACTTGGAGCCTCAGTTTTCTCCAGGGGCAAAATATGGACAATAACTGCCTCATAGGATCACTCTGAGTTTGTGTGGACACACTCAAGTATAGGACCAATGTCTCTATGAGAAAGTTGCCAGCTAAAATACTCTAGAGCATATTAAAAAAAAAAATCTGTATTTATCTCCCTAGTCAGATTTAACTAGGTTTTTTTTTGTTTTGTTTTGTTTTTTGTTTTGTTTTGTTTTGTTTTTCAAGACAGGGTTTCTCTGTATAGCTTTGCACCTTTCCTGGAACTCACTTGGTAGCCCAGGCTGGCCTTGAATTCACAGAGATCTGCCTGGCTCTGCCTCCCGAGTGCTGGGATTAAGGCATGCGCCATCACCGCCCGGCTTAACTGGGCATTTTTATACCTTCTATTTCTAGACCAGGTCTCACAGTGTAGCACAGGCTGGCCTCTATCTTTCCATTTTCTGCCCTTCCTGTGCAGTACTGGGATAACAGGTAGGTGCCACCTCACTGGGCCCGGCCTGTATCTTATCTGGTAACCCACCCACCACCAGAAGCAGGATTTTTCACAGCTAGATTTTATACCCTGACTCACTGGCTTGGGGATGGATTTTACATCTTTATGTGGTGGTGATGAAGACAACCCACAGCCAAAGAGCCAAGACTGTTCATTGGAGACAGTACTGGGCTTACAATGCCCAAAATACATGCACTGCTTGGTTCTTTACAGAAAGCAGTTTTCAACTCAAAGTGGGTGAGAACTAAGTCTTTGCTATTTATACACCTGTTCTGAGCCAGAAAAGACATTTAACCCTGAGAGTCAAAAGAACGTAAACCCTCAGGACTTGAGAAGAGAAGAACAGTAGTAACCCCTCCATCCTGCAAAAGGTCTTTTCTTGCCTTCCTCCTCCACAGCCAAGAGTCCCTCAAGGGAGCCCGACCTATCCAGGCCTTCCAAGAAAAAGGTCATTGGGCATCCCAAAGTCCAGGGGCCAGCTCTTTCATCTCTTTGAAGGCCTAGGAACAGAGGGAGAGTTCCAGGGTGGAGAGCTGCAGCTGGCTGACGCAGGCACCAGGCACGGGCCTCAGCAGGCAGGACTTTAGGGCCTGTCTCTTTAAATCTCAGGTAATTTGGGAGGAGGGAGGGAGTGCCCACACAGCTCCTGCTCACTCCCAACAGAAGCTCCAGATATACAAGCCCAGCAGATTCCCAGCCCTGCCAAGTGGAACAAAGCAGGAGCCCTCTTCAGACTCATAGAGGCGGCCACGGGAAGCCTCACCAGCTCTACAGGAGAAAGTCAAGACAGGAGACAGGAGACGGGACCTCTACAGAGAGAAGGCAGGCCGGCTCTTGGGGGTGCCAATGTGGCCCCAAGGCCGAGCCCAGTTGGGGTCTGGCATCAGCCTCAGCCTCACAAGGAACCAGCCTTCCACCCCATGGGGTGGTCACTGCCTAAGGAGAAGGGGTTGATACTTTGCCTATGGAACAAGTTCTGCAGATGGTTCCACAAACAAGAAGAGTCCTGGGCTCAGAGCCGAGACGAACAGAACCTGCTGCAGCAGAAGAGGTAAGCTTGCCATCTGCTCCTGCTCTTCTACCTAGCAGCAGAGCTTACACCCTACCCCTTCCCAGCTTGCTTGAGTCTTCTCTTGGCACCCCTGGCTGGACAGTCTGTGCCCCAGGTTATGGACTGGCTCCTTGTTAGCACTTTCTCCTGAGTCTTGGCCTGTGGAGCTAGCTGGCCAGGATGCCAGGTGAGAGGTAGCCTGGGTACAGATGGTAGTTATCTTTATGGTCCCATTCAATCCTGTAGGCCTCCTGTGAGTACCTTCCCAGTAGCCAGGCACCTCACTGGCCCTTGTGAGCCCTCTACCTGAGAGGGATTGAGGCTGGATAATGTATTATTCTTATGTGTCTGGACTCCATGATCCTTTTGGCAGCTGATGGCAGAAACACATTTTATATATAAGCATACATGTGGGAATAAATGAGACAGCGATTGAATGAATAAAGCAATAACAAAATATGGCAAAAAATGTGAAAACACTTACACTCCTGCCCATTTGTCTCAGCCACTGGAGGGATTTAAAGACCTGACTAAGCTCACATGCAACCTGAAGTATCTTCCTCTCTATTGGTGGGTTTGCAAGACCTCCTGGCCACAATGCCTGAGATGCTCACCATGCTGCCTTTCAAGCTAGGGTGTCTGGGAGAGAACCTGGAGTCTGAGCCCTTAGGAAAAGCCACATTTTGTTTCCATTCCCTGAAAACTTCCTTATACTCACTTGATGATACCCATGCCTGCCTCACTTGATATCCACCCCTGCCTGAGACAGCATCTTAGAGTTGGCTTTGGGAGCAGGAGCATAGGAAATCTTGGGCCCACCCTGTGGTGGTCTCTTCTCTGACATTGTCAGTGGAGTTCCTCACCCAGTTGGTGACATGCTAAAAAGAAGTTCTGTTTTGGGGGGCTCCCCCAGGCTATGCAGAGACAGGTAGCATGTGTATTCAAAGGGGAAAGGCTGAAGGTTTTGTCTTTGGGTTTTTCTCCATCTCTGAATGCAGGGTTTGTCTTAACCTGGCCTGAGGGCTGCCTGGGATTTCCTCTTCTTTGGATTAAGCATTCCCAGCTGGGATGTGCCCCTTCTTGGAGCTGTGGCTTTTCTGTCTCTCACACCAGCCACCCACCTCTCTCCCCCCAGGGCTGGGAGAGTGGGGGCCAGGGCACATGTCTGGCTGATGACGTCTTAAGGCAACAGAACGGCATTGTTGTCGAGAATAATTCCTCATTGGTTTCACTTCTTCTCTTCCCATTCTCAGGACCCTGTCGCTGGGGGCATCAGGCACAGATTGCAGAAAGGTCATGGGCTTTGAAAGGGGTAGGTGTAGTTCTTATATCTCCTGTGCAGGAAGAACTCAGTAAAGAATCTAGGCCTGAGTAGACAGCCTGGCTAAGCATATGCTATTTGCATGTGTCTAGTCTGTACCCATTTCTTCTTACCATCTAGTGGCCTCCTCTGTAGTGTTGGGCTAGGAAGACCTAATGCCACCAGTCAGAGGATCCTCCCCTCCATTTTCTGATCTCCACATCTGGTTCCATAGTTTCTTAACCCTCTTCTTCCCAGACACTTGGTGTCCATGGTAGTGGCCCTCTTTGGATGTTACTTCCCAGAAGGAGCTGAAATTTCTTAGGAGTTTCTTGGTCTGAGAGGTCAGCTATACACAGGGAAGGCATGCTGGAAATGAGCTGAGGCTGAGCACTTAAGTAAACCCTATGAGTCATGGAGGGTCTCATCCTTTATGGGCACCATCACCCAACTTATCTGATATAAAACCAAACCCAGGCTTTGGATGGAGGGAGATTCTGCCATCCCCATAAAAACAAATCAGGCTTAGAGCTCAAGAGGGAGCCCCAGAGAGGAATTCTGGGATAGGACTAGCTAGGATTTCATGGCCTAGATGATGGTCTCACCAGAAGGCAATGCTTTAAGAACTCTGCAAGATGAGCAGAGGCAACCTTCCACTGTGTAACACACTTCTCTTGGGTCTTAATCATGCACCTCCCCAACTGAAATCCATATTAACTGAATTCTCAACTCTACCAACTCTTCTAAACCATTTCTTCAGGCCTTCATTTATGTATATCCAATGTATGAAACACTGATTGAGCATAATACATACTCCACTAGGTTTGTGGGAAATTAACCTGATATAGTTCTTGCTTCTCAAAGAGCTCATGTTCTCATGGACAAAATGTACCAACGTTCATGTTGTCCCTACATGTCTTCAGATTAAATCAATCTCAGACAAAGAAGCTATATTGCTGCTTGTATATCATACAACATTAGGCTCATGGCAGTTGCATCAACGATGAACATGTACAGCATTTTTTCCTTGTCATCATTACAAAACAATATGGTACAATAGCAATTTATATATAATTTATATTCCACTAGGCACTATAGATTACCTAGAGATAATTTAAAGTACACAAGAGGAAGGTAGAGCAATGGTGTGTGCCTATACTCCCAGTACTTGGAATACTGAAGCACGGGACTGATAAGCACTCAAGGCTAACTTGGAAAACACAGTGGAACTTGTCTCCAAAAATCTAAAACTTAATAAGTTGAACATTGTGGCCTTCACTTGTAACTCCAGCACTTAGAAGGCTGAGGCAGGAGGGTTGCCACAAGTTTAACATGGACTGCACAGTGAGTTCCAGAGCAGCCTGGGCCACAGATTGTAGCTTAAAGTCTACTCGATGAATATGTAAACGATATGCAAATATCATATCACTGTAAGGAAAGTGCTAGAGCTTATATGGATTTTGGTACGAGAGGAATGTTAGAGAACCAATGACCTACCAACTCTGGAAGAATAACTGTACTTAGGTTAAAGGTGAGCATGGTGAAGGTCATGAAAAGGTTTAAGCAAGTGTTGAGAGAGCAGAGAAGGAAACTGTCTTATCTGTTATCTGATTTCTGCTAGTGTGGGGTGTGCTGGGAGCTTCACAGAGGCTGCCCAACCTGACTTCCCACCCCTCCTGTACTGGCATTTTTCACTCCCTGGGAGGACACAGAGTCATGCTGGACGTTTGAGTTGGGTTACATAGATACCTGTATAAATAAATAGATGTGAGTTGAAGTTTCTGTGCAATCTCAGCTCTGCCAAGCTTCTGTAGACGTACCTCACTTCTTGCCTTGATACACACATACATATGTGCCTGTCTGCTTGCCTGTGTAAGGGAGTTGTGGCAGTTAAGAAACAGCTTGGTTCCACATCTTGAAATAAGCACAGTCTCCAGGTTGTGACTTCCTCATCTCATCGCCAGGGCTCTCAGCTGGAGGGAAGTGGCCCATGAGTGCCCAGTGCCATGTTCCCACACATGACTGATCTTTCTCATCTGTGGTCATTGCTCTGGGCCTGACCCCCACCTCCCGAGAAAAATCAGGAAGAGCCATAAAAACTAGAAGAACCACATAATTTAGTGGTAGGCACCTGGGGCTATGTTCTTGGTAAGTCAGTCTGCCTTTTAACCCTGTGTGATCTTCTGGCAATATCTGACCTTGCCGCCTCAGTTTCCTTTTCTTAGAAAAACTGAAGAGAATTACTCACCTGCTATTGTATGGTTGTGGAAAGCAATTAAGTGATGTTACTTTGGAAACTGATAGGCTTGAACAAATGGGATTATGACAGAAAATAGCATTAAAAAGGCAACGACTGAGGATGACAAGAATCGGTGGGGCTATGAACTTCTTCCTAACAGAAATGAATCCAACCAGAATGAAAATGTATGCCCTTGGAAACCACATGGTATTATCATTCCCAGTCTACTCGGCGTCTACAGTCAGCTGTAAGGGTATCTGTAGAGAAACTTCTGTGTATCCTCAGAGGTTTCCCCCTCCCCCGGCTTCTAACCCTAATCAACACAAAAAACAGGGACAGAGAAATGGCCAAGGAGGCACTTGTCTCAGCTCAGACTCTGACCTGGTTGGACAAATCACTTCTGAGTACTCACTCTAAGGCTCCATCTGTTACATGAGTAGGTTAGACTCCATTTCAGCACAATGTCTACTATCCTATTTTGAACATTCCTTAAACCTCTTTGGATCCTTCCTTGTTTCCCAAAATAAAAGACAGAACATGACTCACGCGCATGGCACACATAGACTTATACATTCCTAAGAATCAGAAGCAGAGGGTTGGAGGAGCGTAGTCATGAAGGAGGGAAGCCATGGACTCTCACTTGGAGACACAATCTTGGCCTTGAACAAGAGAACACTAACTTTATCAACAACAACAAATATGCTGGGCTTTGTGTCAAAGAAGCCTATTACTGAATTTTCCCCAAGCCATCATGGAATCAGACTGCTTAATTTTATACTTAATTGCCAAGTAAAACAAAATATTGAAGAACTTGGAAATATCTTCCATGTTTTTATAATTTCTATTTCCTTTTGCTATTCTCTCACCACATCTTTCTGTTTCTTTCTTGTTTTAATTACTAGAAAACATTTTGAATGTTTTATGAAACTTTAGTTTCTTTTTATGTGAAGAATCCCTTTCTCTTAGTAAGTTACGAGTAATTGCACCTGTAAATCAGGGTTTCTTCACCCTGGCACTGTTAACATGTTGAGCAGGATAATTCTTTGCAGGTGTCCCATATGGGAGGTACAGATTGTCTCTTCCATTTATCCCCTGTACTTAGTTGTTCTTTAACCTTCTATGATGGGTTGCTATTGGAGAATTTACAAGAATCTTCGATATTCCTCACACTTCTCCTTTTGGAGACCAAAGATTGTGAGGCAAGCTTGAAGTTCTGTGTCCTTGCTGTTACAACCACCTTAGGGACTTAGGACCTTCTCTGCTATCACCTGGTGGCCCTAAGTAGTTACTGCAAGTGGGAAAGTAGGCTGAAAACAGCTCTCTGACCCTTCCTTTTCCCAGTTCTGGAGTTTGCAACCAGACGAGGCCATTTCTTACAAACATTGTTGAGTTGGATTATAAGCTGTTTCTTTACCAGGGGTGTGGTCTGACTAAGTTGCCAGATAAAACAAAGGGCACCTCTTTTAATTTGACTTTTAGATGAATAATGGGTAAGTTGTTACTGTAGACATGTCTCCAAATATTGCATAGGATGTATTTATAGAATTGAGGGAAGACATTGTGAATGGATATGATCAAAATACATTGTATAAATCCATGACATTTTCAAGGAATGCATAAAATAGTATTGAAATAGTTGCATAACTAAAGTTCTATTTTGATTGAGGATCTTGTAACTGTACTCTACATCTGGTAGTCTTTGGTCTTCCACAGGTCTGCTAGGATAGCAGCAGACAAACGGGGAAGTATTACATAGGGAATTGAGGCTTGTGGGGAACCTTTGCCAGCTTCAGAGATGTGTCATGAACAAAAAGAAATTCTGTGATTCCCAAGAATAGAGAAAGAAACATATTCTATTTACGACACAAACTGCAAGATATTATAATAAAAATAAGACCAAAGGAAAGAGTGAAAAATATTCTGGGAAGAGTGATGTTGGATGATGGTGTGTATGTGTGTGTATGTGTCTGTGTGTGTTTGTGTGTGTGTGTGTGTGTGTGTGTGTGTGTGTGTGTGTGTGTGTGTGTGTGTGTGTGTGTGTTGGAGGAAGCTGTGTTTCCCCTACATTCTAGTGCTGACTCTAAAACATCTATGTAAGAGAGCTTTGGGCAAATTGCTGGAGTCATTGGGGTGGTGAAGGATCTAGAAGACTTGTTTTGCAGAAGTATTTTCAAACTAAACACTGTTTTTCAGTTAGGTTATATGTTTATTGAAGGTTGGCTTGGTGGGGGTAGTAGATAAGTAGATAGAGACAATAAGAGGGGCAGTAAAGCCACTGTGGCATCACTACTGATTCATCCACTCTACAGCTATTATAGTGAGCAGCCACAGCACAGTAGGGAATTTTGCTGGGCACAGAAGTGTAGAATGCACAATGGACAATGATTGGTTGGGGTAGTGGATTCAGGAAGAAGCAGCCTTGTGGGCATAGGCCCAAGAAGAACGGTGTGCTCTGTGGGACTGAGGCGTGTGGTGAGACGGAAAGGCCAGGTGTAAGGAGTGAGGGGGAGGATCAGAGAATGGAAAAATGGTTGCATAAAGACCATGAAGGAGCTCTGTGTTCCTTATCCTTGGGCACTGAAAGACTCATTGGCCTTCTGTAAGCTGTGACTGCATTGCCATTTAGAAAGACAGTCTTGACAGCATTAAAAAAGATGGACTTGGGGTAAGTAGGGTACAGGGAAACAAAGAGAATGCCTTGTTAATCCTGGACCAGAGTGCAAAGATGTGAATTAATGAGCTTTAGCAGCAACAAAGGAGAAAGAACTAAATGGAGACAAAATCTTAGATGATTGATTGAACCTGCTTGCTGCCCATGGACCTATGCGGGAGCTGGGGTTATGGTTGTTCAAGATAGAAGTCACTTTCTTCTCTTTATCACTTTCCTAACCCCAGCTTTGCAGTAAGATTCTTGCCACTGCCAGCTCTTCAGGATGAGAGCTCTTGTCCAGATTTGGTATGCCATGTAATGAGTTATCTATGGGTAAATATGATAATTTTATTTATTTATTTACATAGAAAGACCAAATTGCTCCAAGCTGAAGGAAAAATTCAATAAAAATAGAACCCTCTTTCTTGGAGTAAGACTAGAGAGGTGATTTGCAGAGCCAGGGAATATAATTTTTCCTAAAATGCATAAAAGTCAGTTAATAAATGGGGAAATACAAGGGACTGCGAGTTGGGATAAGGACTCTGAATTCAAAATTGGGTACACTCAAGAAGAAATGGAAGGGGGAAATGAGACTATTTGGACCCACATGAAATTCAATAAGTGAATTCTCTAAATTAGATTCTCTGTTTCCACCTCATCTGTCATTGTTGGCCACCATTTATATCTTCACAGGTACTAATAGTGAAAATAAAGTAGCACCTAAGGCCCTATAGACAGGGTGTGAGGATAATGAATGACTTTACTTCCTAAGCTTTAAAGAGTGCTCTTTAGAGAATGGGATGCCAACGCTTGCCTTGGATTTATTACTTTAGCATTTTCACATGCATGGACCACACTCAATGACTCCTGGTTTGAGCGATGTTCCCTGAACTTTCATTTGCACAAGAATCCATTGGGACTCTTCCTAAACTGCAGACCTGGACATTTCAAAGGGTAATTAGAGTTGAAGTTTATTATTAATTTGCATGAGATGCTGATCATCTATAGGATTCCTGATTTAAGAAGGAAAATTGCAGAAATTAAGATGTGAGGGGAGAGAGAGGTATGAATGACCACTGCCTCGAGCAAGGCTTTCTCACAAGGGCCATTGGTGTTTTTAGATTGAGTCCTGAAGATACTGCCAGAAAGAGGAGGAAAGTAGAGGAATCAAATGCTCCACACTGAAGGTCAAATAGCAAGGCATCTTGTAATAGAAGAAAACCCACTAGTCTCTGCATGTTGGCTTCCTCCACAAATATGAGGGAGGAACTCCTTATACCTTCAGTACATAGAAAACAAGGCTTATCATGCAGGGCAATCTCAGGACACTGCTAAGTCCAGAATAGGACCATCTAGGCATGAACAGATCATGAGGTGAGTGTATGCCTGAACAAAAATCCTCCTTTCTTTATCCAATAGCACAGATAGTTTATATACATGTGCCCCCCCCCCCCCCACACACACAAAGGCCTGGTGTTCTTGTCCTTCCTATTCTTGGGAATAGGAAACTAGTCAGGGCATTCTCTTACACAGGCTAAATGTTGGACGTCAGTTTAGGAGAACTAAGCAACAGGGAGAAGAGAGTTGGTGACCTTTGCACTGTAATGGACCCATCTGCCTGGGTCAGGAACCTTGCCATCCATGCTGTTGAGACACACATATCTGAGTGAAGCCTTCCTAACTTATTCCACAACTGGGCATGTTTACTGTTACCACCTTTCTTGTCGCATTTCCTGGTAGGATCTGGGAGTCACCTCTTCTTCTAGCTGCCAAAGAAAATGATGTCCAGGCTCTGAGCAAGCTGCTCAAGTTTGAAGGATGTGAGGTGCACCAGCGAGGTATGGAGCAGAGTCCTAGCAATGGTTTGTGGGTCAGTCCCTGACCTCACAGGCCTCCCCAAGAGATCCCAAGACCTAGAGTCTGCTTCTTCTCCATTGACTGCCCCCAAAACATTATATGCCTTTCCTCCCTCTAAATGCCAGGAGCCATGGGGGAAACTGCACTGCACATAGCAGCCCTCTATGACAACCTGGAGGCTGCCATGGTGCTGATGGAAGCCGCCCCAGAGCTGGTCTTTGAGCCCATGACCTCTGAGCTATATGAAGGTGAGGCTCTAAGATGGATGGTTAGCTGTGTTTTCCAACAATCTCAGATAGATAATTTGGGGAACCAGAGACATTATCTGGATCCCTACTCTTTATTATTATTCCACAAGTGGGTCCTTTTTCTAAGTGCTGATGACAAGTCATTACATCTGGTCCCGGATCTTCCAGAGACCCAGGGAAGGGGCAGAGTTAGATGGAGGGGACAAAAGAATCTACTGGGATCCTTTAACACCCACTGGGTCTCTGCCATCCATCCAAGATGGCCACACAAAGGAAAGGGGACTTGCGAGAGGAATTCCTTCAGGGTCCTGGAAACAGATATGTGACCTCCAGCTCTCTCTGGGCCAGGTCAGACTCCATTGCACATCGCGGTCATGAACCAGAATGTGAATCTGGTCTGTGCCCTGCTTGCCAGAGGGGCCAGTGTCTCTGCCAGAGCTACAGGCTCCGCCTTCCACCGCAGTCCTCACAACCTCATCTACTATGGTGAGTTCCAGGGCCAGGCTCCAAGGTGGAAAGTGAGGCAATGGCAGTAGCGGGGGTTAGAAAGACCCTTTAGGTCTTTCTGGGAGGGCAGTGCTTCAAAGACTTAGAGCCAGAGGCCAATTCCCTCCATAACTCTCTGGACTGTCCATTCCTGAGGTTTCTGCTGCATAAGTGATCCCAAGCCATAAGCTTAGTTAGGGAAGGAGGAGGTAGTTGTTGGGCTGGAGGCCAACTATGCCTCTCCTCTTCTGATCCTGCTGTCTCCTTGTCACATATCTCTTTGTGTCCACAGGAGAGCACCCTTTGTCCTTTGCTGCCTGTGTGGGCAGCGAGGAGATTGTTAGGCTGCTGATTGAACATGGAGCTGACATCCGGGCCCAGGACTCCCTGGGTAAGAATGGGGATGAGAGAAAGTACTGGATGCTCTGTGTGTGTGTGTGTGTGTGTGTGTGTGTGTGTGTGTGTGTGTGAGAGAGAGAGAGAGAGAGAGAGAGAGAGAGAGAGAGAGAGAGAGAGAGAGAGAGAGAGAGAGAGAGAGAGAGAGGCAGGCAGGGAGGACACTGGGATGGGGAGTGAGTTATCAGGGAACCTGATGGCAACCTCTGTCTTCACCAGGAAACACAGTACTGCACATACTCATCTTGCAGCCCAACAAAACCTTTGCCTGTCAGATGTACAACTTGCTCCTGTCCTATGATGGGGGAGACCACCTGAAGTCCCTGGAACTTGTGCCCAACAACCAGGGACTCACCCCTTTCAAGCTGGCTGGGGTGGAAGGCAACACTGTGGTGAGACCCATGCCCTAAGGTGTCTTTAATGCCTCCCATTTTACATTGCTAGGAACAATGAGAACTCAATCCACCTATAAGGCTTAGGTTCCATTCTCAGCTCCAATTCCAATCTGCATCAACCTATGTCCTTTCTGTCACTGGTCCATTTTTTTTCCTCTTTGCTTGTTTCTTCTGACTGAAGTACTGGGAATTCGTGTAGTCTAGACCTTATCCTGAGATATTCTGCAATGCCCGAGTCCACTTGTCCTTCCCCGAAGAGTGATCTGCAAATTTCCCCATATCTCCAGGTTCTGGAATGAGTCTTGGGGCAGGATAAATCTAGGATCCTGTGGGACACGAGTTCTTTTGTCTTCCAAAGGCTGTGGTCTACAAGAAGGCCAACACCTTTTCCAGTCTTTTTCTCCTGGGCTGTGATGTTCCCTTCAGCTCTGGATCATGACCATCTCCACTCCCTTCCAGATGTTCCAACACTTGATGCAGAAGCGGAAGCACATCCAGTGGACATACGGGCCATTGACTTCCACTCTTTATGACCTCACTGAGATTGACTCTTCAGGAAATGATCAATCCCTGCTGGAACTTATTGTTACTACCAAGAAGCGTGAGGTAGAGAGTCTTCACATCTCAGGCCCTGGTGAGGGGTGGCAGGGTCTTGGAGATACTGTTCTACTCCTTCTGGTGTAGGCCCGCCAGATTCTGGACCAGACACCTGTGAAGGAGCTGGTGAGCCTCAAGTGGAAGAGGTACGGGCGGCCCTACTTCTGCATGCTGGGTGCCATCTATGTGCTGTACATCATCTGTTTTACCATGTGCTGTGTCTACCGCCCCCTCAAGCCCAGGATCACTAACCGCACTAATCCCCGGGACAACACCCTCCTGCAGCAGAAACTTCTTCAGGTGACTCCCTGGTAGTGACAGATAGTACATTGGGAATCTTTTTTTCACAGCAATGTCCCACTTTCCTGACTCCACACCAGAATTTCACTGCTCACCTAGATCTCTGAGAAGTGGGGCACAAATACAACCTGTATACACAAAAACACACATACATTCTTACTCTAGGAGCCGAGTTTGAGACTAGCTGGACCTTGTGGTCTAGAAAGAATCTGAAAGAGCAAGTGGCCTTGGGAACTGATACATAGGACAGAGACAGGCAATCTACCAATATCTTTCCTCCCTAGGAGGCCTATGTGACCCCCAAGGATGACCTACGGCTGGTGGGGGAGCTGGTGAGCATCATTGGGGCTGTGATCATCCTGCTGGTGGAGGTAAGGTGTGGATAGGATCCTGGTGGAGGCTCTCTGCCCCAGGACCCAGCCTGTAGTCTGGTCTTCAAGAGCCTTTATGTCTCCTTGACTTCTTTCTAGATTCCCGACATCTTCAGGTTGGGGGTCACTCGATTCTTTGGGCATACCATCCTTGGGGGGCCATTCCATGTCATCATGTGAGTGTCTTCATGCCACTGCTTTCCTTCATCTCACCAGGGCTTCCACTGGCTTCCATTCCCTTAGCTCCGAGTTCCCTCTGTGATATGTAACCCTGGGGTATTGAGTATGTTGAGGCTAAATCCAACGGGATGGGGTCTGTCACAGCTGTACTCTTGTTTATAGGTCCCCAGGATAAACCTCATTTTTTTTCTCATTTCCCCCATTTCCTTCACCCTCAGGATCACTTATGCCTTCATGGTGCTGGTGACCATGGTGATGCGGCTCACCAATGCAGATGGGGAGGTGGTACCTATGTCCTTTGCTCTGGTGTTGGGTTGGTGCAATGTTATGTACTTTGCCAGAGGATTCCAAATGCTGGGTCCCTTCACCATCATGATCCAGAAGGTAAGTGCCTCACCCATGCTTTCTAATAAAAAGCCCTAGACCAAGGTTAAGCAAACATTTTTCTAGGGGGCTATATATATAGTACATATTTCGGGTGTTGTGAAGCCTATGTTCCTATAATTTTTTTTTTGTTGTTGTTGTTGTTGAAAAATTAAAATCCTCTTACAAGCTTAAAAACCATCCTTAGCTTAAGATCCTCACCAAGACAGGGCAAGTAGATTTAGCCAGCAGGTTGAATTTTGCCAACTCATCCTGGTGTATGGAGCCATCAGACTTTTGGGGTTAGATTTGCTGGTGTCAGATTGGTAAGTGCTCTGAAAGTGTGGTATTCTCTGCCTCCTCCTCCCCACAGATGATTTTTGGTGACTTGATGCGATTCTGCTGGCTGATGGCTGTGGTGATCTTGGGATTTGCTTCAGGTAAATCACAGATCCAGGATGGAAGCTGTGGGAGGAAAGGGCTGGGGTGGAGGAGTTTAGAGGGTACAGAATTCTTCAGGCTAAACTTGGAGGAAGGCCAGACATCAGAGGAGGCTATGAAATGTCTAAAGATAAGGTGTTGCTCAGAAGTGAGGGACAGTAGTGTTAGGGGCAGAAGATTAGGGGCATAAGCCTTATAGAAAACAGTGGAGGATAGTAACTTAAAATGTATCTTGTGTGAGTTGATCAAGGACAATAATAGATATGCTAAGGTGCACAGGGGAAAGCCCAGAGGGTCTCAACCCTACACAGAGAACTGCAAGCAACTAAGGAATGCTGAGAGGAAGACAGTCTTCTTCAAGGAAGAACGTATCAATTTGTTACCCAGCACCTGAAAACATATATACAAGTAACAGGAAATACATCAACAGTTAATGCAAAAGCGGCCATGAATATGATAAAGAGCAAGAAGGAATATGTGAGAGGGCTTGGAAGGAGGAAAGAGAAGGGGGAATAATACAATTTTATTATAATCTCAAAAAATAAAATAATTTAAGGTGTATTGTTTTGAGTTGAGACAGCAATATGAGATGAAGGGGATGGGGTGGAAACAGATATCAAATAGCTAATGGTGGGCTAGTCATGATACAGTTGCCATGGTAACTCTCACCCCTTGGGTGGAGCAGCCTTCTATATCATCTTCCAGACAGAGGACCCTGATGAGCTGGGCCATTTCTATGACTATCCCATGGCACTGTTCAGCACTTTTGAACTCTTCCTCACCATCATCGATGGTCCTGCCAACTATGACGTGGATCTGCCCTTCATGTACAGCATCACCTATGCCGCCTTTGCCATCATCGCCACATTGCTCATGCTCAACCTCCTCATTGCCATGATGGGTGACACTCATTGGAGAGTTGCCCATGAACGCGATGAGCTCTGGAGGGCACAGGTGAGCCCTCTAGTGGCTAGGAGGGTTACTGCGTAGATCTCCTTCGTGCTCAGGAACTGGCCATGCTCAGATAGAAGCAGCCATTTGTACTCATGTATATTTGGATAGGTTTTTGCACAAGTTATAAAATAATGCAACATTCCAGGGTAATTTAATTAGCAACAAAGAGCACTTCTAGAAATTTGGGGAAGAATTCTATGTATTTTCTCAACAATTAAATCCTTAGTCTTTTCTAGAAATAAAGTGAACAAATGGCTAAAACTATATTTGGTAAATGTTGCTCCCAAGTAAGAATGGAAGTATCTAGTCTTCCTGAAAACAGTGAAGCCTGCAAGATTTGACCCAGAAAAATTGGAAGTGTTATAAATAATGACATTTTTTTTTTTTTTAAAAAGCACTTTCTTTAGCAGCAGAAGCTATCTTCAGTTAAGTTATATTATGATGGGCATAAAGGACAATGTGATGAATCAAGTCTTCACTTAAAAATATACCTGGAAAAGAATGTATCTCAACAAAAATAATTTAAGGAAAATAAAAATGGAACTATAAAATCCTAGAAAGCATTTAACTGTGATGTGTGGAAATGGAGTGAAACCTAACCCGGCTAAGAAGGGTTTGCTGGGAGAAATATTTTGAGAGTATGTTGATATTAGGTTTCCAAGCAGAATGTTTATATTTTTAAATCACCTTATGTATGCAGGCTCAAAGCATTCTGAGACCTGTGAAACTCCTCTATGTCTTCTACACTCTTGCCTATACCTTTGGTCAAGGTCTCTCTTGGGGGGAAACTCTTACAGGCCACCCACACTTCACCTGGCTTTGCCATGGCTTTCAAGTCATAGGGTAAAGAATTGTGAGGCTCAAGTCTCATCCACTCTCTCACACAGAAGGGGCTCTACCAAGTTCTTGCCACATCTTGGTTTGGGGTCTTGGTTCCATTTTAGAGCGTCATAACCCCCAGAGTTTGTTACTAAATTGTCTTCTTTCTGCCTGGTTTCCTTTCTTCTCCCTGCCCTTCTCCGCTGTACCCAACCTCTCTGACTTCCCTTTCTGTCCCGAAATACAGGTTGTAGCCACCACTGTGATGCTGGAGCGGAAGCTGCCTCGCTGTCTGTGGCCTCGCTCTGGTATCTGTGGGCGCGAGTATGGACTTGGGGACCGGTGGTTCCTGCGGTAAGTGACATGGTCCATTAGTGGTATTACCTAAGCAGTCACTTTGCATGGTGTCTTCTTGTTTCTAGAAGCTATACGGAGGGCTGTACACTTCCTAGACCCCATGCTTCATTGTCGCAAGTGTGGCTATTGAGGACGGGACTCCCATTTTGAGCTTGGGCTCCTAAGATTCCTCAGAGCCTACCGCTTCCTGAAAGCTAGTGGCTGAGGGGGCTGGTGCTCTGTGTCAGCAAAGTGGCTGCACAGAACCTCCAACAATGGCGGGGCTGAATGAGAAGTTTTGATCTTAGGTCTTCTTTTCTGTTCCACGTTCTCTGAATCCCTCCTCCCACTCCCTCCAGGGTGGAAGACAGGCAAGATCTCAACAGGCAACGCATCCGCCGCTATGCACAGGCCTTCCGGCAACACGATGGCCTCTGCTCAGAGGACTTGGAAAAAAACTCAGGAGAAAAACTGGAGACGGCACGTTCCTTTGGTGCCTACCTGACCTTTCCCACACCCTCAGTGTCTCGAAGCACCTCCCAGAGCAGCATCAACTGGGAAAGGCTTCGACGGGGGACTCTGAGGAGGGACCTTCAAGGGATAGTCAACCGGGGCCTAGAAGATGGGGAGGGCTGGGAGTACCAGATCTGAAGGTCAGCTCTCACCACGCATCACAACAGAATGAAAGAAAACCAGTTAAAAAGTAGAAGTCATCCCCCGAGTCCAAGGGGGGTAGAGGGAGGACCATGTTAAGGAATGCACACTGGGAATAAATGTTCCAGGTCTCCACAACTCCTTCAGCTTGGGGCAAAGGGAAGAAGACTCTCTCTGGTCCTTGCCTTAACCCAACATTCCTTGTTCTGGCATGGAAGCTCCAGTGCACACCAGAGCACTTTAAAGACAGGTTTGCCATCTTGTAAGTAGGAGGGGACAGGACTCTTCCCAGAGTGCTCCAGACAGTTGATGGAGAAGACTGAGCTTGTGGGAAGGTGTGTGATGGAGAGATACAGGCACCAGTCATGGGGTGGGGAAGCTGGGACGAGCCTTGCCACCTTCAATAAAGTCATTTCCGGATCCCCACCCAGCTCCCTTTATGTTTCAGTGAACTTAACCACCGGCCCACCCTGTCATGCAGCTCTGCCCCTCCCCAAGGCCTCCCTAGCCCTTCCTTGCAGACTGAGGCATGGACACACCTAAACTTGTAAATTCCCTTCTTTCCCTTTAATATGGGGGAGGCTGTTGGAAGGGCAGGGTTTGGGGATGCAGTGTCCAGTGGGCTGGGTTTAATGCGACAGGCATGGAGGCCAGAATAAAGCCTGGCTCAGTCTCACACGTACTTCCTCCACCCTATGTCCAGGACTGGGTTGGGGCTTCAGCGGCTCAAAGATTCCCGACCAGACTTTACACCTCCACTGAGCCTGGCTGCCTCAGGTGCTGCTGGAGGAGCTGGATGTTATGCAGTAATTTCTTCTGGTGGCCAGCCAGGGTGATGCCCAGACCTGGAAGGTCTCTGGTGGGGAAGGAGTGGATCAGACTTGGGCTTGGGCTAGTTCCTTCAATATCCTAGATGCACCCCCTTGCCTGAGGTTCAGAGTGTCTTCCCTCCCACCTCATCAGCCCCGCTTACTCTAGGCTGAGCTGAGCCACATCACTGAAGGTGGAAAGGCCGAACTTGGAGAAGTTATCCTTGTAACACTCTAGTCCAATGGCTGAGAGCCAGGACTGGGGAGAGTCGAGGCAAGGAAACGCCAAGGCCACAGGGTTCAGAAGAGCCTGGGAAGGCCTAAGGTGGGGAGGGGCAAGCAAAACAGGTTTCTTCATCTTACGCTCTCTGCTTAATTTTCCTTTTGGTTTACATTTACCCTCCCTGGCTTTCCCAGGCTCCAGCCCCAAGCTTCAGACCTGTCCCCGGAGCCCCCTTCAGCCTGTAGGGTATCTGGCTTTCGGATCATCTTGTCAAATGCAGCCACAAGCTGGTCAAAATGAGGCCGGCGGGCACGGTCCTTCTGCCAAGTGTCTAGCATCAGTAGATGTAGTCCAGTGGGGCACCCTGGAGGTGGAGGCAGCCGGAACTCTTGCTCTATTGCATTTAGTACCTGCAGGTCAAGAGGAGCACGTGATGAGAAGCTATTGCTAGTAGGGGTGTCAGAAAAGCAGGGGTGGGAGTGGGCTGAATTCAGGTGCAGCATGAGGCCGAGATGGGAAGGGAACTTTAAAATTTGCAATGTTCTAGTCACAAGACATTCAAATAGGAATGGCTCAGAAAAAGATGGATTTAGGGTATGAGAGCACAGTTGGGATCACAGTAGAAAATCAGCAGACATATAGGTCATTCACCTCCTGCTCACTCATATCCCAGTAGGGCCGTTCTCCGTAGCTCATCACTTCCCACATAAGTATTCCAAAGCTCCAGACATCGCTGGATGTTGTATACTTCCCATGTGTAATGACCTCTGGGGCTGCCCAGCGAAGCAAGGAACTTGAACCCTGAAGGGGAGAGCCAGAGGTAAAATAGCAATAACCATAGTAAGAATCACATTCACTGGGCAACTTAGATGCTTAGATGTCTCTGGAATCTCACATCCAGCATCTTGTTCTATCCCCTTGACCATCCTGAAGAGTAGATACAAGATGTGGAAGAATAGATACTGGGATCAAGGCTTCAAGACTATGAAACTGCACAAGATCATGGGGCTTGAGAGTGGAGCACTCGGGCTTTTAATATCACCACGGTGACTCTTCAGCCTATGTGACCTCTGTACTGATGGCTAGTAGCAGCTGGTCCTAGTTTTACAGTCCTCTGGTTTTCCTGTGTCCCTTTTCCCCTGGGTTCCTTAAGTCCCTCAATTGCTCTAAGCCCAGGCTTCCCTCCCCTCAGCATACAATGGAGTCTCTAAGTCCTAGGCACCATGATATCCCACTAGCTATACCCACCCCATGTTCTAGCTCTCCTTCAAGCATGCTCAAGAGCAGTGACCCTCCAAGGCCCTGAACTCACCTGAGGACTGTGACCAAGTCGGGCCACCTTGCACACCAGGTGGCTGTTCACCAGCACACTTCGGGCAGAGAGTGCTCGATGCACAAAGGCAAAGCTGGACAGGTACTGCATGGCAGCAGCCACACCCCGCTGCATGGCCACCAGCTGTAGGCTACTGAACTGACCCTCCCGCTGCTGAAGAGCAGAGGATAGAGGTCATCAACAGGGTAGACACACTGCAAAACATACATCAGCGCAAGGGGGCACTTGGGAGCAAACTTGGGAGTCAAAATGGCCTGGGAATGAAGGAGGAAGATGGAGGAAGGGATGGCAAGGAATAAAGGCACAAGGCTCTGCCTTCTGGAAAATGTGGGAGTTCCAGGCTTTCCTCAACCCAAGACCCGCCTCCTTCACCAGAGCAGAACTGACCCTAAGGAAGCTATCCAGGGGACCAAGCTCCATGAGTTCCGTCAGCACCATGACAGGCCTGCTCTTGGTGACTACACCTTCCAGCCGTAGGATATTGGGGTGCTGGAACTGGCCCAGCAGTGCTGCTCGGCCCAGAAAGGTCATCTTCAGGCTCTCAGCACCTCCTGCCCACAGGGCCTGGATAGCCACAGCCTGTTCCCGCCTTCCCCTGGGTTGTAATCGGCCCCGACGCACTTCTCCAAAGGAACCTGGAAGAATAGATACCGGTATGGATAGAAGTCAGGAGATGTCCAGCTGTGCTCAGAAGGGATCACCAGGCCCTCCCAGGCATCCCTTGCCCCTCAAATACCTGCCCCAATGACTTCCTCAATCTTGATATATGTAGGGTCAACTTCCCGAGCAAGCTCTCTGATAGCCTGGCAGGGGTCCTCATATGTGGAAGGGTCAATGTAATACTTCACTCCAAGCCCTGAAGAGTATAGTGTGTTAGGAGTGTTTGCTGTAAACGTGAACACCCAAATACCTAAGATACACCCTTCTACTTCTGGAAGATGGTGAGGAAGAGCCCCTTCCTCACCAGGCATGTGCCTCGAGCTAAGCCTCCAATCCCAGTCACGATCCCTCTTCTTGTCCCTACCTGGGCTGCTGTACTGCTGCAGCTGTTCTGTGTAGCCGGTCCCACGCCGTTTCCTGAGAGGCAAACCAATAGCCTACAATGGCACCTGTTTCTGTCGGCTTGTGTCTGCCCCAATCACCCAGGGCCAGGAGACAACTTGGCGCCCATGGGTCTGAGGACTGAGGGGATTCCACCAGGACCCTCCTTCCCACCTTAGCAAACAACTAGTTAGTAGAAAGATATGCGAAGGGCTGCATGGGTTCCCGGGGTGGTAAGGACTTGAGTGTTACTGGGCAGGTGGGTAGCAGTGGCAGGGGCCTCACCGCTGGAAGATGACAGCCAGTACAGTGATGGCTGCCAGTAGAAGGAAGGCCAAGGCCCCCAGGATGGACCCAATCACCAAGGAAAGCTTCTCTGGAAGCTGGGAGGGCAGCTCACCTGAGGGATCAGTGGCAGAGTCACAGGGGACAGCCAGGCTTTCTATGTGTCTACATGCCTCCAGTTCCCCAGACATCCACAGCACCACATGCACACACCTCACAGGGACACTCATCCACGTGAACATACTTGCAATCCTCCATAGTCAAGAACTGTCCACACAGGTCCACACTACATGCATTCATACCTGCAAACCCACTCATATGAACTCATTACCTCCCACTTCACCCAGACAGCCTCGAAAGTCAGGGGTCACCCACAGCATCCTTCTTTCCCAGAGACTCTGGTCTGGAGGATGATGGGTCAAGATTGTGGCTTAGACGTGCTTGGGACCCAAATGCCCATGTAGACTTCCTCTCACCTTGAGGCAGGGTCTGGAAATAGACTTTGCCCCCATAGGGACCATGGCCAGCTGCAGTCCGTGCCCGCACCTGGAAGCCATAGATGTGGCCTGGGCTCAACTGTGTCACAGTGGCAGTATTAGTCTCACTGGTCATGGTGAAGGAGTGGGATTCGTCTTCTGCCTAGGGACAACAATCACTCACTCACTCTGTCCCTGCTTTTATCCCTTATCTTCCTCTGTGACACACCTGGTGCCTTGGGCTCCTGGCATCTCTTGCCCCACTCCAAAGCAGGGTTAGGGTTGGGGTGGCTGAGAGCTCTCATGAGGCCTGCTGAAGTGCCCGACTCCCTGCCCACCTGGTCATAGTATCGCAGCTGGTAGTCGAGGATGTTCCCATTTGTTTGCTCAGGCTGTGGCCAGGACACTGTGATGCTGTTGGCTGCCCGGCTCACCTGGTGCATCACAGGAACTGCCGAAGGGACTGAAACATAGAGTGGAGAGTTATTGTTGAGGGAGCCTGGAGTCTCTGGGAGCAGCATCACCCAAGGGTGGAGAGGATAGACTTGAGAATGTGATGTCTAATGCAGGCTGGCTGGAAAGCAGGCATGGAGAAGAGGGGAGCTGTGGAGCTGAAGCGAGCTGTCCTTAAGAAGGAAAAGGGCTCACCTTCATGGCTGGTGCTGACATTGATGGCTGCTGCCTGGGGAGGGTCAGGGCTGAGCTCAGACACCCCATTGACAGCCTGCACTTCCAAGATGTATGGCACATGTGCTCGAAGCCCCCCAACTAACACTCGACTCTCCGTCAAGCCCCTCTGGCGGGGGTCGAAATGCACCTCATCCCTGCAGCGACGACAGGTCCCCCCACTGCTGGGCTCCCGGTGGCCTCCACACTCTTTGCACACAACATTGAAGAGCAGGTCCCCTCGTCCGCCCAGCTCGTGGGGCAAGCGCCAGTGCAGCATGAGTGCTGAGCCTTGCACCTCAAACCAAAGCTCCCTGGGAGCAGACGGAGGGCCTGGAAGGGGTGTAGCGGGGTGGGGATTGTGAGGTAAAGGTGATTAGGGGAGGAAGGAGGCCAGAGGGCAGAAAGTAGAGCCAGAAAGGAGGGTGGGGAAAGAGGAAAGTGTAGGTCATGAGGAGAGGAGACCAAAACCAACCAACCAACCAACCAACAAACAACAACAAAACAATGAAGAATACAAAGTCATTCCTCGTGAACTGTAAAGCCCTCTCATCCCCATTGTTAAATTAGGTCCCCCAAATCCTCACCCATTCCTGGTTTTAATGTGCTGAGCTGAGCTCAGGACTCACCAGTGCATGGAGCCTCTGGGGGGTCAGAACTGGCCCTGTAGAAGCCCTGGAGACAAGGGCATACTGGGGCTGCAGGGTCAGGGGAGTGGCTGCGGGCCGGACATGCTGAGCAAGGGACGTTCCCAGCCAGGGCCTTATAGGACCCTTCAGGGCAGGCTAAGGAGGCAAAGGAGAGAATGTGATGTCATGTTTACTTTATCCAGCCACCCTGAGTTTCTAGTCATCTGTACAAAGTGTTCTCTGTTCCCCAGTGCTGGTTCTTGGTCCTGAGACCCAGTCTCCATCTGCTGTTCCTTGGTGCACAGATCTATTCAGTCAGGGGACAGAAATCATTCCCCTTATGAATAGTTCGGTGTGCTGGGAGCTGGGGCAGTGCAAGCGCAGAAGTAGGTGTTCCTAGCGAGGACACAGAAACTCCCTGGAAACATTCTTTTTAGACTATCCACTACTACTTCCTACTTGCCTTTTAGCTACCAGCTCTGCAATGACCCTTCCCAGTCAGGTAGCTTATGAGCACAGAGGAGCCTACACAGGGTAACCCAAGAATGGAGGAACTTTTGCTCCTTGCCCCTTCTTGGGTCCATGGCCTTAGGGTACAAAACATGGGAATATGGGAAACCATGGCCATTTCTAGACACTGCAGATGAGTCCAATGAGCAAGTCTGCATACTTTAGAAAGTAAAATTGGGGAGAATGGGTCCTTTCCTGAGGTGGCTTCGTTGAGATATTTTGTGGACAAAGCCAAATTTGGGGTGTCCAGGAGAGAAATCCAAGGCCAAGGGGGTGTGGGAAAGGCTCTCACCTTGGCAGAGCTTGTCTCCACGGGCAGGCTGGTGACCAGGCTGGCAGCGGCAGCCACCCACAGCTACCATCCACCTGCCTTCCCCATTGCAGTGTAACCGTGGGGGGCTGCCCCCTGCCTGGCCTCCAACTCCATCCTCCTCTGGTTCTGCATGAGCTACACAGGTCCCCACGGCTGCCACCAGGGAGGCGCCTCCAGCTCCACTGGCCTGCGTCTCAGGAAAGGAGGCAAAGGCCCGCAGGACCGAGGGACAGGTGTAGGAGAACAGCTTGACTGCCACAAGGGCCAGGCAGGCCCCTGTGTCCTGGAAGGCCACATAGAAGCCGCGCTGAGTGAGAGGACCAAAGCTGCGTTCCTTGACATTCAGCTGAAGCCCCACCCGCTGACCAGTCCTGTGGGGTCCCACAGCCCATGAGGAAGAGGAGGAGGAGGCGGCGGCAGGGAAGCTCTCATCGGCTGCAATCGTGTCCACTTTGGTCCAGCGTTTGAGGTGCCAGGCTGAAATGCTGTCGGGGCTGTCAGGCTCCTCAGCCTGCCGGTAGTAAAGGGTGAAGGTCTCCCGGCAGGTACCCCCACTGACACCCAGGCTGGAACATGCTCGAACAGAGAAGTGAAGGCGGATGTGTGCCCTCTGCGCCCCTCGCCGCTCCACAAAGTGTGTCTGCAGCCAATTGTCCTGTCCGGCACCTGGAGGGACCCCTGCCACGTGGCATGCTTCGAAGGTCCGAGTCAGACGGCGCTGGTCATCTAGGACACTCACTTCGTCCCACTGCAAGGGGACCAGGGAAAACAACAACTGCTCAGTTTGCAGCGGGACATTGGGGGATTGTAACTGTTCTGCTGAGATACAGCATTAAGGCCAAGCAAAGCAGAGAGAGGGTACACTGAAATTCTGTTCCCTATAATCGACGAGAGTCTTAGTTCATCTTTTATCTAGGATGTCCTCCCTCAATTCCACTTTCTAGGGAACAATTCTGGTCAGAGGATGGGTTCAGAATGAAGAGTGGCACTCACCCCACCTGGTGGGTAGGTGAGCCAGCCAATCTCAGAGGTCTCTCCTGTGGTATCCAGCAGTACTTCTGTTCAGACATAATGGGGCACATTGTGTAAAGCCTCCAGCTGGCAAAGCTACTCCCACTCCATTCCATGGAAAACCAAATACTATCCCTCCTGGATCCATTCAATTTGCCAGCAGGAGCTTAGTATCCGTGAGGATCCTGAGTCTAAAATACTTGATGACAGTTCTGTTCACCCTCTTTACACGCTTCCTTAATATCATCACTCTTCACGTCCACCCCCTCCCACTCGTCCACCCCCTCCCACTCGTCCACCCCCTCCCACTCGTCCACCCCCTCCCACTCGTCCACCCCCTCCCACTCGTCCACCCCCTCCCACTCAACTCCATTGGCTGGATGGGACGCTCCTGCCTCCTCTCCTTCCTACCTTCCAGAGCCAGAACCGAGGGCCCCAGAACGAGGACCCACAGACTGCACACCATGCCCGCCACTCTGCTCCCTGACCCAGCAGTGTCCTCAGTAGCCATGAGGTATCTTCAGAACTCCCACCATTGCCTCGGCTGCCACCCTGCTCTGAGGCGGGGCTGCAGCTTTTGC
Source organism: Onychomys torridus (assembly GCF_903995425.1). Taxonomy (NCBI): domain Eukaryota; kingdom Metazoa; phylum Chordata; class Mammalia; order Rodentia; family Cricetidae; genus Onychomys; species Onychomys torridus. The sequence goes on from NC_050445.1 coordinate 28,722,747, forward strand.
AAGACTCGGGGTCTGCAGCCAAGTTTGCTTCCTAGGGAGAATATGGGATTAAAAAAAAAAGAAACAGAGAGGAGAAGTCATATCAATACACTGTATAGGTGCCCAAACTTCATATAGTGCCTGCTCTACAGTCCTCAAGCTGTCCCTGAACCAACCATGGGCAGAAGTCAGTAAGCACTGACTCATCTGAGTCTGCAAGGCACATTCCACTTTTCTGTAGAGACACATGCCAACCCCCTCACTTCTACTCTTTATGTGACAGTGTCTCAAGGCCCCAATTCTTCGAGAGGATGCACAGCAGAGTGCTAGCTTAGTCTTACCCTTTTCTTCTGGAAGGAGTTATTCAAGTTTGTTCTCTTCATTTACTCTGCACGTTTCCTCCAGCAGCCAACCTGTATGGTAGTTAAAAGTCTCTGGTCATTAACAGCAGGCAGGTAAGAAGCAGTCCATCCTAATGGACCCGTGGATTCTTACTAGTCTGCCCTGAATACTCTCAGCTGTTTCACGGAGACAGTGAAGCAGAAGGGACAAAGAAAGATGGCTGTGGGGTATGAAGGGAGGGGAGGTGGATGAGCAGATGCAAAAAGAACGCAAGCATAAGGACTCTGGAAGACAAACGAGGCTGTGTTAGGAGAGGACAAAGCTACGTGGGTCTGGCACTCATTCTGAACAAAGGTTCTCTTCCCCACGGGGCATGTTTTCCCTCATGGCTTACAGAAAACTAAGCATACACCATACACATATGAAAGGATGCTTCTTATTTGCTCATAATTGAAGGAAGGCAGGCTGAAACAACAGTGATATGCCATTTGTTACAGAAGGGATCTGTGTGCCTTTACCATGACTGCATATGTTATTATCCTATACCCCAGTGGGATGGTTTTAAGAGGTGGAGCCTTTGGGAGGTAATTATGCATGGAGGATTTGTAGAAATGGATTAGTATTCTCAGAAGAGACCCCCAAAGGACTCTCTAGCCTTCTCTCCACGTTGCAAAGTGGCAACGGATAGAGAGAGGTCAGTCTGAAACAAAGAAGGTGGTCATCACCACAATCCAGCCACACTGGTACCCTGATCTCTGGACATCCTCTAAATGGAACACACTTCTATTGTTTATTACCTGTCATTGTCCAACTGATGGACCTTTACGATTATAGGCTGAAACGAATAAAATATGCTTTAACCTGTGAGATTGACAACACAAAGTCGGACAAGATATGGTAAGGGTCTCTTCTCTACATTTTGCTGGTGAATTCATATTGTATATGGCATGTGGAAAACAACTGGCAATATGTGTCTGGTAACTTGACATCTAGAAGTCCTTCAGATATCACGAATTTGCATGTACTTGTTTAAACCAGGGTATTAATGCGATTGGGGGTGGGACAATGCTGGGGATTGAATCCAGCTCTATCACTCAGATTTGTCCTTAGCCACTGTGAGTTGTTCATAAGGGAAAAGACTGCAAAGTGGCTGAACACCAGTGGGAGGATGGTTGAGAAATTATGGCCCATCCTAAGCAACAAGTATGAGCTGTTAATGTGAAAGTATGAAAATGATGTCCACGTGAAAGCAGTATGTGCAGAATAGCATAGAGTAATCTCCCACTTGTTAACTTGAAGAGAATGGGTATTGAGCTGGGTATTTAGCTCAGTGGTAGAGCATTTGCCTAGCATATGTGAAGCCCTGGGTTCAATCACAGCACCAGAAATAAAAAACAAATAAATACATATGCATGTAGAAAAACATTATGGAATGATACATAAAATTTGCAAGAAAGTAAATGAAAGGGACAGGGGAGATACTTTCCTTGTCTTCTTCTTAATTTTGAGAGTAAAATAATCTTTCGTAAGTATTAATGATCTTTTGAACTTAATGACGAATCGAGATTTATTTTTAAAACTGTAGCTAATACCTGTTTAGTAAAATGAATCAAGATAGTGCTTATGCCCTCTGAGTGATTTCTAGGCTTTACCTAATATCTACCCCACAGGAAGCTTCTACAGCCATTAGTAGGTACAGTTGTATGCCAAACAGCCTGCCAAGACATGGCTGCTTCTAGGGCCATGGTGAAGACCAGCTCCACTAGTGGTGCTACTCTTGTCTTCCTCAGTAACCTGGTTTCAAAAGTTCATGTTGGACATGAACAAGAACAGCGGGATTCATTCATTTCTACTGAGGAGAAAAATGCAAGGCATGAAGGCATGTTGCTCACAATACTGAGAGAACTTAGAGAGAAGCAAGCAAGCAAAACAAACGGCAAAACCTAAAGCTCATTGGAAGGGCAGCCTCACCCTGGCTGCATGTGGCCTGGCGATCCAATGATAGCAAAGGACACATTTCCCAGGAAGCTGAAGTTAGACTGAAACTGGACTTGACTGTGGTCAACAGGAACACTATCGTTTAATTCCTGCTCATCCGAGTTTCTTTTCTGGCGAAGGTGTTATGTGTGTGATAAGATAAGGCTTTTAGTGTTGTTCCATGAAGCCATCCTTAGAGGGACACCTTTTGTACACACCTGAGGGCTGAGTAGCAATCAAGTAGCCAGTGAATTCTTCCCCTCATTATCAATGGTGCCCTAAGTGTGTGAAATAGACAATTCACGGCCCTGTAGAGAGAGGCAATCATTAAACAGCTCCATGTAGGAAGAAAGTTTGTAAGAAGCATAGATTCTCCGAAAACACTGTTCTAAGTGATGCCAGGCTCTCCCATAAACCAAGTAAATGCTCTAGAGAAGAACTTCAGAGCTTATGTACCTGTCTTAATTTTTGTAATGCTGGCTCCAGCATCAATATCTGTTTCATGAATACCATGAAGTAATGCACATTGGAGGTGTAATCCCCCAAATCTCAGGGCTTATCAAAGGAGCCCAGGTTCTAGCCAGAGCTACAGTGTTTGGGTACATTTTTATCAAGGTCAGAAGATGCCAGAGGCAGGTCTTTAAACAGTGAAGGCTACTTTCCTATATGCCTAGAAGATACTCCTCAAAATAGTCTCTTTCACACAGAACATGAGTGGGTTCTGATTCTATACAGTGAAGAAACTGTAAAGACTGGGCCTTTTTCCACTCACAACTGGACAATAATGGGGAAGGAATAATTAACATTTTGTTAACAGTGTTAATAGAACTGTGTGTTTGGAAAAGAAAAGCGAGACAGAAAAAAATAACAGAAAGTAAGTATCAGTTGTGCAATAAGGAACATTCTACACGATGAAGAACGATAAAATGACTGCTTGGATAAGGTATAGTGTAGAGCCTTAGCATGCATCTTGATGACAACCCAAAGCTGGCCTATCTCCAGATGATCCAGAAGATAGCAAAAGCAATGATGAGATACATTAAAGCCACACAGCTCCTGTCATCGAGAATCAAGTGCAAGCACCGAATGTAGATTGTTATTTGAGTACTTGCTTTTTTTCTTTTTCTTTTACTTAGAGCAAAGACATTCACTTTTTAAAAAATGCTTGACGATTTTAAAGTATCCAGCAGTATATTTTGATGCTGGAAGTGAATCTTCAGATTTAGACCTAGAATATTGAAGATTAAAAACAAGTGTATTGGGGGGTGGGATGGGGAAATGTTGCTGAGTCAGAGTAGGAAGTTAGATCAGCTCTTGCTAATCCAACCAACCAAGTCTCCTATTTATACACAAAAAGATCCACAATGTCTCTCCATCGCCAGAATAAAAACAGAGAAAGGGGAAACCCTGAGGTAGGGAGTAATAGCTGTCAACTATGTCATACCACTGCAGATTCTTCTGAAGCAAGTTCCAAAGGCAGAAAAACAAGAGAAAAGACAGGAGTGTTCCTCATGTCTGGAATACTAAGGAGGCAGGGCTTAACACTTGACTTTCAAAGGTTGCTTTGCAGCTTGAAGCCACAACATCCCTCTTATTTGGTGCAGGAGGAGTATCTTGGGCACAGACAGCGTTCTGTAGCCAAAGCCTCCTCTAGCCCCTCTCTCCCAGTCTGTCTGAGATCTCTATTTCTGCTGCAGCTCAAGAAATGAACTGGCCAGGGTTTGGAAGTCCTGACTTGAGCAAGGGCAAGAAACTGATCTCAATCAAGAAAACATTCATATTTCAGATATACATGAAGTTTTAAAAATACCAAATACCAGAAGCAGCAACAATGTGGCTCAGAAAAACATCAACAGGACAGCTTTATGTGACACAAATCACAGTCTATGATTTTTGCATTTTTCTGTTCCTCAAACCCCTTTTGGGGGATCTACTGCTTTCCTTCTTTTTGATTTTTTTGTAAAATAAAGCAAATGTATCAGCTAGATCATAAGCCTGATACATTTGCTTTATTTTACAAAAATAAAATAAAATAAGGCAGGGTCTTTGGCATCAAGGCTATATCTGCTTTTAGAAACTGGCAAAATCCAGAGATGTGTAGCGTTTCAAGCTCATCAGATACAGATTGTGAATTCTGTTTTCTATGAGAACGAAAGATTGGAAAGTAAATTAAATCAGCAAATCTGTAAGAGCTTTTAAAAAATAACTACACTTAAATGAAATGCTAAGTTTGATAGCTTCATGAACAAACCCAGCTTATTTGGCAGTTTATGCACCTCACTCTGAACTAAAAAAAAATAAAAATAAATAAGACAAGTCAGTTTAAAGCAGGGTATGGCAGAGATATGTAGACCGTTAAAACTTGCTACTGTAGGAGGGTGCTACGGATGGAGGATGTGAAGTGGGGATAATTAACTCTTACACACTCCTGAATTGTTTTGTTCTTATTATAATATGCACACCTTACTTTCATTGTTAAAACCTAACCAAAGTTAGGATGTGTGTAAGGATACTTTTGAAACTGGGCACATGGAGCATATGTTTACATATTTAATTTCTCTTCCCTTTTTTACCTGTCAGTTTTCAGAACATCTAGCAATTTTCAACCCTAAAATGCAAGGGAAAGCTGGGAGTGAAGGAACAGAAGGATATCAGCCACAAAGGAGAAGTAACTTTTATTCTTGGGCATTCTATAAGCTTCTCTCCAAAGAAGTTCAAGTTGTCATCATGTCTCTCTGTCACCACGCTGGGCTAAGGACTGTGTCTACCAAGGGAAAGAAGGGGGACAGAGGGGACTGGATACTTGCAACATGTCAGGAGGGCCTCCCTGGCAATAGAAGGAGGCTTGTGAGAGAGATTTTCATGAGGTATGGTCGGCTGCTATGCAGCAGGGATGGGGAGCATTCCCAGAGCAAAGGGCCAGTAGTTTTAGGTCTCTTGTGGTTGCTGAGCTGGTTTTCACACCTGTTAGCTGCAGGGTCAGCGTAGGAGGGGTCAGCACCATAGGCTGGTCCTCTGTCCTGTTCTGCAGCTGTTAAACGCCCAGGAAATTCCAATATAATCCTTGCTCAGTTTACTGCTGCCATCTCTACCCTTTAATCTGCACCCTGGAGATCCTCTGGTGAGCTCTCTCCGTGCTCTGGCCTTGTGCCTTGAAAAGGATCCCGTGAGGCTTCAACGCAGCCTCCATGACATACAGGGAGGAGATGGCTGTCCTCTGGCTCTGGCTCTTCTGATGGCCAGGCTGGAGAAGCCAATTTGTGGATCATCTAGCTGAGGACAGTTCTATGTCCCTGGAGATCTCCAGCCTCCAAGAATGTCCCCCAGAAGCATGCTTGCTCAAGCACTTGTGCTCCCACTCACAGTCTTTGCAGACAGGAGAGGCATTTAAGATGCAAGCAATGTCTAGGTCTAGCCAGACAGCCATTGAGAATGAAGCACTCTGGCTGTTCACTGACTGGGGTCATGACGGTGCTGAGAAAGCATATAATGGATGGTTTGGGGGCAAATATGGGTGAGCGAGAGCAATGAGTCCTGAAAGGTAATGGGAGAAAACCCCTGGGGTCAAGAGCTGTATCAGCAGGTGACTGATGGATGAGATGGAGTAGGCAGCAGCCAAGAGCCGGGGAATGAGTGGCAGGGGTCTTAGGAATTGCTGTCCTTGCTGTGGGCCCTGCTCCATCCTCACTGCTCTCCGGGAAGATGATTCTGCAGAAGTGCCCAGGTGAGCATGGGGTAGAGAAGGGGGAACAAGGCTTCCAGCACCCTCAGATGCTACCTACCATAGTCCCTCCACCTGCAGTGGGGTATGGGAGGGTGACAGGAAACCTAATGGCCAGGTTCAGGAGGTGGTGAAGAGCTGGCGAAATACTATCCCAGAAGAAAATCCTGCCTTGCCCATGCTCAACCATCCCAGCCTGTGATCGCCAGCATTCTGATAACTCCATGGATGTTACCAATCATCTGCTTGTATGATGAACGGACCAATAGACTTGGAAGGAATTTTCTATATGTCATTAGGTATGTACACTGGGGCTTTCATGGCAATCCTCCTTCAGGACAAAAGGACCCATAGCTTTCAAAGGTCCATAGCTGCTATGAGCAAGGTTCAGTCCTTCACTGTCCTATTACTGGGTCAGCCTCCAAGAACTGTCCACAACCTTACCAGTCACTCCTACTGGTCTGGCAGTTGAGAAGGATCATCTCTCCTTTCAGAACCACCTAAGTCAAATTCCCCTGATGGGTGGAGGGCCTGGGTTAACTGATTGGGAACAGGCTGGGCAGCTCTTCTACATGGGCACTGCCAGGGACATTACAACATCAGCTATGCTGGTCCCCTGCCAGCTCCCCCAGGGATGGGAGGAGAGAGGGTGCCAGACGGCCAAGATCAGTGGGCAGGGGCAGAGGCAGAGGCAGGCTGGGCCAAGCACCCAGATGCATAGAGGGGGTGGAGCTGGGGCAGGAGCAGGCAGGAGACTTTGTTTGCAACTGGAGGGGGGGTGCTTATGATTGGGGCTCAAAATCCAAGCCTCTAACTCCAGGCTTAAGGACGGCGGTGGGGGTGGGGGGAGATAGTGGTGAAGAAGTAGATTGGACCCCTGGCTCCTCCCAGCAGCGAGGGGATTGGAAAGATGCCACAGGAGTCAGAGGCATGGGCAAACCTTTTCTGAACGAGGGGAGCCTGACCTTTGCGAGGTTACCCCTCACACAACCCCTCCCCAAGCCAGAGGCCCGGGAGGGTCGCTGGATGATGAAAGAATTCTAACACCCAGGACAGTGGACATGAATGAAGGCTAGGGCAGGGATAGTTCCTCAGGAACCTTCTCTTGTTTTGGAGGGGTATACTCAGTACTCCCCCAAGAGACTCCCTACTACCCCGGGTGTGCACAGGCCCAGGCTAGAGCAATCCTCTACTTTGCAAATCTTAATCCCTTAGTCTCCAGAAACAGTATCCTTTGACCTCCCAAATCCCTAGCTCACCTTCCCGCCGGCCTCCAGCTCTGCAGGTCTGCGCCCCTGAGGCCCCTGTGGTGGCCCTGCAGCTAGCAGCTCTCTCCCAGCGTCGTGCGTGTCCTCTCGGGTCTGGGGACCTCGCTTCCCCGCAGCCCGCGTCTGCTCGTAGCTTGGAGTCTGGGATTCTGGGGAGGACCCGAGGCTGCAAGCAGGGGCTGCTCCCGAGGCGGGGCCCCGAGGAAGCGTGCCGGGGCCAGTGTCACGATCGGAGTCGCCGAGCTCTGGTCTGGGGTTCGGACGCCCGCTGCTCCCGAGTGCCGGCTAGGCGAACGCAGCCGGGCCCGCCCCCTCTCGTCCCTCCCAGCCTGGCCCGCCCCTCTCCGGCCCCTTCAGCCGCCCTCTCCCTCTCTCTCTCTCTCTCTCCCTCTCCCTCTCCCTCTCTCTCTCTCCTCTTCCGGGAGCTGAGCCCGCCCTCTGGGCCTAGGACCCGAGTACGCAGAGCCCGCTCCCCAGTGGGGCGCGCAGTGGAGACGCTAGGAGCGCCCTGGGCCCGCCCGTGTGCTGGGGAGGGTCGGCCTCCTCCCACAGGTCCTGGCCAGCGGAGGAGACGTGGGTCGGAGGATGGCACGCATTAGGGTCCGGGAGGAGGCGGTCAGTGGGCGCCGCTGCGAGGCGTGCTTAAAACCCTGATGCTCGCACTCGAGCATCAGCGGAGCAAAGCGCTACTGGCTGGCAGCTGATGGCCAGGGCTGGGCAGAAGCCCAAGCGCAGCACCCCTGGCTCCTCCTTCCCTCTTCTTTAACTCTAGGAACTAAACCAGTGGGGCTCCTACTCAGGGTTGAACCGAGGTGGGCGTGAGCAGAGAAAAGGAGGAGGTGGAAGGAGAAACAGATCTCGGGGGCACCGGAGGGCAGGACAGCCAGAGAGAGTGCGGGCGTCTGGGGAGGGAAACGTCCCCGAGCTAGCTTCAAACTTGTGTCTCTTTCTGTGCCTGGATCTGGGTCAGCATTGGGGCCTCTCCCTCGCTCCCTTCACCCTTCTCATAATCGGGGAAGCCTGGGGCGGAGTCCGGGAAGTCTGAGGTCTTTGGCTGGCTCAGACATGGCTTGGACAAGTCGCTGCACCTCTGGGTGCCACCTCCTTGGCGCGCGCTCCGCAGAAAACCTCTCCACAGCGGTGAGAGGCGGTGGAAGGTATACTCGGTCGGTGCCCGGAGGCAGGGGCGGAACAGAGCGGGCTCGCTTCCAGTGAGAAACGTTTCTGCCCACCCCTAACCAGTTCTAAACTGGAGTCCAGGATTGGGGGTCTATTGTTCAGGTCCCGCGGAGCTGGGCTGCAGCCTTCTCACGAAATGTTGCTACCACCTGCTGGTTCTTTTAGGGAGCACAGGCACCTGGTGAATTTCTCGGGCCCATTTTCTTCTCCCCCTCATTACCCCATCCCATCTTATCCCCCTACCCCCGCGCATCTTTCATTTATTTAAAAGCATGCTTATGAAGGCCCTAGCTGCGCATGGGCTCATCACAGCCAGTACTTAAAGAGCATTTAGAAACCAATGAAAATTGTGAAAGAGACTATGAGCCAACATGCACAAGAAAGAAACCAAACAATGGAACTCGTTGAGGCACTGAGAGAAACAGGCTTTAATGAATTGGCTGAATGAGTGATAGAAGGGTAAAGACAAATAACGAGTCCCCACTTGGACAGGAGGCTGTTCGCTCATAATATCGAGGGTCAATTAATAAGCCTGATTAAGTTTAATGACCTGCGTTTGGACCTCATTAAAACTCCAATTACACTGGTGTGTCTATAACTCTTGTTTTTTTCCGTTTGTTTAGAAGCTCTCTGATAAAGGGCTGTCTTTACTTGTGGTCAGCTCTTTCCAAAGCTTTTAAAGACTGGGGGGAAAATCCTAATATGCATTGTTAGGTAATTCTATCATGTATCTATCATCATATCCATTCAAACATCTGTGTATTTCCTATTATCCATCTAGCATGCTTTGATGTTCCCACTCTACATTTACCCTACACCCCCAGCCTCTCCTAGATGTACTAAAGATATGCTTGGAAACTTGAAAAAGTAATAAAGTACATAATTAAAGTATGTTTAAACATATTCACAAATCTAAAATGTAGCTATTTCTTTATGAAGCCCAGAAATTCCATTATAAATCTGTAACACACCATGCATTGCTATTACAATGAAATATTTGTTTTCTTTTTTGTTGTATGACATATTACAAATGCCATTTTCTTTTATTCAGACTTATGTAATTTTTTTTTCTTGTTGAGAAAATCTGAGGGCATCTAGTCTTCAAAGAAAACACCACCAGGATGTGTAGAAGATTAAATTTATTATTGCAATTGGCCATATATCCCAATCTACATATTTTCAAATCAATTTTTTCTATTTTTTATTTTATTGTGCATGAGTGTTTTGCCTGCATGTATGCATGCACACTGTGAGCGTGCTTGGACAGTGTGCTTGGTGCCAGAATCCAGAAGAGGGCATCAGATTGCCTGGAACTGGAATTACAGAAGATTGTGAGCCATCATGTGGATACCAGGAATCAAACCTGGGTCCTCTGTAAGAACAGGAAATGCTTTCTAACCACTGAGATATTTCTCCAGTCCCCAACCAGGTGTTAATAGTAGGTAGAAAGTACAGTGTGCATCTGCTAAATTATGCTGTAGTCTGCAGCTATGAACAGGCAGAGCAATGAGTTCCAGTTAAAGTTGAGTATAAATCTTTGCTGTAATTTGCTCAATACCTGGCACATATTAGGTATTTAGAAGTGTTTTAGAAAGAATAAATAATGAACAGTAATGCTTAAACTTTTTAAGCTGAAAGACAGAAGTTAATAAGGCATATGCCTCATAGATTTCATTATCTTCAGCACACACAAGCTCTAATGTAAATGTGGAGCCTAAAAGGTCTCCTGAGTAGAAAACTCCAAGCGAGATGGCTGGACTCCTTGGCTGGCTCTGCCACTTTTGTGCTGATGTTTTTCTTCCGTCTTAAGCTTTTCCTTCTTCAATATCTATCACTCCCCAAAGATGCGCAATTTTCTGCTTCCTTATTTCCCCTTAGAACAGCAGATGCAAGTTGATGTTATTATAAACAAACAACTTTACAAGTAATTTCAGTGATAAGAAATCTAGCAAAAAGCAATAAAAGAACTTTCTAAGCTTCCAAATCATTTATTTCAAGACAGAAGTTATAGCTCCCAGTGTCTGGCTCTTCACCAAATCGTTTTGAGAGCCTGTGGCCCCAACCTACACTCTTACTTCCCCAAAGCTGAAGTTGGTTCCCTTTAAGCATTTTGCTAATAAAAGTCCCAAATGCCTGTTTATACAAAGAAAAACAGTTGAGTCATAAACTTTCAGGGCATTCTCTTAAGGTACTGGTTTGTTTAAAGGCAAACCTGCATGACAACTGATTGGTAAACCAAAGCTGTTGGTCTTCAATGTTTACCCATCACAGTCTTACACTTTGATATTGCTTTCACTAAACAATAGTAACAAGGCTGATGTGTTTTTGCAAAGACAAAAGGAGGATGGCTCTTCTTTAATAATTCGACACTGTCTCAGAGGCTGACTTCAGCTACACATACCAACAGTTTAATCAAATTAGATAATGGTCCCCTGAAAGTTAGTAAGTGGAGTGAATGGAAGTGCCAGGGGCCCCTGCTCTCTAAAATAAATCCTAGGCAATTCTTTGCACACACAATCAGAGTTGAAAACACCATAGCAGTTAGTCAGATTTTGGGCACACTCCAAATGCAGATCAGGATTGATGAATGCTTCACATCACTTTCTGCTCCTTGTCTTCAGGCCCAGGCAGGTGATAGAACACTGACTCACATGGAGCAGGTGGTCTGAAGGTCTGCTTCTCCAGGTGGATGGAGTCTCTTCTTGCAGCTCTGGTACAGAAAGTGCCCTCAGAGCATGTCCACATAGCATAGCAGGAAGGCGGGCCTGCATTTCTGTGTAATCTACAATCAGGATCTAGATATGGTGGAAATATTTCTTTGTGCTTCTGAGTTCTCCCTCATTGTAAATCATGTTTCTCTCTTACCATTCACCCAGGGTTCTGGAAATCCTCTGCATCACAACTTTAAGCACCAGTTACTAAGTGGAGCTATTCACAATGAGTTAAAAAACAAAAACAAAAAAACAAACCCAGAACTTTCAATCATTAAAGAATCTTGGAGATAAAGGGGACAATGAGCAGAGATAAAAGAGTTAAAAGACAAGGTCATTGTTTTATGTTTTTAATGAGTTACAAGCAGATAGGGAAGCTGTTTTCAAAGACAGAGCATGAAAAGGATGAGAAAGAAGAAAGGGAACAGATTAATGAAAATAAACTCTGTCATTCAGCGGGGAAAAAAGATTCACAACTCCAGGAAAAGCAGGCCACTGAAATATAAGATGAACATGGAAGGCATTCAATGTGTTAGATATTAAAGCAAGGCATGGTGGTACACACCTGTAATCCCAGCATGAGGCAGGAAAATCTCAAATTCAAGACTACAAATGAAACTATTATAGTGATACCCTAAATCAAAAAGGCTGTGAAGCATGATTTTTATTAAATAATAGAGACAATAAAGGTCTATCATTAAGAAGGGGAGGAAGGATTTTAGGAGCCAGAGAGGTCAAGGATACAAGAGCATGGCCCACAGAATCAACCAAGCAGGGCTCACAGGGGCTCAATCAGAGTGAAGTAAATATGGCAATCATACCTGTATGGGTATGAACTAGGTCCTCTGCATACATGTCATGGTTGTGTAGCTTGGTGTTCTTGTGGGACTCCTAACAGTTGGAGTGGAGGTGTCTTTGACTCTTTTGTCTGCTCTTGGGACCCTTTCCTCCTACTGAATTACCTTGTTCAGCCTTGTGTTTGTGTCTGATCTTATTGTAACTTGTTATGCCCTGTCTGTAATCCTTAGAGGCCTACTCTTTTTTTGAAGAGAAGTGGAGGAGGAGTTGATCTTGGGGAAACAAGAAGCTGGGAGGAGTGGAGGGAGGGAAAACTGCAATTGGGATATAATATATGAGAGAAGAATTAAAAAATAATAATTTCAAAGTGAGAAGAAAGATCAAACACACAAGAGATAGAAAAAGGAAGATCTAAGTAAATCACTTGAATATTTGAAGTGTATTAAGTTCTTAACAAATATTTATTAAGTACTTGAACTAACTGAAAAAAGACATGAGATTTACCATCTTCTAAATAAATAAAATGGATAAGTTGAATCTAAGATACACTCTAGGGAATACTTTCTAATCTATACCTGTAACATCATACACACACATTTTACACTTACCTGTGACATATTTGTAATTCCTTTCGGAGGAAACTGAAGAATGAGAAAGTAGGGTGATATCTGCAGAGTCCCTAGCAAAAAAGAGTAATTTGACCCAACCAAGGAGCTCACAAGCCATTTCCATTCTCTGATGGGTTATCCTACTGCTGAAGCTGAAAAGCTAAATAATTATACTCCCTATTTTTCTTTTAATTAAGAATAGTTATAAGGCCTGATGGTGGTCTATCTATGAGAAGAAAATAGAATTCTGCCAGGGGCATTTCTGAGAAAGGTTTTAATCTCTGGCAGAAGTCTCCATTGACTAGACAAGTCCTTTCTCTCTGGCTTTTATGTAATTATTTGGACATCATATTGGTTCCTGTCAATATCACAATGAACTTAGCAGTTGAAAACAACACAAATCTATTATCTCATGTCCCAGAAGGTCAGAAGTCTGAAGGCCTTCTCTCAGCAGTGAAATTAAGGTGTGGGCAGGGCTGTCATCTGTAGCTTATAAGGAAAGCCTGTGCCTTGCCCGTTGCAGTTTGACTTCTAGAAGGGACATTACCTCAGGGGCCTGTTTTGTATCTTCAAAGCCAGGGATATGATGTCCCTGATAATGAACCTTTGTATCCATCCTGCTGTCCCTCTGACTCTTACCCTTTTCTATTTTTAAGGACCTTGTGATTATAAAGAGCCTACCAAGATAATCCAGGAAAATCTCCCCTCCTCAGGTTTGCTAATTAGCAAGCTTCAATCCCCTTTCATGCAGACTGCCATAGCAGGTGCCAGAGAATATAGCCGAACATCCTTAGGGACCTTCTGCCTGTCAGAGACCTGGCAGCAGGTGCTGAAGCACCATTTTGGTATCTGAGTAGAAAGCAGCAACTGCGTGCCTGCAGACTTCTTCTGTTAGGAGAAGCAACACCACCACCACCACCACCACCACCACACACACACACACACACACACACACACACACACACACACACAGCGATGGGAGGGAGGTAACCTGCCAGTAACTATAATCTGTGTTTCATGAAACTTTGAAGATTGTTGATATATGCAGCTTTCTGGACTTCAGTGTTTAGAAAACTTGCTACTTAAGACCATTTTTCAACAATGTGCACTATAAGTATACTCTGAAAAACTAGGAGATAAATGACCATAATATTCATGAAGGAAGTAGTGATTAAGAAGACATGCTTATAATCATTTAAATTGTCTAAATTCACAGGATAAATAAAACACAAACAAAATATAGGTCAGAAAATTACTATCTTGTACTTGGAAGAAAATACTATAATTGAAGGTAATTGTAGCAACCCAAATTATTAAATGTCAATATAAAAAAATTGTGTGTGTGTGTTTGTGTGCATGGGTGTGCATGCAGTGTACACTTGCATGCACAATGTGTTGTATGTGCTGTCTGGTATATGTGCACATATAGAGGCCAGAGGAGGATGTGAAATACCCTGTTCTATCATGCTTTGCCCTGAGCCCTTGAGACATGGTCTCTAACTGAACTTGGAGCATGCTTTTTTCAGCCATTTCCCCCTCTACAGGGTTCCCAGCACACAGGGTCATGCACACTTTTTTAAGTGCGTGCTGGAGACCTGAACTCAAGTCCTTACAGTTGTTCAGGAAGTACTTATACTCACCGAGCTATCTCCTTAGCCCCAGAAACATTTGTTTTTCAATAAAGATCTTAGACTCGAGGTTAATATGATGTAAAATATGAAAGATGAATAGCAAGGATGGAAGTCATCAGTGTTGAATTCCTTGACATCCGTCAGAGGAAGCCAGTAGTTACTGTTGGCATAATTAGGTTAAAAGAATTTTAATGCCTTAAGATAATCATGCAAGATTATCTCTAAAATAGGGTGTTAACCTTTCAAGTCATAGATAAAAGATAAAGACAAGTGGACATGATTCATTCATCTAAAGGGAAAATAGAGAAGAGGTAACAGAGAAGCACAAAAACACAAAGAGCATAATTGTGACAGCTGTCAAGCACACACAGTACAGTGTCTAAGGAGCACAATATTCAGGAATAATTTCTATGGTAAGTTGGTGGGATCAGTGCATTGTGAAATTCCACACAGCGAGTAACCAAAGCTGTTTCTTTTTATTATATACACAAATGAATTGCTGTTGTCTTACATTTTTGAAAAAATTCATATAAACAAGACAATATTTTCTGGGTACATAGCCCTTGAATTTCTCAAATAACTATGAGACCATCACTGACAGTATAAATGACTTCTTGTTGAAATTAAGTGTATAATTTAAAACAGATGAACCATAAATTTTGGACACACACACACACACACACACACACACACACACACACGGTGAAACAGCAGCTTCGTCTTTTGTCTCTTTCCCTCCTTTTCCCTCTTCCTCTCCCACCCACCTAGCAATTAGCTGATGCTTTCTTTATTATAAAGCTAAGAGGACATCATGTGGAAGTTGTAGATGTTTTTAAAATCATGGTTAACACACATTCAAATAAAATGCCATATACTTAGATATTTGAAGTATTTTAACTAAATGAGCTGAAATTGTTTATTTCCATATCAGAAAACAGCACATTTCCTAACTAGATATAACATTCATCAATGCTGTTCAAAACAAATTAATGGGCAAGAGATACTTGACAAAAAAATATACAATTATAAATATAATTGGCTTAAATTGCAGAAATTTCTGATGTTAACAGCTTGCTAAATTTCCACTGATGACACAACTCTCCCTTTTCCCATCACCCTAAATCTGTAATTACCTGGAGGAAACTTTTCTAGTTGTACTCTTCACAGCAGCATAATCCTTCTGTTGTTGGCCAAGTGGGCAATACTAAGAGAATCAGGCTCTTCCTCCCCACAGTGTTGTTGTACACTGTTTCTGAGAACCAACAGGTTTATTTGAAAGATGTGCTTTCCAGAGTACTGATACCTGCTGGTTCTTAGAAAAAGGAGGCATGCATCTGACATGGTGGTAGTGATTCAAAGAAGAATGGACTAAGTACACCCTACTCTGCTGGAGACACCAAAGTAAAGTAAATAACTCAGAATCTCTCCCAAGAGGCTTCAATGCCAGAATAACTTAATATATTATGTATAAGATGGATGGGGGACTGAGACTCATCAATGCCATATTCCTTCACACCTAGAGAAGGAAGTCAGAGCTTACTGTTGTGCAAATCAATCTCTCCTCTCTGAGAGCTGTTTTGTTCATGACTTAATTCCTGTTCATCCTTAAAATATCAGCAGAGAGCCCAGAAATAACCCTTACATAAACGGCCAATTGATTTTCAACAAGTGTGCCAAGTCTCTCTAATGGGGAAAAAAAATCTTTTTAACAAATGGTACTTGGATATTGATCTGTTAAAGACTGAAGTCAGGCCCTCACTGTACACTGAACACCAATGCAAGTTCAAAATGGATCAATGATCCAAACCTAAAGCTTAAAGTACAAAAAGGTTAGAAGAAAGCATTTGAGAAAACTTTCATGTCATTGAATTAGGGCAGATACAACAGATAGGGCACATTGAAGAAAAGAAAAATGATACAGTTAAGTTAGACTTCAAAAGTTAAGAACTGTGCATCATAGGATCTTATCAAAAAAGCAAAATCACAATCTAGAGAATTAGAAAAATATTTGGAAATTATGTAACTTCTAAGGGATTGATGTCAGAATACACAAAGAACTCTGAATCCAACCACAATAACAAGTGATAAATGACTCAATTCAAACATGGACAGGAGTTTGAATAGATAAATCTCCAAAGTGGATATTGGGGTTTGTACATGCAGCATCTCCAAAAGACTCATGGGTTGAACAACTGATCATAAGCTTGTAGGCCTAATCACTGAGAAGCAACTGCATCACGAGGAATATGGTCTAACCAGAGTCAACACATTAAAAAAGTTTATAATTTGATGGGATTAGAGAAAGTACAGGGGTTAGAAATATGGCTCAGAAGTTAAGAGCATCAGCTGCTCTACCAGAGGACTGAGGTTTGATCCCCTTAGAACCTGTGTGGTGGTTAACAACCATGTATAACTCCATTCTCAGGGTATCAGATACCCTCTTCTGGCTTCTGTGGATACTATGCACACATCTAGTACACAGACAAACATTCAGGGAAAACATCTATACACATAATAATAATAATAATAATAATAATAATAATAATAATACATGATGATTTTTTTTAAAAAAAGAGGAAATAGTTCACAGGGGACAAGCCTTTGAAGAGTGTCTCATTATGGTCCCTCCTCCCACACTCTTTTTCCTCATCACTCTGAGGTCAGGACTCTGCTCTATCAAACCTGCTTCATTACAATGTTCTGCCAACTCAACTAAAATCAGTAGCATGAGATGACCATGATCTGAAAACATGAACCAAAAGAAATATTTCCTACCTTAAATGGTTTCTCTCCCTTGTATTTTCCACAGCAAACATACCAAAACAAAAACATACGAATATCCAACAAATGTGTTCAAAGATGCTTGGTGTCTTTAGTTACTAGGAAGATGCACATTAAAGTTACAATGGCATCCTTCACCTCTCCTAGGACATAGAAAAGCACAAGTGTTGATGGTGCTGTGCAGGAATCAGAAATCTTACACCCTGATGGGATGAATATAAAATGATGCTCACCACGAAGAGAAGTATGGCTTTGCATAAAAAAACAAAAACCAACCAACCAACCAAACAAACAAACAAAAACTGGCCACAGACTTGCCCTGTAATTCAGTGATTCAACTTGTATCTATTCTTACCTAAATTGAAAATAAGGTCTAGAATAGACAGGTATATGTTAGTAGTAACCTTAATCATAAAAATTGCCATTCAGAAAAAAATCATTAGATCAAAAGATTAACAAAATCTGGTACATGAAATAATATAATCTTATCTAACAATAAAGAGGCATGAAAACAAGAGTGACAAGGCCTCACTATGTAACTATAGCTGACCTGGAACTCAATGTGTAGAATAGGCTGGTCTTGAACTCACATAGACGCACCTGTCTCTGCCTCCTGTGTACTAGAAGTAAAAGTATGTTTCACTTCCACAAGCAACTTCTGTAGATGAATTGCTAAATGGCTTTATTAAAAAAAACAAAAACATGGAGCCAGATATTGGGATGAAAACCTGAGAGATCACAGCAATAGGAAAAGCCACAAGCCAACATCACCTCATTGAAACCTCAGCTTCCAAAGAGAGACCTACTTCCTGTATATCCACACCTATATGCCTTTCTGTTCTGCTATCTCATTTGCTCTTTCTGTCCAGTTACATCACTTCCTCTTCTTGCCCAGCTCTGTCACTTCCTGTCTGTCTGTACAGACCTCCAAACCTTTATGGTTAACTAGTGTTAGATTTTGAGGTATGTGCTACCACACCTGGCTCTGTCTCCAGTGTGGCCTTGAACTCACAGAGATCCAGACAGATCCCTGCCTCCTGAATGATAGGATTAAAGGTGTGTGCTACCATTGTTTGACTTCTATGTTTAATATAGTGGCTGGCTTTTTCTTCTGATCCTTAAATAAACTTTATTGGGTTGCAAAAATAAAATATCACCACAAACTTCAGTATATGCTACAACATGGATAGATCATGAAATTCTTATACTTAATGGCATAATTCAGGGAAAGAGGAACAAATATCATACATTTCCAGTTATACAAATGTTATGGTTTCTGAACTTAGGAATTTACCAGCAGATTCCGGGTCTGACCAGAGCTGGCTTCCTAGGTCATGTGTTCATTGTGCCCTTACATTGCAGGGAGTTTAGGGGGCTTCCCTTGGGGACTCTTTCACAGGGTTAATAATCTTATTGAAGATAATCATATATTCCAAAGGCATCACCTCCTGATATCAATATTCTATGTTACAATTTCAAAACAGAAAATTTGGTGGAATCCAAACATTTAGATCATGGCCATAAGGTAGCATGAATAAGCAAATTAACACACACAGAGGATCTAATTGTGGCTACCAGGGATGCAGGGAGGGAGGAGAGCTGTTCTGGTTGGTGTTTTTCAACCTGTCATAAATCAAGATATATCTGGGAGGAGGGAATCTCAACTGAGGAATTGCCTTTATCGGGCTGGCCTGTGGGCAAGTCTTTAGGGCATTTCTTGATTAATGGTTGACATGGGAGAACTCTGCCCACCATGGGTTGCTCCATTCCTGGAGAAGTGGTCCTGCGTTGTATAATGAAGTAGGCTGAGCAAGCCATGGAGAACAAACCAGTAAGCAGCGCTCCTCCAAGACTGTCACTATACTCCCTGCCTCCAGGTTCCTGTCTTATGCATCTGCTCTGACTGCCCTTCACCATGGCCTATAAACTGTAAACTGAGACAAGACCCTTTTCCCCAAGTCGCTTTGGGTTAGAGTATTTATCACAGCAATATAAATTGAATTAAGACAAGGGATTTTTGTTTAGTAATACGGCTTTTACATTAGAGTCAATAAGGAAGTTTTGGGTACTGAAAGTGGTAAAGACTGTAAGTTTGTGGATATATTTATTACACTGAACTGTAGTTAAAATGAAAAATAGTGGCCTCATATGGTAGTGCACGCCTGTAACTCCAGTACTCCCAAGGCTGAGGAAGGAAAACCTTAAATTTGAGGCCAATCAGGCTAATTAAGCCAAAACTGGTCTCAAAGGTGGAAAAGAAAAAAGAAAAAAGGTCATCTCTTAGGCTGTTATTACAGGGGAACCTGAGATCATCTGCTTAGAATGGACAGTTCCTTTGATCTTATCATGGTGTTCCTCAATTGTCAGCATGTGTATGTTTGGTTACTTTTTTTTTTCTTTTCCAACATAATATGCTTTTTATTGAACTGATTAGTTTTTGTTTTCCAGCCCAATCACAGTTCCTCTCCATCCCTCCTCTCCTCCCAGTCTCTCCCCACAACCTCCACTATTCCTACCCCTCATCCTCCTTCTTTGTCTTCAGAGAAGGGCAGGCCTCCCTTGTATATCAACCAGCCATGCATGTCAAGTTGCAGTAAGACTAGATACCTCTACTTTTAAGCAGTGTCTTTCTTCTCCCCAGAATTGACCAACATTCCCAAACCATTTCTGTGTCATTTGTTTATTTTTCTCCAGACAGTATCTGGCCATTGAAATAATCTAGTAGATGATTTTTTACTGAATTAATTTGTTGAGTATTAAAGAAGGAAAATAAAATACTTTGAGTGTAATGTATACTGTAATCATCTAAATCTTATGTATCTGTGACATTTATTGGGTTGACCAGGTCTCAGAGGGCATTGTTAAAATGGTCAGCCCTGAAAACATGAACATACAAGTAACAATGTAAAGACTGAGCAGGTTATATTTGTGTGTTTAGGAACACACACAGACACTTATATAACGACAAAATGAGAATAAGAGGCCATGAATTTGAAAGAGAGAGAGGCTTGAGGCAGTGTGGTATATGGGAGGCTTTGGATGGAGGGAAGGGAAAGGGGAAATTATGTGATTATATTATAATCTCAAAAAATAAAAAAAAAAAATATAACCTAGTAATCGTGGCATGACTAGGCCACACAGAAACACAGATAGAGAAACAAGTCTAATTATTCTATTGTTATATCACATAATTATCTGTGATCAAATTATAGATTGTAAAAGGGATAATTATTCCTAATGGTCTCCAAGAGCTATCATTTTCTTTCATTTGAATGTGGTAGGAACTGAGTGAGGTGGCTGATTAAGAAGGGGCTTAGCACTGCATTCCAAATTTGAGTAATTCATTCTGAAGACTAATAATGATGGTATGTTAAATAACTCTCCTGTGAGAGCCTGCAAATCTTCAAATAAGCCAACAGGGTATTATGCACTTTTCTGTCTTATAATTTGGAATAATTTTTCAGATAAACGCTCATAGCTTAAAGCATAAACACCAACAAAAAATAGATGTGGGATTTGCAAATTTTTTCTCTCTTCTTAGTTCAGACTAGAAATTTTAAGATTTTAGAACGGCTTTTAATTCTGAACAATCTGATGAATATTGACAAAATTGCATTCTGTAAACATTTTTATAAAATACTTCTCCTTCAATTAAAACCCTTTTATAGTGATAGTGATAGGGGATGCAATGCTCTCGAGGATGAGGAAATTCTATGATTTAAGTTAATTACACTGAAGTTATTTTATTGTATGTCAAATGCCTAGTCCCATTTAGTTCTTTTATTAGTAATAAGTTTGTTTCTGAATTGTATAATTTAATCTATTTTTTTTTCAGATAGAAATCATTGTATGTCTTTGTAAGCCAGCGATTAGAGTCTTTTGAAGGGTTTTTGTTGGGACTCAAAGAAGTTTGTGAATGGTTATGATGTATGCCTTTCTCAATGATATAAGAGTTTTTCAGTTGCTAAATGCTGTTAAATACTTTTTTTTAAGCTAAGAAACTGGTTGTCAGGAAGACAAGCCAATTCACAAACTATTCAGGCAGTGGAAGTTATTAGAATGTGATCAAGAATGTGGTTATGTATACCCTACACCCCTCCCCCACTTAGCACCTGGTTTAAAAATTCCCAGTGGGGAGACTCATTTTTGTCTACATGATTCTCTTAAATAGCCCTTTAAGTACAATGAGTAAGTCAGTTTTTAAAACTTTTTGGTTTAGGCTAAAGGTAACATGCATGTAAATGTAAATGTAACAGGCAAGTATAAATTTCCATGTTGGACCTTAGGCAGAGCTGTATTGCTTCACACAATAAGGGAATAAGTATTTAAGGCTTTGTGTTTATTTTTAAAATATCAGTTAGATGGAAAGACAAGATACCACGAGTCAAAGACAAAGGTGTTAAAGGAGGTCATACTTTTGGTTTTCTTTCTCAATTAAACATATTAATCAAAGGTTCCTATGCATAAGCCTCTCTAGTTCTGCTTTCTAGGTTACTTAGGTCACTCTGCTAGTGCCAGGGAGAATCATGCCACTAGAAAATCTCATAATGGTCTTAGAGATGCCCTCTGCATGTTCTCCTACCAGCACAAGAGAGAGGTGTGCTGTGGTTGAAATGTCACACTTGTCTAGGGACAAGGACCTCATGCATGATTCCTAGGAATTTTGTGGTAAAGTCCATTAGCAATTATACTTGCCTCATTGCATATACATATTTAATATATTTAAGGACAATTTTCTTGATAATCTATTAATGAAGGGGAAGTAAGCAAACTCACTTGGAGCTCACTTGCACTGAGATTAGCTGACTCTGATTCAACACCCCTTGGGGTAGGAAGATGTGTATTTGTAAGGAAGGGTTCAGTCATACCACCCCTCTATCCTTAGATAATGTTCATCATTGGTCATAATTAGTCATGTAACTAAACATGATTATATTCTTCTGTCCCTTTTTCCAGAGATGTTAAGAAATCACCAGTTGGTTTTTCCTGGAGGACTACTTGGAAATTTCAAATGGGCTCTCAGAAAACAGAAGGAAATGGGAGAAATAGAAAAGAAGCTTGGAGGATAGGAAGAACTGGGAGAGAAAAAGGGGGAGGGGCAGATTTTCTTATTTCTGATGACAATATGGAAAGCCTGTTAAGTGTCC
This sequence comes from Onychomys torridus, assembly GCF_903995425.1. Lineage (NCBI taxonomy): Eukaryota > Metazoa > Chordata > Mammalia > Rodentia > Cricetidae > Onychomys > Onychomys torridus. The sequence continues at coordinate 28,744,889 of NC_050445.1, forward strand.
AGGCCAACAAGCAGAACAGCAAGTGTACTTTGTGTTTTATTTTCTGTTTCCTGATGGTGCGACTCAGCAGAAAGATTTTGGAAGTTATGGTCTCTTAAATTGTAGTTAGGAAAACAACAGCCATGCTCCAGTCTTCGAATTTTTTCTTAGAGAGGCAATTCCTATCAACTAAAATTAACCATGTAGATCTTTCCATGACCAAGAAATAAATATCCACTATAGTTGTGCAGCTTGGGATCTGGTTATTACAGTAGATGATATTGTTGTAGAATGTCTTTTTCATGCAGATTCATGGTAGAATAGAGATTGTTTGGTGTGAAGCAGGAGGCCAGAATCAGGAGAAGCAAGTGTCTGAGCTGTGTAAAGCAACAAAGAAACAAATTATAATCTACTCAAGTTGTTCATAATTCACTTGAAACCTAAAACTGTAGTCACTACCGCAGACATCTTACAAGGCATGTTTTTTGTAACATAGGTTGAAAAAAGAGGGGTTAGAGGATGCAATACCTGGCTGCCTCAGTCCATGCTTATGTACTGGTCACCGCCATTTTTACCTCCCATTCAGCCTCCTCTCTCTGCTCCCAGGGGTTCACATGGATGGAGTTCTTCTTTGCTAGAGTGAATCACATCTTCAGTTTCAGAGGATTTAAGTGTTTTGTAATTGAATTTCTAGCCTGTGAATTGATGACATATTATCTAAGGATATTGGGCAATATTGGAAAAGATCTGCTTGCCACTATAATACAACAGCCACCAACTTTTCCCATGAGTGGCCATGAGATTCATAAATGGCCCTGAGAATCCAAGCCTTAGTTCACCTTTGCTGTTTGCTGCTTTAGTAGCATGAGCAACCTGAAGTGTCAGGGAACAATCTCAACTACCGATTGAGTGAAAAGAAACAGTAACTTTACTTCTTGGCGGAAACAATTCTCCCATGAATATAAATGAAACAAAGTATTAGAAAGAAAGCAAATTCTTTATTGGCTTGTAAGTTAAATAAGTGAAAGTCTCACCCAATCTCTGTTCCTTGATTTCTTAGCCTCCAGTGTTCTTGCAAGAAGAGATAAAGCATCACATTTCTACTAAAATGAGACATGTCACTCTCTCTAGCATACTGTTCTAGCCATGTGGGAAGCTTTTCATAGTCAGGCCACTCCATCTTTTGATCGAGCTGCTTCTGAGAGAGGGCATGTGATAAAAGCAGAACATTGTATGAGTATAAGTCATAAAACTATGAAATAAGATATTTTGTTGAAAACGTTAAGGGTATTGATGCTGACGGAAGCACTATAGATAAGACAATCCTCCTTTAAAAAATATATACTTTCCTCTGAAATTAGGTTTGGTTTCTTGATGATAAAAGGGGGTCACCAGTAATCAGGTTGCTAGGTAGTCTTCTCAAAGCCTGGGGGAGTGTTATACAATGAGAGCTAATCAGTTGGCAGTGTTGATGATCTACAGTCAATATTGACAACAGAAGCTTGTGTCAATTCATAGTTTCCATTGGTGCCTTTGTTGATGTATATACATCTCACTGAGAAAGTCCTGCAGTGAAGTATCAGTTCACATTGTGCCTAATCTTTAATATTTCAATTCTTGCAATGTTTAAGACATTCATTTTTCTTAAGTTATTCACTACTGATTATTGAATTTTGAAATTTGTCTCATTAGAACATTGTCTTTTTCTTTTTGAAGATTATATTTTGTTGTGGCACCCGTTTTAATACTTGTTTCAGGAATACTTCAATCCCCACATATCTGAAATTGGCATTATATTGTCTTATACTTGATGAAAATTTTGGTTAGATATAGAATATGGGATATACAAGATTATTTTTAGTCTGATTTAAGATCTTATTCTATTTGTTCCTGCTAATCACACTGTCACTGAGAACTCAGTTGATACTTTGATTCACAGCCCTTTCTAGGCCACTTGTACCTGCGTTACTATTTTCTGTAGTTGGTTTTTAAAAAAATATTTTCTTTCTATTTTATATTTGCATTATTATAGAATTTAATGAAACTATTTATGCATGTTTCCTTATTAGTATTTAGGTTTTTTTAAGCTTAATCTTTTCTATTTGTTTGTTGTTTGCTTGTGTTTGATAATTTTTAGTTTTTCTTAAAAATTCTCATCTAAATACATTTTTATTCTTTAAATGAATTCTCCTTATAATGTAAGATTTTTGTCTCAAAGCAAAAGAAAATAAAGCACACGAGACTTAAGATTCAGCTGAGGTTCTTGCCTTTCAGTCAATCATTTCTGTCTCCTCTGGGGTCATCTTGTTGGATAGTCCTGGCTTCAGTCTTTTATGCTGCTGGAGCAGTAGGGTAAATAATGTCACTTGTTAAAGCAAACTCCCAGTTCCTTAGTGCATTAACCAAATGGAAGCTGGTTTTGCTTCTCGTCACACAGAGGCCGGTGCTTGTCCTCAAAGGCATGAGTCTTTCCTGGGTAAAAGCTCTCCATGAGAGGTTACACAGCTTCTCACTGCTGCCCGAAGACTTTGGGGAGATGGATAACATGGTGGAGATTCTGAGTTTGAACTAAGCCTGGAGGTAGTATGTTTCTGCTCAGACCTCACTACTGAGAGCTAGTCATCTGGCCCTAGATGCAGTGTGTTTCTCTTGTATTCCAAAAAGGATAACAATGATTTTGTAAATCCATAGACTTGTTCTTGCCCCAGCTTTTAAAATCAAGTACCTACCGATCGATGCTCAGTTGTCCAGTGTGTTTATGAACAAAAAGATATGCTGTTTATTACCCATAACTGACTAACATTTCCTCCAGAAGTGCTGTCTTTCCTGCGAGAAAAGGCTGGCTGTGAGCTTCTGAGGATGGGGGAGGTGTGTGGACTGGCAGGCCCTTCTCAAAGATGAGCAGCCTCTACTCTGGAGGCAGCTTTCTCTCTGGGCTGTCATTTCACTCAGCCACATGACAGAGACGCTTCCGTAGGCATACTCACAGATGTGACAGTCAGAAGGTCCTTGACTCAGCGTCCACAGGAAGAACTAACAGCTCTTTAACATACCGAGCCATGCTTTAGGTCCTTTCCCAGGCTCTGACTGTGTCTCTAAGGGCCCTGCTTCACCTGCTGCTTTCTCCTATACTTTAACTGATGTACCTCTCTCCACTCTGATTTGTGTACCACTTTAGACACAGTCATTGATACCTTTCAGAAACCCATAATCTTCTTCTGCCAATAATTTCTAACATCTGCCATTATACCAATATATCCTTTAAGCTACAACTTAAACTGCACTATTTGTTGTTTTTAAATGGAATGAGTAAAGGTAAATTTTTTCATCTACATTCTTAACTGAAAGCTCTTTCAGTTGGCAGTATAGCAAGTATGATGGCTATAGGACTCCATTCTATACCATTAATAATCTCCTAAACAAGTTTTAGAATATAAAAGTGTTCCATTTGGGACTGAACTAGGCCCGCTGAATGTGGGTGACAGTTGTGTGGTTTGATCTGTTTGTGGGGTCCCTGGCAGCAGGACCAGGACTTAACCCAGGTGCATGAACTGGCTTTTTGGAACCCATTCCCTGTGGTGGGATACCTTGCTCAGTCTTGATACAATGGGGAGGGGCTAGGCCCTCCTTTAACTTGGTATGCCAGACTTTGTTGACTACCATGGGAGGCCTTACCCACTCTGAGAAGTAGAGTGGGAGGGAAGTGAGGAGGCGGGAGAAGGGGAGGGAGTGGGAACTGGGGTTGGTATGTAAAATGAAAAAAAAATTAATAAATAAATATATATATATTTTTAAAAAAGTGTTCCATTTGTACCACAATTTACCTGCTAAGCTCCTTTAGGTGACTATTCAACTTATTTTGGTATTGTTTTAAGAATTATAAATAACTCAGTTATAAACTACTCTACAATAGGCATTTTTGCACTTAAGATGTTAGAAATATGATGAGTTTTATAGATCAGATTTCTCGCCATGGAGTTACTGGCTCAAAATGCTTTTTGTCTTTTATTCTGTAAACATAAAGCAGGTTGTTCTTGAGACACACCTTAGCATCTTATAGGTCCAAAAGTAATAGTCACTGGCATTTTCTAACATTAATATCATTTATTTAGATCAATAGCATCTAATAACTGTGTGTTTATGGTTCCTTAGTTGTAAAGTGTGATCTAGACATTGTGCTATTGCAGTTTAAACAAGGACCTTCCACATTTCCATCATGAACTAAATATATAGAAAGACTGATAATGATAATTTTAAATAAACAACTAGCTATTTCCCAGGATTATTGTGAACATTAAAGACACATTGTATACAAAAATAGAAAAAATAATTTCCCAGGTAGTTTATAAGTGTTCATTGTAATTTTCTTTCATTCTTAGCTCATTCCTTGAATTCACCAGATACTTCAACCCAAGACCCTTAGCAATGATACAGGGACAGCAAACAAATCATGTGTATAACATCTGCATTCTGGGCAAGTAATAAACTTAGGCCACCACCAATGAGGATAAAAGAGGACAGCAAGGGATTGACCTGGGAGGATTCACTTCCTCTGGGTCAAGCTCTCCAAGCCCCTTTGCTTACAGATTCATCCACACATCTGTCTATGAGCACACTATCCCAAAGACTGAGGTCGCTTTCCCTTCCATGACTCCATGCTTAAGCAACTTTCTGTTTCCTCCACATTACTCCTACTGTGTTTGTGTGAAAAGGACCACAATACAGAAAACACACATTGTGAATGTGACAAGGAACACTGAGGATATGTTTCTGGTTTTCCAAAGTGATGGTGGCTTTGATAAGAAATTAAGGGATAAATTATGAAAGGGATAGATATGGGGGGGAACCTTAGATGATGAATGTGAAAATTAAAGGGATAATCTTGCCTGTGAAAAAGGTAGATATAAAGTAATGGAGAATCAGGTTCTGAAATCATGAGATGAAAAGGAAGCTGAGTTTAACGGGCAGACTGGTTTTCTAGCTGCATGTCTGCCCTGGCCTTTTCTGTGAATTAAGACTCAAACACTGGTTATGAAAGAATAGTTTACATTTAGAATCTTTTTTTTTTTCTTTGTTCTCTTCTCTTCTCCTCAGTTTTCTGTCCTAGAGTACCCTGCAGCCTGCTATATGAAGCCATTGTTTTATATGGCTCTTCAGCTCTAAAAATGTTTTGGTTCAGAGTGTCACTAGACCCATTCAAGTAGTCATTGTGTCCTGCTTTGTCTCCTACATCTGTGCTCCGAAATCAGTTTGAGTATCCTCCATGTATTTATTTCTTTGTGAAATAAATAGGCTAGTCTAGCTGAACTGATAGGCTCCAGGTTTAGTGAGAGATCTTGCCTCAAACAGAAGGTGAAGGGTGATTGAGCAAGAAAACCAAGGTTGACCTTTGGCTTCCATATGTTTACATATTTATGGGTACCCCCACACACATACAACTATTATAAATATATAATAAAACTATTAAAAAATTTTAACTGGCAATGTTAGGTATTATCACTTTAATGTATTTTTTGGTTTTGTTTTGAGAGGGGATAAGAACTATTAAGACACATTTTGCTTGGTAGTCCAGGCTGTCCCCAACTCACTTCTGCCTCAGCCTCCCAAGTAGTGTTATATGTGTATGTATCACCATGCCTGGAGGTGGATTGCTTTGATCCAAAATTTATATTGAAAAATTTACTTTTAAAATTTCTATATGGAAAAGAATAAATAAACAAATGATTAAATAGCTCTATCTCCATCAAAGGGAAAAAGAGTCAATGGCATCTCTTCTGTGTTTATATCTGTAGACTGTTGTTTTTCTTCTGGGAAGAGATGCCAAATAATCATGGCTCATGAAAATCAAAAGAACAGAGGAAACAAATTGTTTGCTTATTTGTTATGATAAGAAAGTAAGTCATATGTGAGGCCGTGGGAAGCTAGCAAGCAGGCTATGTAGAGATTTGGGCAAGCTAGGTGTTTTCTTTCCACATAAAATTCTGAATGGAAGTAGTTAGGACAGGTGGGGCCACTGTGGAGAGATCTGGGATCCAGAACTCTATTCTGTTTTGCTTTCCTTAGGAACTAAAAATGAATGCAAGCTATCCCATTTGGATATTAAGAAGCAGAATAAAGAGGAAAAAGTGAGCTTACAAATTTTCCTTTTTGATACCAAATAAGCATTGTACACAATGCAGTACCATACTACAGTCCATGGCTAGAACTGACTTCAAAGCATACCTAGCTATACAGACATCTTGGAAAGATGTTTTAGGTTTGTATTTTATTCCAAATATCCATAGACCTAACTAAGCTTGATATCAGCTTAGTATGGTAGAAGGAGTAGAGAACAAACATTGGGAGGAAATTAACATTTTTTTTATGAATGATTATTTTTCTTGGCGGGAACATAAAACATAAATTAAGAATATGATAAAGTCTTACGCAGATTGAATGCTAAATTTCCTTTATAAAGCATTATGGTTACTCATTTGTACATTTTTAAGCCACCTTTGAATTTCTGGAATAAAAATCAACCTAATTAAAAAAAGAATGTGATAAAGTCAATTACTTTAAAGAAAACCGTAAAAAAAGAATTGAAGTTATGCAGAATGTAACTATAATGATCTGTACTACTCCGCATTAAGAAATTAATTATGAATATTTAATATCATAAATGCCAATTTCAAGCTTGTAGAATCAAGTTATAAACAAGATGCAAATATACTTGATTATGCCACAGAACATAATGTAAATATTGTTAGCCTTGACAATATGAAGGTAAAATTTAAGTTGAAATTTTGCATGACAATTAGGAAAAGGAAAAGAGAGAAGGTATTGGTACCAATAGCATCATATTATCACATGAAGAGACAAGAGAAGCTAGAATTTTTTAAAATATTAAAGAATAATGGTCCATTCTTTAGATGTGTGGAGTGTGAACACTTCTTTGAGGTACAAAAATATTTCATTGAGAATTTTAAATGAATTTTAAATAGTGAAATAACCTCCTGTGGGTATAGAAGCTTAACCAGGAGAAAGGCTCAATACTGTGAGTGCTTCATACCACCATGTTTTGCTTAGATCCACATTCCAATGAGGTAGCATCTCCAGTGTTCGGTATATTTGTGGGCATGGAGAAGACACATGTACTGAGGAGATAGTTAAGAAATTGTAATTATGATTGGAGTATTTCTTATAAAAGGCATAGAGTAGGCAGGTATGGGGATATTTGCATATAATCCCAGCACTTGGGAAGGAATTTAAGGCCACCATGGGCTATATGAGGGCCCGTTTTAAACAAACAAACAAACAAACAAACAAACAACATAGAGTAGAGGACTATACAGATAAGTAGGTAGATGGATGATTAGACCATTTGAACCATCTAAATCTATAAATGGGTTTTCCGTCACTTTTGGATTCCTAAATACCTTCTCTTCAAAAGAACAATGTGCTGGCTAAGGTGCATGCACTTAGAATCCACAGCAATATTATTTTTTTATGATTGAAATTTTAATTTAAAAGTTGACATTCTATAGTCATGGTTTTTGTTTGTTTTGTTTTTGTTTTTTCAAGACAGGGTTTCTCTGTGTAGCTTTGCACCTTTCCTGGAACTCGCTTTGTAGACCAGGCTGGCCTCGAACTCACAGAGATCCACCTGGCTCTGCCTCTGACTCCCAAGTGCTGGGATAAAAGGTGTGCGCCACCACTGCACTATTTCTACAGTCACGTTGTTCACATAGCAACCTTCTCCTTGAACTTGAGTGAACCATTAGATAAATTGACAGCAAACCAAGAATTGTATCAAGGCCTGTGATGACTTCCCTCAGATGTGTATAGAGAAATCTTTTGATAGCCAGCAAAAGCCTTCAGGATACCACCACCTTTTAAATTGTCTTCTCACCTATAGAAGTATTTCCAAAGGAGTTAAACCCTGGTTTTGTTTACTGTACAGGAAGTGGCCCTTTAACAATAGACCCTCTGTACATTTTGGACATTTTAATACTCACCCTGTTCTGCTTTGAATGTAAAATGACGCTCCTCACACCCCCTCCCCCACTTCCCTGTCCCCTGCTGCCACACACACAGGCTCATGAACTTTGTTCCCCAGCTGGTGTCACCCTTATTGGGAATCTGCAGGACTTTAGGAAGTGGGGTGTCATTGAAAAGAGTAGGCCATTAGGTCCAGTCTTTGTTTCTATCATGGTTTGTGGTGGTATGAGGAGTGTTTGTTATGCACTCTCATGGGCTGGAAGCCTGCCATACTTCCCTTGTGGCTGTAGGCTGCAACCCTCTGAAACTGTGAGCCAAAACCAATCCTCCCCTGAAGTTGGTTCTGTCATTGTAGTGTGGTAAGGAATATACACCATTACTGACTCTTTTTGCCTCAAGCAATTTCCAAAGATAAATGACGTTTCTTCACGGTTGTCCCCTCTTCCCTAGCTCCTCACTTCAGTCTCAGGTTCTGTGTTTTTACTCTTTGAACACTAGGAATCAAAGCCTTCTTCTGTCGTGGCCAAGATATAGGCTTCAGGTGAGAAAACTACTTACCACAGTTGGGAATCACTGTTTTCATCTATAAAAGTAATGAATTGACATTCATGAACTCAGGGACTTCTACAGTGGGAAACACTGGACCTGTACACTCACATTGGCTAGAAATAATTATTCTACCAAGGATTCCCAGCATACGCAGCTGAAGAGACGCTTTGCATGCCTGTGATAATTCAAAGGCTTCAAAATAATATCATTTTATTTATTTAGGCTAACAACAATATTGCTTTGTTATAATTTCCTTTGCCAAGAAGCGTATCCTTCCTCTTGCGGGTTCTGTCCATCAGTTCCACACCTTTAATGTGTTTTCAACACCACTCATCCTCTTGTGTCTGTGCCATGGGAACTTGCTCCCTTTGGCTGGCTCTGTACCCCCAGCACCCCAGTTCCACAAGCCTGGCTTTTTATGCCTCCCAGCTTTCCTCTCTGCTCCCACGGCCTGGTTCCCCACCCCCACCTGCCAGCTTCCTACTCTCCACCCCTCCCTCTTTTCCCTTATGTCTGGACTATCAAGACCTCCTAGTATCCTATTGCACGTGTTCCGCGGCCACTGACTTCTTTATCTACGTTTAGTATTGTGCGAATTCTGCTTGTGTCCCAGAAGCTGCTGGCTTACACACTGGGTTTTGTTACCCTCCTTATCTGCTGTCTTATCTCTACAACTGATCTAGCAGTTTCAAATGATACAAAGGACACACAGGGAAAGCATCTTTAATTCCCTCTCCCGCGATTTTCCATTGCATTGATTTTTTTTCCCCCCCCAAGACTCTAAGCCAGTTGTTATATACTAACTTTTCTTCAAAACTTGTCTTTTGATCCTTTACTTTGCTCAGAGCTGGGCGTTGTTGGGAGGGAATATGGAGAGTTCGCCCTCTTGGTTTGGCTTTGGTGATGCTTTCAGCCAATCATCTGCTGATAGTGAAAATACCTCTTGTTCATAATCTTTTCTTCTTTCCAAATTACAGCTTTCTTAAGCCTAGAGCTAATGACCGTGCTAGAGTATTTTGGTTTTTGTTTATTTTCCCATAGTAGGGTTTTAAGGGCCATGCAGGAGTCCTTTCTGTTCTTATCTGCTGGTGGATCTCCCCAACACCTCTCTCTCTCTCTCTCTCTCTCTCTCTCTCTCTCTCTCTCTCTCTCTCTCTCTCTCTCTCTCTCTCGTGTGTGTGTGTGTGTGTGTGTGTGTGTGTGTGTGTGTGTGTGTGAATTCAGTCTGCATGATGGCACAACTCTACACTGTAGGTCTGGCCTCAGCTACCTCACCTCAGATATGATGGATTATTGTATTGAGAGGAGCCTCTGAACTGGACTTGACCACTGAAAGTTTGGGATAACCTTTTTTCATCCATTTCAGGAGCTCCCTCCACTTCATCCTGCCTGACTTTTAAGCTTCACACTCCTTCAGCCTCTGCCCAGCTGTGCAGAGCAACCGAATCGCCCACATTTTTCCTCACTGGCTTCTTGAAGCAATGGGTCATTTCTTCATGAGTAGAAAGGTAATTTGATTTAAATATACTTCAAATTTATTGGAAAATTTATAAAATAAAGCCTCATGGGCACACTTCGATGCAAGGCTCTCCTTTTATTCCCCCACTGTGATCAAATGAAACAATGGCATCTTTGGGAAATTGGAAGCTTAAAGAAGCCGCTTATCCAGGCATTTCTCTGCTTGGGCCTCTCTGTGTCCTAATAAATCTTCTACTGACATCTAGTCCCATCTTACATTCCATTAAGTCAGCTACTAATCCTTGTGCAATGTTCTTAGACCTTGTGGTTTCTTTCCATGCTGCAAACATAGAAGCTCCTTAATTCTATATCAGTACAGCATGGGTATCTGCTCTGTCTCTGTCTCTGTCTCTGTCTCTGTCTCTCTGTCTCTGTCTCTGTCTCTCTCTCTCTCTCTCTCTCTCTCTCTCTCTCTCTCTCTGTTTTTCTGTTATTTCCCCTCCTCCTTACATTTTATATTCTCTTATAATCAAGTCTTCAAACATTTCTTCTTTCTTTTTTCTTTCATTCATTCGTCCTTCCTTCCTTCCTTCTTTTTTCTTTCTTTCTTTCTTTTTTAACTTAACCTTTTTTGACTATGTTCTTAGAAAGTCTATCTTATTTCTAGAGTCATAGAATCTCAGAGTCCAAAGACTTGGCCCTTGTTAGCTTAATGACATTTTTGAGTGAATTGCATCTAATGAGATCTTAGTGGCCTTGGGTTCCAATTTTCTCTGCACTGGTGGATGACTCAGTGCTCTAGGAGAGAATCTGATTGTTCTAATACAGAGGGAGAAAACCAGGAATTATCCTAACATGGAATGGGTTGCGTTGTGGTGTGTGTGGTGTGTGTGGTGTCTGACATGTAAATGTCCAACAAATGTTTAATATTGTTTTGCACTTCATTCAAATTTTCCTTTTCTTAAATCCAATTTCCCACATTCCCTGACAACTTTACAAACTGTACTTGGATTACTTTGCTCCGTGCAGAAAGCTTTAGTTTCTAGAGATGCTTAAGAGTCCCCAAATTCTAAATTTCCATGACATGCTTCTTCTTAGCTTTCCAAATTATTTTCAATTCTCATGACCCAGAATGCACAGACAAAATTGGGGTCCAGTTTTGTGGTGGTTTTGTCTGCTCAACATTGTTGTGAAGAGGGAAATGAATTAGAATCTTCTGTCACTGTTGCTGAATTTTCTCTTGTTCCTTTATCAACAAAGCAGCAAAGACAAACATCTACCCTAATATAGCACAGCTCACCTTGCTTGGTTACTATCTCAGCTCAACTACTAACTAAGCTTGTGACTGTGGGCAGAAATATATAACCCATCTGCCTCTCTGTTTCTTGTCTGTTGAGTGGCGGTGATAAGAAAAGCTCTTGTATTACATGGCCCTTCTCAGGATAAAGTTATTAAGAACCATGCCTGCGGAGCAATGAGCTCTGATAGAGATGAAGGGAGGTATTGCCTCCGCACAGTAGCAATGGACTCCCTACTGCTCTCCCTGTGATGAGAAATAAGACATTGTGCAGATTAAACACTTGAGCCTTGCAGTCAGTTGGTGTTAGATTGGACCAAGATGCTGCCTGTGTGGTGTGACCCTGGGCAAGTAATTCAGTCTCTTCAAGCCTCAATGCCCACATTTGTTATACGGGATGCTTGCCAACTGCCTCCAGCATTGTGGAGCTTTACTTTAAGGGTGGCAAGGTCTGAAAAACTTGATTTCAGGGGATGCAGCAAGTACCCATGTTACTTGTTAGAAAAAAAAAAAGAAAAAAAAAAGAAAAAAGAAACAGGCTATTTCTTTAGTCCCTAATTTAAAAGCTTATTTTGGAAAATTCTTTGTAATTTATTTTCAATTTACATATAGAGTTGGTTTCTTTGTTCATAAACACTTCCTTTGGCAACTCCTTTTGGTCCTGAAACTTGTCCAAGCTGCTTCTGTCTCAGCTTCCTTCAGCGAGAGATAATTCAATTAGAATCTAGCACAAACTTTGAACAGAGCACAGCAAGAAACTTCAAAGGGAGATGGAAAATGAAATTCTCACATCCTGGCTGCTCTTACTGAGTCCTGAATAAACATACCTGACAGGTCAGGTCATTGTTGCTAATGCTGTGACTCATTAGGAGCCTTGCATTTGAATCTTAGGGAGGGTGAGTGAGAGAGAAAGTGTGTGTGTGTGTGTGTGTGTGTGTGTGTGTGTGTGTGTGTGTGTGTGTGTGTTTACATATTTGTATCCACTGGCCTCTTGCCTCCTGAACATGATTTTCCTGTTTTGACACACCACTCTCTTGGGGTAACAGCAACCAGACACTCCAGGTTTCACCTCAACTTTCTCCTGAATGGCTCTCTTCCTTGCCTCCTGCCCAAATATTTTTATAATCCCAATTAACCACAACCAGTGCTCTTCAGTTTGCCCTCTACCCTGTCCACTGTGACTAGCTCCTATTGGCCATCCTTTTGTAGCACACAGAATCATCCTTACTGTGCAGTTAGCTAGCACCTGCTCTTCACATACACACTGTTCTCTTTTTCTCTCAACATTTTCTAGGTTCCCAACTTGTGCAATCTAAAACCTATCTTTCTGTTCTGGCATCAGACACCCTACTTTTCCATTCAGACATCTCCAAAATGAGTACCAGAGGCAGATGCACAGCAGGGGGTGGGCTGACCTTACTTTTGGACATTGCTATTCCCATTTTTCTATTTGCCATCCTTTGAACTCTTCCTTTTATGACTACAGCCTACTTGAAATTGATGGCTTCACAGTCTCTGCTGACCCATTTTTACATCCAAGGATGATTCAGGCCCTGATTCATGTTCTCTGTTTTCCCCCTTCTGGACTTTTATTTATGCCGACAGTCTCTCTATTGAGTAACTCCTTGGATAATATATTTTATATCACTTAAAATACACACTACAAGTGAAATCAAGTCTCTCCTGGCAACACCCCTTTCCTGATCTTTCTACGCAGAAATAATCATCATTATCAGTTAGATGTGCTCTTTTCTAGCCTTTCTTTTTATGCATTTTTGTATTCCACACAAAGTCAGTAAAATGGAAATGTAAAATGCACATCACTATAGACAATGAATGGAAATGCATATGTACACATGTATGTGTTTATGCACACAAACCTATATATATGCATATATATACATATACACACATATATATACCTACAACCAATATATACATATAGACTAGTTTGCATATGTATTCACTAGCATATTTTTACAGAAACCATATTGCTTCATGCGTGTTGTTTTGGCAACTTGCCTTTGCAATTGAATAATATGTCTTTGGAATTTTTCCATGTTACCACACATCTCTCTCTTTCATTCATTTCAATTCCCATATAGCATGTTATGGATAATTATCTGCCCATTTATTTACTGACAGATACGTACATACTCCATATGTCTTACTGTTTATAAATAATACAATAGCTTAAATCCCATTAATTACTCAAATGCATATATGTTTTATGGAATTCTTTCATTGTGTTGAAGAGTGAATGACATGTATATTTTTAATGAACTTAGCTAAGTTCCCACCACAAAGTCAGCTGTAGTTTACTTCCCTGCTGGGTGTGAAAATGTTCCACACATGCTCACCAACTTAGATAATATTGATTCTTTTAATTCTGAAAATCTTTATATCTAGTTTTTAAATTTGCACTGATCATTATTGAGATAAAGCATCTCTTTGTGATTGTATTGGTCTTCTTCATTCAAAGTCTATGGGTACACATTTTCCTTCTTTTCATTCCATATCAGAGGAAGAAATCCACTTCTTAGTGAAATCATTTCTTTGTGATTCTTTTATTTTCTACTATATTCTCCCTTAGCAATCTTAGATGTAATATTTTCACAGATTTCTTCCTCTTGGTTTTCATATATAATTGAATTGCCAAAACCTTGGCATAAGAGTGCATTCTACTCCAGCACTTCTTTTTTTTTTCTCTGCACCCTGCATCCTTAATACTGTCCATGAGTGCTCCATATCTGCTACTCGTGGATCCTCCAATCAGGGAGATTATTGATGATACTAAGTTCTACTTTTATTGATCTTGACATATCTTCTTTACATGTGTTGCTCTATGTTTCTTGTGTTTCTAATCATAACATTTAATACATCATCCCATCCCACTTGCTTCTGACTACCTTCTTCATTTCTCAAACTGTTTCCTCTTATGTCTGAAAGTGTGGATGGTCAGTAATTATGCTTTTTGTTATTGGGTATTTTTTTTTCTTCACTTGCTTATTTGGAGATATCATCGGTAGAAACATTTGAACTGGTGCTTTCATAAGCTCTATGTAGGCAACTCCCAAGTAGCCATCATTAATCCTGATGTCTCATTAAAAACATACTTTAACTTTGACTGTTTTGGTAAATTGAATTCAAGGTCAAAGTGATCCATATCATTCCATTTCACTCAGTCAAGCTCTTCATTTAAAAAAAAAATCATTTGGTGTATGTGTGTGTAGTAAGACGATAAAAATTTAATTTTCTAAGTAAAAGTTTCTTCTGTTTCCTGGATAGAGAAGTTAACTATCTAGAAAATTCTTTTGTGAATTGCATTTGTGAAAGGCAAGTGGGTCAGAGGGCAACACTGGCAGGGGTTAATTAAGCCTGTATAATAAGAACTGGTCAAGTAGGTCTAATACATTGTTGTTTTCCTGGAAACACTTTTCAAACTGAATGTCTGGTACTATAATGAGGTCGAGAGGAGCTGCAGAAAGATGGATGAAAAGGTAGCTGGCATCTAGAATGGAAATCTAGCAAAAGAACTAACCTGTGTAAGAGGGATTTTATGCTGCTCTGCCGTGCAGCACACACTACAAATGATTTGACTCATCTCTCTGGAAAGTCTTCAGCATGAAACTTGTTTCTCATTTAGTGCTTGTGATTAACTGTGGTTAATTAATTAAAACATTATATTCATATGAGGCTCCCTTGTTCAAGTGTTCACAATAGTTTTTCTGTTTTTCAGATGCTTAAATTACGTTTATTTTTATACTAGTTTCATTTAAGGTATATTCGACAAGTAATGCAATATTTAAAAGGTATCATTTGATAAATTTGAACCTATTAAACACCTATTAAGCAATCAGCAAGACGAAGGGGATGGACTTCCATGTCACTCTGGAAAGCTTCCTTATGTACTTTGGTCTTCCTACCGCCTCTTCTATACTATGCCTCTGCTTTTCCTTGTTATAGATTGCCAAGCATTTTCTAGAACTTTATACAATGGAATGATAAAATGTCTACTTTTTAAAAATCTCACTTCAATGAGAGAACTCTTCTCAGAAAACAAACAAAAAAAGAACAACAAAAACAGAGATGGATGGCATCTGAACAACAACTATGCCAGAAATAGTCTCTGACCTCTACACATATGTTCACGCACAAGTGTGCCCATACACATAAACATGCGCAACATCATGGGCATGATCACACACACATGAATGCACATACATTACCTCCCCCCCCCAAAAAGCAATCAATTAAGACATAATCATGGCTTAGTAATTAAAAACCTCCCGTAAAGAAAAGCTGATGACATCACCGAAAATTCTGTCAAACATTAGAGTGAGAATCAACACTGATTCTTCTCTACATAGGTCTTTTAAGATACTGAAAAAGGGATGTATTTTAAAACTTTGAAAATGGGCTTAGAATTAATGACCCACCAAAGCCAACCTAGGATGTTACAAGAAAGTAAATTAGCAATCAATATCGCTAGTGGACATAGATGTGAAAATATTCAATCAAATGCTAGAAAATTGAATTCAATATCACATTAAAAACATCATTCACCATGATCAAATGGGATTTATTCTGAGATGCAAGGATGGTTCAATATATGCAAATCAATAGATGTGATATACCACAGCAACAGAATTAAGAACAAATAGCATGATCACCTCAACAGATTAAAAACACATTATAAAGTTCGGCATCCTTTCATCATAAAAAGTCTCAAAAATTGGGTACAGAGAATGTATTTTAGTGCAATAAAATCCATGCTTTACAAGCATAGTTGACATGTTCAATAATAAAGAGCTGGAAGCTTTTCCTTTATAGTCAGAACCCAGGGGCTAGATTAGAGATGGTTCAGTGTTTAAGAGTATCTATGGGACCTGCACAGGTCTGTGCTATTCCTCTGCATGAATGCTATGGCTATTAGCTTGGTGCTTTTGTGGAACTCCTAACAGTGGGAGTGTGGGTGTGGGTGTCTCTGGATCTTTTGTCTCCTTTTGAGACTCTTTTCCTCCTATTGGGTTGCCATATCCAGCTTCAATATGAGGTTATGTGCCTAGTCTTATTGTATCTTACTGTGCCGTGTTTGGTTGATATACCTGGGAGGCCTGCTCTTTTCTAAAAGGAAATGGAGGAGAAGAGAATCTGGAGGATAGGGGAGGTGGAGGGAAACTTGGAGGAGTGGAAGGAGAGGGAATTGTGGTCAGGATGTATTGTATGAGAGAAGAATAAATAATAACAACAACAATAAAGAGCACTTGTTGCTCTCCTAGAGTACTCAGGTTTGTTTCTTTGCACCTGTATCAGGTGGGTCACAAAGCCCTATAACTGCAGTTCCAGAGACAGTGGATATAGCCTGGCTCCTGCAGGCACCTGCACTCACATGACACATATAAACTCACACAGGCACATAAACACATAAAAATAAAAATAAATCTAAAAAATAATTTGGTCCTCAACTGCATGTCAACAGTTCTACCTATCTATCTATCTATCTATCTATCTATCTATTATATATCTGTATCTATATCTATATCTATCTATCTATCTGTCTGTCTATCTATATCTGTCTATCCATTCATCGATGATTTTATACTCACTTTTCTCATTCAAGAAGTCACAGCTGGGTCAATTAGGTTAAAAAAAAAAGCTACCCCCCACACCACAAACTTAAAAAACAAAAACAAAAATATCCTGGACATCCAACTCAAAGAGAGAACTGTCTCTACAAATGCAATGGTCTTTGGTAGAAAAACAAAGCACTCAACCTTAAAATATTTAAACTGGTCAGCAAATTCAGAAGTCTCAGGTTACAAATGTTAGGATCAAAGTGGGCTCCCAAAATGGTAGTGTTAGTGACAATGTTTCAAACAGAAGGATTCTGACTGGATAAACGAAAGAAGTGCTATTGAGTAAACAGAAGCCTAAATTCAGCATTTTTCAGGAATCTGAGGGTTTCTGTTTACCAAGACCTCTGTAATCCACCCCAAAGGTCAGCTACCTCAGACAAGGGCATCAGGTTCTAGGTTAGCATGAACCCCCTGTTCAGCTGAAAGAGCCCCACCTGCAGACTGCCATCCTCTTTCTTTTCTGCCATCTTGCTTCTTTCTGACCCACCCCCAACCAGAGGTCACCTTGGAAGTTTGAGCCCTAAAAACGTTCCTTTCTACCCATGGAGTGGTCTTATTGGTAGTTTTCTTATGCTCTAACTTACAACAAATCATTGTGAACAATGCAGTTCCGTTTTCAAATGTTAACCTTGAACTATCAACAGAAAGACACAGCAAGCCCATTTACAAAAACTAAAAATGAAAATATGTGAGAACAAATGAAACTAAGGAATTGAACTTGAACCAAATTTTTTTTTTCTGCAGAACAAAGGAAATATCAATGAAATGAAAAAGGGACCCTTGAAATGAGGCAAAATATTTAGTTAATATTTAAAATTATAGAAGGAATATATAGAGCTCAATTACAAAAGTAGAGATTCAAAACAAAACAAAATAAAACAAAAATCCAATTAAAAAATGGCAAAGTGTTTTTCTCAGAGAACAAACAAGCACACTCCTACTTTTTTAAGCATGTGAAATAATACTCAACTCACTGTCATCAGGACATGCAAAGCCAAATGATGATAAGGGATCATCTGAAACCTGCCCATGATAAAAACGTCAGCAGATTTTTTTTCAGTCTCTTAAATATAAAAAAGTTTGATTTTAATCTGGCTGTTCCTATTGTTTTCTTTTAAGATTAAAAAACTTTATTATATAAAAAGTGCAAATAAAAAAATATCACACACCCAAATTATCTAGCCCCAAAGTCTAAACATCTGAAAGAACTTTCATACAGTTAGAGTAGCCATGTTTTCTTTTTAACACAAGTTTTGAGCAATTTAAATGATATTCTTTTATGGTGTGTGTGTATGGTCTGTGGTGTGTGTGTGTGTGTGTGTGTGTGTGTGTGTGTGTGTGTGAATTTAGATTAAATGGTCTTGAATCTTGATAAGAAACTGTCCAGGAAAACTCTGTGCAGCTCAGGTTGGCTTTGAACTCATGGCTGTGCTCCCATTTCTGCCTCCCAAATTCTGGGATTTGGGTGTGAACCGTCACACTTGTCAGAGTCCCGTATTTTATAGTTTTAATATTGATTTATTTTATTTTTTATATTTTTCTTACCGATCAGTCTGGTGATGCTGTGTAATTACAAGTATACAAAATCACTTTTACATTTTGTCTGTAATTTATTGATGATCTGCTTGCTTTCAAAAATGTTTCGCTCTGCACCTCACTGTGGTTTGTTTCCATTACTACAATCAGGCTTTTACCTTTGCTTTTTGACATAGTATGATCTACCATTAGTCTTATCAAGTGTGTTTTTCTTGTCATGCATTTTAGTTTTTTATCTCCATCAGTTTGACTTGGTGCTTTGGGATACCTCCCTGTCTGAGTTTAACACAGTCAATCTCTCGGCTTCCCGTTGAACATATGGTACACAGTTATAATTACTGTCTTAATGTCTTTGTCTTTAATTCTGACATCTGTGTCATTTCAGGGCCAGCTCAATTAATTCATTTTTGTCATCTTTATAAATTGTGTTTTTCTACATGTTTTCTATGCCTAGTACACATTAATTAAGTGCTACACATTAATTTTTACTTTTTTTTGAATTGTTATATTCTGGTGAATATCCTTGAGTTCCATTTTAGAACATTTAAAAATTTCCTGCAAGCAATCTAATTCTGTAGAGTTTGGCTTTAAAGATTCATTGGGTGGTAGCAGAGTAGCATTGAGCTCAAGGGTAATTTTTACTTTTTTCATAAGTCAAAACACTTAGGATTGCACAGTTTCTCATCTATCAGGATCATTGTGTCTGATATATGTGAGGTCCTTGATCCATTTAGACTTGAGTTTGTGCAGGGTGGTAGGAATGGACCTATCTGGATTCTTCTACATAGAGCCATCCAGTGTGACTAGCACCGTTTGTTGAAGATGCTGTCTTTTTCCAGTGTGTATTTCTGGCTTCTTTATCAAAAATCACGTGTCCATAGATGTGTGGATCTGGGTCTTCTATTCAATTCTATCTATTGAGAAAACAAATAACCAAATTTTTAAAATGGGGTATAGCTCTATATAGAGAATTCTCAAAAGGGGAAATTTCAATGGCTGAAAAACACTTAAAGAAATGTCCAGCATCTTTTGTCATCAAATAAATGTAAATCAAAACTACTTTGAGATTTCATCTTACACCCAACAGAGTTGCTAATATCAATAAAACTAGTGACAGCTCATGCTGGCAAGGATACAGAGAAGGGGAACACTCACCCATTGCTGGTGGGACTGACTGTAAATGTGTGCAACCACTATGGAAATCAGTGTGACAGTTTCCTCCAGAAGATGATAATAGATACACCTCAAGATCTAGGTGTACTACTTGTCTTAGGGTTTTTATTGCTGTGAAGAGATACCATGACCACAACAACTCTTATAAAGGAAAACATTTAATTGGAGGGGGACTTGTTCATAGTTTTAGGGGTTCAGCTCGTTATCATCATGGTGGGGCACTTGGCAGCATGGAGACAGATGTGGTACTGGAGCTGAAAATCTTAATTCTTACAGGCAACAGGAAGTCAACTGAGACACTGAGCAGTATCCTGATCATAGGAAACCTCAAAGCCCATCCCCACAATGACACACTTCCTCCAACAAGGCTATACCCACTCCAACAAAGCCATACCTCCCAATAATGCTACTCTCTATGAGATTATGGGGGCCAAATACGTTCACACTACTCTTGCACATATACCCCAAAGTCACTTTATCCTACCACAGAGATATTTGCTCAACTCTATTCATTGCTGTTATATTCATAATAGCCAGAATTTGAAAATAATACAGATGTCCTTCAACAAAAGAATGGTTCAAATGCAATGTGATATTTGTATACAATGTTGTATTACTCAGTCATGACTCTTTTCTTCTTATTGAGTTGCCTTGTCCAGTCTGGTTATGAGGGCTTTTGACTTGTCTTATTTTATCTTGTTTTACTGTACTTGATGGTTGTTTCTTGGAGGCCTGCTCCTTTCTGAAGGGAAATGGAGCAGGAGTGGATCTGGAGGAAAGGGGAGGTTGGAGGAGATTGGGAGGATTGGAGGAAGGGGAAACTGGTCAGGATGTATTGTATGAGAGAAGAATCTATTTGCACTTAAAAAAAAATGAAAACTTCAGGCAAATGGATTGAACTAGAAAAAAATCATCCTGAGTGAGATAACCGAGAACCAGAAAGAGAAATGTATATATTTGCTTATATGTGGATATTAGCTATTAAATAAATGATAGCCAAATAATAATCCATAGAACTATATAGGTTTGGCATACAGTATTAAACTAAGGAAAGAGCTAAATATCCCTAGGAAAGGGAAATAAAATAGATGTTATGGATGGATGGGAGGCTGGAATAAGAGGATCAAGTATGGAGGGGGAGCCAAGAGGGAGATGAGGAAGGAAATATCTTAAGAGAAAGCTAAAATTACAGGCCTTTTGAAAGATAGTATGGGAACCTAATACAATAGAAGCTTCCTAGAATGTATACATATTTGAAGGCTATCTAAATGCAAAATAATGGGGGATATAGCCCCAAATGGCCATCACCTGTCACCAAATGAAACTTCCAGTACCAGAAATGGCTTACATCTAATTGAGTTATTGGCTAAAGAGGTATATAGTAATTCCCCAAATAACCCAGGCTCTTGCCAAGACTATAGGTAGCTCTCCACAAACTGGCAGCAAGACCCCATTGCTGAAGACAACACCTACACAACTCAGTGAACATGGAGAAGTTGAGCTGGTGTCCGTATAGACCATTCACTCCTACATTCTAGTATCTTTGGTACAGGAAAGTACTCTGCATGCTACCAAAAGAGAGACATAAACACCAACCCAGCTTCAAATCTTTTGTTCTACAATTATACCTTGTTTGCAAGATACTCAGGTGCAATAGTGGCACAAAGCTTGTGGGAGTAACCAACCAATATCTGATTTGAATGAAGGCCTACTCTACAAGGTGTAACATCTCCCAGACACTGCTTGGGGAACCAAGAACCTGAGACTAGATGGCTGGGTAAAACCAAACACTGCTGTTTTTAAAAAATAAAAAGTATTAAGAAAATGATTCTGTTATACTCATAAGTCAGCATCTTGCTCAGCCATCATCAGAAAAGCTTGCTCTTGCAATCAATGGGAATAAACATGGAGACACACAGCCAGACATTATGCAGAGAATGAGAGACCTTGGAACACTCAGATCTAAATGAAATGTCTCCTCCAAATCTCTCAGGACTCAGGAAACTGCAGAAAAGGAGGCAGAAAGAGTGTAAGAGTCAGTGTTTACACCAAGGAAACAAGGCCTTCTAAATCAACTCAATCAAAATTAATATGAACTCACAGAAACTGAGACAGCATGTACATAGTCTGCATGGGTCTGTCTGAGGTCCTTCACTTATATATTATGTCTTCCAGTTTAGTGTTTTTATGGGATTCCTGAGTGTGTGAACCACTGGGTCTCTATTTCTTGTGCCTTTTCCTTCTGTTTGGTTTTGTCCTGTTCTGATATGTTAGGTTTGGGTTTGTATAATTATTTTATTATTATTCCTTAGAAGCCTGTTTGTTTACTAATGAGAGACAGGAAGGGGGTGGGTACAGATGGGGGAGGATGTGGGGAGTGATAGAATTTCTAGCTACTCCCCCATGATCCTGCACGCGCTGGCAAGAGGCTTAGTCATTCCAGGTCCTACATAATCCATGCACTGCCTGGTCAAATAATTTGCGTGGAGTGTGATCACATAATCTAAGTGCATGCGTGGCATAGCTTCATAAGCCTACATGCGCATGTGCAGGAGAATCCGTAAAAGCAGGTCCCATGTGCCCCTCCCCCTTCTCCTTGCACCACTATTTTTATAGGCCTAAGCACCCCATTCTGTTCCCCTTCCCCTAATAAACTCTTATAGTGGGCCTTGTTGTGCCTCGTGATTTTTCCCACAAAGTAAACAGCGAGGCTTAATGAATAACATTTCACTGCATAATAAATAACAGGGAGGAACTGGGAGGAATAGAGGGAGGGGGAAATCATGATCAGAATATATTATGTGAGAAAAAAAATCTATTTTCAACGAAAGGAAAAAATATTTAGGAATCTGATGTCCAATGTCCAGTGAATTTTAAGGTTTTCTAGTCTCATTGGGGAGAATATACACCATTCCTTTCCCCTTTGAAACTGGATGAGTATTCTCTCCACTCTTTTATGCAGTCACCTTCCCTATCTTGGGAAGACTTTCACATCTGTGCTTTGAGCAACACTTTTCCAATGTGAAGGCTTCCTGGAACCTTCTCTGTGTTCACCCCTCTCTTTCCCATACTCTGCCCCATGCAATACACTTGCCTTAGTCTCTCTGGGCTCATCTATGTCTCTTGAACTCAGGACATTTGCTTGCTTCTCCCTGGGGTGGGGGTGGGTGGGGAGTTGCTTCTTTGTGCTATGGCCTGGAGATGCTTTAAGGGGTCAGGGTTAGACCAGGTATGCTGTCTAATAACTTGAAAATAGTTGACATATATTTTGTCTCATAGTTCATTTTGACTGGAAATAAAAGAGAATTATTTTTAAATTAAAATATAAAATGAACATTGCCTTAATACTTAACTGACATTTGCAATTGATGTTTCACCACCATTATTTTACTTGTAGTAGCTCAGGAGACCTGATGCTTAAATGTGAAGGAATTTCGTGAACTGGTTGACAGCTTGAATCTAGCCTGACTGCAATATTCACAATATTTGCTAAAGCACAATATTCACAATACTTGCTAAAGCACAATAAAATCCCATCCATTTTTCTTATTTTTAACCCCTTCACCACACCCAGAGCTAGAACACTAATGCCATCTGGAATTTTTTCTTCATTTCCCTGAAAGATATATTTTAATACTTCTTATAGTGGATTCCTCTCTCCTGTTGATGATTTTTTAGCATTTTAAATTTTGAATACCCATAAAAATTTTCTTAAGTGCTTTTGCAAGGTATTTTCATTGGACTACATTCTAGATTTGTAGATTCTTTCTTTACTTTAAAGTTGTTGTCGTTTGCCTGGACTCTGGTGCCTTTATTCAGCTGTACATAATGTGTGTCTTTTGCTCTATGGCTGCTTTTTCAGACTTCTTAACATTTTCCTGTCAGGGGGCATTTGTGCATGATGGGTGTGTATGAAGGCCAAAGGTCAATATTGGGTGTCTTCTTCAGTCGCTTTTCATCTTAGCTTTTGAGACAGAGTTTCTCATTGAATTTTGCATTTGATTAATTTGGCTAGATTGGCAAGTAAGTTCCAGGAATCATCTTGTCATGGCCTCCGGAATCATCTTGTCATGGCCTCCTCCCAGTGCTGGGATTATAGGCACACACTGCCATACTCTACTTTTTTTTTTTTTTTTTTATGTGGATTATGGGATTGAAGACAGATCTTCATGGAAGTACTTTAGTTACTGAGACATCTCCCCATTCCCCTTCAGTCTGTTGTTGGTAAGTTCTTGTTTCTGGCTCAGTTGGCCTAGAACTTGTTATGAACCCACAATCGTCTAAAATTTCAGTCTTCCTGCCTTAGCCTGCATAGTGCTGGAATTACAGGTGCATACTACCATGCCTTGCTCATTGATGTCTGTTTGTTTACTTAATTTTAAAGTTGTTGAAACTGATTCCAGGTTCTCATGCATGCTAAGGAGCCACTCTGCCTTGGGGATGAGATCTATCCCCCAAACACAAGAGCTTTTTCTTCTTGTTGATTTTAAGCAATGTGGCGGCTAGGAAGTAGAAACTAACGAAAGGAAGATGTTAGAGACAATGTGCACTCTCTGAAAATCTACTGCCATGATCTGCTGTGGTTCCCCTCCCCACAGACACTTCAGAGTCCACTCAAGTTTTGAAGCCACAAGTGGATTAAACCTCTGCTTACATCAGGGCCCTCCTGACTTATTCAACGTAGACACCTACTTATGTGTATTTTACTAATCTAGGCATCTCTTACTCTGATCACTCTGACACTCTTGAGACTCTCAAGATTAGTTGGCCTGAAGTTGGTCTAAAATTCACCTATATTCTATCCATTTTTTATAGTATTTTTCTACCCATTTTGATTCTAGATAATATTTATTACTCTATCTTTTTGTTCAGACTGAAATATCTAATATGTTGTTAATAAAATGTAATATACTTTTAAATCATATTCATTGTACTTTTTCACTTAAAGATATTTTATTTCAGTCTTTATTTTTCATATCTCTTATTAATTATTATATTTTCTTTTTCCATGTTGAATGTATAACACATATTAATCTTTTATCCTCAGTCTGTCTCCATTAAGTGATTTTTCTCCTCTTTATGGACAATATTTCCTTTCTTAAACATTTTTGTTAGATATCAAATATCTGAGTTCTATAATGGTGGCATATTTGCAGCCCTTTGAAAACCTCTGGATTGTGTTTGGTGGTGCCGTAATTATATGGAAACAGGTTGACATTTTCAAGTCTTGCTTTGAAGGTTTGTAAGTCATATCTAAAAACACCTTTCATACATGGCTAATGGGCCCCGTGGCTGAAATAATATGCTTGTCAGGATTCCATTTAGTGCCAGCTGAATGAGATCTTTCTATTCTGGCTTATAAAGACGCCACCTATTTCTAGCCCTGGAAAATTTGGAGTCGTCTGCCTGCTTACTCTTAGTGGCTGCCCCTAGCGATGGACAGTGTCTTCACCTGCCTTTGTTCCTTAGAACAGGGGACAACTCTACTCTGGCATAACTAGGATTATTAGCTTCAGTGAAAAGACTTCAGGATGAGCCAGTATAGAACAGAGATCGACTTTATAAGAATTTTTAAGTAGATTGTAAACATGAATATTGAGAATTTAAAAAGAGGCTCTGGAGCAGTAAGACACATGTCAAAGCTGACAGCAAGTTTCTTAGAGAGTCTTACAACATTGTCTTCATGTTAGCCGTAAGTACTATTTTGGTAGATTTTGAGGCTGTTAGAGACCTATTTCTAGGGAAACTAAATGATTACAGCCGAGAAAGCTGCAATTGATGGGGTACATGTTTAGGCCACAGGGATGCACAAAGCTAATGTTCAGTCTTGCTTGAGACTCCCAGAAACTATGAGACAGGAAAGAGGCCCTACCCAAGTCACATACATTCAGGCTGTCAGCCTGGGTCACTGTTATGGGAGCATAACCTTTATGTATGAAATGAATGCTTTATGTGAGCCACCTTCACAGCAAACGCTCCTGGTGCTAGAACTCTTGCTTCTCTGCTGGTTCCCTGGTGAGGGGCTCGGTTTCCTTCCCATGTCTTCCTACTTTTCTTCCTAGCCTACCTCATGCTGTGTTTGGTTTGTATTTCTCTTTATGTATTGCTGCCTAAGAAAATACCTTACTGCTTTGGGCTAGGGCCATCAAGGTCTCTGTTCATTTCTGTCAGGGATCACTGTCTGTACCACCTGATGTCCAAGGCCTAGAAACAAGTCTGGTGGCCACTTTGAAGCCTTCTAAAGCTTCTAGAAGCTACCTGCCACCCTGAGCTCAGACTTATTTCCTGTTTTCAATGCCAGTTGTCTAACAACCCCTCACCCTCTGTCCTTGGCTGCATTTCATTTTCTCCTGCTTTCCTTAATCATGTTCAAGGACTGTTGTGATCACATTGAACATACTAGAAAATTCTGGATACACTCTCTAATTTAATATCATGCATTAAGAAATCTTAATTTCTTCTTTGACAAAGAGGTAGCCAAGCATTGTGCAGGTTATTGGGGTTTAGGGTGTGGACATCATTGGGAGGCCATCATTTCACTCACCACATGCACGTCTGCTTCCCAGGTTCTAGCCAGTGTGACATGTCAGGGACATAGGGTCTTGATTCCCTACACGGATAATAATCACAATTCTCTTCTGCTGTCAGGGTTGAGTTTCTAGTTTTGCTCTCTCCATTTCTCTGTCAACCCTTTATCTGATTAGGACTCATATAAGCAAAGGGAAGGACATTATTGTGGTCTATTTCGTGGTGCTGTAATGGAACACCACAAACTGGTATTTTATAATGAGCAGAAATTGATTTGTTTATTATTCCAGAGGCTGCAATGTCCAAGAGCAAGGGTCTGACACCGAGAAAAAGACTTCTTGTTATGTTATTTCATGATAGACGTGCAAGAAGAAAAGTAGGAAGAGAAAGGAATAAAAAGAAGGACTATAAGAAAGAGGAAAGGAGAGAGGGAGGGGGAGAGTCACAGGGAGAGGAGAGAAAGAGAGGAAATAAGAAAAGAGAGAGGGAGAAGAAGAGGGAGGGAAGGAGAGAGAGGTGGAAAGGGAGGGAGGCAGGGGAAGTGTGTGTGTGTGTGTGTGTGTGAGAGAGAGAGAGACAGAGACAGAGACAGAGACAGAGACAGAGACAGAGAGACAGAGAAGATAGATAGATAGATAGATAGATAGATAGATAGATAGATAGATAGATAGAACATGCCAAGCTTATCATTTTAAGGAACTCACTCCCACTGTAACAGGATTAATTCATTCTTAAGAGCCAAGCCTTCATGGTCTAATCACACTTGAAGGTTTTTTATCGCTGTTGCAGTAGTGATTAAGTTTTGAATACATATGCCTTGGAGGACACGTGCAAGCCACAACAGAAAACTCAGACACGTGACTTTGACTGGCTCTATGCCCCTTTCCATAAGCTGAAGTCATTTTTAACTCTTGTAGAGGAATAAAGAGCCTTCACAAGTGTCTTCCAAGTTTCTTACATAGACATAAAAGTTTATAAATGATAAAGAAGAGGTAACTGATATAGCCATTCTCTTCATGTGATTCATTAAGAATCAAGTCTAGCATAGTCGGTGGGGGGGGGGGGTTAGGGGGGAAGGATAGCCCAAGAAGGTAACAAAAGGATTTGATAGGAGGTTTGCCAGAGAAATGGGCTCCCACCTACAAATGCCTTAGAAGGTGGAGGAAAGAGGCAGCCACAGGTCAAGCCAGCCTCTGATTACCTGGTCTAGTGAACACCTCATTGGGGCTAGATGTGGTCAGATCCTTCCCTTTCAAAGACGTGCAGCCATTGAGCCCAGAGTTCACATCCCCACCAACAGATGAATGCCTTGAATGACTGAATGAATAAGCAGTGTTGCAGATGGTGATGGAGAAGGAAAAGAGAGCTTTTTTTTTTTTTCTCTAAGGCATCAGCCATATGGAAGGAACTTCAAGCTAGAATTGTGATAATGATCAGGATTTAGGAGCCAGCTGGTTATTCTGATCTGACTGATATGCCTCCTCACCCCCAATCTGCTATTTCACACTGAAGGAGGAAGACTGTGTTGTTTCTACACTTGGCAGGGAGACTGAGCCAGTGTGACCAATGGATTACGTCAGGTCTCATGGGCTGGGATGGTAGCTAAATCTGCCAGTCTAGTGAAAATATGATGAAGTCCCACTGAAAGCAGGAGTAGTTAATTCACTTTTCTCTGCTGATACTACCTACCTGCCCTCTTCTCTGTGTTTACTTCTTACGCAAGGGCGCTCCCACCACCATGCTGCTCCCCCCTGAAAAACATCAATCCAGGAACAAAGAAGAGTGAATGAATGGACAAAGGCAGCTGAAGAATGATGTGTATTTGTTGTCTTGGGCCCAGTGCCCCAAATCCTGGCTTGATGTATTCTATCGAGTTCTATCAAGAGATTTATATAAACTGAGACTGAGCAATTTCCCAACAGTGTTGGCTTCCTGCGGTATAGCCATTTTTCATCACATTTCTAAGTGTTTATTGCATGCGCACTATGTGTATCACTTGCTTTCTCGGTAAAATAAATGTTGTAAGAGGGTTAATTAGACTTAGAAAAGATGAAAAATAACAACCAAACGAAGCATGCCCTTCACAAACATGGTGCACTCAGATGTAAACAAATGGAAAGTGCTGCAACTGAAGCCATCAGAAGGAAGAGCTCCAATATTAATTCAGCTGTGCTTTTCCAGCAACAGCATCAACAACAGAGGCACTAGGTCACCAGCCCCCCCAACCCCCCAATGAAGCCATGAAGCATTTCAAACACCTCATTTGCTTCAGGCTCCACCTCCCTGGTTGGCTGCGTCTACTGTTTCCTTTTCCAGGTCCTCTTGTTAAACTATTCGCCCACATCTAAGATTGGATAATTGTTTTATAAATGAATGCTTCAGAGAACAAAGGACAGTGTAAGAGAGGTTCTAAGGGACCAGTTGGCTGTCCTCCAAGAATCTTGGGGTGCTATGTCTCATCCTAGTGGAATGAAGCCCCACCAACTGCCTTTCAGACATCCCCCTCAGCTCAGTGTCATTACACTTCTTGCGTGCCTGTCGTCTTCACTCCTACCTGCCAAATCTTCCCCCTTGTGAATCTTCCAGTCTTGGCTACTTGCTTGGCTTTAAAGGCGATATTTGTAAGAGTGCTCACTGTGTACCAGGCACAACACAGCTTTGAGCCATTTGTCATTTCTTGGTGTTGTGGTCCTTCTCATTGGGTATTATTTGTCACATCTAAAACACATAGACAAATAAGGATCAGAACTAGGACAGGCTTCCTACACAGCCAAAGGAAAGAATTCCAGTACTGACCTAGACCCATTGAATTCCAAGGTGCTATGAGATGAGTTCTCTGCCTCATGTTATAACTAAAGGGGAAAAATAAAGATCCAGATGGGCCTTTGGAGGCACATGGAACACAGAGGCCAGCTTCGATCCCTTCAGTAGTTAATTCTGCCACTCCAGGTCTCTAGTCCTACCTTCCGGAGATGAAGAGGATGTTGTCACTCTCCCTGTATGCTGTCACAGAAGCTTCCTTTCCTCAGAACTAAACTTTTCTCCTTTGAAAACCCTAGAGACCCAAATCTCTTGAGCTGTTGTCTGCTTTTATGTCCCTCCTTTTGTGCCATCTAGGTGATGTGTTCTTACACTGACCAAAATTCCCTTTAATTATCCTAGTAGCACTAGTTACTCTGATAGTCAAAGACACCCTGATGTCTCCTGGAGGACCAAGAGAGAGAGAGTTTGTTTGCAGGTAAATAATGAATCATTAACTATATCTACATACCAGAACATCAGCAGGATTGCAATAATGCTAACAAGTGCAAGCACAGCTGGTTCCCCTGGGAGCATGAGGATGATTCACCACCTGCTTAAGAAAGCCCAGCCTCATTTCCTCCTCAGCTCAAGGGGATTTAAACCTCCACTTGGGTTGGGCAGCCTGTCTTGAGGTGGGAGGAGACTGTGCATCTCTGGCCTAGAAGAGGAAGTGTGGAGCAGACAAGCCTAGGCAAAGACCATCTTGAACTATGCTCTACTCTTGCCTTCCCTTTCTCCTGGGCACTTTTTTGGGTGGGTGTTCTCCCCTCTGGAAAACCTCCCTTCTAACCTTTGCTCCCATCCCAATACCTTTAACCTGGAGTCTTTCCTGCTAACTTGCCTCTCTTGACCTCATTCCCCGCCCCCAATTACCAAGATATGCATTGGCGTTTCACTCCATTTGCAGGATTGACTCTCAGTTTCATATCATTTAGAAAGGACTTGGTACTCCTTGTCTCCCATTGCCCTGGAACATTTTTCATCCCTCCAGAGCACTGCTCCCTGGGGTTGATTCCATGTGCTAGAGCCACAAGAAAATAAAGGTGTCGCATCTTCACCAACTGGGGGCTTCTTCTTTAAATAACTCTTTCTATTTTTTTGCAGGTGTCAGTGCTCAGATTATCCACCAATGGCCAGCTGTCAGGGTGCAGCCTGTGGG
Source organism: Onychomys torridus (assembly GCF_903995425.1). Classification (NCBI taxonomy): domain Eukaryota; kingdom Metazoa; phylum Chordata; class Mammalia; order Rodentia; family Cricetidae; genus Onychomys; species Onychomys torridus. Next base: position 28,774,986 of record NC_050445.1, read on the forward strand.
CAGTTCACTCTCTCTGGAGTGTACCATAGAAGGGAAATCAAACCCCAACCTCTACTGGTACTGGCAGGCCACAGGAGGGACCCTCCAGCAGCTCTTCTTCTCTATCAGTGTTGGGGAGGTAGAATCGGTGCTGTCTCGGAACCTCTCAGCCTCCAGGCCCAAGGATGGCCTGTTCACCCTGAGCTCTGAGAAGCTGCTCCTCAGTCACTCTGGCTTCTACTTCTGTGCTTGGAGTCTCACACTGAGTGGGGTGGGGCAGGCATCTGTGCAAAAACCACACCCTCTTCTTAGTCCTACCACCCTCACTAGGAGCCCTCACTAAGGATGGGTGGAGGGGGTTTGTGACTGGGTTTCTGGCTGTCAGCCAAGTTGAAGTCTAGAAAACAGCATGATTCAAGTCAGCGCTCTTCAAAGAAATTTATTAAATTCCTTATTTCATGACTCCCATGTGTAGAATCTGTGAGTTGCCTACACACAGTAAAGTTCCCAGTTTATGGGTATCTGGTAGTAGGATATTATATACCAGTCCTCAAAGCATGCTACTCTCCTCTAATACCTTTCACTTGTCCAAAACCCCTATTGAGCCACACTGGGCATACTCATGGACATATGTGGCCAAGAGAAGTGGGATCTACCTGTAGCTGTACGTGATGCCAAGTAGACTGGTAAGCAGGTAGGGGAGTGCCAACTTATGTAGCTCAATTAGTTAATTTCACCTCTGAGAGTCTCTCCATCTTTCTGCTGAGGCTAGAACGTTTATAGATGCTTAGACCTGAGACATTAATCAGGGAGGAACAAGATGTCATCAGACAGGTATGCAGGATAGAAATTAATACAGGGAGGTTCTCAGCATGCTGACTAAGGCCAAATGTAAAAGTTTAACAGAAAATGTCCATTCAGGAATTATGACTGCTATTTGTTTTTGTTGTTTTGTTTTGAGACAAATTCTACTCTGTAGTGTAGGCTTGCCTCAAATTTGAAGCAACCCTCCTGCCTCAGAATGGTCTTGTGGTTATTTTAACTTTCCAGTTCTCTGTCTGTCATCTCTTCTTCTGTACTGAAACAGGGATGAGACAGACAGATGGTGGCATAAGAAATCTAGGAGGCTGAGGATGAAGAGGAGGACCATGCTTGATAGAAAGGGTTAAAAAGGAATAGTGACTTGGATAGAAATGAAGAAGAGAAGAAGACTGATGTGAGTGGCTGGAAAGAGATACACTAGTTACCTTGACAACTGAGATTCCTTTAACCCTTGGTTCTCACTAGACCGTACCCATAAAAAGGAATTTTCCCCCAATGCCTCTTTTCCTCCACAAGAGGGCACAAGAAGTCTTAAAATCCTCGGTTCTTGGCATCTCTCTCTCTCTCTCTCTCTCTCTCTCACACACACACACACACACACACACACATCTCTAGGATGATTCTGACCTATGTTTATTTTCAATATGATTTAATGTACAGAGGAAAAAAATCAAAAGAGAGATGCTAAGTGATCAACAGAACATGTGACAATGCCCAACCCTTTTACACTTGAAAGATGACCTCTATGCACAGTAGCTAGGAGACAGAGCCACCATGAAGGTTAAAACAATGACATACATTAAAGATGGAACCAGACAAAGTCAGAAGTAACACATTTGGCTTCATGTCTACATTTCCTAGTTGCTAAGGCTTAAGTGAAGTTATGCAATCTCTCTAGATCTTATTTCCTTCACCAGTAAATGTTGCCTCTGCGGATTGTTAGGTAGTAAATGAGATTATATTTTGCCAAGTACTATTACAAAGACTAATTTTTGGCAGGTGTCTTTTTCCTCTCTCGAAGCTTACAAAGCATTTTGATTGCAGCTCCTCCAAATCATCTCATTTTTAAACATTTAAACAGAAAATATGTAACAAACATTAGAATGCTAAATACGCTTGTGTGGCAAACCAGTGCCTATTGTACCACATACTGGGTCTACTCTAAACTGACCCTTGATCTTTCTTGTTGGCACGCTGTGCTGCCTTAGGATCTGTCTTCAAAGAGAAACTCCACAGGTGTTGCCATTAATCAGGTGGCATAAGTGAAACACTTTAAACAGAAGTTTCATTCCTGTGTAGCTCTATAGATAAATTCTAGAAAACTTACTTAAAAAGGAGAAACATTTTTAGGTAGATTTAGTACAATTTCATTCCAAATGAGTGGGCTGTTTGGATAGAAACACAGAGATCTCAGTGAATTTAAGATCCGGAAAATAGTGAGGAAGAAAAAATCATGGTGGTGGCTGTGGGTAATCTAGCACATCCGTCGACAACAAGAGGTTGTTCAAGGAGGCCTTGCAAACCAGGTATTATACATACTAGAACAAGTTAGCATCCTGCACTCAGTTTTCGGCTCCTATTCATACATAAGGATCCTATTGCCATAACTGTTTCCATAGCACCCAGGACCCACAACCCCAGTCACTGTAACTACAGAGGAAATAGGAAGGCAGTTCAGGATGGCATATCCTAATCATAGGTGCCACCTCCTGCCAACATCAATCTCATGCTTCTGGGCTAGATGTGGCTATTTTTCAGAGAATCACAGGGACTCCAATTTTGACTGATTCTGACTTTATAGGTGTGCTGACATAATTATTCCCACATATCTCATTCACATGATTTTCACATATGTGTTACTGAGGACCATGGATGTCAGAGAGACTGCCCTCAGGGATCTCAGCCATCATGAGATTGATGTGGGGACACCCTGGGGCCTCTTGACTCTTTAGGAAGGTAGAGAAAGGCCCCACCTTGGGAAGCAGTTGACTCTAAGACTGGGCTACTCCATACGATTTTCCAGGACTGTATGATTTTTGTTGAGTATGAGATGGGCAATTAATAGACTGCTATAGAGTAGGATTGGTTTGTGTGGATCTTGCAACTGACTTCCCATTCCCAGTTTTGACAATTTCTGAAGGACTGGCTTTCTATACTTTCCTGTGTTGTATGTGATTCTCTTCCTCATCTTACCCATACGGGATGGAAAATCTAAAACACATGGACCTTTCAGGCTTTATTCACAGAGGATACACCTCAGTAAAAGCCAGCCAATGCAACCCAGACAGCAGTTCACATGTCAAGAGACTATCCATTTTGTATTCTGTTTATTATTTAGTCTCTGCTCCCAAGAATTGTTAATTAAATGGACTCCTATTACATTAGTAGAGGGAAATGGAAGATACATGTGAAGAGAAGTTGGAGGGAGTGTGGGGACAGGTGGGAAGAGGGAGTATTGGAGAGATGTGGGACCAGAGGAACCCCAATGAGGTCAGAGCAGTTATTGCAGCTGTCTCCATGGTGCATACTGTAGGCTTCTATTTCCTGTGTGACCTCCAGCAGGTGTGAGAGGGGTTAGGTGGGGGGCTTGAGCTGAGATATATGGATTCCCCTTTAGAGACCCTCTTTGCCCATATTGCTGCTCTTCCTCTCTGTCATGGTGATAGCTAGAGGCCAATGTAGAAAGAACTGCATAAGAAGGGCTTGGGGGCAGGATGTGGCAAGTGTGGTTCCCAAAATGCTCAGAATGTGGGTGAGGGGAGGAACTTTCACAGGCACCCAAGATGTAGGACCCAGTAAATGTCAAACCACATCCTGTTGTGACTCTCTGTGATGGAGCTAGGGCAGGTGGCTGTTCTTACTTGGTGCTGATGTTACTTAGAGATAAACAGCCTGGCATCCAGAACTGGGCTGAGATAGCCCCATGCCTTCCCCCATTGTCTGCAGTAACCTAAAAGACTCCAGCTTGCATCTCTTCACTGGCTGATGTTTGATGCAAAGCCATTCTCCTTATGACTGTTTTCTTATTTCATTCATGGTCCTATATATCTTTCCTGGAAGAGGTCAAGGAAGCAGGTGTTAGGGATCCCAATGTGCCTAATAAACTGTGGGACTTAAGGTCAGCACTGTCCCTTTTCAGGTCAGGTATCTTGTAAGACATATCACAGATGTGTGTTTCTGGAGCTGGGAAGAACTTAAATTTCCCCAGTTACCATTTCTCAATGCTACAAGAACTGTAGAATTTTAACCACCAAACCAACAAGTAGAACCTAAGACTCCTCATGGAGTCTTGATTCAGGGAGATTGAGGGGGTCTGGAAGGCTGGAGATGATAAATGAATAGTCTAGCACACTGAGACTGGGAGCGGAGCAGGGTGAAGAGCTGATTCTCTGAGTTTTAGCCAATCCTGGACCCCAGGCAGAATTCGGAGAACGTGTGCTCCATATCAAGCTGAGATCTTGCTGTGATTTTGTGAATCACTTGTACAAGAATAAAGAAGGCAGTTTGAGATAGTGTGAGGATGGAGGGATAAATATAATGAACTACAGAATTAGAATCTTGTAGAAGCTAGAAAAGTTAGAGATGTACTGGAGAAATGTGAGAAAATTAAAGTACTTTTTGTTCTCTCCTACACCCTCAAAGACAGAAAAGCAACGGTTTGTACACATGGAGGAGATATATGGCTCAGGAGCAGCACATGTGTGAAAGAACTAGAATTTTGAGTCACAAGTGATCTCTGAGTCAATGACAGGATGTAGATTAAAAAAAACTGAAAAGTTACCCCCACACAAATACCTAAGACCTTAACAACAAGGGTATAACTAGGTCCCTCTTCACCCTATGTAGGTCAGAACCCACCTGATGTTGAGTCCTTCTGAAGGCAGTGCCTTCAGAAGGATAGAAGGACACAATTGAGCTGAAATGTTTTTATAAGAAAGTATCTGATTTGTGAGGCGCTAAATGCCCAGAACTGCGTATTTGAAGGGGAAAAATGAGAAAACTGGCGACGTTGAGGACTGGAAAACATACTTAGGTGAATATAAATTACAGCACTTGAGAGTTAACGACCCTGTGTTAAAAACTGAAACACTGCATGGACTGAGCAAGTGGCTGTGATTGAGTGAGTCTATTTAACACAAGGGGTAGCCGAATCTTTGGTGGCCACTTGCTTAATGTCACACAGCTAGGAAAAATGCAGGAATAAAGCCCGAATCCAGATCTTTTTGGCTTTAAAGTCTATGTTCATTGCAGTCACAGTTTTTAAAGTGAAGGTTATTCTCCCTCAAAAGGTTTGTGTAGTCCTCTCCAAGAGTTCCAACTGCCTTCTGAAGCCCTCTCAGGGGGACAGAACTATAACCTGAGGAAAGTATGCATGGTAAGACTCATGGATACTTAAATAGGTAGGAGTTCTTTGTAGAGATGCCTAGTGGCTGAAGGACTTATTCAGACAAGTGGGGATAGTGGGAGGGTTCAACACTGTGTTGATTTTTTAACATGCAGATGGTCTGTAAGTCCAAGGTCCAATTAAGACCATTGATCATATAGTGAATGTGTAGAGCTGTAATGGCTCATGGGTCCTAAAACTTGGAGCTGACATCACTGTTTCCAAACCCATCACTTACATAGAACAATGAGTCTGGTTAGAACATGGTTGGTAGCTGTGCTTATGGCATCAAGACACTGTTACATTCATAGATAAGAGCTGAAATCAGTTTTCTAAAAGTCTGATGAAACTTTGGAAACAGACACAATAGTTGGCCCATTTCAACTCTGTTTGCTGACCAACAGATGGTGCTTACTCTTCTCTGAGATGCTTACCACCTACCCCTGCCCAGGCAGCCATCTTTGTCTTCAGAAAATATCTATAGGAGAAGAAAAGACTGTGGCTAGAGAGAGAAAATAAACATGTAGCTGGGACTTAGGTGATGGGATAGTTACCTGAATGTATCTTGCCTGTTAGAAGGAGGTATTTCAGGTAAGATCTAACATTACCATCTTAAAGAGAGGCAGAGTGGTAGAAAATGAAGGGAGTTTCGATCTGCAAATAGACAGGTTAGAAAAGGCTTTCAGAGGGAGGGGAAAGTATATAACAAACCTAACACTATGACATGTTTTGTGTTTGGGTCCAGATTTCCTAAGCAAGCTGAGAACTGACTTGGGGGCTCTAGCCACTCTTCTGTTCCCTAGCACTCTAAGTGGAACTGACTAGGCATGACTACATTTGTATTTTAACACAGAACTTCAGCAGAGGACTCCAAGACCCAATCCTCCACTCCCACCTCTATACCTCATAAATAACTCTTATATAGGACATATAGGACCATGCATCACACAGTTCTTTCTGGACCACTACAAAGAAGAAAAATGGGGAAATGGCTCAAAATAAGACATGGAGTTGTTAGCAGGATCCCTTGGAATTACATCAAATCTTTTTTTAATGTCTTTTTCTCCTTCGGTTTTTTTTTTTTTTTTTTTTTTTTTTTTGAGTTATGGTGCCTGTCCTGGATCTCGCTCTGTAGACCAGGCTGGCCTCAAACTCACAGAGATCCACCTGCCTCTGTCTCCCGAGTGCTGGGATTAAAGGTATGAGCCACCACTGCCCAGGTCCCTAATTGCTTTCTTTAAGAAAGAACAAACCTTTGTCTCCCAGATGACCCTACAGACTCCTGAAGCATCTCCAGTCCTCACATTTACATAGTCCAACACTGAGTACTGTAGTGGGAAGATCTCCAAGGATACTGGTGCCAATAGGAAAATTCCTCTGGGCAAATGGAGTTGACTCCAGTGCCATCCACACAGGAATCCTTTTGCCTTCCAGGAAATTATAATTATCACATGATTGCTAGATGTCTCCTTATGATTCATAATTCCCAGATCTATGAAGGTTATGAGTTAGTTCCTCTCTGAGAGTTCTGCCTATGAGGAACTCACCTGTGTCTCACAACATTGTGATAACTTGGGAACCTTCAGGAGTTTTTTCAGAGAATGTTTTACATGAGTCTCTTCAGCCAGTAAGCATGCTTTGCCTTGGCACTGGTGACATTTGTAGAGTTTGCTGTGGACCCTGTCATACATTTTGTCTATCTTACCGACAAACAAGTTATATCAGACCTGAGTCTAGAACAAGTGGACCTATTCAGATAAATGAAGAATCTCTCTGGTGTTTCCCTTTGCAAAGATAACTCTGGACCAAACTGATGCTTCAGAACCTCCACCCTGAGATGTCCTGTGCTCTGGTCTTATGAGAACAGTCACACTTCACTCTCTGTGTCCTCGAATCATACATCTTCAGTAGCCTCGCTGTGCTCACTTGTTTTAGATCCTATGACAAACATTGTAAATAGCCCTAGCTCAACCATTTTTTGCTCAGCTTACCCTCAGGGAGAATGGAAAGGATCCCTGGATTGGTCCAAAAGGATCTACTTTGATTCTAGAGAAAGAGACAGAGGCAGAAGAGCTCAGCTCTGAGTGCTGAGAGTGTTGTGAATTGTGTCCTTTGGGACAGACAGGGAAACTGCAGTTAAAACTTGGAGAAAGATTTGGAGGCTTCCCTCCATCCTGCAAAATGTTGGATGGGGTTGAGGTAGAGTCTATAACTTCATCTCTGTTATGGCCCCTGGATCGAGAGGGCTGAACTACTTCTGGCCTTGTATCTTCTGGAGGAAAGATCTGTTGGCAAACTCTCAGGGTATTATCCAGTGCCTCCTCCTCCAGCCTCCCACCTCTTGCTGTGCCTGCTTTCTGCACCCAACAGCAAACAGTTGCCAAGCCTTCAGACCCAATTATCTCCCACACAGAGACATCCTCTCCCCATCTCCACTCTGGTCTAGTGCTAAAGGTGCTCAATCGTCACCATGTTCTCTACCATCCTTCCCTACTCTAATCTCCCTGGTCTACACAACGACTCCAGTTTCTCCAAAGCATTTGCTGGCATCTCTCATGTACTTATCTTCCCACCCTACATGAGAATAGAAACACCACATGTGATTATTGCCTCCATAAATCTAGAGAGTGGAAGACATCTTTTTTGTGAATGCAGGTGTAGTGCTTAAAACCCATCTCCACTGTTATTATATATTCTAGCCATCATCAAAACAGCTACAGTAAAAATATACACAAGTGACAAAGACAATTACCCACAGAAAACCAAAACCATAAAGCAGTAGTGTAATTGGAAGCATCTATAAAGTTACCATTTATAGATGTAACTATAATGTAACCATCTCCTAGGTCGAGCCTGACAAGAAGCTCATCATTTCTGGGCTATGAAAACTCCCAATCTGGAGCCTTCCAAATTTACTTTCTGGACGTGTAATGTCTTGAAAGGAATAGTGTACCTCCAGGATCATGCCCACCCAGAACTTCCAAGGGAGGTTTTGTTTGGAAAAAGGTCTCCTCATCTACAATTGGTTAAGGGCTAAAAATGGAAATGTTCAGGATTTAAGTTGAGTCTCAAATCCAGCGACTCATGTCTAGAAAGAGAGGAGAGGGGCATGCACACACAGAAACATGGGGGAGAGTGTCACATGAAGGCCAAGGCAGAGGTTGAGAGTGGAGCTGGCACAAGACCAGGAGTACTGAGAGCAAGGGGAAGGAGAAGGAGCAAGAAAGGATTCTTCCCTGAAACTGCTGGAGAGCAGTGTGATGCTTTTGGACTTGGGACTTCCAGAACTGCAAGAGAATTGATTTCTTTCTACTGCTCCAATCCACTCAGTGGCACTTTGTTGTATGTCTTGTACGTGTTGTGTTGGCAGCCCTGGAAAACTGATATTCTGTGGAACTTAGGCAGCCTTGGTGTGATTCCTTCTAGAGGTACTTTCCTAGAGCTTGGGAGAAGCTGCTCCATGGTCACCATGACACCGTGAGTGAGCACACCTTCATGGTGACTGCTCCAGGGTCACCAAGACACCATGAGTGAGCACACCATCAAGGTCACCAGGACGATGAAGCTTCTAGAATCATTATCTTTGGAAAAACATACTGCAGTTTCAACGGTTACTATTTCATCTGCAAACTACCATGTCTACAGCTGTGAATTAGGGAAACAATTTACTTTTATTGTCACTGTAATTATAAATGCACGTGTCACTACCTAGCCTAAGGCCCAGAGACAGTGAACAGTCTCTCAGGAAAGTACTTCCTCCTTGTCCTCTCCTTTCTTTGCTTTTAGACTTTGCTTCTCACCCCAACACTAACAACTGACTTTGATGTAGGCCCCCACCGTTCTGTGCTTGTGCTATGCATTCTCTAATCTCTGCCAAGTAAATTGTTCTATTATAATGATTAAACCACATAGTTTACACTGCTAAGGTAACTGTCTCTGTCTAGGAGTGGCACCTAACATCCTCAGCCCAGGGTGCTCTGGTCTCAATCTAACAAGAAAATTTACACATTGGAAGGGTTACACTTCATGTGTAATACCTTAGTCTCTACTGGGCCCCCACCCAGAATCTGACCCTGTGTGCCATAGTCCTGGGGAGACCACGTTCCTAAACTTCATATGTCAGTTTTTCTACTCTCATTGTCTTCTCTAAGACCGGAGGCTAGACATGGAGAGTTCCACAGATTTTTTTTCCGAGACAGGGTTTCTCTGTGTAGCTTTAGAGCCTGTCCTGGAACTTGTGCTGTAAACCAGGCTGGCCTCAAACTCACTGAGTTCTGCCTGCCTCTGCCTCCCAAGTCCTAGGATTAAAGGCATGTGCCACCACTACCTAGCCAAGTTCCACAGATCTTTAGTTAAAACTTTCAAACCAGATAAGCCAGTGATACTAAGGACAGACGCAGATAAAACCCAAAGATGTAACAAAAAGGGCTCTGTAATCTCTAGGTCAGCCTAGCCTCTGCCCTGTGCTGGGTGGGGTTATTGTTAGGGGTAGTTTTCTTTCTCTGTCCGTATCCTGCTGGTGTTCCAGGACATAGTCATTGCCCTTCAGACAAAATGGCTCTTTGGAGGATCTTGAGTACACAGGAGAAAGAAACATTTTTGGCACGGAAGCAGGTTTGCCACTCTGTTTACCTTTTCAGACCAGTAGGAGTGTCAGTAACAGCACTAAACGGCAAAGGTCCCCAAAGATACTGCTGAGACACAACCAGGCCCAGCTCAACATTTTTATTGATTTAGTCTGTTTCAGAGTCAAGAGGTCAGTCTTTGGGTAGAGGCAAGGAAGGACGGATATCCATGGAGGAAGAAGAGATGCTTTGAATAAAGAATAACTCCAGAGGAACAGGGATTGGAGAAGGTCCAGGAGAATCCAGGACTAGGATGGAGAACAACCCAGGATGCACAAGAGTTGGTCTCAGGAATTTTTTTTCTTGACCTGAGGAGGAAAAGATATTGTTAGAGACCCAGGAACCATGAAGTAGGGGGAGGGGTCAGATTAGGCGGATTCTCAAGAACGATTTTTGAAAAGAGCTCCCTGGTTCTCTTCATCTGCCAAGAGTGCATACATAACTGTTCCTTCATGTTTCTCTTTGGTCAGTGTCCCTTATGGTCTTTTTGAGATGATAGGCTATATTGGGGGCTGGGTCCTCCTCTGAGATGCCCTTATATTCCATGTACAGTAGTCTATACCCTCTATTCAACTGCTTGTCCCATCCTACCATTCTTACCACGGCCATCAGCACCAGGGCACTGATGAGTACAGCATACAGGGTGGCCTTCCCCAGTAGGATCTCATAGAGGATGGTGGCAGACAGAACCCCCTGGCGATAGGATGCTGTTGACAGGAAAGGAAAATGGACAGTGCCTGTGAGTAGGTAGCAGTGGTCACCCTTGTCCTTGGTGTCTGTAGGTTCTTGGCTTTCCGGAGCCCAGTCCGTGGAAGACTCAGAGAAGGGGGGGGAGGGTTTACTCACACGAGGTGATGCCACAGTCTGAAAGAAAAGAGAGGGAGAAAAAAATGGGTGAGAGAATGTCACTTCTTGGTTATATTGAGCCCTAAACAGCAAAATTTAAAGCTAGCCTCGAAGGCCACAAACAAGTGCAAGTCAGATGGTATGAGCACCCTCCTCATAATGTCTTTCTTAGGTTGAAGGACAAGTACAAGCCACTATCACTGTAACCTTAAAAATCTAGGACCAGTAATGTGGCTGAGACACAGCACATAGATGCTGGACTGCATGGTAGGTGTGAGGGAACCTATCAGCACAGATCAGAGGCACTAAATGACTGAGAACCAATGGGCCTGAGCTGCCTCATTAAGTTTAAGTACTCTGTGGGAGGAAGTAAATGCTATGGTTTTCTAACACCATGTCCTTGATCATAACTTCCAGCACTCCAGCTTTCTGCTAGATCTATTCTTTGCTTCTACATGGATCTTTCCATTTTTCTGAGATATTGGTGCTATACAGTCTCCTCACCAACACCCAAGGTCCCACATACCTGCTCGGCCCCAGGCATCTGCACTAATGTTCTGGGTGACAGGCTTGGGTGAGTCATTGTCCCACTGATCTTCATCTGTAAGCCCATAGAACTGGACTTGGCAGCGGAAGTGGTTGCGAGGATTGTGCCAGAAGTTTGCAGAGACCCTTAGGCGGCTGCTCAGGCAGTAGGTGATGTTATTGGTCTCCTTGTAGGGCTGAGGGTCTGTGCTGACTCCATTGCGGAGCTCCTTTCCATTCACCCACCAGCTCAGTTCCACATGGTCAGGGTAGAAGCCCCTGGCCAGGCACACGAGGGTAGCCATGTGTTTGTCAATGATCTCTGCTTCTGATGGCTCAAACAAGGTGACCTTGGGTGGGCTCACCTTGCTCAGGTCCTCTGGAAAGTAAAGAGGGGTGGAATTAGCATTTTGTTGACCACTGTGTAAGTCCAGTAGAGGCTGTAAGTATCTGAGAAGATTGAGGGCTGAGAGAGTTTCTGAAAAAGCAAGCATGTTGTGCCAGGCCCCATTTGCTTTGGAATCACTACTCCATTTCTCTTTTTTCTTGCCCATTACTTTTATTCATCCAGTGGGCATCACTATCCCCTGGCCTTCTATTCTCATAAGGGGATACTATAAATGGTCCTGCCCAACACTTGGCACAATGTTCCTTTATTGACATTGTTTAAATCATCCTTCATCAAGTAAAGGTTACTTCTGATTATTATATGTGGCAGTTAAAAGGAAACTGCCACAGAAATCAGAATTGCAGAAACTGAATCGCAAGCAATGACCTTCTGTGCCCATGTGACCACGGGAAAGTCTCTTGAATGTCTCTGCATCAGCTTTTCTATGCTTGCAAAGTGAAATGTACAGCACTGACTTCCAGAACTGACATAAGGATTCAAGACATCCTGCCTTTGCCAGGGCTTCTGTGTCTGAAGCTAAGGGGCAGAGGAATGAAGGATAATTAAGAACGAGATTGCCATTTGGCATAAGGAAGCTTCCCTCAGACCACAGTCTACAGATGGCCTATTTTCATGACCTGGATGTGAAGATATCTTGGTCTACAGTGTGTTCAGGAGGATGTAAGGTTTACTGAATTTTGTGGTGTGTGAAATAAACCTATCAACTCCTCTGCCTCCAAATACCACCAATTCTTTGTATTTTTCTGACTATTCTTTGTTTCCAAGCAATTTGGTGAAAATGTAGAGATAAATAAATTTTGTTTCAGCAAACCACAGTCTTCTGGATAAGGAAGAAACTTTCCTCTGCCCCTTTTTATATTTCTACGGATATCACTTCATTCCAGGGCTCATGTCATTGGCATCCAATCTGCAGAATTCAGATTAGTGCTTGGTGTCAAACTCTGCAGCCATCACTTTGGAGTTCTGTTTCTTTTTAGTAGAAGTCTCCACATTTTTCTTTACCTCCCCCCCCCTTTTTTTACAGCATCTTCATCTGTGGCCCATAATGGCCTAGAACTCACTCTATAGTCCAAGCTGGCTTAGAACTCACTGTGTAGCCCAGGTTGGCCTCACATTCATGGCATTCCACTCAGGTCAGTCTCTCTAGTGTCTAGTGCTGGGATTGTAGATTTGTGTCACCACACCTGGCCACATTTTCATTTTTTGGCTAAGCATGGAAGCATCCTGGCTGCCTCTGCTTCTGCTCAACCTCTTCCCCTAATGCCTCATCTTTTATTTATTTAGGTCCAATGGACCTCCATGGAAATGGTAATAATCCTGCTTCTCTCTATGGTACTTGACTCATCAATTTTTCTGCTTTTGGTCTAACTAGCCTAATTCTGTCTCATAGATACTGGCATTGAGAGTCTCCCAGCCTTCTATGGGAACTGAACATCTTGCTCAGTACTGTCTAGTCCCTGTTGCAAAAGCCAAAGATTTGCCTGAGTCAGGCATGCTGTTATCTGTTGTATTAATTAACACCACAGTCAGGACAAACAGAAGCAGATACTCACTATACCCTAAGTATTACTTATATCACTCCATAGGGAGACTGGTGGTAGCTGTACATCCATGTGTGTGAGTCCCTGGGGATTCTTGGGAGGTGGAATTGCCTGTGAAAGTGAACTGTGTTTTAGTAAGCTACTGTTGGTATGTGATTTGTTTGTGAACTGGACTTGCTGTGGGAAAAATTATAAAATTCCTTTTCCTCCTTCTCAAACCACCTCCACCACATCTGTATCCATAGAAGAGGATCACACATTAACTTACCTAAGCTTACCTTATCACAAAAGAGCCAGGACTGAATTTAGACTCATATGGTTATAATGTCTGGCTATTTTCTCTATCCTACCTGACCACAGGAAATCAGGATTTCCTTTAGGCACACTTTTACATGGCTGAGTCCCCTTGGATTCAGCTTAGTGTTCTAACCTCAAATGGTGTCCACTGTTGTTATTGTTATCAAATAATACAGGTTCACATTCCCAGCCTGTGAGTTATTTCTCCTGGCCCCCATTGCCAAGTGATAGTTAAGGTCTATTCTAGTATCAGGATCCTAAGGTTGTTCAAGCATTTTTCCTCATCTCACAGCCTAAATATTTGAACTTTAATGTGTGCTTATGATCAACAAACTCCCTTCACGATCTGATCTGTCTAGCCTGGAATACGTGTGAACAGTGAAGATTTGAGTCAGGACTCAGGGAAATAACCTGAGGATCTATGGACCCCAGTGAATAAGATCTCCCTGACTTGGGGCTGACTAGCCATGAGAAGGTGCAGAAGCATGTCCCTAGGCTCCCATCCCTGCTTCAAGGAATCCCAAACTTAGAAGGGAAACAGTCAATAGTATGTCAACAACACCTGATTCTTCTGTTCCAGCTTATGTTTATCTGTCTGTCCTTGGTTTCTTGCCTGGCACATTCTCCTTCTTTGAAAAGACCCTCGTTTGAACAACTTTTGCTGATGAGACCATCCTAGAGGTCAGCAGCAACACCTTTGGGATCCCCCGGCCTCTATCTGCCCTTTTTTCTCTTGTTACGTTTCTCTCCTGTTACTTATTTTCTAAAACAAGTTTTTTCCGCAGTCCTGATAACTCGTTTTCTCCATCACTCACCCAGGGCGTGCAAACCTCAGAGAAAAGAGAACTAACCCCACTCTGTCCTGGCTTGCGAAAACAATGCTTGGCACCCAATACCTTCCCTCAGGCAGCCCTCCCAGAAGCGGAGAAGTTGAAAGCAGACTCGACAGGGAAGATCTATCCCAAACTCCCCCAGCAACCCAGGAACTAAGGATGGGAAGCGTGTGTGTGCAATGCCCCGAATCTTACCTAAGACGGTGAGCCTGGTGCCTGGACCGAAATACTGCTCATAGGAGCACAGAGGCGCAACCCCACATGCAAACCGGCGCAATGCAGTGTGCAGCCAGCTAGTCCCCAGTTCGTGACTATCTCCTTGCTACTCAGCCTTGCACAGGGCCTGGGAGCCCTGTGCAAAGACGCCAGCAGCCCGGACGCTTGCCGCTGCAGTTGCCCCAGAAGCTCACCTAGCATGGTCATCGGGCTGCCAGTCCCAAAAACAAGGTCTGCGAAGCACAACCCGAATACTCCCCACAGAAACCCGGCCAAGGCACCCGCACCCACTGCAGCCCCAGCCTGCCGCCAGCCACCGTGCTTGGGACCCCAGCTCACCTAACACGAGGAGCCGCGTGCCTGGCCCAAAGTACTGGGTCTCTTGGTTCACGGCACCAGAGCCCAGCACAAAAACACCCCAACTCACCTAGCACTGACAGTCGGGTGCCTGCACCGAAGTACTGGGTGTTTTGGCTCACAGCCCCTTTGGTACAGCACAAAAACTGGCCCTGGCTATTCTTACCGGGGAATCCCGGAAAGGAGATGCCTGCCCATCCTCGCGGCCCCTCCTATCACTAGGTCCCAACTTACCAAGCACGGTCAGTCTGGTTCCTGGGCCAAAATACAGCGTGTCTGTGCTCACAGCCTCCGGACTCAGGACAAAAACTCAGTCCTGCCCACTCCTGTTATCCCAACCCTGGCTCAGATCCTCATCAACCGTGAGTGCTCTCTTGATGCCAGCATCCAGTCCAGAAATCCTTCTGCCTGGGCAGGTCAGCGCAGACTGAGAGGAAACTGAACAGCTGCCCTACTCTGTCCATTTTACCCCCAATGGTAGCCCTCCAGCTGCCCTGCTTACCCAACACTGTCAGCTTGGAGCCGTCCCCAAAGTACAGCTGCCCGGTGTTTGCACAGTTTGGGGGTTGCTGGCACAAACCCTCTCTTCCCTGATGCAGGGCCTTGGATGGCCTTGGATGGCTAAGCGCCCACTAAGGCTTTCTGGCTGCATTATGCTACCTTCTCTCCCACCTGTGTGGCCATTGCCTTCTTACCTAGCACCGTGAGTCGAGTCCCTGATCCGAAGAACTGTTCAGCATAGGAACACAGCAGAAAAGGGCTGCCAAGAACTCTTCCTCCTTCCTCACCTTCCTTAGCACAGACTCAGGGTTACCCACTTTCTCCATCTAACTCCAGAATTGACAAGGCAGTCTGGACATCGCATGAGGCCAACCTCAATTTGAAGAGGAGACACAACATTTGGCTTGGGAATCAATAGCCACCTAATTCCCTCGGGGGTTGACTCAGTGACCTTGAAGTCTGAAGGCTTCCTGGTGGGGTTGGACAGCCTCTGATGAGAAAAGACTTGTAACACGTTCCCACAATGTGTTTATTTATTTACATAATATTTCTAATGAGTTCTTAATTTACCATGCATGTACAGATACTTTCCCAAGGGTAATAAGCCTTATAAAAGGGGCTGAATGGTGAACCTACTTCCCTGGACTGGCTTTCACATTCATGGGAAGCTGTCTAGGGCAAGGAAACTCATAGCTAACCATAAGACCTTGTGGGACCACTCACATAGACCCCTCCTCATATGGCAAATGCATTCCTTGGGCTGAGAGTTGATATTTTCAGGGCTAGAGCTTTTTGTAAAAGCACCTCCTCTATTTGAATCATTGTGCCCCCCCCCCCAGTCCCCACAATGTTACACCATGATACAAAAAAGTTTCTTCCCACAGGTGCCCTCCCTCAGTCCCCGGGCAGGGGCAGGAAGCCCAGGTGGCAGAGAGGTTAGCCTGACTGAGAGGGGCCCTGGGGAAAGACTAAAGCTGGGGAAATTTAAAGAAAGGAGGAGCTTGGAGAAGATCTTGGTACTAATGGTGTTGTTGATGGGGGCAGGGAGCCCCTTTTCTGAACATGCTCTCACCCTGGGAGACATCTGTGTCACTGGGTCTCCCCTCTTTGACTCACAGTGCCCACCTCCTCAGGCTAGCATTTATAGTGAGGTGGGTGGGAGGAGGGAGGAGGAAGGGCCCCCCTCACAGGAGAAACTCCAGAGCAGTTGATGCAACTTAGAACACAGAGACAAATATCACAGAAACTGCCATCATTCCTGTTGCTACCCAAAGTTCAGCTTCCTCACTCGCTTCCTCCACAAATGTTTATTGGGTACCTATATGTGTTAGGTTATACGCTGTTTGCAAGGAAATGAGCCCATGCTCAGAGGGGCATGTGCTGGTGTCATTTTGATTATTTCTGTCTCTGACCCTTGCACCCTACTAAATGGCTAACCTCCGAAGCATCCAGACACATAGTGTGTGCTTTTTCTCCTGCTTTCTGGTAAGCATGACCACTCTCTAGAGTGCACAGATGAGACCACTTTGGAAGAATCTGTCCCTTCTCCTGCCCTTGTCTGATTAGCTAGCTGCTGAGTGCAGTTTAGTGGATAGTACACAGAAACTTCAAAGCACTGGCTTTTATTTTTGCTCTTTTTCTTCATGGCTTAGTCCCTTTATGGACAGGTGGGTTTCTTGAGGACTGTGGTTTAGTTACCTCTGTTCTGTGGGTGGTCAGAAGTAACACATTACGGTTGTATGTGTTTAGTAAGTGGGTACTGTGAATGTACATGTAAATATGTGTGTCTGTGTATAGCTACATATGCATGTTTGCATAGATTAAACTCTGAATCATATGCAATAGAGAGGGAAAGGCTGTGTAGAAGTGTAGATGGCTGTTTTGGGAGGACTCCACAGAGATGACTGTATCTAAAATAGGATCACTTTTATTTCCCTCATTATTCACACGTTTATTAGAAAATTACTACCAAGTGTCTATCCCGAACCAAAATACCATGAAGTATTGCAGGGTACTATTAAAAAAATACCCTGGTTATGGAAGAATCAGCAGTTACATGGGGTGGGGGGAGTCAGACAATAAATAGTAAGTGTCATGAAGGAAGTCTTCACAAGGGGCCAGATGGTAAAATACAGGATGTACTTGATCTAGTCTTATGGAGTTAGAGGTAAGGACTGGGCAACAGAATGCTAGAGAAGGTTCCGGGAAGACACTTAAAGCCACGTAGGGTTACTGGGAGGAGAAGGGGCACCACATTGCTCTAGATGGAGTAGGCAGAAGAACATGCTGAATGGCCTGAAAGGGACGAGAGAAGTGGGGTATGTGGGATTATGAGTAATATGAATCATCAGCTCTTTATGCCATCTTCAGGATGGCAGCTACCTCACCATGGTGACATGACTACCTCACCATGGTGATATGACTATCTCACCATTGTGACATGATACCCCACGATGGTGCTATGACTAACCTACCATGGTGACATGACTACCTCACCATGGTGACATGACTACCCCACCATGGTGATATGACTACCCCATCATGGTGACATGACTACACCACCATGACATGACTACCCTACCATGGTGCCATGACTACCTCACCATGGTGATATGACTATCTCACCATTGTGACATGATACCCCACGATGGTGCTATGACTAACCCACCATGGTGACATGACTACCCCACCATGGTGACATGACTACCCCACCAGGGTGACATGACTACACCACCATGACATGACTACCCCACCATGGTGATATGACTACCCCATCATGGTGACATGACTACCCCACCATGGTGATATGACTACCCCACCATGGTGACATGACTACCCCATCATGGTGACATGACTACACCACCATGACATGACTACCCTACCATGGTGCCATGACTACCTCACCATGGTGACATGACTACCCCACCATGGTGACATGACTACTCCACCATGGTAACATGACTACCCCATGATGGTGACATGACTACCTCACCATGGTGACATGACTACACAGCCATGGTGACATGACTACCCCATGATGGTGACATGACTACCTCACCATGGTGACATGAGAACACAAGGAGCTTGTGAAGGCTTCCTAGATGTAGAAATAAGGCTTACTCTTGCTTTTAGGAAGCTCTATTTTCTGTACTTCTAGGCACAACCATGGGGTATTGTTTAAGTCCATCTATTTCACTAGGTAATAATTTACCAACAGATTGGTATCTTAAACAAAAGACATGTCCCCCATGGAATATAATTTTCCAAGACTGCATGATTGTGCACCCTGCTGGGAAAGCTGCTTGGTGAACAAGCAGGGATTCACTGAGAGGCTGAAAGGAAGATTGGTGATACACAGGGAACCAAGCCTTGTTAGCCACTAGAAAATGACCGGCTGCAGGTGGATACATTCATGTAACCTATAGCTGCTGCTCCCAGAGTGCTTTTCTGAGAATCAGAAACTTTCTGTACTCAGAATCCGTCTTTCTCTCTTGAGAATTTTTGGTCCCATCACCACCTTCCAAACTTAGCCTCTTCTGTTACTCTCAGGGTGGGGGGCCCTCACATTTCTTACCTGAGGGGGCCACCATTTTTTTTTTGAATATTTCTTCTTTCATGATTGATAAGGGAGTTCAGGAACAGACAAGAATAGGTCATTCTAGAACATGTTTATTGGTTATGTTTATTGGTTTTAAGTGTGCTAGCTAGGCATTCTCCAGGCCACAGGGATTTCAGATGAGCATGTGTAAGCACATATGACCAGTAGGCAGACTTTAGGATGCACAGACAAGTGAGAACAGCTCTTCAGAAGTGCTGGAAAAAGAGAATCCGAGTTCACAGAATGCTTTGGAAGCTCTGGGCTCTCCAGGTCTGGCCTCAGGAATGCTTTCTTTTAACCTGCAGAAGAGAAAGATTTACCAAGGGCCATGCACAGTGGGACTCGAGAGGAAGTAGGAAAGACCATTCAGAGAAATAATAGGGCTCCTCAAATATCCCTTGGGGTTTTGGGTTACCACAGCTTGTCCTCTGCATGACTCATTCACTGCAGTTTTTAAAGTTTCTGCTTGTCTTTTATGGTATGGGAGCAAAAATGTATCTATTGCTCTCCTCTGGTTCTGTTAGAGCCCTTAAACCCCTGGATCTTAGTGTCCTGTGTGCCACGTGTCCCCTCCCCTGTGTGGTCCACTTGCCCATTCCTTACCGTGGCCATCAGCACTAGGGTACTGATAAGCACTGCGTACAGGGTGGCTTTCCCCAGCAGGATCTCATAAAGGACAGTAGCCGACAGGACCCCTTGTTGGTAGGATACTGTTGAGAGTGAAAGGAGAGCAGGTAAGTACCTTTGGATGGGCAGCTAGTTCTGTAGTCGAGGTCATGAGACGTGAAGAGGGAGTCAACTCACCTGAGGTAATGCCACAATCTGCAAGAAAAGGGAGACAAGAAAATTGATGAGACCTCTTTTTATTAAGCAGACTGAAAATTAAGTCAGCCTTGAGGCTAGCATAGTTTGACATGTCCAGATCTGCCTCTCCAAGGGGCCCCAGAACCCTCTCTCTTCTGTTGTGTCATTGCATACCCATTATTCTTGAAACCAATGGCTTCGGCACCAAAGATAATGATTCAGAGGCTGAGCTGCACAGGGCCATGGAAAGGAGACCACACAGGTAAGGTTGCTGGATGAGGATCTGGTGTTAGGATTAGCTGTGGCTGTCTAGTTTATCTTCTTGGCAAACTTTAGTCCCCTGCCACCATTTTTTGTTTGTTTGTTTTTTAATCTAGGCTTCCTTCTGGCTTTTGCCTGTATTTCTCAATTTCTCTTTGATACCAGTGATACCCATTTTTATTACCAGCTGCTCCCCAGGTCCCACTTACCTGCTCGGCCCCAGGCATCTGCACTGATGTTCTGGGTGACAGGCTTGGGT
The DNA here is from genome assembly GCF_903995425.1 of Onychomys torridus. NCBI lineage: Eukaryota > Metazoa > Chordata > Mammalia > Rodentia > Cricetidae > Onychomys > Onychomys torridus. The sequence goes on from NC_050445.1 coordinate 28,795,243, forward strand.
GAGTCATTGTCCCACTGATCTTCATCTGTAAGCCCATAGAACTGGACTTGGCAGCGGAAGTGGTTGCGAGGATTGTGCCAGAAGTTTGCAGAGACCCTTAGGCGGCTGCTCAGGCAGTAGGTGATGTTATTGGTCTCCTTGTAGGGCTGAGGGTCTGTGCTGACTCCACTGCGGAGCTCCTTTCCATTCACCCACCAGCTCAGTTCCACATGGTCAGGGTAGAAGCCCCTGGCCAGGCACACGAGGGTAGCCATGTGTTTGTCAATGATCTCTGCTTCTGATGGCTCAAACAAGGTGACCTTGGGTGGGCTCACCTTGCTCAGGTCCTCTGGAAATGAAGAGAGAAGGACAGCTCTGAGAGCTGTCTAGCTCTGGCTTGGACTGTGTGATGGGGGGCTGGAAGTGGCCATTATAAAGTACACTATAAACTATAGTAGAGTAGGTCCTGGTAGCATTTGGTCACTGTCTAACTCTGTTGTAGGTCTCCCTTCATGTTCCCTCTTTTTTGTGGGTTTATCTAAGTATATGCTCTGTATACCCTCTCCCCCATTTTCCTGAGGTGGAATGGTACCTTGATTTTCTGGACTTTCTTGTAATGCCTCACACACTGTGATTTCGTTTGATCTCCTGTGATAAAGAATATACCCAGTTTTTTTTTTCTTTCAAAATCATAATCGGTGCATGGCTATCTGATCTTTTAGATTTGAAATAGTTGAATTGGGAGAGCCTGCATTTTGAGGCAAATGTGTCATATTAACATCATGATCCTAAGAACTAAGGTGATTTTTTATTACTATTTTCTTTTGGGGGGCGTGGTGAATGTATTAATGTACTTGGGTGATTCTGCATACCATCAACATTTGTTGCCTAAAAGAGACCTTTTCAACATAACATCCAGAACAGTGTCTAAGTTTCTGAATACCTTGCTCAACACTTCCCACCCCCTCTCTCTGCATGCACTTGCTTTGAGGTCCCAGCTTGTCTCTGGCTGATGGCCTATCTGATGTTCCACATTTACTCCTACACTGAGGTGTAAGAGGGCTGTGGCAGCTTGCTCAGGGAAACTGCAATCCTGTGGAAGATATTATTCATAGGGTGAACTCTTCTATTTTTCCGTGCTCAGAAAGCCTCCTTGATGAGTTTCATAATTCTGGTTCACAGCCTAACTTTGTATTCTTTAGTGTAGTGAATAATTAATTACTCATATAAACAAATCTTAAAGCATAGGGTCCCTTCAGAAGTGGGTCTCCACTGCAATGGCCTGGGCCACTCACATACTTGGAAGATGGGACAGAAAAACCTTCTAAGATTGTTGAAAAGAATGACACCTTCTGAAGACACCAGAGATGCAAAAATTCACATAAACCTCTAAGCATTTTCCCTTTTTGTGGAGTTTAACATCTTCCCATCCTGACTCTGTCCTGACATGAAGGCAAGGTTCTGATGCAGAAACACAACAATATGAGATCTCTTTGCTCTGTCTGAAGTTGAGGACTTGTGGGGGAAATTGAGAAATGGGTTTGAAAAAAGACAGTGGCTTGAAGGAAAATCAATAATAGAAATAAAGATAGTCACATGAGGTGAGCTTTGAATCCTTTAAAAGAATTTGGGAGAGAGAAAGTGGTATGGGAGGAGTTGGAGAGAAGGAGGGAAGAATGGGAGAGATGTAGAGTCAATACTCATGCATGAGGTTCTCAAAAGTAAAATGCAAACAAAACCAATAATTTTAACTTAGTCCTTTAAGTTAAAGTTAATTTTAAATAGTCCTTCCTATTTTATGTGTCTTACAGACCCTGGGACAGCTTAGCATTAAAAAAACAAAAAACAAAACAAAACAAAAACCCACTTTTTTTTAGGGCTATCCAGTGCTCAGTAGTTTACTTTAGTATCTATGGCATGGGTCTTCAAGAAAATATCTGTGCAAGCTTCTAGTCCTGGGAGAACCAAGCTATCCTATCCTTCCATTTTTTTTTTCTGTCTCTTTCAGACATCATCACTTCCCTACCCTGCTCCCCCAGCCTGTCTGCTTTCCTCTCAATTATATTGGTTATGTTGGGCTTTCACCACAGATAACTAGCTTATTATCCCAAGACAGACCTGGAGTCTGAGGACCGCTTATCTCTTTTCTCTTCTTTATACATAATCTGTAGCTGTTGCTAATATATCATTTTTCTGGTTGTAAGCTTATTCATATCTATGCCTGAGATACCCACCAACAACAATGTACTTCAAACACCCCTGTAGGCAGCTACAGCTCCTGTCATACTATAACAAAGACTTATGCCCTCTACTCAGGATCAGCCCTTAAGTCACCACCAGCATGGTCCCCTCTGCCAGCTAGCCCTTTAAACCACACGAGGAAGACAAACAAGGGTCTTCAGAGACTGATAGAGAGAGGGGAAAAGATGAAGGCACGATTAGAAGTCTTCACTGAAGGTCGGTGTCAATATTTCAAATCAGAAGACAGAGCCATGTACCAAAACAAGTCAGCGGCGCAGAAAAGGAATGGGAATGGAAAGGGCGGAGAAGTGGTACTAGAGAGAAAACAAGGCAATGCATCCATTCAGAGACTACAGAGATGGGAGTCCAAAGAGTAATAAAGAGAAGGCAAGAAGACTCAAAGCCCCGAAGCAAGGCATCCTGTGACTAGAAGGAGAAAACCACCTCAGGGATCAGCAAGCTGCCAGGCTCTAGGGAAAGCAGGACTCCAGATGGGAGCGGGTGACTCTGCCTTCCACTCTTATACCTAAGTTCCTTTCCCAGGCCACTGTGATCCAACACAGGCACCCCTCCAGTCATCAATAGAGCCCCCATACCTGTCACAGTGAGCCGGGTGCCTGCTGCAAAGAAGAGGGGCGAATTATAGGAACACAACGACAGGCGGCCTTGGTAAAACCCGCAGCAGCTCCAAGCTGGAGAGCTGGTTTTAGTTCTCCGAGAGCTGGATGACTGGCACTCTGCCTGCAGGCAGGAGTCTAGACCACAGTCATCCCATGAGACAAGTGACAGGACAGGACAGGAGGAAGGGACGCAGAAGGAGCACATCCAAGCAAACAGAAAGGTAAGATCATGCTAGGGGTAGGGAGGGGACCGCTCAGAGACTGAAGACTTCTGGGGAAAGAAGCAGTTGCGGGTTCACCTTGTCATAAGGGAGTTAGAGGAGTCTTTTAGGCCCCAGCAAGTAAAAGAATAACTAAGTTCCTCGACCCCTTCCACCAGTGCTGGGGGTTCACAGACACTCTGGCTCCAAGGGACAGTATAGAAGCCCTACCTCTTTGGTTCTGTAGCTTACTTAGAACAGAGTCGATCGAGTCCCCTCTCCAAAATTCTGGGCCTGATTGTTACACAGTACAACAGGAGAGCAACAAACAGCCCCCCTCCACCAGCTGCTGGGGCCCTCCTTGAGACACCGACTCCACACAGGATTCCCAGGGACTTCAGCACATTCTCCACCCTTTCATCCTCTGAGCCACAACCTAGGCTGAGACTTCAGGCCCTTCCTTCTCCAAGGAGCTTTCCAGGGCCCCCAGGCTTACAACATATCCTTCCGAGAAAGAAACCTTTTACATACCCAGGACAGACAGCTTGGTCCCATGACCGAAAAATAATCTTTCGTTGTTAAACACAACATTAAAGCCTGGTGGTAAAACTGCTTGCTGATTTCTGTCCTCCTCCCCAAGCCCACCTGCCAGCTAGCTTCCCTCACTCTCAAGGACATTTTTATCTCTGGGAGTGGAACTAATATAATTGACAGTCAGTTTTCCTGGTGGGTCCATGCATCCTCCTCTCCAAAATCTGTCTTCTGGCTGTGTGAGAGGGCCAAACAGCAGGACTATGAGCAGTATATGAGGCTGACTTCCAGTTGAGCCTGCCTGCACTTAGCAGGGTGCCCAGGCTTGGCACAGCCAGCCTGTGAAATATTGGAGATGGACATTCTTCCCTTCTTGTAAGCATGAGCACAGAAATTTAGATCTTCCTGACAGTGACAGAAGTACACTGCAGCATAGGCACCCCAGACAGGGGCTGCCTCTGGTGCTCAGCCATTTGACCCTAACTTACCTACAACAGTGAGCCGGCTTCCTTCTCCAAAATAGACCGTGTTTCCAGAACACAGCCTCCCAAGTCCACTTCAAAACTCCTCACTTGTTTGTGAGCCCATCTCCTTTCTCTTTCCTGTCCTCCATTCCAGGTCCCTCTTGACTCTGCCAGGAACCTTCAGACCACCTTTGTGGATTTAGCCTCCCTAGAATGTAGTCCTTGTCATGAACCCGCTTTCTTCCTTAGGCAAGACCCATGAGCTAGATCTTCTGGTTCCCAGGGCAAAGTCAGACTTTTCATCCCACACCCAAAGACCCTTAGACCTTACCTATTACTGAAAGCCTGGTCCCTGAGCCGAAGGTGTAGTCATAGTTTGCACATCAAAATATAGGAATTCTAAAATGGACACAGAGGACATGCTTTGTCCTAAGACAGGCCTGGGAATTTACCTGAAAGATATCTTACCTACAACGGTGAGTCTGGTTCCTTTACCAAAGAAAACTTGTGTGTTTGCACAGTGCCATGGGGCAAGGAGGAAAACAAGCCTAAAGTGTGAAGAGAGGATGGTCCCAGCTAGTCTCTGGAGGACCCTAGGAGAAATGACATCCTCATGTGCATTGTAGATATTGCACAACAGAGCATTTTGATGTTAGACATTTGGGGATGTAGAACATGGCAGATTCCATCAAGTGGGACCTACATCCCTTTTGTGAAGAATGCCCTCTCTCTGAGACTATATATATGGTCTCTCTCTGAGGATCCATCAAAGTGAGGTAGGCTTGCTGAGAGCAGGTTCCCAGGACCAGCCCAGAGCTGAGATCTCCATGGCTTCTTTTTGAGCAATCTGTAGGATTGTTCACAGCTGGTTCACCTTTCCATTGGTGGTGGTCTTATTCCATAGGGGTTGGCTGAAGGGGGTATCCCTGCATCCTTTGCTTCTGGGGCCACTGAGCCATTCTTCCTACGTTTGTGATCTTTCTGCATAGGAGGCTTCCCAGAAAAGGCCCTTTTCTTTTCCATGATCTTGGCCTGGCAAGCAGCAGGGGTAAAGTGGAAGCATTCTGGATCTAAGCACATGTAGGCCTGGGTCCCAGGAGAAAAGCAGAGCACTGTGGGGCCTTAGGGACAGACAGAAAGGTTTTTGTAAAGGTTTCCCATAGAATTGAATCACCGTGCCCCCTGTCCCCACAATGTTACAGCTTTATACAAAAACGACCCACCCATAGGTCCACCCCTTGAAGGCTGGAAGAAACCACCAGAGCAGCTGGTCCTCTGAGGGGAGCTGAAGATAGAAAAGTTGACATCGCCCCCATTGTGCAAGGTGGTGTAAGAAGTGAGCCAATACAGGGAGTCTTCTCCTTGCCCCCTGGCCTTCTTTTGAATGTCTTTGTTCTTGGAACTGGGTGTCATTGCAGTGCTGTTTGCTGAAGGGACTGGTTCCCCACTCGTATCCACCCTTCTCAAGCTGTCGTCATATAAGGGAACCACCCACCCTATAAAGAAGTAGCAGCCCCCAATCTAGACTGGCTCCACCCTTGCTCCAAGGCTGTGCGTCACTCAGAGGTTACATTTTCCTCCCAAGAGCAAGACTGTGTAGTATGTGGACTCTCTCTCTTGTGACAGACTCAAGCCTTCTCAAGGGGTTAACTAGACTCTGGACTTCTTAGAATGATGGTAAAGATGCATCATATTTCCAGGAATGGGTATGAAATGAGGGGAAGTGACCACAAGTGTTATCATGTCATTACTCATCAAGTTCGGCAAAGGGAGATGGGGATAAGTCTCCTTGGAGGCGGGGTAGGGAGAGATACAGTTTGGAAATCATCCTAATTAATCTATAATTAATTACAGGTAGACACAAGGTAGTCTTTCTCTGAAGACATTTCAAAGCATTGGTAGATACTTCAAATTTCGTGGTTCAAGATGAGTCCGGCAGAGAGTGGAGGTGCACACATTCTAGCACTGTGAGATGAAGCAAGCAAATCTGGGAATATGAGTCCAGTCTGGTCTAGTACAGAGTTGCAGGCAAGCTAGGACTATACTTGGAGACAAACTGACTCTGAGTCCCACCCGCCTTTGCATGCCCTGGAGATCTTCCCCTCAGTGATGCTTCCTTTCATTGCCTGTCAAGCAATGATGTAAAACCCAGGTGAAGAAAAGACAGACTTGACTATGTAATTTTGTCACATTTGTATAAGAAATAGAAACAGAATAAAAAGCTAACTAAAAACCTAGGAAAATATTTGCAATTCTCACCATCAGGGCTAGTAATCAATGAGAAGGTAATTTAACAGCTCAATTAAAAAAAAAAAAAAGCAAATAGCAGATGTTTTAGAGAAAAAGAAATCAAAATGGTGCTTAAGTGTAGGGAAAAGTCCTCACCATGATAATACGAAGAAAAACTACATTGAAAGCACACCTTTTAGCAATTCGAAAATTGAGCTATTAGAGACTGTTTTCTTGGGGACTTCACAATGAAATAAAGACTTGAGTATATTTGTTGCTAGTAGGAATACAAAACGATTAAAAGAAAACTATCTAGAAAATGACTAGAAAACCACAATGAAGGCATAAGTGCATTCCCATTTTTATTTTCACCCAGAATGTCACCCCAGGAAATTTGCCTTGTAGGTACAGTTGCATACAAATGAAACTTTCAGCACTTGGGAGGCTGAGGTGGAAAGATTGTTACAAGTTTAAGCCTAGCTTAGTTCACAGAGAAAGATCTTGTCTCAAAAATCCACCTGCTCACTGGTGGATTGCTTGCATGATGGAGACCCTGGGTTTGATTCCTCAGAACTGCAAAACAAAACCAAAAAGAAATGTGGGTAAAAATACGAAACAAATGGTTTAAGGCAATTACCCACCAACGACAGTGGCAAAGAACAGGCCATTTCTTGTTGATTTTATGGTGAGTTTCAGTTTTGGAGACATATACCTATATTATTTGTTCTAAATAAAATTTAAAAAAAGTCAGTATAAAAGGAAGGAAAACTATAAAATGCCATTTTATATAAAATATATGAAAATCTGCTTAAAAAATACTTAGTTTCAAGTCATTAGTTTTTTTCAAAGATCAGTTTTTGTAAGAAGCTGTTTCATGATCTTGCTTTTAGCTCAGGGAGGTCTGGGCCCCTTAGGAAGCTTGTTAGGATGCAAATGTCTAACCAATTCCCTTGAGCTTTTGGTTAAAAAATCTCTAGGACTGAGTTTGTTAACATAGTCAAATACATAACCAGAAGAGGTTGCTAAGTATGCTTCTGTCACAGCAGGAGGCCTGGCACCTCCTGGGCCAAATAGGAAGTTGTAACCCTCGGATAACAGCAGAGTGCTAGCTACTGGTCCTCTGAACTGGAAGCAGGGCAACGGGGAGACAGTCTGTCTCTTTAATAGTGGCAGATCTTACAACTCTCCTGTAAGCCTGAGTAAAAAGCCCATCTCTTTTATCTTTCCATTCTTCATTCTTTTTCCATTGAGCTATATGTTTTATTTTGATCTATTTTTCACCTTTTGATTTCGCACTCAACCTCTTTCCCTAGAAATGATTTATTCATTAAGCCAGAATTTCCTTTTAATCATATAGCTGGGTATCTTAGTGTCATCAGGCCTTAAAGATAATAGTACCATATGTTTTTGTGTTTCAGTGTCATAGTTTCTGATGGTGTTTTTCCAGTTTGCTCATCTGGGCATTGAGACCAAATGTAAAGGTGCAGCATTTTAAAAAACAATAATTTTTTGTATTTTATCTATCTATCTATCTATCTATCTATCTATCTATCTATCTATCTATCTATCTATCTATCTATCTATCTATGTATCCTTTTGTTTACTCACTCACTAATTCATTCATTCATTAATTCATTTTTTTTTTTTTTTTTTAACCTGGGCAAACAGCATAGATCAATTTGGGCAGAAATCAGGTTGTGGTCATTCATACATATGGACAGCAGAGGGCAGCCTTTCCTTATTTAATTTCTTCTTTCTTTTTTCTTTCTTTTCTTTTCTTTTCTTTTCTTTTTTTTTAAATAAAGACGGGGTCTCACTATGCAGTTCTGGCTGTCCCGGAACTCACTGTGTAGACCAGGCTGGCCTCGAACTCACAGAAATCTGTCTGCCTCTGCCTCCCTAGTGCTGGGATTAAATGCATTCAACCCTAAGCCGTCTTTTTATTTATTCTTTTGTCCTAAGTAATTGCCATTTGGGCTTAGCCATCAGAGGGTAAGCAGAGTGTGCAGAACACTGGTGGGCACAGGAAAGGAGACTTTCAAAAGGTGTATGTTTGAGGTAAGGGGGTGAGATGGAGAGTCATACACATAGAATTTTATACAGGAACAGTTCCCGGACATTTTAGGATGTTAATGGGTTTCTTTTAGTCCTTCCTACCCTGGTGGGTTTCTCAGGAACTAAAACACAAAGATGTTAAAATGAGTAGCAAATAGTAAAAAGGTCAAACTACTCAAGACTCTTTATTGAGTTCTGGGACTGGGGCACCTAGCTGATATATCCATTTCTTGGGAACCCCATCCCTGGTGCCTGTCTGACTGAACTCATAAGGTCACCTTTTATGGCTAGGGGACTTTGACAAATTATTAAGCCTTTTAAACCATAAATATCCTTATATATAGGGGTAATGTCTATTTTAGACAGTTGTGGTGCTAAGTGATGTAATTCATGCAAAGACGGCAGAGTGGTTGGTTGTATTGCTGAGTCTTCTGTTTGCAGCCTTTTCTGGTATTTCACTGTGCAGCCCAGGCTGAGGACAAGCTTGTCGCAATCCTTCTCTCTCCACCTTCCTGTTGCTGGGATTACAGTGTGCACTATCATATGGGCATCTAGGAGCTCTGTTGGCACACTGCTTCTTAAATTTCATCATGAAGAGAGTGGCCTGGAAGGTTCACTAAAGTATAGGTTACTGAGCCCCACCCCAGGATTTCTTACTCAATAGTTGCAGAGTGGAGTCCAGTGTTTTCCTTGTTCCTAAGTCTTCATGATTCTGATGTTCCTCTTCAAGGATCACTCTTTCAGAAGCATTCTGGAAAGATATCTTCCACTACCCATGTCTGTATGCCTCTTCAATGTTCTATTCATTCAATCACTGTGTACTTAACTACATGCCAGGTTTAGTATCATCACTGGTTTTGGGATAATGAAGATAAGATTTCTTTCCAAGTGGTTCAAGGTCAGGGCTGGAGAGATGGTTCAGTGGTTAAGAGCACTGGTTGATCTTACAGAGGACCTGGGTTCAATTCCTAGCAGCCACATGGCAGCTCATAACTGTCTGGATGGAACTCCAGTTCCAGGGAATCTGAAGCCTTCACATCAATGTGAGAGGACTCGGTGGCCAAACCAGGGCCATGACAGGCTCTCCTAAGCAGCCCTGACATGGACTGGGCCTTAGTTCTGGTTTGCTAGAACTGGCTGGAGCTGAGCAAGCAGTTCTCAGGAAAAACACAATTTAGGGGCAACCAATCAACAGGCACCCCGAAGGCCCTTCTGCTGGCTCAGCAGATACCCCCAGACTTCTGCTAGCTAAAGATAGCCTTTCCTACCCTCTTGTCAACAAGCCCCTAGACACTAGATCCTCTACCACTAACCCTAGCCCTAACCTCCCACCAATCAGCTCCCAGACTAATCTTACCGCCACCAATCAGTCCCTAACCATTAGAGCCTCCTACCAATCAGCCTCCAGACTAATCTTTCCTCTACCAATCAACACCAGATGATTCCCTCCTCCATGGAATTCCTCTAACTACACTTAAAAGGAGCTTGTGACCTCCCTTCAGGGTCACTGTTTGCCACCCTAACATGCTGGAAATAAACGCTCTTGCTAAATTGCATACATGAGTGTTGGTCTTTCTTAGGGGCTTCTCTCGTACCCTAACACAATGCACACAAATACCAAGTTAAATAACTTATTTAAAAAATAGTCTGTGCCATTAAAGTGGGTTTTTTCTTCTCCTATACCAATTATTTGTAGGTTTTGTTCTTTATTTTTTTGTTTGTTTGTTTGTTTGTTTTTGTTTTTCGAGACAGGGTTTCTCTGTGTAGCTTTGGTGTGTCTTTCCTGGAATTCACACTGTAGCTCAGGCTGGCCTCGAACTCACAGAGATCTTCCTGGCTCTGCCTCCCAAGTTCTGGGATTAAAGGCAGCGGATTGGTTCTTTTATAGTGTTCCATTCTTGGAGATTTGGATTTGACATTTTATATGACTGACTGATCCAATTTCTCTACCTTGTTCTCAATACCTGAGATTATCTCTTCTGCGTGAGTCAGTGTATCCATGAGGCTTTCCTCTGAGATTTTTGTTTAATTACTGGATTTTGATTTATTTTCTCTCTCTCTCTTTTTTTCTGGTGAAACTTGAATTTTTTCCCCTTGTATCAAAAATAGATTTTTTTTTTCTCACATAATATATCCTAATTATGGTTTCCCCTCACTTTACTTCTTCCAGCTCCTCTCCACACTCCCCTAGATCTGGATTCACCCCTTTCTGTCTCTCATTATAAAACAAAGCCCACTTCTTTGATGGAACACCTTGCACAGCCTTGAAGCGGGGGAGGGGCTTGGACCTGCTTCTACTAAATGTACCTCCCCATTGGAGGCCTTGCCTTCTTGTAGGAGGGAATGGGGGGTGGGATGGGAGGAGAGAAGAGGGGGATCTTTGATTGGTATGTACAATGAATAAATATTTTTCTTAATAAAAATAAAAACAAGTTTCTATGATATAATAATGAAATAAAATACAATAAGATAAAACAAAAAACAACACATTGGAATTGGACAAGACAAACCAACACAAGGAAAAGAGCCCAAGAGCAGGCACAGGAAACAGAGACCCACTCATTCCTACACTCAGGAATCCCATAAAAACACTAAACTGGAATCCATAAAATATACACAAAGGACCTGTAGGTTAAAAAAAAAGAGGAGGAAAACTATAAATAAAATAAAAACATAAATAAAAAGGTATAATTAAAAGAAGAAGCCCCCTAACATAACATTATGAGACAAGAAACCTCCATAGATGCTATTGAGTTAATTTCCTGTTGGCCGTCTACTGGTGGACATACTGCCTACCCTTAACAGTAGCTTGTTTCCCCAGTGAGTCTCCATTGGAAGAATCTAAATTTTTATTTACAAGTGGTTATTAATTGGAGGTAGCTTCTGGATGGGGCCATGTGTCAATTTTCCTTCTCAGCTCTAGGACCCTATTTGTTACAGATCCAGGAACACACTGTGTGCTGCCTCAGTCTGTGTGAGCATGGATCATGTTGACTTAGAGGGCCTTGTCTCCTAGTGTCCTCTATATCTTCTGGCTCTTACACTCACTCTTTTCTCCTCCTCTTCTATAGGGATCCCTGAGGCCTAAAGGGAGGGATTTGATGGTGGTATCCCATTTAGGCCAAGTGTTCAAGGTCTCTCACTCTCTGAATAGTATTTAGCTATAGGTCTCTGTATTTGTTCCCATCTGCTGCAGGAGGAAACTTCTCTGATGATGGCTGAGAAAGGCACTGGTTTATGAGTATAAAAGAATGTCATTTATTGTTATGTTGTTTATTTATTTATTTACTATTTATTTATTTATTTATTTATTTATTTATTTATTTAAAGAACAGTAGTATTGAGTTTTGCCCTAGGTCCCTGGACCATCTAGTCTCAGGATCTTGGTCATGCAAGCAAGTAGTGTCTGGTATTGGTTGCATCTCATGGAGTGGGCCTTTAGTCAAATCAGATATTGGTTGGTTAGTCGCACAAGCTTTGTACCACCATTATACAAGCGTATCTTGAAGACAGGACACCATTGCAGATCAAAGGGTCTATATTTCTTGTTTGGTAGCAGGAATAGTACCTTCCTGTACTCAAGATAGCTAGCATATAGAGGCTAAAGCTTGCCTTTTCCATTTCCACTGAGTTATATAGGTGCAGTCTTCAGCTGGGGTCTTGCTGTCAGTTTCTGGAGAGCAATCTCCAGTCTTGGCAACATCCTGGGCTGTTTGTGGGTTCCCATGGGACACTTTTGGACAACTCAATTGGATTTAACCCAATTCCAGTATTGGATGCTTCCTTTGGAGATAAGCGGTGAACAGATGGGGATCTGTCTCCCCATTATTTGGAAAGTTTATTATTTAGATTGTCTTCGTATATATATGAAAGCTTGTATTATATTAGGTTTCCGTAATACCCCTAGCAGTCCCTTAATTTTAGCTGTTACTCCCCATATCCCCTTATCTCTCTTGCCTCCACTTGATCTTCCTTTTCCAGCATTCCCCCATTCATCCACAGCTTCCTATTCTATTTATTTTTCCAAGGGAGAACTGTCTTTCTTTCTAGGTCATTACTGTATGCCTAACTACTATGGTCCTACAGATTGTAGTTTTGTTGTCATTGAATTAATGGCTAATATCCACTGATAAGTGAAAACATACCATATTTGTCTTTCTGGGTCTGGCTTACCTCACTCAGGATGATTTTATCTAGTTCCATAAATTTATCCATGAATTTCATGATTTCATTTTTTAAACAGCTGAGTAATAAATACTGCATTGTGTAAGTGTACATATTTTCTTTGTCCATTCTTCTGTTAAGGAACATCTTGGTTGTTTCCAATTTCTAGTGGTTATGAATAGAGCAGAAATGAACATGGTTTAGCAAGTATCTCTATGGTGGGATGAATTTACCCTTGGGCATATGTCCAAGTTTGGAATAGCAAGATCCTATCTTCCTGAGGAGCCACCACTCGATTTCCATAGTGGTTGTTCAAGTTTGCTCTCCCACCAGCAATGGAGGAGTGTTCCCATTGCTCTACATCCTCACCAGCATGAGCTGTCACTTGTTTTATTGACCTTAGCCATCCTGAAAGATATAAGCTAAAATCTCAAAGTAATTTTGATTTGCATTTCCCTGATAACTATGAATATTGAACACTTCTTTAAGTAGTTCTTAGCTATTTGAGTTTCTTCTTTTGAGAATCCTCTGTTTAGAGCTGTACTGCATTTTAAATTGGATTATTTTGTTTTCTTGAGATCTGGTTTTTTGAGTTCATTATATATTTTGGATATATCAGATGTGTAGCTGGGAAAAATCTTTTCCCATTCTGTAGGCTGCTGCTTTGTGTGAATGATGGTATCATGTGTCTTACAAGTTTTTCAATTTCATGAGATACCATTTATTAGTTGTTGATCTTAGCCTGTGCTATGTTCTGTTCAGAAAGTCTTTTCTTGTGCCAATGAGTTCAAGGCTATTCCATACTTTCTCTTCTATCACATTCAATATATCTGGTTTTATGTTCAGATCTTTGACCATTTGGAGTTGAGTTTTGTGCAGGGTGATAATTATGAATCTATTTGGATTCTTCAATATTCAGCCAACAAGTTTGACCAGCACCATTTGTTGCAGGTGCTCTATTTTTTCCAGTGTGTGTTTCTGACTTCTTTATGAAACAAACAAACCAACCAGTTGTCCATATGTATGTAGATTTATGTCTTAGTCTTCAATTCAATTCCATTGATTGGTGTGTCTGTTTTTGTGCCAATATTATGCTGTTTTTATTACTATAGCTTTATAATAAGTGCTACTTGAAATCAGGGATGGTGATACCTCCACTGATTCTTTTATTGTTTAGGATTGTTTTAGCTATCCTGTTTTTGTGTTCCCATATGAAATTTTATAATTGTCTTTTCAAAATCTGTTAAGAATTTGTTGGAATTTTGATGGGAACTGCCTTGAATTTGTAGATTGCTTTTGTTGTTGTTGTTGCTTACCTTATCCAAAATTTTAAAAATTTTTTAAAAATTTATTTATTTATTTTATTATTATTGTGTGTTTTAATTTTATACATCAGCCATGGGTTCCCCTGTCCTCCCCCCTCCCGCCCCCACCCCCACCTTCCCCTCAGCTCCTCCCCTCCATTCCCATCTCCTCCAGGACCAAGACACCCCTGGGGATTCATTTAAACCTGGTGGATTCAGTGCAGGCAGGTCCTGTCCCCTCCTTCCAGACTGAGCATGTGTCCCTGTGTAAGATTGCTTTTTGTAGGATGACCATTTTTGTTATATTAATCCCACTGATTTATGCATGAGTATGGGAGATCTTTGCATCTTCTGATATCCCTTTTCTATTTCTTTCTTCAATGCCTAAAGTTTTTTTTTTATCATATAAGTCTTTCAAATGCTTGGTTAGAGTTACCCCCAGGATATTTTTTATTGTTTGAAGATATTGTGAAAGGTGTTGTTACCCTGATTCTGTCTGTCTGTCATCTGTATGTAGTAGGGCTCCAATTTTTCTGATTTAATTTTGTATCCAGCTATTTTGCTGAAAATGTGTATCAGTCGTAAGAGTTTCCTGGAGGAATTTTTGGGTCACTTTGTATATGATAATATCACCTGCAAATAAAGCTACTTTGATTTCTTCCTTTCCAAATTGTGTCCCCTTGATCATCTCCCTCACTTGTCTTACTGCTTTGGCTAAGAATTCAGGTACTGTATAGACTAGGTGTGGAGAGAGTGGACAACCTGTCGTGTTCCTGATTTTCAGTGTAATTGCTTGAGTTCCTCTCCATTTAAGTTGATGTTACTATGGGCTGGCTGTAAACTGACTTTATTATGTTTAGCTAGGCCCCCCTTATCCCTAATATCTCTAGGACTTCTATCATGAAGAGATGTTGGGTTTTGCCAAAGGCGTTTTTTTCATCTAATGAGATAATCATGTAGGTTTTTTTCTTTAGGTTTGTTTATGTAGTCTATTACATTGATTGATTTTTTTGTATATTGAACCATCTCTGCATTTCTGGGATGAAGACTACTTGATTATGGTGGATGATCTTTTTGATGTGTTCTTGGATTCAGTTTGCAAGCATTTTACTGAGAATTTTTGCATGTTTATAAAGATGATTAGTCTGTAATTCTTTTGGGGGGGAGTCTTTATGTGATTTAGATATCAGGGTGACTGTGGCCTCATAAAATGAATTGGGCAACTTGTTTCTGTTTTTATTTTGTGGAATCATTTGTGGAATATTGGCATCAATTCTTCTTTGAAAGTCTGGTAGAATTCTGTGCTAAAACTATCTGGCCTTGAACTTGGTTTGTTTGTTTGTTTATCTGTTCTTTTTTTCATTTTGGTAAGTGATATCTATTGAGAAAAATTATCTGTTTTTTAATTTTTTTTTTTTTTTTTTTGGTTTTCCAATTTAGTGGAGTCCAGGTTTTTAAAGTATGTGCTTATGGCCTGTGGATTCCCTTTGTGTCTGTTTCTATGTCCCCAAAATATTTATAAATTTGTTAATTTGGGTATTTTTGTCTCCACCTTTCAGTTAATTTGGATAAGCATTTGTCAGTCTTATTGATTTTCTGCAAAGAGCCAATTCTTTGTTTCATTGATTTTTTTGTTTTGACTTTTTATGCTGTTTGTTTGCTTGTTCCTATTTTACTGATTTCAACACCAAGTTTGATTATTTTTACCATCTACTCCTTTTGCATGTGGTTTCTTCCTTTTCTTTGAGAGGTTTCAGTTTTTCTCTTAAATTTCTCATATGATGTATCTCCATTTTTATAAAAATAGACATTTAGTGTTATAAACTTGTCTTTTAGAACTGCCTTATGGGTTTTAGAGTCTTCATTGGGGTCATTCTAATACATCTGCCTTCATAAGTTACTTGATTTTTCTCCTTGCAGCTTATAATAGTACTTTTTTGTTCTGTACTTTGATTTAGTGCTTTGATTATTATGTGTGGAGGGGAATTTCTTTTCTGGTCCAGTCTATCTGGTGCTCTGTATACTTCTTGTATATTGATAGGTGTCTCCTTATTTAGGTCAGGGAAGTGTTCTTCTAAGATTTTATTGAAAATATCTTCTGTGTCTTCCTCTATTCTTATTATTCTTAGATTTGTTCTTTTCACAGTGTCCTGGATTTCATGGATGTTTTATACCATGATTTATAAAAAACAATTTAACATTTCATTTGATCATTTCTTCTGTTGTGTCTTTAATACCTGAGATTCTCTCTTCCATTTCTTGACTTCTATTAGTGAGGCTTGCCTCTAAGGTTCCTATTTGAATTCCTAAATTTTCATTTTTATTTATTTATTTATTTATTTATTTATCTATTTATCTATTTATTTATTTATGGTTTTTTTTGTTTGTTTTGTTTTTTTTTTTGTTTGTTTTTTTTTTTTTTGAGACAGGGTTTCTCTGTGTAGCTTTGCACCTTTCCTGGAACTCACTTGGTAGCCCAGGCTGGCCTCGAACTCACAGAGATCTGCCTGGCTCTGCCTCCTGAGTGCTGGGATTAAAGGCGTGTGCCACCACAGGCTGGCTTTTTTTTTTTTTTTTTTAAGATTTTTATTTTTGGTGCATTGGTGCTTTGCCCTCATGTATGCCTGTGTGAGTGACAGATCCCCTCAACTGGAGCTACAGACAGTTGTGAGCTGCCATATGGGTGCTTGGAATTGAACCTGGGTCCTCTGGAAGAGCATTCAGTGTTCTTCACTTTTGAGCCATCTCTCCAGCCCCAATTTTCATTTTTAGATTTCCCGTTTGATTTTGTTTATTGATTCTATTTTTACATTCACGTCTTCAATTGTTTTATTCATTTTCTTCCACTATTTATGTTTTCATAGATTTCTTTAAGTGATTTCCCCCTTTCCTTTTAAAGGACTTCAATCATATTCATAAAAGGTATTTTAATGTCTTTCTCTTGTATTGTAGCCATGTTGCAATACTCTGGACCTACTGTGGTGGGTTGCTGGGTTGTAGTGAAGACATATTGTCCTGGATGTTATTGTTTTTGTGCTGATGTCTAGGCATCTGGGTATGGAAAGTTTGTATATCCTGGTACTGATATCTAGTCTTGTTTTTGTTGGGTAGTGTTTAATTCCTTGTTATCTGTTGTTCTCTCTGATTCTTAGGAGTGTGTGGTGGTTGTATTTTACCTGGTAGGAAATTCCTCTGGAATCCTAGTAGGTATGGCCACTGGGGTTTCAGGTAAAATGTTCTTCTTCTTATTGGCGGCTGACACTTTTGAATGAAGTGCGGACTTTTGGGGGATGAAGAGGGTCCATAGAAGGGTGGAAATACAGAAGTTCACCAGGGTCTGCTTAGTCCCCTGGGAATGTGGGCAGAGAGTGAGGATAGGCCACAGCAGGTAGTCTGCTACAGATCTGGAGATGAAACTGGGAGTTTTAGATGGAGGAGATGAAGGAAGGTGAAGATCTGAAGCTCATGTACCTGCTCCACAGGTCTACTTGCTTCTCTGGCAGGCATTGCATGAACAGATAGATGGGTAGAATAGGAACTTAGAATTTCTACCTAGAAATAGGACCAAAATGGCACTTGTAAGGGAGGGATAAAGTTGGTAGTGTGAGTCTGGTGTCCCTACCTAGAAGGGAGTAGAAAAGGGTCCTAGAAGAGAAGACTCAGTGTGTTTATGTATATGTGTGTGTGGCAATGGAAAGGGATAACTAATACTAAAGACATTTCAAAATGTCACATCAATGCTAACTAATGTAGAAGTTTCTTAAAATATTTATGTATATATTTATAAAAAGAATTAATAGTAGAGTTACCCTGTAACAAGGTAAAAGTGTCCCTTCTAGAAACCACAAACTAAGAAATAAAAAGCCCATTGCCTGGAATTGGTTAAATCTTTTGGAATTGTTGGACACTAAGATCCCACATATTCCCCAAAAGTGCAGTTTATTTCAATTACACTTGGTTACTTTCCAGAACTTGATGGTACAGCCCCATTGCACAAGACACCAGATACCACATAAAAGAGTCATAGAACATGGAGAAAGCAGGCTGGTACTGACCCTGAAACGGCATTTCTACAGGCTAGATACCATAATGCTGGTAAGTGACATTTACACTGTCAGGTGATAAACTGGGGGCTCATAACAGGTCAAGGTTTCAAAAATGAGACTTCTGGGTGTTCAGTCCTAAAGAGTATATCTATATCATACAACTTCCTTCCAAGGATCAGGGACAATTGCAAAAGAGTGTGTGGAAAGAGTGTAAGAGCCAGAGGTTGTAGATGATGATAAGGAAACTGTGTCTTCTGGATACAACAGGGTAACAGCATGTATGAACTCATCACAGTTATGACAGCATACACAAGAGTTGTGAAAACTTAAGGCTGACCAAATCCCAGCAGGGAGCTGGTAGGTAGGCATGGACATCCACCAATAGCTGAAGAAATATTGACAATGTATGGCTGTTGGGAAAGGTGGAGTCATTTTTTGTTTTCTGAGAGTGTAAGCCATGCTTCAGTGGAAACCACACATCCAAGAACACAGGGGTGGCACAAATAGGATTTGATGTGTCTGAAAAGAAAAAGAAAAGGACACATGCTGGATAGGTAGCGAAGATGGGGAGATCTGGGAGGATTTGAGAGTATCAATATAATCAAAATACAATGTATATAATTCTTAAAGAACTAAAATATTTTAAATGGAGAATTAAGCCTGAAATCAGGACAGTAAACAGCATTTGTTCATGGTTTATACTTATAAACTCTTGCTTGAGTTCTTTCCCTGACATTTCTCAATGATAGATAGACTGTACCTTGAAGTTTAAGTCACTAAATTACTGTTGGTCAGAGTTTTATTGCAGCCACAGAAAGGAAACCCAGAGAAAGACAAAGTAGAGCCATATATTCCCTGAGGAAAAGCTTCAGTGGTGTTTTGAACATTGTGGGAAATCAGGAAAGTGTTAAATCAGAAAGAATGAGCAAGAGCTCTCTTTAAGTAGACAGACTTCATGGAAGGCTGTGACTGGGGAATACTTTCAGGAAGTGCATGGAAGTAGGCATGGGTGTTTGTTGGTGAAGGCGGGCATGAAAGATGTCAAAGATGAAGTAGGATAGGCTCTTCCAGCATCTGAGACCACCCACGAGAAAAGAGGCCATTAGTGGGCATGCAAATAGCTAAGCAATTCTGAAAATAACCAGTTCTACCACCTTCCAGGTATGGGATAGGGTGTACAAACGATCTTCTTTGAATTATTGTATTCTAACTGTGGCACTGGAATATACTACTACAAAAGGGAACATGAAGAAAATGTGAACATGTCTATGGAAATTCTCAAGACAGTACAGGCACATTAGTATTAATGTGAGAGGTATACAGAAGGCAGATTGCTCAGAGATGTGAATGGTTTAGATTCAGAATCACTTATTTCTTCTGTAAAAACATAAGTGAGAATTGGGGATGTCAAGGGAGACATTATCTAACTAGGACACCCACTCTTAGGATGGAGTAGAACTGCATTGGCATGAACATTTTTAGGTAGAGAGCCTGCTCTGTTGGTGCAACCTATGGCCTAAGCATTCAGCAGCCTGAAGCAAGATAATCACAAGTTTAAGGCCTGCTAGGATTACAGAGCAAGACTTTGCTTCAAAGTTCGCAAAATGAATATGAGGGAGGGAACTCAGAAGCCAAGGTGGTTAATCATTCCTAAGATTTACATTGGGTACAAAGAGTTTCTGCCATAGTCAAAGAAATCAGTAGTCTTGTCTACTATACAATGTACGAATACTTTACAACTTCAAGTCCACTAATGTACTAAGGAAGAAAACTCTTTAGCTCCGCTATTTAGACATGACCTTTCTTGAAAAAGTAAAATGAAATAAACTCCATATTATGGTTCCACTGGAATTATTGTTGTTTCAAATGTTGCTGATGATTGTTTCATGAGTCCAGGAGGACTTTCAGTGGAGAATGTCTGCCTTATCTCAAAGAGCTAAGGGACTAGAGATGACAGACAGAAGAACAGATAATGATGGCAAATGCACTTTATTGACACAGGGACTGAGGAGGGATTGGGGATTTCTAGTTGGCAGCAATTGTGTCCTTAATCCAGCTCACATAGTTGCAGACCTTGGTGTAAACACCAGGGAGGTTCTTCTGGGCACAGCCATAGCCCCAGGAGACAATGCCCTGAAGTTGTCCATTGCAGACCACAGGTCCACCAGAGTCACCCTGCAATGGAGAAATACAGTGTTTAAAGAAGCAGCATGGAGAAAAAAGGTCACATCTACTCTTACCTTAAGACCCATTCTAGTCACCTTCTGACTGCATTTGTTTTTCATTGAAACACATCCTCTAATATTACTAATGAGATGAAACATCCAGATTAGAGATCACTTTTCCTAATCTCACTGCATGAATCTCTAGTCTCACAATACTGAATATTCAAATCCAACTCCCAGGGAACATGGGTTTCATATGCAAAGTAGGCCACTCACCTGGCAAGAATCCTTGCCTCCCTCAAGGAAGCCAGCACAGACCATGTTGTTGGTGATTTGCCCAGGGTAGGAAGCTTCACAGGCAGCCTGAGAAAGCAGTGGGGCATCCAGGCACTGGAGCAGGTCTGGGTTATTCACTTTGTGAATGGGTAGTGATCAAAGAAGAAATATGTATTAGAACACCATGGCGATCAATAATTTATCCCTGAACACCATGGCTGGAGGAATCACTGCCAGAGAAATCACTAAGAGTATAAATTCCAACAAAGAATTAAAAATTTTCCTAAAACTGTAAAATGGCCATTGTTGATCCTGTTTTCAGTATAATAACACAGTGTATATTTGTCCTCTTTAGGTTACAAGAAGTGAACTTCTTGGTATTTTGTAGCCCTTTGCAACCAGGTACACTCTTATCATAGTTGGTACTTCAAACATATTTGGAAGGTGAAAGCAAAGAAGTTCAAATCCAGAGACATGTCTGGTTTTGGAAAACATGGGGAGGAAGGGATGGAGTAGGTAAATGCCATACTTACCACCTGCACTGAGGGTGTTGCCCCAGCCAGAGATGAGGCACTGAGTGCCAGCAGGTGCACAGGAGGTGGGCAGAGCTACAGTGGCCACTCTGGCATTGAGGGTCACAGGAGAAGATAGCTTGATCAGCATGATGTCATTGTCCAGGGTCCACGAATTGAACTTAGGGTGCCTGATGCTTTTGGCAGCATTGACAAACTGCTCATTGCCCTCAAGGACATTGATGTTGTGCTCTCCCAGTCTCACTTGGATGCGGCTGTTGGAAAGAAAAGACATGGTTGAGATTTTCAACACATTACCCAAAACACACCACAGGTTCTAAAACTTCATGTTCAGGGGTAACTCAAAGGAGAAGCTCTTCTGTGATAGACAATTTCTGGTTAGGCACCCTGGCCCTTTAATCTACAGAGGTTGTTGGTATATAGGGCATAAAATAAAGGAGTGCAGATTGGACTGGTTTTTGTACTGCCATACCACAGACTCTGATACATCCAAGAATGAGGACCCAAGTCGACATTTGATGTACATTTCACCTTCTGAGTGTTTGTTTAATACAGTAAGAACTATGACAAATATTTCTTGCTTTGCTAAAAACTATTACTATGTAGAACCTAATCCTGTGGAGACCAAAGAGTTGTGCCAGGACCCACACCAGTGTGACATAGGACGCTGAGAGAAATTTACATTCTTGCTTCTAACTCCAGAAATACTGAGCCAGAATCTAGCCCTGGATTTAGTGTCTCAAGAAACCTTATCATTGTGACACTTGCTGAGGACTGAGAACACACAGTAGAGACTGCATTGATTTGACCAATAGTTAGCTGTATTTCTGAAAACCTGGTGTTTATTATTATTTTTAACTAGTGTTCCTTATATCAAGTTCTTGTCAGACATACTCACTGGTGTCTATGATAACAAGATCAATTCTTTAGGGTTTAATGGCCCATAATCCTTGCTATATTATGGATTTGTTTGGGGGAAGTGAGAGGATTTCTCTTCTGCATCTAGTTTCAGTCTTGCTCATGATATTGAGCTGCTTCCACCAGTTCTTTTCTTAAAGGCTTTCCCTAGTCACCTTACAACCTCACCACTTGCCCAAGTGCTATGTTCTAATCATGTCCCAGTCTATGTGTTCTACATTCAGGGCCCTCTCACTTACCTCTTGTAGCAGTGAGCTGCAGACACCACCCATTGGTCATTGATGAGGGAACCTCCACAAAAATGGTACCCAGAGTTCAGAGACACCTGGTAGGGCACAGAACTCTCCCGGCAAGTGTATCCTCCAACGATCTTGTCATCATCGTCAACAGGAAAAGCAACTTGAATGGAGATAGGAAATGAGAATAAACCAATTTATCAAAGTGCTAGATGTGAAGTCATTGCTCAATGGTCGCTTAAACTTTTAGGATTTCTTAGTGAGCAGAATGAGTGTAGGAAAACTGGGATCACTCTGTGCATAATAGGCAACATGAATTGTAGGGCTTCCCAGTATTAGGTTCTGCAGGACAGATAGGTAGTTCCTACAGGGCTCAGATCTCTTCTGATCATCAAGGTTGGACCAACAAGAACTACCTAAGCACACACTTATTGGGATCCCATTAGAAGCTAGGTTTGCCCACGGCCTGCTTTTTTTTTTTTTTTTTTACATCTATTTCTTGTTTGTGCCACCCTTTTGGGAGTGTCAGGATGATTTGACCTAGGCCAGCTTCACACAGAAATCAACTCTGTAGACTGAGTCCAGAATAGAAAGCAATTCCCAGCCAACTCAGACATAGCAAAGGGAGGGGTCAGCAACTGGCCGACGTAACAGCACTTGTTAACTTTCAATGCATGACTGGTAAGATTAAGTTCATTTGGGGACTTTAAAACTCCATAAACAGACAAGACACAGGACACATATTGTCAAATCTTGGGCAAAAATAAGTTTTTCATGTCTTCATGTACACTTTTCTTTAATAATGTCTATGGAGGAATTATCACAGAGTTGTTGAGCCAAGGAGTGGCCATGCTTGCTCTTTTCATGGAACCTCTGCCAGGCCTACCTTTCAACATTCCCTGCTTTTGGTACCAATTACAAAGAAGACTGTTGCTGAGTGCCAATTAAAAGGGAGGTGAGAAAGACAAAGAAGCAGAGCCCAGGAAAATGGGGAGAAGATTTGTGAGGCTGGTGAGACTTTCAGTAGATAGAGATACGGCATTAGTACAGTTCATATGTTCTAGTTAATGGGATGGAAAGAGCTTGGAGAAAGTCATGGAACTCACCAGCAGCTCCCACAAGGGCCAGGATCAGGAGAGCTCTCATGGTGGCAGAAGGTAGTGAGCATGGGAAGAGAGCCTGAATTTATAGCTCCCTAGGAGAGGAAGGTGTCGAGTGGAGGAGGGGTCAATGTCCTCCTGCACAAACATAACTGCACGTTTCTCTTTCCCAGAGTCTTGCATCAGCTTCGCTGTTTGGCACCCTTGTCACTAGGAGACTTACAGGTGACAAGGAAACTTGTTTTCTCAGGCCAGAGAGTGAGAACCAATGATTGTTAAGATGTCACTGGCATAGATCAATCAGAGGAAGTCAAGTCCCTGTCCACACAGTGGGATTCCTAATGTTAGGGGATGAACTAGGAAGAAATAATAGCATCTAGGATCCTCAGAAATCCTCTGACTTTGTGGATGTTAATTGAAGAAACTTTGACGATGGCCTGGTTCTGGTAGCTAGTGGGGATGTTTGGAAGCCCCTATTGTCTTAGCCTTTTACTTGTGAACCTGAGGAATCTACTGAATAAGAAGATGAAGTTAAAGGCCTCTGAGGTCCTCTATTAAAACAGCAAAAATGAAAAAACAGGAGGTGAGGAGTTCCACACAAGTTTGAGCTTTCATTTGTCTCTTCTCTAACAAGGCTCTTGGGTTGCAGGTATCTTGAAAATGATTGATGAAAATAATGTAGGTTCTTCCTTGATTCATTACAGGGATGGAATACTCACACCAATACTGTGGTCTTTCCCCATTGCCTTTTGTTAACACTTTGTGTCATTTTTAAGAGTCATCAAGGCCCCAGAAAACTGTGCTAATTATAAATACCCCATATTCCAGGAAGATGCCTCAAGACATAAGAGTATAGGGTGTTTTGGATTTAGAAAATGTTTGGACAGAGTCTGGGCTCTGAACAGAGAATCAGCTGTGTATAGATATGGAGAGATTCTATCATTTTCTATTTTGTATGAAGCAAAAGTACCATGCTAGATGCAGCTTTCAATTTATTGAGGTAAAACCTGGCTAGCTGAGTTTATTCACTGATGATGGGTCAATCTGAGTATAACTATATAGTCAGTTATAGAAGCTTTGCTATCAATTGCTTATCTTTCATTTTCTCCATTCCAACCTTAGGCATAGGGAGATGTAAGTTGGAGCTGAGATTATGTCAGTTTTCTGAAACATATTGAGTGTTCTAGAGTTGCTAAATAAAGGTGGAAAAACTTGGCTTTAATTGTGGCAGTTGTGTTGGTGATGGAAAGATGACTGGAGATTGGAAAATGTAGAATGTACGACCAGAAAGGCCAACATTGTTTTCATAGGCTATGCTGTGGCTCCAATCCTAGTATTGTTAGACCAGCTTTACAACAAAGTCCCTCTACTAAATGCTCTCATTTTTGCATCCTACAGCCCATTTCAAGGCTTTTGAACTCAAGTCTAAGTGGAAGATCTGTCCTACTAAACAATGTCCCACATATTTTGGAAATTCTATATGTTCACTTTTCACAAATGTTTTAGTATAAGGGATTCGGAAAGGATGGATTCAAATGATTCATTTTTTTTACCCAAGAAATTAATCTAAAACTGGCATACTTCCCCAAAGTTTCTAGAAAACATGTAATTTTTCAGAGTGTGAGATTTGCTGCAGGTGACTGTCAAATAAAAGTTCATCATGGAACAAATTACACATCCCATCCACTTACCTCTTGCAAGCACTTGTCTCTTGGCATATTATGAATACAGAATTTGCACTCCACTCTATATTTTGTCTCAGACTCTTACCTTGCAATGTAATCTCATTGCTTGCCTACCAAATACATCTCCGCACAACTCTGTGTTCACAGCTAGATCAGAGTATTGAAGGATTTCACTATGTGTGGTCTGGAATTTTCCACAATGTAATTAGCATGCTGCTAGCTGGGGATCCTTTGCAGGACTACTCCTGTAGAAGTGAGACGTTTACTTTAGTGTCTGCCCATTTCCTTGTACCCTGACACGTGGTCCACAGTAAAGAAATTATCAACATATAAGAAATTAATTTGGCTAAATAGAGTTTTGGATTGGTCCTTGACACTCTGTGTAAAAGGAACCATCTGAGGACTTAAGCATTTCTGTAGCTCAAACTTGAAGATCAACATTCACTTGATACACTGTTTCAGAGAGGAGTCTTTCTGTTGTCTCCTTAGTGTGAAAGGCAGATGTTTTTAGCTTATACATCATTGTTTTCATTTTCAGGTCTTCTCCAAATTCCTTAGCTCCTTCTTGAGCCCCAGGTCCATATACTACTCTATAGATGCTTGTGTACCTCCACAGGCTCTCTTCCTTTCAGATCTCAGCTCCTTTCCTCCATCATTTTTCTCCTCTGCAATAGAATTTTGCTTTATCTAAAGAAGTTTTTTTTCCTGAATACGTTGTCCTACATTCACTAACTTTGGATAGTAAAGAGTGCTTTATGTTATCAAACACACACACACACACACACACACACACACACACACACACACACACACACACACACTCAAATTCTGAAGTTTTAGACAGAGGCTTAGGGTCCTAAGTTAGCTGTGGGTTATCAGCTTATTGGACTAGATCATCTGCTTTCTGCACTACCTCTCACCAGTCATTTGAGTTAAGTCACATGAAAGCTTCATGCCCAGGAAAATGTCATTTGCGCATTATATTCGTTCTTACGTTTCATTCACTGCAGTAAAGTAAATGGAGAATTCTCTAGTGGTAGTGGATTTAAAATATTAAGGATATATTGATGTTTCAGAAATGACAGTGTATTAGAATTTTTCCCCATGGCACACATACATAAGAAGAGTCAGGGTAATAAAGAAGAGCCTCTGTGAAAGTATCAGTGTCCCATCTCTGAGAACGTACAGCCAGACTCTATCTTGAAGAGAGGCCTACTGACTGAGAGTGAGTGATTTTAAGGTTTTGAAAACAAAGAAAAGTATCATCAGCTAGCCTGGTGATGCTTTGCTGAACATTTGGCATAGAAGATTGCCTTGGGAGTCAGAGAAGGTCAGGGTCTGGTGTCCTTCCATGGTGAGCACCTTATGCAGGAGGAAACTGGGGCCTTGGAAAGTGATTCAGTGTGAGGCCTTGAAATGTAACAAAGAGAAAGTCTTTGGCCTAAAAATTATTTGGTTCACCTAGAACTCTAGAACACAGGTAGTCCCCTGTCTCTGTTGCTGCATCTCTGCTGTGTATAGTTTTCTGTCAGGCAAGACTGAGAGTTGTGAGTCCAAGCCTCAAAGACCCCCAATTCCTCAGTCTTCTTGACTCTATAACATGATTTGCTGCTGGGAAGCATCTGAAAACATTGAAAATAGCCAGAAGGGCACCCAGATCCCCCTATTCTGCCCCTCCAGTGCAGATGTGAATGCTTATCTTTTGTATTCCTGAATACACTCAAGATGCACTGCTCAGCTTGGATGTTTGTGTCTTTGAAACAAAAACCAGAGAGCCTCTGAAGAAAGTGAGAACACTTCCAGCTCACAAGGTGCAAAACTCACCAGAGCAGGATCCAGGCATTCAAAATAAAGAAGCTTCTAAAGTGAAGGCAGATCTACCACTGGAAGCATCCATTTGACCTGACAGCCATCATGCCACAAGGTGAGTGGGATGTCACCAAGATGGTGACAACAGAGATGAAGTGCACTAGACTCCAGGCAGGACTTGCAACATCTCCCTCCAATAAGTTACACCCACTAGAGGACTCAGTGAAGGTCTGCTTTATATCTTAACTTTCTTTTTTCTCTACTTCTTTTTCTTTAAATTTTTCTTGTAATTCTCAAATTTGGTGTTTATTTTATTTTAAAGTGTTTTATACTTCGGATTTTTTAATTTTTATGTTTCCATTAATTAATTTATTTATTTAATAATTTGACTTAACATTACAGATCAGCCACGGATTCCCCTGTACTCCCTTCTTCCCCTCCCCCCTGCCCACCTCACCCCCCAACCCACCACCCATTCCCATCTACTCCAGGGCAAGGACTCTCCTGGGGATTCAGCTCATCCTCATAGATTCAATCCAGGCAGGTCCAGTCTGCTCCTCCCAGGCTGAACAAAGTGTCCCTGCATAGGCCCCAGGTTCCAAACAGCCAGCTCATGCACTAAGGACAGGTCCCGGTCCCACTGCCTGGGTGCCTTCCAAATATTTCAAGCTAATCAACTATCTCACTTATCCAGAGGTCCTGATTTAGTT
This sequence comes from Onychomys torridus, assembly GCF_903995425.1. NCBI lineage: Eukaryota > Metazoa > Chordata > Mammalia > Rodentia > Cricetidae > Onychomys > Onychomys torridus. The sequence continues at coordinate 28,822,508 of NC_050445.1, forward strand.
GGGGGCTCCTCAGCTATTGGTTCATAGTTCATGTGTTTCCACTAGTTTGGCTAATTGTCCCTGTGCTTTTTCCAATCTTGGTCTCAACAATTCTTGCTCATACAATCCCTCCTCTTTCTCACCGATTGATTGGATTCCTGGAGCTCCACCTGGGGCCTGGCCGTGGATCTCTGCATCCACTTCCATCAGTCATTGAATGAGATTTCCAGCACTACAGTGAGGATGTTTGGCCATCCTGTCACCAGAGTAGATCAGTTCAGGCTTTCTCTCGACTATTGCCAGTAGTCTATTGTCGAGGTATCTTTGTGGATTTCTGTGGACCTCTCTAGCACTTTGCTTCTTCTTATTCCCATGGGGGTCTTCATTTACCATGGTCTCTTTTTCCTTGTTCTCCTTCTCTGTTCTGACAGAGGGCTGATATCCAGAATATATAAAGAACTCAAGAAATTAGATATCAAAATGCCCAACAGTCCAATTAAGAAATGGGCTATACAGCTAGACAGAGAATTCTCAAGAGTGGAATCTCAAATGGCTGAAAGACATCTAAGGAATTGCTCAACATCTCTAATCATCAAGGAAATGCATTCAAAACAACTCTGAGATACCACTTTACACCTGTCAGAATGACTAAGATCAAAAACACTGAAGACAGCTTATGCTGGAGAGGATGTGGACCAAGGTGAACTCTCCTCTACTGTTGGTGGGAATGCAAGCTTGTACAGCCACTTTGGAAATCAATATGGTACTTTCTTAGAAAATTGGGAATCAATCTCCCCAAAGACCCAGCTATATCACTCTTGAGCATATACCCAAGGAATGCTCAATCATACCACAAGGGCATCTGCTCAGCTATGTTCATAGCAGCACTGTTTGTAATAGCCAGAACCTTGAAACAACCTAGATGCCCTTCTACTGAAGAATGGATAAAGAATATGTGGTACATATACACAATGGAGTACTACTCAGCAGAGAAAAACAGTGACATCATGAGGTTTGCAGGCAAATGGATGGGTCTAGAAAAAATCATCCTGAGTGATGTAACCAGACTCAGAAAGACAAACATGGTATGTACTCACTCATAGGAGGATATTAGATGTAAAACAAAGGATGACTAGACTGCTACTCACAACTCCAGGGAGGCTACTAGAAAACAGGACCCTAAGAAAGACACAGGAATCTCACAATGACAGAGAAATTGATGAGATCTTCATGAGCAAACTGAATGTGAGGTGGGGTAATGAAGGGCAAGGGTCGAGGGAAAGAGAGCTTAGGGGAGCGGGAAATCCCAGCTAGATTATGTTTGCATTTATATCTCTTGCTCTTTTATTCTCATTTCCTCCTTTTCTTGCCTTTATTCCTTTGAATTACATTTTAAATATGTTTTTATTCTTTTAGAATTTCATACATGCATATAATGTATTTTGATCATTTCTATCCCTGATAATAGTACATTATGTTTCCTAAATTTATTTTGTGATTTTTAATGGCATATTATTTGAATATAACTATCTTTCTATTATGGATGAACAAAAACGTGAATGATTTATTGAAAATGATCCTATAGACCATACATATTTTAATTTACTATACATTATTCTGACATGCATAGCACTAAAATTACTACCCAACCATAATGCATGCATTAATTTTAAAAGTATTATCCATTTATTAGAAGGAACTTTTGTTATTGTTGTTTGTTTTTCAAGACAGGGTTTCACTGTGTAACAGTCCCAGCTGGTCTGGAACTCACTTTGTAGACCAGGCTGACTTTAAATTCATAGAGATCTCCCTGCCACTGACTCCTCAGTGCTGGGCTTAAAGGCATGCACTGCCACTGACTGGCTGATAGGAAGAAGCTTTTGCTAAAACAAAAATTTATAAAATTAAATTGGGAAGAAGAAAAGTTCAACATTTCAGCTATAGAACCTTGAAAAAGCATTAGCATTTTTTTAAAGGAAGACTCCTAGATAATTGGAATTTTTATATCGGGCCATAGCCATAAAAGGAAGGCATTTAAAATTCAGGTTACAGCATAAAATATACAAAATCAATTGCAATGTCTCCTAAGAAGCATGAAGAGACAGTTTCAACCATCAGATACTTGAGGTATTTAAAAACTCATTGATGCTTTAAATACCAGAGTAGCTTATCAAACATTCTGAAGTATAAATAACAAGAAAAATCCACACATTATTGAGGATTCTGAGGGGAAAGTAAACACTTTGTTTGTAACTGTCAATGTGCTAGACAATGACGGGAGAGCTAGGACAAGAGGACTCTTACAGGACTTCAAAGTATGAGAAACATGGACCAGGAGACGTTCTTTTCTCATCTCTCATCGCAAAAAAAAATAATTTCAAGCTTCAGAAAAGTCATTTTTACAGAAACAGACTTCTTAAAATCCTGTCTGCTCTCTTTGATCTTAGGACTTCTTCCCTATGTTCTCTGGTCCATTCATCCTACCTGGATAAATGGCTTCTGTGTCATTTTATCTCTTCACATTCCAGGGCTCTTTTCTTTGGTCCACAAATGTGACTAGGCATGACTTAGAGAAAGCAAGATTCATTTATGTAAAATCATCGTGATGCTTGCTTGGCATCTCCCAGTAATGATTATTTCTATCCCATTACTGTGCTTAGTAGGAAAGAAAAGATACTTTCTAAAGTCTAGAAGGTTTTCTCTCTGAATGTTCCCTGACATTTACATAGAAAGGTTTTCAATTTTCAGACTCACTTCCAACTATTGACAATTCTTTTTTTTTTAAATTTTTACAGATGTATTTATTTATTTTATTTATTATTTGTATAGTTTCCTGACTACATATATGCTTGAACACCAGAAGAGGGCACTAGATCCATTAGAGAAGGTTTGTGAACTACCACATGGTTACTGGGAATTGAACTCAGGACCTCTGGAAGAGTAGCCAGTGCTCTTAATCTCTGAGCCATCTCTCCATCCCTACTATTGGCAATTCTTAGCTACAGTGATGAAATCAGACTTTAAGATGAGGATCACAATATTTTGAGTTGATGAACTTCTAAAATGACCACTAACTAACTCAGAGGGAAGGACACACACTTCCTCAAGAAAGGAACGAGTTAAAAATCAAGAAAGCAGGTTGGGGATTTAGCTCAGTGGTAGAGTGCTTGCCTAGCAAGTATAAGGCCCTGGGTATGATCCTCAGCTCAAAAAAAAAAAAGTGGCGCACACCTGTAATCCCAGCACTCGGGAGGCAGAGGCAGGTGCATCTCTGTGAGTTCGAGGCCAGCCTGGTCTACAAAGTGAGTTCCAGGACAGCCTCCAAAGCTACAGAGAATCCCTGTCTCGAAAAAACCAAAAATAAATAAATAAATAAATAAATAAATAAATAAATAAATAAATAAAATAAAAATAAAAATCAAGAAAGCAATGTAATGAAAGTTATCTTGCATAAACTAGTAAAATGTTGATTACTGTTTTCCTTAAAGAAGGAATCTCAAAGTTACTAGTGTTACATAGAAGCTTCCATGAGGCATTCCACGGCGGAAGTAATAGAAATGTTAACAGTGTATTCAGTATTCTCTAGGAAGTACCTTCACCCAGAAGGATTAGATTTCTGAAATCCTGTAACAGTACACCTCTAAGCAAATGCTACTGATCAGTTTCTCTGGAAAGCAAAACCTATAATTTCAACCTTGAATGACAACATACAAATGCCCCATAGGTATTTACTCTCATTTTGTAACTATTTATTTAATTTTTTAACCCTTATTTTGAGAATTTCATATGTAAGTACTATATTAACATAATTTCTCCTCTTCCTCCTCAAATTCCCTCATGCTCTCTCCCCACTTGTTTTCGTTTTATGACCTCTTAATTTTCAGTTATTATTTTCACAACACATATGAATTTATAAACAAAACCTGATGAGTTCAATTGGTGGTCCTCAAATGTATATTGTATTTAGATTTGACTGATTGGGGTTGTCCCTTGTGAAGACTGATCATCTTTTTCTCACCAGGCATTAATGGCTTGTAGGTTTTCATCTATGAGTGTGGCCAAGCATATTAATTTTCTTTGTTTTTAGAGACATATACAGGATTTTGAATTATAGCATTTCTTGGCTTCTGGAATGCCATGGCATCTTCACAATAATCTCCCAGCACTGGTAGATCACAGGATGGCAGACACCGGGGAACAGGTATAGAGTGTGGGGACAGATCCAGAGTAGTTCAGTTGGTTGATTATAATTTTGTACCTGGTTGATTTTGATTTTATTTTATTTTCATGGTTAGTTTTCTCCTCTCCAAGCAGTGCTGGGGATTGAACTATCAAGAGAAAGCTGTTCACTCAGAAGACACCAGTAAACCACCAGAAGAGCTATCCATATCAATTGCTGCAGAAATCTCACTATATGAAAAGAAATATGAATAGGCAAGTCAATATGAATATGTCAGAAATCCATCACTCTTTTTCACACGATAGCATGCAAATATGCTAATGAAATGGAATATTGGGCAACAAATTTAGAAGTCTAGTTTAAAAAACTATCAGTGGCCTTAAAGAGGATTAACCTAGAGCACTGAATGAAGTAATGATAATTGGAGACTTGTTCAAGAAACTCAGCAAAGAGACAGAGGTTATGACATAAAAATCAATATTAGAAGGAAAAAATAACAAATCAAACAAAAATACAATGAAAAACATTACTAATAGAGTAGAACAGCTGAATAAACGACACTACATTTTGAAGACATTGCTGAGAATTTGAGGACAGATTTACTCTCTGTGGTACCTTTCTATCATGTCTCACCTTCAGAAGGCAGCTATATTCTTGCTGACTTTTTATCCCCTACAAAAGATCATGGAAATTAGGTGCTTTAGTAAACTATCATTAAATCTTCCTTTTAACTTACCTTATCTTTTGGCTTATTAAAAGTTTATAATGCAGTGTGTTTTATTATAAAATTTTAATGCATGTATTTTTTTGTCTACTTTGTTCATATTGGTCCTCATTACCCTCTTTGGCTTCTCTCCCACCCTCCAACTTTTCCCCTTTCACCACTGAAGAGTCTTGGTTCTTTTTGCATATCTATGTTGATTATATGAGCTATACATGGGATAACTATCTGAGTCCTGCTTGTTTTTACTCTTTGGTTTTACAGATATTCTTATTAAGAGGATTTTATTCCATGTAGATTTGAATAGATTTCTAGTATATACTAGGCAGTGTACTACTTTCAGGGCTTGAAATACACCATTCTGTACCCCCTTCCTCATATGGAGTTCAACTCAGAAATCTGATGTGATTCTGATGGGTTCACGTTTGTGAGTTTGCTTTTTTTATTGTCAGTTTTAATATTATTTCCTGATTGTGTAGTCTTTACATCTCAACTATTAGGTGTCATTCTTTTCTGGTTATGCCTATTCAGGATTCTTGAATGTCCAAGTCTTTCCCTGGATTTCAGAAATTTTCTGCTGTAATTTTATCAGACTTGTCTTCTGTGATGAGATTTTATTTTCTCTTTTTCCTCTAGATTATTGATTTTTCAGGATTGGGCTCATGATCATAATTCCAGAGTTCTTGAAATACATGATCTTACCTGCTTTTCAGTGTTTGGCTGAATGGAGTATTTCCTCAGCCTTGTCTTTCATCCCTGGTATTCTTTTTCTGTTCAGTCTAGTCTACCTGGAATGCTTTCCATCATACTTTTGAATTCTTTATTTATAAGTTATATTTTAACTAAAATTCTCAGCGATGTGGTATTTATGTCCTTGTTTTTACCTTTCTGAAATAGTTTATTTTCTTTTTTTGAAATAGAATTGATTTTTGTACTTTTGAGATTTTAACTTATTCACTATTATTGGATTCAGTATTTAAGGAGTTATTATCTTTGAAGGGATTCTAGACTACCTTGCTTTTCCATCACAGGTGCACATTGGTTGGGATGATTATTTCTTCCAGCTTTATTTGTGTCTTCCTTGTGAGTAGTCTTCTCTTAAAGGCTCAGTCCACAAGACACTTCAGAGGAAAGAAACCAATATAACAACAGTACTTAATTAGTTATTTCTTTTATTGCTGTGATAAAATACCCTGAAAATTGAATTTAACCAATAAAACATTCATTTTAGGTCATCATTTGATGATACAATCCATTATTATAGGGAAGTTATGGCAGAAGGAGCCTGAGGTAACTCACCATATCTCAGTGCTACAGGAAAAAAGAGATGTAGGAATTCAGGGCTCTTTTTGACATGAGCTTCAGATTTCTCACACTCCATGGTAGAAAACCATATCAAAGACACATCTTTGTAGGTTTAGCTGATTTGTGGCTTATGGTATGGGTTGGTCAGTCTCTACTTATCCAAAAGTAATGGTATTAGTCCTTACTACAAATGGTGGGACCATAAGGCATGGTACCCTTCATAGCCAAATTGCCTGGCTACTTCAATTCAGTGTGTCCACATTTGTGTGTCCCATGGTCCACAACTGCCTCTTGCAGCCCTCTGTCTCAGGTTTATTTACTTGTGGTCATTTCTGTTTTTTATGACTGCAGAGCAGCATGTCTCAATCAATAGGCTCCCATCTTTAGATGCTATCTTCTTGGAGCCCTCCACGTTATGAGGAATGGCAAATATATTTATTTTTCATGTTGACCTGTTACAGAGAAGGGATCACTGTCACACCAACAATTTTCACCTGTGTGTAAGGGTTTTGATAATCATGTGCATGCTCTTTGTGTACACTTGTGTCTCTCTCTTTCATAGTGCTTGACTTACTTTCTGAATGAAGTTCTGTTTCTCTTCCTCATATGTGATCCTTGACTGGAGATTCATGTTGATTGCTCCATTTCATAGCCTTTCTATATCTCCATGCTTTTCAGCTATCTAGTCATCTCTACTGTGATTTCCAGTGTTCTCCCATTGTTTTTCTGCACTAGTGATTTCCTTGTCCCAGAGTCTTTTCTACCTTTACTGGACTACAAGTGGCTTCTCATCTGCCATATCATTGCAGAAGTTCAACATCTCTTTTCCTTAAGACCATTTTTCTTTATTAAATAAATATAAACTTACTTAGCTGAAAATTCTAGGAATTTTTAAGCTCTAAGTAACAGTGTTACAGAAAAGAAGCAAGACCTTGCTCTCATGGCATTTGTTTGTGCATTGGTACACTGTATGCTTCTGTAGGCATGTGAGGGATAGAGATACAAAGTAGACAATAGGCAATGATAACAATATACGTTTATCCTAGAGAATGTGATGCTGTGTTATTAAAACAGAGTAAAATGTTAATAGGGTATAAAATACAGGCATAGTGTTTGGTAACATGCTTTCTTAATAAGAGTATTTCAGTAAATGATGTGTGACAAGGTCTAATGAGTGTGACTTCTATTATTCCCTCCTGAGTCTGTAGCAAAACCAAATTCCCTCTTGCTCTTTCTCTCCACAAGACACACCTGAACTTTCTAAAAAGTTAATAAACCTGTCATCCAGATAGAAACTTTGGTATTAGTTTCAAACTGTTAAAACTGATAACATGAAAGATGGTCATCAACACATGAACTATTCTTATAAAATATAATATTTTTGACATGCAGTGGTGTTTATATTTGTATTTATCATTAGCAGACACATACTAAAGCAACACATATGATCTAGCCATGTTGCTATTGAGTGTTTCTTTTTCTCACATTAGTAATCTGAATATTTTATAATAAATGTACATCTACATGAGGAAAATATGAAAAAGAAAGTAAGATAATTCTAATCAAGAGTCATTACAAGTGAAGGCAAAATCCAAGTCAGGTAAAGGAAAGGACAGTAGGAAAATGTCAGTAAGAAACATGTAGGTACTTGCTATATTGTTGTTTGTCTCTATCAGATACAATAAAGTGTATTAAATATGGATTCTTCTGCCTTAGTTTTTAAAAATGCCTTTATTAACTCTGAAAATTCCATATATGCCTGAAATGCCTTTTGAATCTTCTTTCCAAATTTAAAAAGAAAGATTCCCCTTCCATTTGAGTACCATAAAGTCTCATGCTACCTATCATGAATACCTAACCATGACATGAACAAGGCCAACAAAGATAGACATGTTAAAGTTGATGAAGAAAGACCATGAGGCTTCAATACTATATAAAGAACTATAGCCAACTAAGGAATGCTGAGAGCAAGAAAAGGGCTTTCCCCAGGAAACAAACCCCCAACTAGTCAAACAGCACATCAGTTTTATAAGAAATCCTCTTTCAAAAATCTTATTATTAGAGCCAGACGTTGTGGCTCATACGTGTAATTCCAGTATTCAGAAGACTGAGCAGAAGGACCACACTGCAAGTTAGAGGCCAGCCTTGGGTTCGCATGGGATCCTGTCCCTAGAGTAAACATTGCTATTATTCTCATTTAGATAGAAAATAGTATAAAGAGAATTTACAGGACTTGTTCAAGATTACACCTAGTGACAATGAGCAAGTTTTTCCCCACAGATTTGAAGTTCATAGCCATGCTTTATAGTTTCTTAGGATAAAATTTTGTTATCCAATGTCATCATCTTTTAGTGGGTAATGTAGGAGAGTCTGGAAAGCTGTGTACACAGTAAGCACAAAGGCACCTGGGGGAACAATCACTAGATTTATCATCAGTTATGTGGAAGTGTTCTATGAGACAATACCCTGTGTACCTTTGCTTTCTACAAGTAAATTGAATTAATAACCATTTCATAAGAAAGAGTGAACTAAGTGTGAAAATGTCTATACAGCTCTCAGGATGGAACATACTGAGATGTTGTATTATTATGGATGGAAGCAAATGTCTTCAGATTATGAAGCATAAAGACAGAAGGAGTCCTTATCTTCCCTGTGGGATTATGAAAAATCCTTAAGTATGTTTTCTTTTGGTACAAAAAGTCTCCCAGGTTAGTCAAAGAAAGCAATGTTTTTGCCAACCATGGTAGTGAATGCATATGTTAGATTCTTCAAAATCTACAGTAAAGAATGTTTTTTAAATTTCCTTGTATATTTTTTATTAAAATGAAATTGCTGGACCAGAGGTGAGTGCCTGGGGTTATAGTCAGAGCCCCCCCCACCCCCCCCACCCCCTCTAGGTCCCACCCCAGGGCACCAGTCATTCTGGGGAAGACCTGCCCAACTTGGCCCCAGTTTCTAGCCATTGGTGGCCCCTGCAGGAAGGCTCCCCTTATCCAAGACTGCAGGCAGACCCTGCAGTCTCCACACCCTGCCCCCATACCCATCTGCCCCGAGAGACCCCAGCCATTTCCTGAGACTCAGAGACCAGCCCCCAGCTCCCATCCACGCGGGAACTCCCATCTGGACCAGAGAGGCCCCAGCCACTTCCAGAGACTTAGAAACCAGCCCCCAGCTTCCATCCTGCTCCAGAACTCCCATCTGGACCAGAGCCCCCACCTACCATCTGCCCTGGAACTCCCATTTGGACAAGAGGAGCTCCCATCTGGACAAGATAAGGAGACCCCAGGGACTTCCTGAGACTCAGAGTCCAGCCCCCAGCTCCCATATGGCCAGCACTCTCATCTGGTCCAGAGCTCAGCCCAGAGCTTCCATCTGGACTTGAGAGAGGCTCCCTAAATCTGTCAGCTCTGTCTGGACAAAGAGCACTGATAAGACCAAGAATGAATCCACAAGGAGATGGGCAGACGTCAAGGCAGAAGTACATACAACAAAATAAAGAGCAATACAGCATCACCAGTACCTAGACCTCCTCCAACAGCTAGACCTGAACGTCACAGAATGGAAGAAGCAGAAGAAAACAACCTTATAAGTAACATCATGAAGAGGCTAGAGCCTTATATAGAAGAAATCAAAAATAAAGTGGAGGAACAGAGAAATAAAAAAATGGGAAGAACGCTATAAAAAACTAGAGAAAAGGACAAATAAAGCAGAAGAAAACAATAAGTCCCTGAAAGAAAATCATGAAAAAGCAATGAAACAGATGAGGGAAACAGTCCAAGACCTGAAGAGGGAAATAGAAAAAATGAAGAAGACACTAGCAGAAGGAATGCTGGAAATAGAAAATCTGAGTAAACAAACAGGAACTTCAGAGGCAAGTATAACCAACAGAATGCAAGAGATGGAAGAGAGGATCTCTGGTGTTGAAGACACAGTAGAAGAAATAGATTAATCAGTCAAAGAAAACACTAAAGCTAACAAAGTCATGACCCAAAATGTCCAAGAAATTTGGGACACCATGAAAAGACCAAACCTACAAATAATAGGGATAGAGGAAGGAGAAGAATACCAACTCAAAGGCACAGAAAATATATTTAACAAGATCATAGAAGAAAACTTTCCCAACTTAAAGAAGGAAATGCCTATGAAGATACAAGAAGCCTATAGAACACCAAACAGACTAGACCCTCCAATAAAGTCCCCTCACCACATAATAATTAAACAACTAAATGTACAGAATAAAGAAAGAATATTAAGGGCAGCAAAGGAAAAAGACCAAGTGACTTATAAAGGCAAACCCATCAGAATAATACCTGATTTCTCAATGGAGACTTTGAAAGCCAGAAGGACTTGGACAGATATAAAGCACAGGGACAAATAGCCAAACTAATGGAAACCCATGAATTATGAACCAAAAGCTGTGGAGTCCCCAACTGGATCAGGCCCTCTGGATAAGTGAGACAAATGAATAGCTTGAACTATATGAGAGGCACCCAGGCAGTGGGACCCAGACCTATCCCTTAGTGGATAAGCTGGCTGTTTGGAACCTTGGGCTTACACAGGGACACTTTGCTCAGCCTGGAAGGAGGGGACTGGACCTGCCTGTACTGAATCCACCAGGTTGAATTGAATCCCCAATGGAGTCTTGGCCCTGGAGGAGATGGGAATGGAGGGGAGGGGCTGGGATTGGGAGGAGGGAGGACAGGGGAACCCATGGCTGATGTGTAAAATTAAAACACAAATAAAATAAATCACCTATAAAAATAAAGGGCTGTCAAGAATGCTATGTAATATAAATTTTCTGTGATGTATTTTCAGAAGAAAATGCTGTTTTTCTCTTTGGACAAAATGACAGACTAAAGAACGGGAAAAGATCTTCACCAACCTGGCATCTGACAGAGGGCTGATCTCCAAAATATATAAAGTATACAAGAAACTGGACATAAAAATGCCTAACAGTCCAATTAAAAAATAGGCTATAGAACTAAATAGAGAATTCTCAACAGAAGAATCTCAAATGGCTCAAAGACATTTAAGGAATTGTTCAACATCCTTAGTCATCAGGGAAATGCAAACCAAAATGACTCTGAGATACCATCTTACACCTGTCACAATGGCTAAGATCTGAAATACTGAAGGCAGCTTATGTTGGAGTGGATGTGAAGCGAGGGGAACACTTCTCCACTGTTGGTGGGATTACAAACTTGTGAAGCCACTTTGGAAATCAGTATGGTGGTTTCTCAGAAAACTGGGAATCAGTCTTTCTCAAGACTCAGTTATACCACTCTTGGACATATATCCAAAAAATGCTCAATAATACCACAAGGGCACATGCTCAACTATATTCATAGCAGCACTATTCATAATAGCCAGAATGTGGAAACAACCTAGATGCTCCTCAACTGAAGAATGGATAAAGAAAATGTGGTACATATACACAATGGAGTACTACTCAGCAGTGAAAAACAATGATATGGTATTTGCAGGCAAATGAATGGAACTAGAAAATATCATCCTGAGTGAGGTAACCCAGACTCAGAAGGACAAACATGGTATGTACTCACTCATAAGTTAATACTAGATGTAAAGCAAAGGATAACCAGACTACAACCTATAGCTCTAGAGAAGCTAGCTAACAAGAAGGACCCAAAGAGGGTTAAATGGATCACCCTGGGAAAGGGAAATAGAGTAAACTGTGGATGAGGGTTGGGAAATGGAGGGTAGGGGATGGGGGATGAGAACATAAGGGAGCAGGATGGTCAAGATGTAATAAGGATAGAGTGGGAGAGCAATGAAAGAGATTAAAGAGATACCATGATAGGGATAGGGAGAAACCAGGTGCTAGGGAATTTCCAGGATCCACAAGGAATGAACCAAGCTTAGACTACTAGCAATAAGGAGAAGGTGCCTGAACTGGCTTACCACTTATTCACTATATCCAAATGCATTGCATGGAGTTCTCCAGAACTTTCAAGGGGAGAAAGAAATGATCTCCAATGTGAGTATATTTCCCAATGACAAGAAGTTAGAGAGAGTAGACACATATAAGGCAGTATGTCAAATACACTTTACTGGCATAGTGACTAGAAGGACAGGGCTTTTTAGTTGGCAGCAATGGTGGCCTGAATCCAGTCCATGGAGCTGCACAACTTGGTGTATACTCCTTCTCCAGGATTGTCATTATGTAAGTGATGAATCCCTGGAGCTCTCCATTGTAGACCATGGGAAGGAGGAAGAATGTGCAAAGAAGAGGCCCTTTGAAATAGGGTCACTTAATTACCTATTCTAGTTGTTCTGTGGCTCTATGTCTTTGTGATGGTGACCAACTCTGTACTTTTACTAAGGAGGTGGTATGGTGGACTAGAGAAGACTTCTTCACTTTTCTTTAATCTCACTTTTTCAACTTTCCTGCCCTATGCCATTTGGAAATGAATTCTACTCCTAGGGAAAGAGGCGTCTTTACATGCAAAGGGAGCCACCACCTAGAAGTAATCCTTGCTTCCCTGGAGGAAGTCAGCACAGAACATGTTATTGGTGATCTTCCCAAGTTAGAGGCTTCATAGTCAGTTTGAGACAGCAGGGGGCATCCAGGTACCACAGCATGTCTGGGTTTGTTTAACATGAGGAAATAATCCGATAGAATAAATCTGATTAAGACCAGACTAGGTTGTACCAACCCAAAATTAAACACTGTGTGCAGCTTACTGTTGTGATTCCCCAAGAATTAATATTAGGTCCTAGCAAGGACCTGTGGTTATTAGATCCTAGAGTAGGCACTGTTTGACTCCATTCTGGAGTTCATAATAGCACATTCTGCATCTACCCCTTTTACATTCTCTAGATCAGCTTACTGAGTATATAGACATATGTGGGACCCACTGCAAGTGACTGTTAATATGGGTGCCTGAATTTTATCTGGAGGATAGTGCCCAAAGCTTAACTGCCAGAGACATTCCAGATTCTGTAATGTATATACAGAAATGGAAAGCAGATGAAGGACCCTACTCACCACCAAAGCTCAGGGTGTTTCCCCAGCCAGAGATGAAGCACAAAAAGTTGTCAGAGAATCTGGTGTCCACCAGGCATTAAGGGGCATAGGGGAAGAGAGTATGATCACTATGACACCATTTTTCTGTATCTTCTTAATGAAGCTGAGGTAGCTAATATTCATAGAAATAGTAACAAAGTGCTTGTTGCCCTCACAGACACTGATATACTGCTCTCCCAGTCTCGTGTGAATGCTGCTGTTAGGAAGGGAAGGCATGATAGAGGCTTTCTCTCTATGGCTTAAGACAGCACAGTTTTCTCAAACTCCTTGCTCATTCATAGCTCTGAAGATTGTGGAAGATCCTGCTGCACTATCAGAGGAGACGGAGAGGAACTGTTGAATGTGATTTTGTTTGGCACCTCATGCCTTTCTTAACAGAGAAGATAGTCTACAAGGGCAGAGTTTGAGAAGGACTACAAGTGTAGACTGCTCTTCATTTCACTATAACCAAAGCGCATCATGTATCCAGGGCTTTGGACACAGGAGCTATTTGAAGCTTTCGTCATCATCTATGTCTTTGCTGACCTCACACAGGAATGTAACTCATATCTTCACTTTGGAAGGACTAATTTTCTGTTGTATCTAAAGCAGTGGTATATTGGTAAAATTATTAAGGCCACTCCACATAGTTAAAAGGGAGGTTTATTTTGTGGGGTAACTTACAAATGAAGGGATACGTTGTAGGGTCTGGCAAAGGTATGGTGCAGTCCAGCGGTGTTCTCTCAAGAACTCTGCTAGGTCAACCTCCAGCATCCAGGGTCCCAGAACCAAGAGAGACCTCCTCTCAATCCTGGGTCTTCTGCTTCCTTCCTCCACCCCACCTTGTGGGCGGGACCATTACTGAAGCCTCAATGGGGGTTGGAACTTCCAGGCCAATGCTGGGACGGCTACCCACTACATCTCCCCCTTTTGTCTAAATAAGAAGGTTCTAACCTAATACAAGACTATATACAAAGAGATGGTTATCAAATATTGTCCATGAGTAATGAGGGATAATGACCTAGATAAGTTGGAATTACAATAAGTGCAAACAAAAACACATAGTAAAATCCAGGGAAGTCTAGAGCGTGGGTTGGTGGCATGTTACAAAGATCATTCCAAAAGCTGTCCTATCCTAAAGAACCTGAGTCTAATACTTAATATATTCTATCTAAGATATTATATATGTATATATACTAAGTTGTAACTATAACTTCTAGTCTTCAACCTCATCAAAGACCTGAGAAGTAACATAATAATAGCTGAGAAATGGGAGAAGGACGCAAGCAACTTTTGGGAGTTTTGCAAGAGTAGACAGAGACAGCCTGCAGCCTGGACAGTCACCTAATGTTTCTCAGCATCGTTGGTGCATTCAAATTGGCTACAGGCCTAGAGTATCTGACAGACCACTTTCAGAAGCAGGAATTCTGAAAGACCATATTACCCTGTCTTGGCAAAGTATAGTGGTCACTTTCCTTGTGTCCTGCTTGTCCAGAAAGGACAGCATGGCTAGCTCAGTTGGTAGAGCATGAGACTCTTAATCTCAGGGTCATGGGTTCGGGCCCCATGTTGGGCACCAGATATTGGTGAAATTATTCAGGCCACTCCATGTAGTTAAAAGGGTGGTTTATTTTGTGGGGTAACTTACAAATGAAGGGATAGGTTGTAGGGTCTGGCAAAGGTATGGTGCAGTCTGGCGGTGTTCTCTCGAGAACTCTGCTTGGTCTACCTGCAGCGTCCAGGATCCCAGAACCAAGAGAGACCTCCTCTCATTCCTGGGTCTTCCGCTTCCTTCCTCTGCTCTGCCTTGTGGGCGGGACCATTACTGAAGCCTCAGTGGGGCTTGGAACTTCCAGGCCAATGCTGGGATGGCTACCCACTACAGTGGTACCCAAAATATCATGTCTGGGTCTTCATCAGTATAACTTGGGGCCTTATGAGAGGTTCACTTTTTTCCTCCCAACTCCAAAACTATGTAATCATGATCTGGGACACAAGGCTGTGAACTCCACATTATAATAAGCTCTTCTCATCTTTCTTACCCACATTCATAATTGAGATGGTGGCTCTCAGCTCTTATATAGACTGAAATCAACTAGAGAAGAAAACTAAGAAGAAACCAATATTCAGTTGTGTTCCTGAAATCTCTGAGTTTATTTTCCTACTAAAGTACCTAGGTAGTAGTTGCTTCGAATAGTTTTCACTTGGTTCATTGTTGATCTCCATGATAACAAAATAGAACACTCTTTCCTTTATGACTAACTGTATTTGATATTTTATGTGTTTGCTTATGGCATGAGATCCTTCCTAGTATGTGCCAATATTCATCCAAAATTAAGATGCATCAGCTATTGTCTACAACTTCTCTTTTACAAAGCTTTCTACTTTCACCTTATGACTTCACTCCTATCTCAATCTGATGTCATGTCATGATGTTTCAGGCTGTAGGAACTACAGGTAGGGATTCAGCACTTCCCATTAGCATCAGTGAGCTGCAGATACACACAGACCCTGGTTATGAGGGTGCCTCCATGGGAGTGTTATCCAGAGTTCAGAAACAACTGGTAGGGGGTGGAATTCTACTGGTAGATGTATCCTCTAATGATCTTGCTTTCTCTGTCAACAGGGAAAGCAACCTCAGTGGAGATATGAAAGAGCTAATTCACTAATATGTTGGAGGGTATATCCATCAGCTGCTCAAAATCAACGTCCTGATATTCTGTTATTCACTTCTGAGCACAGTGGTTGTGAAAAGCCTGGGAGCACACTGTCTCCAATAAGCAACACAAGATTTCAAGTTCCACAGAGAAGTGCAGCAGGATAGGGAACTAGATACTATGGGGCTCAGAGCTCTCCTGAGCTCCAGGTTGGACAGAAGAAATGATCTAAAAACAAACTCAGTGAGATTGAATCACACATCAGTCATCTCACCCATTGCCTGCTTCACTCTGAAATTAATCAGTGTCTATAATACAAGAATATTGGAAGTTCAGGGTAGCAGTTAATTTTGACTAACTAGAAAAATATCCCAGCTGGGCAATGTTGGTTCTATTTTCTCACATCACTGAGATGTGTACAGAGATGCCAGAATAGAGAGCATCACCTGAGCAAACTCTGACAGAGCAAAAGAGGGCCCAGCAACTGGCCAATAGAGGAGGACTTAACTTTCACTGAAACCTGCCAACACTAAAGTTATATGGAATCTTTCAACCCCTGTGTTGGTTTTACTGATGACACATTACATCAGTATTACCATGGTGACACTCTGGTAAGGTAAGTCTTTCAGTGTCACTTGATACATTACCTGTCACATCTACAATGAAGGTCCAAGAGTCGTTGGATTCAAGGAATAAGGCTTAGTAGTGAATTTGATTAATTTTACCCCGGATTTCCTCTCAGTCTCTGTAATTTTCACAAGCAATTCTTTTTCTTTTTCTTTTTGGTCATTTAAACTAATTTAGTGCCTGTGAACTCAGTATTTCCAGAACTAATGTCTTTGAAGGAAATACGCTGTTCAACTTTTAGGTGCTCTTGTGTTACTGTGTGTACTGTGTGATAATCTATCCTTTTTTTTTTTTTTTTTAATAGGCATCTCTCCCAGATATTTTCGGGGCATCCTCTTAATGAATGGCTTTCTCTTGAGAAGTTTATTATCTCTGGTGCCCTATAGATAACAAAACAGAACAAAACAACTAAACTACCATTGTCATGGCAACACTACTTTGTCAATTATTTCATTGCTCAATTTAAAACATTCTGACTAAAACAAGTTAAGAGAGAAAGGCGCCGAGTCCAGGAGTCTTTCTAGTGTTTCATTTAGATTATTGTTTTATACTTTACTGTAAGGAACTTAATCATAAAGAAAGAGAATAAGGAGACTTAAATGAAAAACTCTTCGATTAAAGTAGACTAGAGGAGCCGCTGCTACCCTTAAAAGGCATGAAGGAATCTGCTTTCCATGCAGAGACCCCTGGAGATACAGATTTGCCTTGTTCCTGTTTTCCATGATCAGGTAATATCATTGACTTTCAAATGACTTTAGAAGTGGTAACTGGTCTTAGAGTGTAGCAAATTCTGTTTTCATGAGTTATCCTCTAGGTGAGTGAGTATGTTTTAGGATTAAACACCTTTTACAGATACTGAAAGTGCCTCCTTTTGTGGCATTAAAAAAAAAAAAAAAACAAATTATGGTGCAAAAAGTAATCAATAGATTGAATCACATGAAGGTTTTTTGCTTTTTGACATTAAAATGTCAAGAGACAGGCCAAAGATTTGTACTTTTTACTTACAAAGCACTCCTTTTTTCCTTAAGATTCTTTCTGTCAAATCAGATTTAATGAGAGAGTACTATTTTTAAGGAGCTATCTGTTTATGTAGAATGATCTTGTTAAAAAAAGAGTAATGTAAAATATGAATGAGGAGCAGAGACCCACACCCACAGAGGACTGGGCAGTTTGCTCTTTAAAGGTATCACAGATGACAAGGTTTCTGCAAGCAGACATGACAAGTGTTACCAGATGCCTAGGAAAACTATCTCAGACAGTGCTGTCTTGCTCTTTTAAAGACCATTTATGTTTTTGTAAGCACGTTGCACATTTCCACAACAGCTGGATTCCCACGCGCTAAGAGCGGTACTTGCATAGTTGCTGCAGAAATCCTGCCTCCATGGACCAACATAGTGGCGCACCAGCAAAAGCCAGCATTTGGGGGCTGGCAGCCAGCCTGCAATCCTGGGGTGGTTTTCCAGTTGCTTTTTGGTTCCCTCCTTTTCTCTGAAATCAGCAAGGAGGGAAGGTGTGAACTACTTCCAGTAATAGTTCTGAAGTGTCTGTCACTTTTAATATCAGTTTTGTTTCTTTGGTTTTTTTGTTTTGTTTTGTTTTGTTTTTGTTTTTGCTTTGATTTGGTTTGTTTTTGGTTTTTCGAGACAGGGTTTCTCTGTATAGTTTTGGTGCCTGTCCTGGATCTTTCTCTGTAGCCCAGGCTGGCCTCGAACTCACAGAGATCAGCCTGGCTCTGCCTCCCCTCCCGTGTGCTGGGACTAAAGGTATGCGCCACTACTGCCTGGTTTAATATCAGTTTTTTAGTATGTGATTCTAATTGAGTGTAGAAGAGAGGAAAAGGGAGTGCTTGCATTTTTAATCCAGTCATTTAGAATCCGGTATCGCCTTTAGCAGTTCTGAGGTGTCCATAGCATTCTTTAGTTCTGCTCTTCTGCGACAGTGCTGAAGCAGGGTGAAGAACTAGGCTTTTTTTTTTTTCTTTTTTTAAACCTAGCAAGCTGTTTCATGTTTTCTTTGGAATTTCTGGATAAGTTGGAGGAAACATTTTGCATGTTGTGTCCTGTGTACTTCTTCATCTCATTACAAACAGGCAGACTTCATTGTGTATCTCTGCCATCCTTAAATACAGAAGTGATTTTCTCTTCTGATTTTGACATTGTCACTATATATAATGTTTTCATTTGGGTTTGGAAAATCCTTTGGGTCTGATTCTGTGAGCATATCCTAGCACTGGGTGATGACATCTGCATCCTTTCTTTAGTTCCCCAGTTAACGTTAAAACTGTTGTAAAAGTGTAAACTAGCCCATGACAGGGTTTTTTGTTGTTGTTTGTTTGTTTGCTTTTTGTTTGTTTTGTACATGTTAAGGAACTTTATTGTTCAGTTTTCATGATGATTGTGTAAGGAAGACTGATACAGATGTCTATCTCTCCTGGACCATGCCAATGACACTTATGATGTATTTTGGTTCCACATTGCGGTGATTTGTCCCCAACGACCCTTTGACCCTTTCCAGGCACATTTGTGTGTGTGTGTGTGTGTGTGTGTGTGTGTGTGTGTGTGTGTGTGTGTTGTTGCAGTTTTCCCCTTTGCATTGTATTGCTTTGACAACTGTAATTTGAATCAGATCTGAAAGAGGTCCAGAATAAAATATAATTTGATATTATGTTGGCTGTGTACATATATAAAACCTTTGATACCCATGTGGTTTTTATAGACTATTTAGTCAAGTAAAGAGAGGGATGGTGTTTGTTTACAATTTCCTGTTTACATTTCAATTGCTTTTATCTCCCACTCTTCAGTGTAGATTCTAATAAATGATTTTGCTCCAAGAGTCTTCCCTACTACAACCTATCTGTCTTAGCTCTATCTCCAGTGAATATAACTGCCATGGGAATCACTGTTTTCATAAACATTGTTTCCATGATGTATACTTTAAAGAAGCCCATAGATGAAATTAAAGTTTTTGCTATTTTATTACTTCTTGAAGGGGATAAGATTTTTTAAAATGAAGGGATTATTTTCTATATTTGTTAAATAATAGCATGTAATCAGCTAAAGGATAATGATGACTCCTGGGTGATTTTGAAAAATAGATTGTTTACTTAGAGGATGTCTCACATGAACTAAGACTTCAGATTCACTGTTAGCTTAGCATGCAGTGACACAAGACACACCAAGTGTGTGGCTGAAGGCTTTCAGGGCAAGAACTTCTCCCTCCACATAAACCAAACATACTGCAATGGTTAGCTAATTGCTTATAATATGTAAAACCTATGAGCTATGAGGAAAGTCTCAAAGCATCCCTCCCAACCTCCATAACTCTCAGCACTTCTGTAGTTACAGAGACATTGTCAAAATAAACCACTGGAGATGTTCTTCCTTTTCTTGGTCAAGTTGCCTTCTCCATGTCCTCTACCTTTCTTCAGTTGCCTTGATAGGAACAGACTGATAAAGCCTTGTTATGCTGTCACTGCAGTTGCTAAAGCTAACAACCTTTAGTTTTCAAGAGGCTAACTTCTATAGCATGGCATAGATTGATAATGACATCGCTTTTATACTTTAACAGAAAGCACTGGACTGCCAAGGATTGGAGTCCATATGAGCCTGAAGTTAAGCAGAAATTCATTGAGCCACCATTGCAGGGGGATTACTTTTAATTTCCTAGTTCTTATACTTTACCATGAATTAGATTTCTTACCTACTCTAATATGTAACTGATTAGGTTAAAGTTTACTGGATTTTTTTTCCTATACATTTGAAAACTACAGTAGAGGAAAAGCCATAATGGACAGACACTTGGTTTTGTGGTGCTTTTCTCTGCTATACTGAGGCTCTGTCAACAGTGAAAATGTTAACCCTATGCTATCTTACCCTGCATGCTTCTTTAAATGTCATCTACCAATGCCTAATTGTCCTAACTTGTAATATTTTTGTATTAAATTTTTAGGAGTTCCTTGTAATTTCTTTATAATTTAAAATATATTAAACACAAAGTGTTTAGTAAAGTCAAAAAAAAAAGAGAGAGAGAGAGAAAGGGTTTATTTTGATTTACAATCTGAAGACAGTCCTTTGTATGAGGAACATTACAGCAACAGGAGAATGAGCTGGCTGGTCACATTGGGTCTATGTGCAGGTGGATGACAATAATGCATGCTGTGCTCAACTTTTCATTTTTTAATTTCATCTTTAATACAGCCTATTGAATAATGTCCTGAAGTCTCATATGAATGTCCCCACACCAATTAACATTATATAGATAACTTTTCATTGAAGGGTCCCAGGGGTTATATATATATATTCCTTCATATGGTACCCACAGACTTGTCTTCTTTGTGATTCTGAAATTTGTCCTCTTGATACTCACTATTAAACCTCAGTCATTAAGAAAAAATAAGAGATATGGAAATACGTTTCAATGGTCTAATCAACAATGACAATAGAGGAAAAATGAGAAATAAAATATTTAGAGTCATTCAGGGGAATTTTACTGCTTGAGTGCAGTCCACATCAGTTTACATCCCCCAAAATCATTCTGTCTCCAAAGCCTTCCAACTTCATCATCCTCCCAAAGCCCAGCCCTTGTCCCCAATTCTATCAGACTTTATTGGCTAAAATACAGTCTACACCATCTGAAAGAACACATGAAGACTACAGCAGTCAGAAAAATAGGCCACACCTGTCACAAGAACAGAGACCCTCTGCTACACAAAAGTCCCAGCTAACCACCTGAAGGCCAGCCTCCAACTTGGACAGGGACTTCCTACTAGATCAGAGGTCACACTGGCCACTAGAAACCCAGGCCACAAAGACTAGAAGATTAAGACAAGAACAGAAACCAAGGAACAAAACACCCCATCTAACAAAGACAAATCAGAAATCAGGAACTAGACATATAATCATACCAAAACCGGATGCCTAAATGCCAGTGTAAGATACAATCAACAACCACCAAGGCAATATGGTACCACCAGACACCAGCTATCCTATGACAGTAAGACCTGAACATTCCAAGGCAGCTGAAACACAAGAAAATGATGTGAAAAAAACACATTTATGGTTCTGAGATGATGATTATGGTCCGTAGAAGGTGATAGAGGTTCTTAAAGAGGAAATGAAAAACTCCCTCAAAGAAATTGAGAAAAAGGCAGCCAAGAAATTGCAGGACATCAATAAATACCTTAAAGAAAGCCAAGTAAACAAAAACCAAACCAAACCAAAGCAAACAAACAGATGAAAAAACTATTCAGAGCCTGAAAATGGAAATAGAAGCAATAAAGAAACCAGAAACTGAGGGAATCCTGGAGATGGGAAATCCAGGTAACTGAGCAGGAACTACAGATGCAGGCATCACCAATAGAATTCAACAGATAGAAGAGAGAATTCCAGGTGCTGATGGTTTAATAGAAGAAATAAATCAATTGGTCAAAGAAAATGTTAAATCTGAAAAAAATCCCTGATACAAAATATCCAGGAAACCTGGAACACTATGAAAAACACCAAACCTATGCATAATAGGAATAGGAGGAGAAGAATCTCAGCTCAAAATCCCAGAGAACATACTTAACAAAATCACAGAAAAAAAAAAATAACACTAAGAAGGAAATGTCTACAAAGGTATAAGAAACTTATAGAAAACCACATAGATTGGATCAGAAAAGAAAATGTCCTTACCACACAATAATCAAAATACTAAACATACAGAACAAAGAATATTAAAAGCTGCAAGAGAAAAATGCCAAATACGATATAAATGCAGACCTATCAGAATCACACCTGACTTTTCAATGGAGATCCTAAAAGCCAGAAAGGCCTGAACTGATGTCTTATAGGTTCTAAGAGAGCACAGATGCCAACCCAGACTAATGTATCTAGAAAAACTTTCAACCACTGTAGATGGAGAAAACAAGATATTTAATGACAAAGTCAAATTTAAACAACATCTATACACAAATCAATCCCTAGAGAAGTTATTAAAAGGAAAACTCCAACCAATGGATGTTAGCCACACCCATGAAAACACAGGCAATAGATAATCTCCTATCAGCAAAACCCAAAGAAGGGAAACACACACACACACACACACACACACACACACACACACACACACACACAATCACATACACTACTACCCCCACCAAAAATAACCAGGAAGTAACAATCACTGGTCCTTATTATCTTTCAATATTACTGGACTCAATTTGCTAATAAAAAGACACAAGCGAACAGAATAGATGTGAAAATGAGATCCACTCTTCTGTTGCATACAAGAAACACACCTTTTGTATGATATTTTGTTTGTATTCTGATTAATAAAGCTTGCCTGGAGACCAGAGGGTGTAGCTAGCCACTAGTTAATCATAGAAGCCAGGCAGTGGTGGTACACACACTTAATCCCAGCAATTGGGAGGAAAAGCAGGA
Source organism: Onychomys torridus (assembly GCF_903995425.1). Taxonomy (NCBI): domain Eukaryota; kingdom Metazoa; phylum Chordata; class Mammalia; order Rodentia; family Cricetidae; genus Onychomys; species Onychomys torridus. Next base: position 28,845,420 of record NC_050445.1, read on the forward strand.
AGATTAGGAATTCAAGGCCACCCTGTGCTACATGAGATTGAACCAGTCTAAAACAGAAACAGCTGGGCAGTGGTGGCTCACACCTTTGGTTCCAGCACAATCAGAAGGTGGAGACAGTAATATAAGATGGGTGGAGACAGGTTCCAGGCCCATTCAGTCTGAAGATTCCTTAAGAAAGGACCACCTATTTGGTCTGAGATTCCATAGACCTAAGAAGTCTCTGGTTGCTAGCTGTTCTGCTTCTCTGTTCTTTCAGCTTTCACCCTTGATATCTGACTCTGGGTTTTTATTGATTAAGACTACTTAGGATTGTGCTGGATACATCTCAATATAAAAGACAGACATTACTTCAGAGTAAGGGGGTGAAAAGTTTTTCTAATAAAATGGACCCAAGAAGCGAGCTGGTGTAGTTACCCTAATATCTGCCAAAATAGATGTCAAACTAAAATTAATCAAAAAGATGGAGAAAGACATTTCATACTCATCAAAGAGAAAATACACCTAGATGATGCCTCTATTCTGATTATCTATGCCCCAAATACAAAGACACCCAAATTTGTAAAAGAATCATTACTAAAGCTTAAATCACACATTAAACCTACACTTTAATAGAAGGAGACCTCACTATTCCACTCTCACCAATGGACAGGTCCACCACAAAAATTACACAGAGAAATAACAGAACTAGTAGATGGTAAGATTCAAATGGACCTAACAGATTGAAAGGGAAAAATCAGTAGCCATCTTGAGAGACATTTCCCCCTCTTCTCCTCCAAACTGACCAGCAGTTTTAGAAGTGACCAGAAGTTGAGCTTATAAGACTGGGACAATAAATCTATGTATCCTGGACTTGGCAAAACAAAATATGGGGAGTAATGGGTTCAACTGAGCAGAAATTGAACTTATAGGAAAGCAAGATTGCAACATAAATCTGAATGTGTATATCATGGGTTCAACAAAAGCAGGACATAGGGAGTAAAAAAATGTATGTCTCTGTAGATACCCGAAATCCTGTTAGCCATCAGTAACCTCATGCTTATAGTTCAGCCAGTAACTTCAAAGAACTACCTCATCCCTAGCCCCCTTGTCCAATCCCAAGCTGCATATAAACCTTTCCTATATAAACCCCTTAAAGTGAGTGCTGAGAGGGGACCAAGTCCAGGGCTTGCTTGTTTTGTTATTAAAAAACCTGTGTGTGCTTACATCAGATATTGGCTCTGTGGTGGTCTTGCTTGGGGGTCTTGCGACCTGGGCATAACAATATCAGGAAGCAAATTTAATTGGATAAAATGAAAATATACTATGAAAAAATAGGTTAGGAAAACTAATGGAAGAAAATAGTTGAGATTAAAGGGGAACACATCCTCGAATTAAAAAGTGAGAGTACAGTAGTAAAAGGTGCCAGAAATAAGGAAGTAATGACTAAGGTGATCTGAGAAAATTCCAGAGTGGTTTAGATATGAACAATCATGTGGAATCCACCTCTCCTCTGCAGACAAGCCACTGCATAGGAGTGGTCAGGTAGACCAAATGAGGGGCTAGAAGCTGGCCAATATAACAGTAGTTATTAACTTTGGGGCAATGTGGACTTCATACTCCAAACACACAAACACCAAATACAGAAACTGTCCTCGGATGGCCCCCTTTACACAGTGTGGCAAGAAACAGTGTACTAATAGGGAACTGAAAATTCTGTGTTCAGACCCTTCTAGGATGACAAATGCTGGAAGGAAAATGGGTGTGTAATTTGTCGCATAAAGACCTCTGATTTGATTGTCAGTAGATTACATTGGTTGCCACCTGCAGCCAGTCTCACATGCTCTAACAATTTCCATATCTTCTTATGGCCTTGGGGCAGCATGTCAGTTTTGGTAACTTCTCAGGTGAAAAAGAATCCATCCAAATCATTTCTTTCTGAACACCTTGCACTAGCATGTCTGTGAAAGTGAAAGTATGCGAATAGTTAGGAAAACCGGACAGACATGGCAATATGACAGTCATTCCACGTAAGTATGAGCCCAGGAGGAAGTAAATGAGAAACAGGATACAGAGATGACAACACTGAGTGTCTGTTCAGGGCTGTGAATCTCATCCAGCCCTGGCAGTAATAGGACCACAGCAAATGCTGTGAAGCCTGTGTTGGCATTTCCTGCAGTTTCTTCTGATTTCCAATTCCTCCACCTCCAGTCGATTTACCCTCCTCCCCAACCCAATTGTCACAATTGTAGCTAAACTTCTCCTCCATTACTGTGTAACTCCAGAGTTATCACCAGTTTTCGGAGAACTCAAACGCGATCTCACCTCCAACATATATTTCCTGTACCTGTAGTCAGTGAAGATAGAAGCATCAGATAGGAAGGACCCTCCAGCTGGCTCTTATAAACAGGCCCAAGCTGACACACAGTCAGCCACTGCCCATCTATGGCTGGTTTGTGCCCTAGTAAAATGGAAACTGAATCTTAGAGATGACTTAAGTTGAAAAAAAAAAACAAAACAAAACCGAATTCAATACAAGAGGGGTCACCACTGACTGAGCACAACCTTATATTCTTCTTACATATATGGTAAAAATATCCATAAACCTCCCATTTCTGCCTGTATGTACCTCATTCTTGTTCAGAAACCATGTTGAACATTGCCCCAAACCTTTCTTTTCTTGAAAATGGGTGTAGACTTCTACCATAGGCTGTTTATCCTAGAATATGGGGTAGCTACGTTTAGTATAGATATTCAGTGCAACATTTATGAGCCTGAGGATTATCATGGTCTACATCTGCAGTACTGTTTGTATACTCTCTGTGTTCCTGGGTGCCCTTCATATGACATGGGCATGAGAGGCAAATATCTTGAAATTGAGATCAAAGTGGAGCACTGTGTTCATGTAGCTCTTTACTCCACTAACAAAGTAAGACATTTCCTACTCAACGCTCACCAATTCCCTTCCATCATGTCTGAAATCCATGAGCCTGCTTAGGAAGCAGAGTATGTAAAAGGCCACACTTGTTACGAACTCTACCTCCTTTCTTACCATCAGTGATGTTCCAGTGCTGGTCCACAGGGCTCTGAAATTTCCATTTCCTATTAAGTAGATTGGTCAGGTTAGAGCAGAGAAATTTAGAGAACACTGATAGACTCTCATGGGGGCTTCACAAAAACTGACTGTTTACTGGAACTAGATCTTCTTCAAAGTTCCTAAAAGCAACTTACGTTCAACAAAAGAATTTCTGAGCCTTCCATAGAGTCTTTCTTCTCTAACACCCATGGATTACAGCAGATCTGCTTAGACAGATTGGCTATCACTGTTTCCTCCATTCCAGGATCCTTTTAAGAACGAGTTTTTTTTTTTTTTCCTCTTCTTTTCCTGAGAATAGAATTTTCCTTTACACCTGAAGGATGCCTACTGACAAGAAGGCATAAGAGCAGAGGAGCTGTAAGAATATAGGAAGGAAATATATTGTGTATTTGCTCAGTAAGAAGTAGAGACCCTACCTCCCCTTCAATAAGCAACCTTCTGACTCCACAGGGTTAAAAAGGCAGATGTCCCTTTTGACATTGTGAGTGCACTCTTGACCCTGGCTTTTATGGGAGCTGCTGGTGAGTTCCATGCTGAGTCTGGCTTTGTTTTTCCCATTAACTAGATCACATGGACTCTGTCTTCCACCACAGCCTGCTCATCTACCTTCTCTCAGTAGTCCAATATACCCTTTGATGTCCTACTTCCAACTGTTGTAATCTCTCAGTCTTCACCTTTCTCACATTTCCATGAGTTCACAGACTCCAAAATCCTGTGTCAGATCCATTGCTGTGACCACCAAGGCTAGATGGCAGCAGCTCAAGGAGAGGTTCTACAAAATGAACTGACAAACACATTCCTCCCCTGAAACAGCTCTGGCAATCCTTCACCATAGATTCTGTGAAGGGAAATGTGCCTCAAGGCTTTTTAAAACTAATTTACCAAATTCTCAACCTCAGTCATTCTGATGAATTACTGTGCCTTGTATACAGGGGTTTAACATCCCCAATAACTTTAATATTACCAGGTTGCAGCCAAAGTTAATAACTACTGTTATATTGGCAAGCTTCTAGTCAGTCATTTGTTCTGTCTGACTTTGCTTGGGGATACCTCTCCTTTTGGGCCTCATGGTACCCAGTCCTATGATTTAAGTAACTAGGAACAACACAGACACTATCTATGTAGGCTGGGCATTTTCCTAGGTAGCCATATCTAAGTGAATAATGGGTTTTCACTATTGACAGTGAGTGAAAAGTCCATTTACTGTAGCATAAACAACCGAAGAATTTCAGAGTGAAGCAAGCAATGGGTTAAAAAACTAACAAGTAATTAGATCCTACAAAATTGTTCTTATGTCCTACAATCTCTGACAGTCTGGAACCTTAAATCCTATGTTGCTTTTTGTGTATTTTTTGTTTATTCCCTAATTTCTCTTAGTCATTTTGCTCAGAAAGTAATTCTAAAATATTTGGAGGGTGATGTAGATCTGAGGGATCCACCCTCCAACATCTTAACGAATTTGCTTCTCCTTTTATCACCATTCTAGTAGCTTTTCCTGATAATGATGATGATAAGATCACAGAAGGATACACCCATCAAGAGAGAATTCTGTTCCTTACCAGGTGTCCTTGAACTCTGGTCACCACTTCTGTGGCAGCTCCAAAATCAATGACTAGAGAGTGGTATCTATGGCTCATTGCCACAAGTACTAAGTGATGGCTCCCTGACTGCACTGACCACAGAGGAGAGTGTCTTCATGCCAGGCATCAGTATGGGTAAATAATAAAGTTGTTGCGGAGAGGGTAAAGTGAAAGTGAAGTTGCTAGCAGCCACTGATATTCATGGGGTTTGGGTGACTATAGTCCCATATAGTATGATGTTTCAAACACTGAAGAGAAAACAAAATATGTAGAAGAATGTGCCATGAAAGGAAATAGAAAATTTCTTATTGTAGAAACCAATGAAGAAGCAGGCAAGGATTGTCACAAATACTATCTGGGACTTATCTCAGGAAAGTGTAATCAGAGTTTTTCAAGGACATAGCTGAAACAGACTTCATTAATTTTCTTCTGTTATTGCATTTATTCTGTATAAGGGGATGATAAACATTGTCCCCACAATGGGTTTTCACTATGGATAGTGAGTGAGAAAGACTGAAAAAAAAAAACTTGGTAAAACATGGTGACATAACCTTATAATATAGATTGTGATGCAATAGGTTTGGAGTTAGGAGCAAGGAATTGAACTTCTCACAAGATGACAGATCATACTGTTAAGTGGCTTGGACACAAGATGTTGTGGACATCACTCTGTATAAATAAAACACTTATTGGCCAGTAGCCAGGCAGGAAGTATAGGCAGGACAAGCAGAGAAGAGAATTCTGGGAGCAGGAAGGCTGAGTCAGGAGACGCTGCCAGCCACCGCCATGACAAGCAACATGTAAAGATACTGGTAAGCCATGAGCCACGTGGCAATTTACAGATTAATAGAAATGGGTTAATTTAAGATATAAGAACTATATAGCAAGCAGCCTGCCATGGCCACACAGTTTGTTATCTATATACATCTCTGTGTATTTACTCAGTTGGGTCTGAGTGGCTGAGGGATTGGTGGGTGAGATAGATTTGTCCTGACCATGGGCCAGGCAGGACTGGAGAAAACTTCAGCTACAACTATAATGGGTTGTAGATGCCCAACGGGTTGGCAAGAATTTCCCCCTAAAACCTGAGAAAAAAGATTCTAAAACAGAGCCAAAACCAGCTTCCTAATTGTCTCTCTCAAGTAAGAGGCAGCCTGCCAGTTTGAACTACTATGGTGATTTCCTGGGTGTGCATTTGACCAGTAGTATGGTGGGAATGAGGCATCTACAAGCGGCACATTACACTGCATGGTGGATTTAGTCTTTGCTAGTACAAAAAAAAAAAAAAAAAGAGAGGTTTCTGGACTACACACTGCTTTGATAGAAGCATAGACCCACTGTTTCTGAGAGTTGATGTCTCCCAGAGCTGGCAGTAAACATACCACCCCATGTTTGGAAGCTGAGGTGGGTGGACCCATTAGTAATGCTGCAGTTTAAAACAATAGATTTACAATAAGACAGATTCAGATGGAACAAGCCTTTAAATGCTTTACAATGTGTGTAAAAATGTACATAGGCTTGGAAGAGAGAGAAAAAAGGAATGTATACAGTTATATAAAAATAGATTGTTTTTTAAAAATAAAGTCTTTAAAGAGACACTAAAGGTAGTATAAAAAATATAAGCCATGTAAAGATGGATATTATACAGAGAATCTGGATTGTGTTGTCTTTGGGATTTTTAACTGCAGAAAAACATTTGATCATAAAAGCTGTTGAGTTAAGCCAATATTTTAAAGGTCCCTTGATTTCAAAATTTGGATGTAAGGATATGTTGCTTTGGAAAGGAGGCTCTGTTTTTATTTCCACAGAAAGCCAGAGGCTATGGATTTGTTTCAGATTAAGATACATCAGGTTTGACCAGCCAAGACCCCTGGAAAGGTTTCCGATGACACCATGGCCCAGATGATCCAACATCCAAAACAGTTTCAAGGCAATTGGCTCAGACAATACACCCTCATGGACTACTCATAATCCTAAAATCCCATAAGATACAGCACCCTCCACCAGCAGGAAGTAGTAAGAAAAGCTATGCCCAAATTCCCAAATATACTAAGAGATGGAATTGGCTCACTCCTTCTCTAAACCCAAACATATTGAAAAAAAAAAAATGTTGAGAGATTCTTTTGTCCCATATCAAAAGAGCCCTCTTGTGTGGGACAGAAAAAACTAATATTTTTATTTAAATCAGGTTGATTCTCTATCTAAGAAGAAAAGGGGATATGATATAGATATATAGGATGAAGGGGTAGATAACTGAATCTACTTTTAAAGAGCAAATTGTTTGAAATATTTTACATTGATATAGATTTTAGTTTATTGATACAAATTTAAAGTTAATTTTGTTATATTGCATATATATTTCTACTCTCATTTGAGGTATTATGTTTATGTAACTCATTTAAATTGTAATGCATAATTATAATTAGTCTTCTATGATAATCAAACTTATAGTCATGTTAGTTTAGTTTTCTAGGTATGTATTGATATTATTTCAGATAGATAGGCAATCTTCAAATACTTCAAAGACCTACAGAATATGGCATTCAAAATATTTTTAAAAATTTTAGACTTTCTGGACAATGAGACATGTCTGCTCCTGGCAACACCAATTTACTTCAGAGAGGAGGATAGGCATTAAAGACACTCTATATAGAGTTTATTTTCTTCTTGACAAAAATAGCCATTTGGATAAGAAACTATTCTTGCCTGGACTGCTTGAAGAAAATGTATTGGCTGGACATGCAGGACCATTGAACTTTGCTTGGCAAAATGGTCCTTCAGGTTCCTGCTTCACAGAGGAAACTGCCAGACATTCTACAGGACACAGAGAAAAGCGACTGAGAGATTCTAGGCCTGTGGGCTGAAGACAGATGTACCAGCTTACAAGAGAACTTTGGATGACTATCCAGGCTGCAAGCTGTCTCTGTCTACTCTTGCAAGACACTTGAAAGTTGTTTGTGTCCTTCTCCCATTTCTCAGGTAATATTATATCCTTTTTAGGTCTTTGATGTAGTTGAAGACTAGATAGTTACAATTTTCGTTAGTTATGATAAGAGATAAGTTATATATGAAACCTTAGACTCACAAATATAGGATAGATAGGATATCTTTCACTTTGCCAAATACAAATAGACTAGATATTATAAATAGACTAGATATTGTAACTGTTATACTTGCTTGATAATTGTTTAGTTATATGCAATTTTACTATGTGAAAGTTAAAACCTTCCTTTTTGAAAAAAAGAAAAGGGGAAGTGTTGTGGATATCACTCTGTATAAATAAAATGCTGATTGGCCAGTAACCAGGCAGGAAGTATAGGCAGGACAAGCAGAGAAGAGAATTCTGGGAACAGGAAGGCTGAGTCAGGAGACATTGCCAGCTACTGCCATGACAAGCAACATATAAAGATACTGGTAAGCCACAAGCCATGTGGCAACTTATAGATTAATAGAAATGGGTTAATTTAAGATAGAAGAACTAGACAGCAAGAAGTCTGCCACAGCCATACAGTTTCTAATTTACATAAGTCTCTGTGTGTTTACTCAGTTGGGTCTGAGCAGCTGAGGGATTGGTAGGTGAGACAGATTTGTCCTGACCATGAGCCAGCCAGGACTGGAGAAAACTTTAGCTACAACAAGATCTTGCCCCAGTTGGTTAAAGCACAACAGTTCAACAGTTCTTACAATAGAAAAATTATGACTAAATGTTCCTGTTTAGTTATCAAAAATGTAGAGGATGAAGTTTGCTTCACATAGCTCCTTCAGTCTTCACCAGTGGATTCATGAAGGTATTTTGGTTTCATAGAATGAAAATAAACCTGTATCTGCAGTCCTCCACTCTACCCCCCAATACCATCTCTCTATGAATAGTAAAGTAAGGAGGTGACAAACAAGTTCATGACCTACAGTTCTCCTCCTATGAAAATGATACAAGCTTTCTCACAGACTTTAAAGACACAGATGAGTGAGGAGCTTGAAAAACTTGGAGCTGGTTGCACCATAGAGTAAGCCTCTACTATCCTTCATCCTCCCAATAGCTGTATCAAAGTGAGACAGAGAGAACATTCCTGAGGGCAATGAGCAGTTTGTCACTGCTAACGAGATCATCAGGTACCCAACTTTAGTGGGAAGACCCTGAACAATGACATCATGTTGATCAATCTCTATTCCTCTGTGACCCTTAAAGCCCAGGTAACTGCAGGATCTCTCGTCCACATCTTGTGCACCTGTTGGCACTCAGTGCATCATCCATCAGTGGGTTAATACCCTCACTTTGTGGTGATCAGGACCCACTTCACTTTCTTTGTACTCCCTCCACAACCAGGCACGTGTCCAATATTTCCAAGCCACGTGTTCACTGGCTTCTGAACTGCAAATGTGTTGAACTTCCCAGTACACACAGGCTCTGCAGGTACAAGAGAAAACAACACAGCAAATAAGCTGATCCCCAGAATGTAATCATGACACATGCAGAAAGTGCTATGGTTACTTTCAGGAGGGATATCAACCATGAGTATTCTGGGATCAAAAAGCCATAGTTCCTAACTGGAACACAGTATCTTTGGGAACACTCCATTGCTTGCCAGCTGTTTCAACACTGGATTGTTGCCTATATACACATGTTTTCATTCTTTTCTTTTCCTCACAGTCAGTAAGCCAGATATACTTCATAGCCTAGATACCCCACTGCTGCTTTAGTCTGATTGTGAAGCCTCATATTCTGGAAAGATCACCAATAACATGATCTGAGTTGGCTTAACATGATTAGAGGGAGGCAAGGATTTCTGCCAGTTGGTTGACTCCCTTCACTTGTCCTGACCCCTGTCCTCCTGGGACTTCAATGCCCTATTATAGTATGAGTCAGAAAGGTTTCTGAAGTGGTTTCATGGAAAATTAGGTCTACCCTGGATGTCAAATCATTTGTGGGAATAGAGGATGGACTGCTATGAAAACCAAATGGAATCACAGAGGGACTAGAATGGAATATTAAGTTTAGAATAAATGTGTCCTTGTTTCTACATACCCCTCCTTTATAATTTTCCCCTTTCCAGGCTGCCTCTGGTTGCTCTGTTTTTGCCTGATCTCTTCTTGATAGTGATGAATATGTTTCCATTGAGGTTATCCAACTCTTTCCTTGAGAGATTACAAGAGTATCTTGTACCTCAAAATAGGTTACATATAATAGTTTAGTAGCATGTGAAGAGATGAAATGCTAACAAAAAATTGTAAAACAATGTCAGAGAGGCTGATATTGGTCTTTTATAAAATGCATTTCAGAAAGTTGATGTGAAAAATCTTTCAAAATATTATTAAACATTTAATGTGATTTTTAAATGAACATTTGTTCATTAAGAACAAATTCATTATTGTGGTACCTATAAACACAGCACTGACTAGTTGCATACCATGATAACTGTGAAGGTTCGACAGGTAGTCTTATATCTTGTTGGTAACCAAGAGCTGTCTAATTGGACTTTCAAAATCACAAGAAGGAAATCATGCCTGGTACTAGAAACCTAGCCAACTTCCCATGGCTAGTGAGATCAGGAATCTTTCAAGAAAACCTACCACTGTTGTCTTACTAGAGCAGCATAACTCCTAACTACATGCCAGAATTTATCTTTACATGAAGATGTATGTACAGCCCTCACTGCCCATCAGAGTAGCTTCTTCTTAGAGCAAATTCAGACCACCACAGAAAAACAAAAATGGCTACAATGCAGAGGTCAATGGACCCTGGGTGCCTAGCCCCATTTACCACACAACTAACTCAAAGGAAACTTCAGCTTCTTTAACACTGTATGAGAGGAGAGTGGGGAACTGTAAATCCAGAAGTCAGCTATGAGTCTGCGTCCTCTAGAGAGGGCTACCTAAGCAGGACATGAATAATGACAATATGTTGTTAGGTTAGATCCCTCTTCTTATTTTTGTTTGTTTGTTTGTTTTGTTTTGTTTTTTTTTCGAGACAGGGTTTCTCTGTCTAGCTTTTTGCCTCCTCTCTCTTGTCAATTGGACTCCCGGAGCTCCACTTGGCTTTTTGGAGCCTGGGGCCTATGCTGGGACACTTTGCTCAGCCTGGGTGAAGGGAGGAGGGGACTGGACCTGCCTTGACTGAATTTACTAGGCTGAGCTGAATTCCCAGGGGAGTCTTTGCCCTGGAAGAGATGAGAATGGGGAGTGGATTAGGGGGAAGGTGGGGGGGGGGGGGAGGTGGGAGGAGAGAGGACAGGGGAATCTGTGGCTGATATGAAAAATTAAATTAATTATAAAACTTTAAAAAAAGTTCAGGTGTGTTGTTGAGAGGGAAGAGAGAGAGAGAGGGAGTTAGGTTTTGCTATAGACTAGGGAGGAAAGAATAGAAGTCACCCTCATTAACCTTGTTATGCAACTTTTACTGAAATACATACCTTAAAATGGAATGTTCCAGACCACCGTGCCTGTATTCTATGCCCTTTTAACACTTTATTCTGTTTAAATAATGCCATAGTCACATTCTCTGGGATAAACACATGTTGTTACCATTGCCTATTGATTACTTTTTAATCTATGTCCTTCACATGCCTATGGAAGCATACAATGCATGAACAACTGTCATGAGAGCAAAGTCTTATTTCTTTTCTATAACACTGTTACTTGGAAATTAAAATTTCCTAGACCTTTAAACTAATTAATTATGTATTTATTTAATAAAGGAAAAGGTCTAAAGGAAAAGAGATGTTCAACTTCTGGGATGAGATAGCAGATGAGAAGCCATTTGTAGTGGGATGGAAAAGACTGAGGGTAACTCATGATACACACTGCACAAAAAGAGTAGGAGAACACCAGGAATCACAGTAGAGGTGATTGGACAGCGAAAAATATGGAGGTATAGAAAGGCTGTGAAATGGAGCAATCAACATGTATCTCCAGGCAAGAATCACATACGAGGAAGAGAAACAGAACTTCAAACAGAACAGAAAGTAAGTCAAGCACTATGAAAGAGAGAGACACAAGTGTACACAAAGAGCATCACATGATTATCAAAACCCTTACACACAGGTGAAAGTTGTTGGTGTGACAGTGATCCCTTCTGTGTGACAGGTCAACATGAAGAATGAATACATTCGTCACTCCTCATACCATGGAGGGCTCTAACAAGATAGCATCTTGGGATGGTTGCTGATTGATTGAGACCATGCTACTCTGCAGTCATGAAACACAGGAACAACCAGAAGTAAATGGATCTGAGATACTCTATGAGAGGATCGAGAGGATCTCTGAGAAAGATGGTTACAAGAGGCAGTTGTGGACCATGGGACACACAAATGTAGACACACTGAATTGAAGTAGCCAGGCATTAGGCTACAAAGGGCACCATGATTTATGGCCCTGCCATTTGTATTAAGGATTAATCCCATCAATTTTGGATAAGTAGAGACTGCCCAACACAGACTATTAGCCACAAGTCAGCTAGACCTACAAAGATGTGTCTTTGATGTGGTTTTCTACCATGAAGTGTGAGAAATTTAAAGCTCATGCCAAAAAGAGCCTTCAGTTTCTACGATCTCTTTCCTCCTGTAGCACTGAGATATGGTGAGTTACCTCAGGTTCCTTCTGTCATAACTTCCATGCAATCATGGACTATACTATCAAATGGTGATGTAAAATAAATGTTTTATTGATTAAATTCAGTTTTCAGGGTATTTTATCGCAGCAATAAAAGAAGTAATTAATTAAGTACTATTGTTATATTGGTTTCTTTCCTCTGAAGTGTCTTGTGGACTGAGCCTTTAAGAGAAGACTACTCACAAGGAAGACACAAATAAAGCTGGAAGAAATAATCATCCCAACCAATGTGCACCTGTGATGGAAAAGCAAGGTAGTCTAGAACCCCTCAAAGATAATAACTCCTTAAATACTGAATCCAATGATAGTGAATAAGTTCAAACGCCAAAAATATAAAAATCAAGATCTATTTCTAAAAAGAAAATAGACTATTTCAGAAAGAGGAAAAAGTACATGCATGCCATATTGCTGAGAATTTTAGTTAAGATATTGAGGTATTGAATATCTTAAACAAAATAAAATGAAAACACCAAAACCATAACTGTTAGAAATGAAGAATTCAAATTCTAAAGCAAAAAGTAGGATGGAAAGCATCCCAGGTAGACTAGACTGAGCAGAAAAAGAATACCAGGGATGGAAGACAAGGCTGAGGAAATAGTACATTCAGCCAAACACTGAAAAGCCTGTAAGATTATGTATTTCAGGAATTCTGGAATTATGACCATGAGCCCAATCCTGAAAATCAATAATCTAGAGGAAGAAGAGAAATAAATCTCACCACAGAAAACAAGTTTGATACAATTACAGCAGAAAATATCTCAAATCCATGGAAAGACATGGATATTCAAGAATCCTGAATAGGCACAACCAGAAAAAAACATCTCCATGACACCTGATAATTAAGATGTAAAGACTACACAATCAGGAAATAATATTAAAACTGACAAAAAAAAAAAAAAACACCTGACAATAAAGAAAGCAAACACACAAACACAAACCCACCAGAATCACATCAGACTTCTGAGTTGAACCCCATATGAGGAAAGGGATACAGAATGGTATATTTCAAGCCCTGAAGGTAGAACGCTGACTAGTATAAACTAGAAACCTATTCAAATCCGCATGGAATAAAATCCTTTTAATAAGAATATCTGTAAAACCAAAGAGTAAAACAAGCAGGACTCATACAGTTATCCCATGTATAGCTCATATAATCAACATAGATATGCAAAAAGAACCAAGCAAGACTCTTCAGTGGTGAAAGGAAATGCTGGGAGTGAGAGACCAATGAGAGTAATGAGGACCAATATGAACAGAGTAGACAAAAATACATGCATTACAATTTTATAATAAAGCACACTGCATTATATAACAATAAAATTTTAATAAGCCAAACTATGAGGTGAATTCAAAGGAAGATTTCATAATGGTTCATTGGAAGCACCTAACTTTCACCATCTTCTTTAGGGGATAAAAAGTCAGCCAACAATGTAGCTGCCTTCTGAAGGTGAGACATGATAGAAAGGTACCACAGAGAGTAAGTAAATCTGTCCTCAAATTCTCAACAATGTCTTCAAAATGTAGTGTCTTTTATTCAGCTGGTCTACTCTATTAGTAATGTTTTTCATTGTATTTTTGTTTGATTTGTTATTTTTTCCTTCTAATATTGATTTTTATGTCATAACCTCTGTCTCTTTGCTAAGTTTCTTGAACAAGTCTCCAATTATCTTTACTTCATTCAGTGCTCTAGGTTAATCCTCCTTAAGGGCACTGATAGTTTTTTAAACTAGACTTCAAAATTCATTGCCCAATATTCCATTTCATTAGCATCTTTGCAGACTATTGTGTGAAGAAGAGTGATAGATTTCTGACATATTCATATTGACTTGCCTATTCATATTTCTTTTCATATGGTGAGATTTCCGCAGCTATTGAAGAGGAGGAAACTAGCTATGGAAACAAAAACAAAACTAAACAAATAAAAATAAATTAAGATATAAATTATAATAAACCAACTGAACTACTCAGCATCTGTCCCCACACTCTATATCTGTTCCCCAGAAGTCTCAGTGGCTCACCAAGATGTCTTTCATTCTGTGATCTACCAGTGCTGAAAGATTATTGTGAAGATGACATGGCATCCCGTTAGCCAGGAAATGCTGTAATTACAAATCCTGTATATGTCTCTAAGAATAAAGAAAATGAATATACTTGGCCCCACTCATAGATGAAAATCTACAGTCAATTAATGGCTGCTGAGAAATAGAGAATCAGTCTTCTGCAGGGACAGGCCCCTTTGATGTATTATCCAATCTCAAGCAGTGAAGCCTAAATACATATGAGTCCTATTAAATAAACTCATCAGGTTTTATTTATAAATTCTTATGTGTGTGTGTATTTATAGGTGTTGTGAAAATAATAATTAAAAATTAAGAGGTCATAAAATGAGAAGAAGTGGAGAGGGGACAAGAGGGGAGTTGGAGGATGAGAGAGAGGGAGAATTATGTTAATATAGTACTTGTATATGAAATTCTCAGAATGTGGGTAAAAGAATAAAAAGTTAATAAAAAGTTATAAAATGAAAATAAATGTCTATAGGGCATTTATATGTTGTCATTCAAGGGTGTTATCATGGGTTTTTCTTTCCAGAGAAACTTGCTTAGACCCTGATTAGGGATTAGACCCTTAGGACTGCTGAGGGATGACTGTTACAGGATTTCAGAAACCTGATCCTTCTAGGTGAGGGTACTTCCTACAGAATACTGAATACACTGTTAACATTTCTATATTTCTGTCATAGAATACCTTATGGAAGCTTCTATGTGGCACTAGTGATTTTGAGATTCCTTTTTTAAGGAAAATAGTAATCAACATTTTAGTGGCTTATGCAAGGTAACTTTCATTGTATACTTTCTTGATTTTAACTCTCTTTACTTGAGGAAGAGTGTACTCTTCCCTCTGAGTTGGTTAGTGGTCATTTTAGAAGTTCATCAGCTCAAAATATTGTGATCCTCATCTGAAAGTCTGATTTAAATGCTGTAACTAAGAATTGCCAATAGTGGGGATGAAGAGGTGGCTCAGAGGTTAGGAGCACTGGCTACTTCCAGAGGTCCTGAGTTCAATTCCCAGTAACCACGTGGGGGTTCACAAACCCTCTCTAATTTGATCTGGTGCCCTCTTCTGGTGTGTAAGCATACATGCAGGCAGAACTCTGTATACATAATAAATAAAATAAACAAATCTAAAAAAAAAAAAAAAAACCTTAAAAAAAGAATGGCCAGTAGTTGGAAGTGAGTCTGAAAATTCAAAATCTTTGAATGTAAATGTCAGGGAACATTCAGAGAGGCAATCTTCTAGACTTTAGAAAGTATCTTTTCTTTCCTACTAAGCACAGTACTATTAAGCACAGTAGTGGGATAAAAATAATCGTTTACAGAGAGACTCCCAAGAAACAACACAGTAATTTTACATAAATGAATCTTGTTTTCTCTAAGGCATGTCTAGTCCTATTTTTGGACCAAAGAAAAGAGCTCTGGATGCGAAGAGATAAGACCACACAGAAGCCACTTATCCAGGTAGGATAAATGGACCAGAGAACATAGGCTCGAGGTCTGAAGAGTTAAGAGAACAGACAGGATTTTAAGAAGTCTGCTTCTGTAAAAATGACTTTTCTGAAGCTTGAAATTATTTCTTTTGCGATGAGAGATGAGAGAAGAACGTCTCCTGGTCCATGTTTCCCACACTTTGAAGTCCTGTAAGAGTCCTCTTGTCCTAGCTCTCCCATCATTGTCTAGCACATTGACAGTTACAAAGTGTTTATTTTTCCTTCAGAATCCTGAATAATCTGTGGATTTTATTGTTATTTATACTTCAGAATATTTGATAAGCTACTGTGATATTAAAGCATAAAAAATGAGTTTTTAAATACCTCATGTATCTGATGGTTGAAACTGTCTCTTCATGCTTCTTATGAATGATTGCAATTGATTTTGTATATTTTCTGCCGTAAACTGAGTTTTTAATGCCTTTCTTTTACGGCTGAGGTCTGATATGAAAATTCTAATTATCTTGGAGTCTTCCTTTAAAAACATACCAATGCTTTATCAAGGTTTTATACATGAACTATTCAACTTTTCCTTTTCTCAATTTATTTTTATGCATTTTACTTTTAGCAAAAGATCCTTGCAATCAGCCAGTCAATGATTATGCATACCTTTAATGCCAGCACAGGGGAGGCAGAGGAAGGCAAATCTCAATGAGTTCAAAGTTATCCTGGTCTACAAAGTGAGTTCCAAGCCAGCTGGGACTATTACACAGTGAAACACTGTCTTGAAAAACAAACAAACAACAACAAAAGCGCCTTCCAATCAATGGGCAATACTATTAAAATTAATGCATACATTGTGGTTGGACAGTAAATTTAGTGCTACGCATGCCAGAATAATGTATGGTAAATCAAAATGTGTATGGTCTATTGCTGAGGATATTGATCTGTATAAATAAAATGCTGATTGGCCAGTAGCCAGGCAGGAAGTATAGGCAGGACAAGGAGAGCGAAGAGAATTCTGGGAGGTAGAAGGCTAGGTGGAGAGACACTGCCAGGCGCTGCCATGGCAAGAAGGATGTAAGGTAACAGTAAGCCGCAAGTCATGTGGCAAACTATAGATTTATAGAAATGGGTTAATTTAAGATAGATGAAGTAGATAACAAGAATCCTGCCACAGCCGTACAGTTTGTAAACAATATAAGTCTCTGTGTGCTTTCTTGGTTGGGTCTGAGCAGCTGTGGGACTGGCAGGTAAGAGAGATTTGTCCTGACTGTGGGCCAGGCAGGAAAACTCCAGCTACAGTCTATAGGACCATTTTCAATAAATTATTCATGTTTTTGATAATCCATAATAGAAGGATAGTTACATTCAAATAATATGCCACTAAAAATCACAAAATTAAATTTAAGAAACATAATGTACTATTATCAGGAATGGAAATGATCAAATACATTATATGCATGTATGGAATTCTAAAAGAATAAAAACGTATTTAAAATGTAATTCAAAGGAATAAAGGCAAGAGAAGGAGGAAATGAGAATAAAAGTGCAAGAGATATAAATACAAACATAATCCAGCTGGGATCTCCCGCTCCCTTAAGCTCTCTTTCCCTCGACCCTGGCCCTTCATTACCCCACCTCACGTCCAGTCTGCTCATGTAGATCTCATCCATTTTTCTGTCATTGGGAGATTCCCGTGACTTTCTTAGGGTCCTGTTTTCTAGGTAGCCTCCCTGGAGTTGTGAGTAGCAGTCTAGTCATCCTTTGTTTTACATCTAGTATCCTCCTACGAGTGAGTACATACCATGTTTGTCTTTCTTAGTCTGGGTTACCTCACTCAGGATGATTTTTTTCTAGATCCGTCCATTTGCCTGCAAACCTCATGATGTCATTGTTTTTCTCTGCTGAGTAGTACTCCATTGTGTATAGGTACCATATTTTCTTTATCCATTCTTCAGTTGAAGGGCATTTAGGTTGTTTCCAGGATCTGGCTATTACAAACAATGCTGCTATGAACATAGCTGAGCCCTTGTGGTATGATTGAGCATACCTTGGGTATATGCCCAAGAGTGGTATAGCTGGGTCTTTGGGGAGATTGATTCCCAATTTTCTAAGAAAGTGCCATATTGATTTCCAAAGTGGCTGTACAAGCTTGCATTCCCACCAACAGTAGAGGAGAGTTCCCCTTGGTCCACATCCTCTCCAGCATAAGCTATCTTTTTTTTTTTTTTTTTGATCTTAGTCATTCTGATGGGTGTAAGGTGGTATCTCAGAGTTGTTTTGAATGCATTTCCCTGATGATTAGGGTTGTTGAGCAATTCCTTATATGTCTTTCAGCCATTTGAGCTTTCTCTGTTGAGAATTCTCTGTTTAGCTGTATAGCCCATTTCTTAATTGGACTGTTGGGCATTTTGATATCTAATTTCTTGAGTTCTTTATATATTCTGGATATCAGCCCTCTGTCAGAACAGAGAGGGAGAACAAGAAAAAAGAGACCATGGTAAATGAAGACCCCATGGGAATAGGAAGAAGCAAAGTGCTAGAGAGGTCCACAGAAACCCACAAAGATACCTCAACAATAGACTACTGGCAATAGTCGAGAGAAAGCCTGAGCTGACCTACTCTGGTGATAGGATGGCCAAACACCCTCACTGTAGTGCTGGAAATCTCATCCAATAACTGATGGAAGTGGATGCAGAGATCCACGGCCAGGCCCCAGGTGGAGCTCCAGGAATCTAATCAATCGGTGAGAAAGAGGAGGGATTGTATGAGTGAGAATTGTTGAGACCAAGATTGGAAAAAGCACAGAGACAAATAGCCAAACCAGTGGAAACACATGAACTATGAACTTATAGCTGAGGAGCCCCCAACTAGATCAGGCCCTCTGGATAAGTGAGATAGTTGATTAGCTTGAAATATTTGGAAGGCACCCAGGCAGTGGGACCAGGACCTGTCCTTAGTGCATGAGCTGGCTGTTTGGAACCTGGGGCCTATGCAGGGACACTTTGCTCAGCATGGGAGGAAAGGACTGGAGCTGCCTGGATTGATCTATGAGGATGAGCTGAATCCCCAGGAGAGTCCTTGCCCTGGAGGAAATGGGAATGGGTGGTGAGTTGGGGTGGGGGGGCAGGAAGGGAGTACAGGGGAATCTGTGACTGATATGTAATATTAAGTCAAATTATTAAATAAATAAATAAATAAATAAATAAATAAATAAATAAATAAATGGAAACATAAAAAAATATACAAGAAGTCAGAAGAATATAAGAATAAAAAATCCCAAGTATAAAATACTTTAAAATAAAATAAACACCAAATTTGAGAATTACAAGAAAAATTTAAAGAAAAAGAAGTAGAGAAAAAAGAAAGTTAAGATATAAAGCAGACCTTCACTGAGTCCTCTAGTGGGTGTAACTTATTGGAGGGAGATGTTGCAAGTCCTGCCTGGAGTCTAGTGTACTTCATCTCTGTTGTCACCATCTTGGTGACATCCCACTCACCTTGTGGCATGATGGCTGTCAGGTCAAATGGATGCTTCCAGTGGTAGATCTGCCTTCACTTTAGAAGCTTCTTTATTTTGAATGCCTGGATCCTGCTCTGGTGAGTTTTGCACCTTGTGAGCTGGAAGTGTTCTCACTTTCTTCAGAGGCTCTCTGGTTTTTGTTTCAAAGACACAAACATCTAAGCTGAGCAGTGCATCTTGAGTGTATTCAGGAATACAAAAGATCGCATTCACATCTGCACTGGAGGGGCAGAATAGGGGGATCTGGGTGCCCTTCTGGCTATTTCCAGTGTTTTCAGATTCTTCCCAGTAGCAAATCATGTTATAGAGTCAAAGAGACAGTGGAATTGGGGGGTCTTAGAGGCTTGGACTCACAACTCCCAGTCTTGCCTGATAGAAAACTATATATAGTAGAGATGCAGCAACAGAGACAGGGGACTACCTGTGTTCTAGAGTTCTAGGTGAACCAAATAATTTGTAGGCCAAAGACTTGCTCTTTGTCACATTTCAAGGCCTCACACTGAGTCACTTTCCAAAGCCCCAGTTTCTTACTGCATAAGGTGCTCACCATGGAAGGACACCAGACCCTGACCTTCTCTGACTCCCAAGGCAATCTTCTATGCCAAATGTTCAGCAAAGCATCACCAGGCTAGCTGATGATACTTTTCTTTGTTTTCAAAATCTTAAAATCACTCACTCTTAGTCAGTAGGCCTCTCCTCAAGATAGAGTCTGGCTGTACGTTCTCAGAGATGGGATGTAGTAGGAATTTTAAAGGTACTTGTTAATAAAACTCAAACCCGAGGCCAGTTATTGGGGTGAATGCTGGAAGATCAGAGACACAGAACAAGCCACAGTTTCCTCACCTTGCCAGTCCCTCAGCTGGTTTTGTTTTCTCCAGACTGGAAGCTTCTGAGTCCTCATCCCAGTGGTTCTCAGCTGAACTGTGTTGCTCCAAAGCCTGAACGCTTCTCCAGCCAAATGCTTAACTAAATACATGCTTTTCTCTCTTCTAATTCCTGGTCCTCAAGCCTTATATACTTTTCTCTTTCTGCCCCCACTCCTTGGGATTAAAGGTTGGGTTTCTGGGATTAAAGGTGTGGGTCACCATGTTTAGCTGTTTCTAAAGTGGCCTTGAACTCACAGACCCACCTGGCTCTGCCTCCCAAGTGCTGGGATTAAAGGTGTGTACCACCACCGCCCAACTTCTGCTATAGCTTACTCTTCCCATTTTCTAGCCACCAGTTTTGGCTTTGTTCTAGTGGCTGTCTGTTCTCTGACCCCAGATATGTTTATTTCAGGGAACACACAATATTTTGGGAACACAATACCACCACAATGGGACACTGATATTTTCACAGGGGCTCTTCTTTATTACCCTGACTCTTCTTATGTATGTGTGCCATGGGGAAAAATTCTAATACACTGTCATTTCTGAAACATCAATCTATCCTTAATATTTTAAATCTACTACCACTAGAGAATTCTCTATTTACTTTACTGCAGTGAATGAAACGTAAGAACGAATATAATGCGCAAATGACATTTCTCTGGGCATGAAGCTTTCATGTGATTTATAAACTCAAATGACTGATGAGAGGTAGTGCAGAAAGCAGATGATCTAGTCCAATAAGCTGATAACCCACAGCTAACTTAGGACCCTAAGCCTCTGTCTAAAACTTCAGAATTTGAGTGTGTGTGTGTGTGTGTGTGTGTGTGTGTGTGTGTGTGTGTGTGTGTGTTTGATAACATAAAGCACTCTTTACTATCCAAAGTTAGTGAATGTAGGACAACATATTCAGGAAAAAAAACTTCTTTAGATAAAGCAAAATTCTATTGCAGAGGAGAAAAATGATGGAGGAAAGGAGCTGAGATCTGAAAGGAAGAGAGCCTGGAGGTACATAAGCATCTATAGAGTAGTATATGGACCTGGGGCTCAAGAAGGAGCTAAGGAATTTGGAGAAGACCTGAAAATGAAGACAATGATGTATAAGCTAAAAACATCTGCCTTTCACGCTAAGGAGACAACAGAAAGATTCCTCTCTAAGACAGTGTATCAAGTGAATGCTGATCTTCAAGTTTGAGCTACAGAAATGCTTAAGTCCTCAGATGGTTCCTTTTACATAGAGTATTAAGGACCAATCTGAAACTCTATTTAGCCAAATTCATTTCTTATATGTTGCTAATTTCTTCACTGTGGGCCATGTGTCAGGGTACAAGGAAATGTGGAGACACTAAAGTAAATGTCTCACCTCTCCAGGAGTATTCCCTCAAACCAGCCCCAGCAAGCAGCATGCTAATTACATTGTGGAAAATTCCAGACCACACATAGTGAAATCCTTCAATACTATAATCTAGCTGTGAACACAGAGTATGTGCATATGTGTTTGGCATGCAACCATGACAAGGATAAGTCTCAGGCAAAATACAGAGTGGAATGCAAATTCTGTGTTCATAATATGTCAGGAGACCAGTGCTTCCAAGAGGCAGTGGATGTGTAATTTGTTCCATGATGACCTCGTATTTGACAGTCACCTGCAGCAAATCTCACACTCTGACAAATTACATGTTTTCATGAAACTTTGGGAAGCATGTTGGTTTTAGATTAATTTCTTGGGTAAAAATGAATTCTTGTGAATCCATCCTTTCTGAATACTTCATACTAAAACATTTGTGAAAAGTAAACTTGTGAGAACTTCTAAAATCTGTCAGACATTGTTCAGTAGGACAGATCTTCCACTTAGGCTTGTGCTCAAAAGCCTTTAGATTGGATGTAGGATACAGAAATGAGAGCATTTAGTAGAGGTACTTTGTTGTAAAGCTGGTCTAACAATACTAGGAACAGAGCCACAGCATAGCCTATGAAAACAATGTTGGCCTTCTGGTAGTTCATTCTACATTTTCCAATCTCCAGTCATCTTACCATCACCAACACAATTGCCACAATTAAAGCCAAGTTTTCCACTTCCATTTAGCATCTCTAGAACATTAAATATGTTTCTGAAAATTGATATATAATCTCAACTCCAACTTACATCTCCCTAGGCCTACGTTTGGAGTGGAGAAAATCAAAGATAAGCAATTGATAAGCAAGGCTCCTGCAACTGACTATGTGATTAGATTCACATTGACACATCATCAGTCAATGAGCTCCTCTGGCCAGGTTTTACCTTATTAATTGAGGGCTGGGTCTAGCTAGAACTCTGGCTACCTACAAAATAGAGAATTACAGAATTCCCATTAGAATACACTGCTGACCAGTTAGGGGTTGCTGACTGCCATAAGCCTAGCATGTTTTCTCTAAGCTTGGCAATAGTTTCCTGCTCTCTACCTATACTTATCTGGAGAATGTCCCTGGGCCTCAAGGACTGACCTTATCTGAAAGCTGCCTTTGAACCAAAAGCCTGACTCTAAACTAGATTCCTGCTTCTTCTTTAGCTTGACCCTTGGCACAGATCCCTGCTAAAAGGACTTGTGCTGAGGAGCTCTGCTATAGGACCCTACTGCCACATACTAAGCCTTGTGATAGGAATGTGACACTTAATGCAAATTAAGATTTGTCCCTAGGCTCCCCAATCTTATAGATTCCCTATACTTAGGAATAAAGTTGAGCTGATTCACTGAAATCAGTCTCCCGCCCGGAGGCCTCTCTCTTCCAGCTCATGGGCCAAGTACAAAGCTTTCTGTCACCCCTTTTGCCTCTTTCCCCAGTAGACCTGGTGGTCAAGAGGCCAAGAGGGAAAGAGAACTTTCACAAATCCCCCCATATCTATACACAGCCAATTCTCTGATCAGAGCCCAGACTCCATCCAAATGTTTTCTAATATCTAAAACATCATGTACACTCTTAGGTTAGGAGGCATCTTTCTAGAATATAGGGCATTTATAATTAATGCACTTTTTTGGAGCCTGGATGACTCTTAAAAAGACACACAATGCTAGCAAACTGTAAAGGAAAAAATGACCACAATTTTGGTGGGAGTATTCCACTCCTGTAATGTATCAAATAAGATCATACAAAACTTACATCCATCCTCTTCAAGACACCCAGAACCAATGAGTCGGGTTAGAAAAGAAAGCCCAAACTTGTTAGGAACTCCTCACCTTCTGCTTTTTTCATTATTCTAGTTCTTTTTTTTTTTTTTGGTTTTTTGAGACAGGGTTTCTCTGTGTAGCTTTGGAGCCTGTCCTAAAATTCACTCTGTAGCCCAGGCTGTCCTTAAACTCACAGATATCTGCCTGCCTCTGCCTCCCGAGTGCTGGGATTAAAGGCATGTGCCACCACCGCCCAGCCCATCATTTTGCAGAGCTCAGAGCCCTTTAATTTCATCTTCCTATTCAGTAGATTGTTTGGCTTCTCAGGAAAAACACATGGACAATACTGATTTGCTACCAGGTGGTTTCCAAACAGCCCCACTAGCGACCAAAACCAGGCCATCCTCAAAGTTTCTTCAATTAACATCCACAAAGTCAGAGGATTTCTAAGGATCCCAGATGCTATTATTTCTTCCTAATTCATCCCCTAACATTAGGAATCCCACTGTATGGACAAGGGCTTGATGTCCTCTAATTGATCTATGCCAGTGACACCTTAACAATCATTGGTTCTCACTCTCTGGCCTGAGAAAACAAGTTTCCTTGTCACCTGTAAGTCTCCTAGTGACAAGGGTGTCCAAACAGCGAAGCTGATGCAAGACTCTGGGAAAGAGAAACGTGCAGTTATGTTTGTGCAGGAGGACAATGACCCCGCCACTCTCCTATCTCTCCTAGGGAGCTATAAATTCAGGCTCTCTTCCCATGCTCACTACCTTCTGCCACCATGAGAGCTCTCCTGATCCTGGCCCTTGTGGGAGCTGCTGGTGAGTTCCATGACTTTCTCCAAGCTCTTTCCATCCCATTAACTAGAACATATGAACTGTACTAATGCCGTATCTCTATCTACTGAAAGTCTCACCAGCTTCACAAATCTTCTCCCCATTTTCCTGGGCTCTGCTTCTTTGTCTTTCTCACCTCCCTTTTAATTGGCACTCAGCAACAGTCTTCTTTGTAATTGGTACCAAAAGCAGGGAATGTTGAAAGGTAGGCATGGCAGAGGTTCCGTGAAAAGAGCAAGCATGGCCACTCCTTGGCTCAACAACTCTGTGATAATTCTTCCATAGGCATTTTTAAAGAAAAGTGTACATGAAGACATGAAAAACTTATTTTTGCCCAAGATTTGACAATATGTGTCCTGTGTCTTGTCTGTTTATGGAGTTTTAAAGTCCCCAAATGAACTTAATCTTACCAGTCATGCATTGAAAGTTAACAAGTGCTGTTACGTCGGCCAGTTGCTGACCCCTCCCTTTGCTATGTCTGAGTTGGCTGGGAATTGCTTTCTATTCTGGACTCAGTCTACAGAGTTTATTTCTGTGGGAAGCTGGCCTAGGTCAAATCATCCTGAAACTCCCAAAAGGCAGCATGCAGGTGGCACAAACAAGAAATAGATGTAAAAAAAAAAAAAGCAGGCCGTGGGCAAACCTAGCCTCTAATGGGATCCCAATAAGTGTGTGCTTAGGTAGTTCTTGTTGGTCCAACCTTGATGATCAGAAGAGATCTGAGCCCTGTAGGAACTACCTATCTGTCCTGCAGAACCTAATACTGGGAAGCTCTACAATTCATGTTGCCTATTGTGCACAGTGATCCCAGTTTTCCTATACTCATTCTGCTCACTAAGAAATCCTAAAAGTTTAAGCGACCATTGAGCAATGACTTCACATCTAGCACTTTGATAAATTGGTTTATTCTCATTTCCTATCTCCATTCAAGTTGCTTTTCCTGTTGACGATGATGACAAGATCGTTGGAGGATACACTTGCCGGGAGAGTTCTGTGCCCTACCAGGTGTCTCTGAACTCTGGGTACCATTTTTGTGGAGGTTCCCTCATCAATGACCAATGGGTGGTATCTGCAGCTCACTGCTATAAGAGGTAAGTGATAGGACACTGGATATAGAACACATGGGCTGGGACATGATTAGAACATAGCACTTGGGCAAGAAAAGAACTGGTGGAAGCAGCTCAATATCATGAGCAAGATTGAAATTAGATGCAGAAGAGAAACCCTCTCACTTCCCCAAAGAAATCCATAATATAGCAAGGATTATGGGCCATTAAACCCTAAAGAATTGATCTTGTTATCATAGACACCAGTGAGAATATCAGACAAGAACTTGGTATAAGGAACAATAGTTAAAAATAATAATAAACACCAGGTTTTCAGAAATACAGCTAACTATTGGTTAAATCAATGCAGTCTCTACTGTGTGCTCTCAGTCCTCAGTAGGTGTCATAATGATAAGGTTTCTTGAGACACTAAATCCAGGGCTAGATTCTGGCTAAGTTTTTCTGGAGTCAGAAGCAAGAATGTAAACTTCTCTCAGCATCCTATGTCACACTGGTGTGGGTCCTGGCACAACTCTTTGGTCTCCACAGGATTAGGTTCTACATAGTAATAGTTTTTAGCAAAGCAAGAAATATTTGTCATAGTTCTTACTGTATTAAACAAACACTCAGAAGGTGAGATGTACATCAAATGTCAACTTGGGTCCTCATTTCTGGATGTATCAGGATCTGTGGTATGGCAGTACAAAAATCAGCCCAAACTGCACTCCTTTATTTTATGCCCTATATACCAACAACCTCTGTAGATTAAAGGGCCAGGGTGCCTAACCAGAAATTGTCTATCACAGAAGAGCTTCTCCTTTGAGTTACCCCTGAACATGAAGTTTTAGAACCTGTAGTGTGTTTTTGGCAGTGTGTTGAAAATCTCAACCATGTCTTTTCTTTCCAACAGCCGCATCCAAGTGAGACTGGGAGAGCACAACATCAATGTCCTTGAGGGCAATGAACAGTTTGTCAATGCTGCCAAAAGCATCAGGCACCCCAAGTTCAATTCGAGGACCCTGGACAATGACATCATGCTGATCAAGCTATCTTCTCCTGTGACCCTCAGTGCCAGAGTGGCCACTGTAGCTCTGCCCACCTCCTGTGCACCTGCTGGCACTCGGTGCCTCATCTCTGGCTGGGGCAACACCCTCAGTACAGGTGGTAAGTATGGCATTTACCTACTCCATCCCTTCCTCCCCATGTTTTCCAAAACCAGACATGTCTCTGGATTTGAACTTCTTTGCTTTCACCTTCCAAATATGTTTGAAATACCAACTATGAGAAGAGTGTACCTGGTAGCAAAGGGCTACAAAATACCATGAAGTTCACTCCCTGTAACCTAAAGAGGACAAATATACACTGTGTTATTATGCTGAAAACAGGATCAACAATGGTCATTTTACAGTTTTAGAAACCTGTCATTCTTTGCTGGAATTTATACTCTTAATGATTTCTCTGGCAGTTAGCCATGGTGTTCAGGGATAAATTATTGATACTTAGGGTGCTCTAATACCTATTTCTTCTTTGATCACTACTTGTTTTCAAAGTGAATAACCCAGACCTGCTCCAGTGCCTGGATGCCCCACTGCTTTCTCAGGCTACCTGTGAAGCCTCCTACCCTGGGAAAATCACCAACAACATGGTCTGTGCTGGCTTCCTTGAGGGAGGCAAGGATTCTTGCCAGGTGAGTGGCCCCCTTTGCATATGGAACACCTCTTCTCCTGGAAGTGAAATTTGAACATTCAATAGAATGAGACTAGAAGGATCATGCACTGGGATCAGGAAAAGTGATCTCTATTTTGGATGTCCTTTCATCTCATTAGTAAGATCAGAGGATGTTTTTCAATGAAAAACAAATGCAGTCAGGAGGTGACTAGAATGGGTCTTAATGTAAGAGTAGATGTGACCTTTTTCTTCATGTTGCTGCTTTAAACACTGTATTTCTCCATTGCAGGGTGACTCTGGTGGCCCTGTGGTCTGCAATGGACAACTTCAGGGCGTTGTCTCCTGGGGCTATGGCTGTGCCCAGAAGAACCTCCCTGGTGTGTACACCAAAGTCTGCAACTATGTGAGCTGGATTAAGGACACAATTGCTGCCAACTAGAGATCCCCAATCTCTCCTCAGTCCCTGTGTCAATAAAGTGCATTTGTGATCACTACCTGTTTCTCTGTCTCTAGTCCTTAGCTCTGGGAGGCAAGCTCTTACCTGAGGGCTTTGACATCAGGCAGACATTCTCCACTGAAAGTCCTCCTGGACTCAAAAGGGGCCTCATGAAACAATCATCAGCAACATTTGAAACACAGCAATAATTCCAGTGGAACCATAATACGGAGTTTATTTCATTTTACTGTTTCAAGAAATGTCATGTCTGAAGAGTGGAGCTGAAGAGTTTTCTTCCTGAGTACATCAAGGGTAATTAAAGTTCTAAAGTATGCATACATTTTTGTGGTAGACAATACTACTGATTTCTTTCACTATGGCAGAATCTCTTTGTACCCAATATAAACCTTAGCAATGATTAATAACCTTGGCTTCTGAATTCCCTGCCTCATATTCATTTTTAAATCTTTGAGGCAAAGTCTTGCTCTGTAATCCTAGCAGGCCTTAACTTGTGATTTTCTTGCTTCACACTGCTGAATGCTAAGACCATAGGTTGCATCAACAGAGCAGGCTCTCTACCTAAAAATGTTCATGCCAATGCAACTCTACTCCATCCTAGGAGTGGGTGTCCTATTTAGATAATGTCTCACTTGACATCCCCAATTCCCACTTATGTTTCTATAGAAGTTTTGGATCTAAACCACTCACATCTCTGAGCAATCTGCTTTCTGTTCATCTCACACAATAATACTAATGTGCATGTACTGTCTTGAGAATTCCCATAGACATGCTCACATTTATTTCAGTTCCTTCTGTAGTGGTATTCTAGTGCCACAGCTACAAAGCAACGGTTCAGAGAAGGTTGTTCACATACCCTATCCCACACCCAGAGGATGATAGAACTACTTATTGTCATAATTGCTTAGCTATTTGCATGCCCA